>NC_083279.1:58435221-59051951 GCF_963506605.1 Zootoca vivipara
CTTCCAGGTCATGTGGCCAGCATGACAAAGCTGCTTCTGGCAAACCAGAGCAGCACATGGAAACGCCGTTTACCTTCCCGCTTTAGCAGTTCCTATTTATCTACTTGCATTTTGACGTGCTTTCGAACTGCTAGGTTGGCAGGAGCTGGGACCAAGCAACGGGAGCTCACCCCGTCACAGGGATTCGAACCGCCGACCTTCTGATCAGCAAGCCCTAGGCTCAGTGGTTTAACCACAGCGCCACCTGGGTTCCCAAGATAGGCATTCTACCTATCTCCTAATAAACCATCAACGATGAAAATATGGTAAAAAGAATTTTTGATTTGCATCTAAAATTCATGCAAGGGTTTATTTTCGTAATTGCTTTGCCCTTACTGTCAAACCTGAACTTTGCTACCATTTTGAGCCACAATGGACACCTCCCACTGCAATGCATGTTTATAGTTGGATCTTCACATATCCTTTACTATAGTAAAAAGAAATGGAAATGTATTTTAAGGGTTTGTCTGGGGTGCCTACAGGCATACATGTGCCTCCAAGGCCTTTCCTGGTGCCTTTGGGAGTACCAGAGCCCACTGAAACAAAAATTGTACTTATGGAGCTTTTCTCCTGCTCCCTGATTGGACACCCTGTGTTCCATCCTCAATTCTAGACATTTACCTAACTGCCTGCTGCACCAGTGACCTATGTGCCTTTTAACCCAACTTACGTATGACAGCATTTGGCAAAAACCCTGTTGAGATTTTGAGTACTGTCTCTACCTGTGGTAGCTGGGGCATAATGCAGATTCTTGTTATTGCACCTTGGTTGGTTTTCTTGCAGGCCATATGAAGTAACAGAATAATAGAATCATGGAGTTGGAAGGGACCCTGAGTTTTATCTAGTCCAACCTCTTGCAAGGCAGGAATATGCAGCTGTCCCTTACTGAGATTGAACCTGTAGTCTTGGCATTATCAGCACCATGCTTTAGCCAACTGAGCTATAAGACACACTTAAGAACACTGTTAGGAGAATATAGCATGAAACAAGTATGTCCTAGGACAGGGGTCCCCAATCTTTTGGGGCCTATGGAACATGTGGAATTCTAAGTTGGTGAACAAAACATGCTTAACTTTGGAAAATTTAGCAAGGCAGTATAGGAACACTTGGCTGAACCACTTTGCCCTTCACCTTGTTTGAGCAGCTAGCACTATAATATCTTCTTGGAGTTATATAGTTTTCTAACCCATCTGATCATATTTTTGTGTCTTCAGTCTTGAACAGACATCTGTTGTTCCTTTTTCTGGCCACATGCTTCAATTCTCATTTATTTTCATTCATGTATTGAAGGATCCTGCAACATCAATTTGAATAGGGCAGAGAGTTCTAGCTGAAATGTATTAACTTTTGTTATTTTGACATCTAGGCAGTTTCCGCCCCCCAGCCTACAGCAGAGAAATTGAAGGGTGGGTAGAGAAAAGTCAACAAGATGAATAGCATAGAAGGAAATTCATGCCGGAATTGTATTATAATTATATAGCTAAAGCAATGTAACTAGGCTGATGAAGATAATATGCACAGTTTTCTATGATAGATATGCAATTTGCTAAGTCAGAATGTAAATATCTTGCCTAGATAGAAAAGTTTTGCTTGAGTAAACCACAGATTTAATATGGCGTAACTGAGGCTCAAATGTGGAGCTCAGCTTTTGAGGAAGTATTTTGAATGGGCTACGCAGTCTGTTTGTATGTCTGCTTAGGACTAACTTCACTTGTTCTCTTCCCTGGGAGAAGGGGCACATCAAAAACAGGGGTCAAAGAAGGCATTGACTTATGCCTGGACTGCTGCAACCATGCCTTTATTTCATGTCTGTTGCTTTACAGACCAGTTTTGACCATGCTGTCTGAAGTCTAGTCCTTCTGCAGTCCTTGCCTGGGGTGTCAGGTTTGTGTGTTGTTGGCCCTGGCAAGAGTAAGTCCAGGCAGTGGCACTAACTCCAGCAGTGGCAAGAGCAAAGCGAGGACAGCCCAGGGTGAGGCCCCCTTGCCTGACTGAAGAAGGCAGGGAGATGATCAGGCGCCTTACCTGTGCTCTCACGCAGTGGCGGAGAAGGAGGCTGGAGTGGCTTAGCACAGTCAATTGGGGAGGGTGCCTCCATTTTTCTGGGCCCCTTAGGGTTGGAGCCTATGAGTCCAGAACTCCTGTGTCTTGGAATGCTGCTCTCCCCCCCTCCCCAGGCTTATAGGAAAAGCTTGAAGATCATACACCACACTTCTTGCAACCAGTAAATGCTGTTGCTTTAAAATCAGTAATACAGGAACTTCAGAGCATATACTTCTGGCTTTAGGAAGATCTGAAGTTAGGGAAGCTGTTAGTTATGAAGGCCGCCATCTCAAGTAAAGGATAACATGGCATAAAAACTTGTCTGAAAGCCACTTTTGAATGTGGGACACATGGGGTTTCTTTCACGAAAACACATGATCACATAAAAACTAAAAGTAAAAAGTGATTCACTGAAAAACTGGTCTTGGAATTCAGTCTTCAAACATGCTTAGTGCAAACTATAGTAAACGTACATTCCGTCCACATCACCGAATAGTGTATTTCATAAATTGTGTCTCAAGAATATATATAATATAATATAATCTGCTGCTGTTCTTTTCAGAGTGCTGTTTTTCACCTATAAAACTCGTATTAACAGTTTCTCCAGGAATAACATGTAATAATGTGTTTCTGTAATTTATCTTGTCATTCTGGAAGAGATCTCTTCCAGCTCTAGATGTAGTGTTATGGTTCTAAAGTGCAGTGGTAGCTTCACAAAAGCCACTCATCACTGCAGCCATGAAACTTATTTAGCTAAAATAATAAATCATCAGATCAATTTTAAGGTCTCCTGTAACACTGAATTAAAAACTCCACCAGTCTCTCTTTCTGCCAATCACAGGAGGAAAGGAATGCCTGAAAGCAGAACTGATTCAAGCACAGCATGGAAGCTGCAAAATCCATCTAAAGGCACTTAGCAATGTTAATATTGTTCCCAAAATGACATTTAAGCTGTGCATGCCATGTGACATGGAAAAGTAGAACATTTTCAAGTTTTAGAGTGTGACAAAGGGGCAAACTACCACACAGAAATGTGTGTGACGAAGCTTGAGTGGCTTATTTATAAATAACAAAAATCTTCTGAAGAAGTGGCAAAGCATTACTTAACCTTTCTCTTTGTGTATTTTCTCTCACACAACAAGGCTTAAGTTCCATGGGTATCTGTAGAGAGAAATACAGCTTGTGTGTGGGCAGTTTAGAGTGGAAAAAACATGTAGCAAAAGATAAGTACACAATGCCACCTGTCAGTGCAAAAATGCTTTCCTTCTGGTGTTCCTCCCATTCAGCAACATATGCACTTTCCATCCACATGAATAGGACAGCAACACACTCCACAATGACTAAGTGGGTCCAGGGTTTGGTCAATGCATATTTACTCTGGACCCATTGACAACTACCCCTCAATCGTAAATACTCCCTTTCTAGGGAAAGTGATTGAGAGGGTTGTGGTGCAACAATGGCAAGTATTCTTTGATTGAATTAGCCTTGGTCGCCCTGATGGATGACCTTTATTGAGAGGACGGTGGTAGTGTGACTCTCTTCTTACTTGATCTCTCAGCAGCTTTTGATACAACTGACCATCCTATTTCAAGTGTTTGTTTCAGAAGTATAGTATTGAGTGGTCATCTTTCGCCCCCCTAAAGGTTGTGCTGTGGTGTGCCACAGGGTCCCTTCTTGTCTCCAGTGCTGTTTGATATCTACATCTAGCCTTTGGGAGAGGTCATTAGGAGATTTGGAGTGAAGTATAATCAGTAGTACTTCTCTGAATCAGGGAAGACTGTACAAGCCCTGGACTGGTCTGTGAATTTGGAGGTGGGCTTGATAAACAGACTCTGAATTGTGACAAGATGGATGCACTATGGGTAGGTGGTTCCTGAATGTGTATATTTGCTCAATTACCTGCTTTGATGGGTTCATATTTCTCCTGAAATAGTGGGTTCATAGTCTGGGTGTGCTCCTGGATCCATCTTTGTCACTACAGGCCCAGGTGAGCTCAGTGGCTAGGAGTGCTTTCTACCAGATTCAGCTGGTAAGACAGCTATGGCCATTTTTGGACCGGAAAAGCCTGACCATTGTTGTCAGCGCTCTGGTAACCTCCACGGTTGTTTACTGCCATGTATTCTGTACTCTGTGACACGGGTGGCGCTGTGGGTTAAACCACTGAGCCGAGGCCTTGCCAATCAGAAGGTCGGCGGTTCGAATCTCTGCAACAGGGTGAGCTCCTGTTGTTCGGTCCGTGCTCCTGCCAACCTAGCAGTTCGAAAGCACCTCAAAGTGCAAGTAGATAAATAGGTACTGCTCCGGCGGGAAAGTAAACGGCGTTTCTGTGCGCTGCTCTGGTTCACCAGAAGCGGCTTAGTCATGCTGGCCACATGAACCAGAACCTGTACACCGGCTCCCTCGGCCAGTAAAGTGAGATGAGCGCCGCAACCCCAGAGTCATGCGCGACTGGACCTAATGGTCAGGGGTACCTTTACCTTTACTCTGTGTAGGACTGCTTTTGAGGTTGGTTTGAGGCTGCATTTGGTGCAAAATGCAGCAGCTCAGTTTTCACTGGGATATCACTGACATGTTATCTTGCTGTTGAAAGAATTGCCCTGGCTGCCGGTTAGCTATGAGCTGGATTGAATATGCTGGTTTTGGTGTACAAAGCCCTATAAAGCTTGGAACCAGGATATGTGAAAGATCATCTCACTCCTTATATACCTGACATACTTCATGTGCTCTGCAGATGAGGGTCTCCTGCATATGCAATCTTATTAGGAGGTCCATTCTGCACCATGTTGGAATTGGGCCTTTAGTGTTGTGGTGCCTACCCTGTAGGGGTCAACACCAGTTTGAAGTTCACATCGTGATAATTCCTTCTTAAGTTCTTCCTGATGTTAGTTGGAATCTCCTTTGCCCTCAATGTAGTCAATAAATGTAACCATGCAATTTGCCCTAAGTATATGGGTGAATGTTTTCAGGAGCATTCAGTATTTTTGAGCAATGTCCAGTATAAACAGTAATGAAATGTGTACATGCTTTTCCCTGATAGATTTCTTTTGTTGATACTTGTTTTAATTTTGTAAAAGGTACATTTTGTATAACTTCCCAATATACCTGACAAGAGATTGTTTGCTAGCTAGTCTTAATTGTGTCATTTACGGTACATTCCTGCTGGTGCCATGTTACGGACATTATTATACCAGTTTTCAATTGATTGCTTACCTTGTAGTTTCCAGTTTTATGTTGTTCTTTCCATAGCTGCTATCATCATAAATAGCATGTTTTTGTAAGGTAAATGTTTGTCTGGTTTGATCTGTCAAAATTTGAGAGGAGTGCCAATTTCTGTGTGCAGAAATATGTTCAATGATTTTCCCACACTTCTTAGTGATCTTTTGTCCAAAATCTTTCTGTTGTACACAATCACAAGTGGCAAACAGATCCTTCAGGAGGACATTCATTCTAGCATTAAGATCTGTGTATTCTCTTTACTGTTAACACATTGCTAAAAGTTGGAACACTTAACCAGGAATGGC
This sequence comes from Zootoca vivipara, assembly GCF_963506605.1. NCBI lineage: Eukaryota > Metazoa > Chordata > Lepidosauria > Squamata > Lacertidae > Zootoca > Zootoca vivipara. The sequence goes on from NC_083279.1 coordinate 58,440,825, forward strand.
ACTGAAGGCAGTATGTGAGGCCATAGCACCCAAATCAATTGATTTGATAAAAATTACGGTAATGTACACGTTTCAGGATTATCAACCCATTATGTCCCCATGATGTTACCATATTGCAATTGAACAATGAGATTTTTCTTCAAAATTTAACTGGTACACACATTGTAGGCTCCTTAGCTGCAGTTCTATATATTTAAATCATTATTATTTTTTATAAAAAACACACCTGTCAATCATTTTATCCTGTATCTATTTTTATTATCCAGTTAAATTTATGCAGTGGACCAAGTCTGATAAGGTTTAAGGCAAATACGAAGCCACAGATCTACAAATACTGGCAGAGATGTTACACTGTAAAATGAAAGTTCAGCCTACAGCACATTTTCACAGCTGAGTCATAAAATTTTTGAAAGGCAGAATTTATAATGGAAATTATCACAAAAGCATTACTTGAATTAGATTACAGTCACTTGAGTCAACGAAAACAATGCTGCACAAAATTGCCCTGAAAGACAGAAGGTTCAAGTGAGCAGAAGTACATGTAACCATCATATCAAAACAAAGTGTGTATGCAGGGGGGGGGGGATTTTAAGATGTGATGAGGGGATTTGGCTAAAAGAATCCAGTGACATTAATGCAACCCACAGAGCTGAATCTTCTTAAGCCATCTACACAATATTTCTGATTGCTTAATTAAGCAATGGGACATGACAGAGTATGAAGTGTGTTGTATTAATTCTTACTTAGCACATTAGGCACAAAGGCAGAGGCCAAGTACTATGAACACAGCCAGGCTTAGATTAATGTTTCACAGTTCTTGCACTGGGGCACTGCATTGCAATTAGGAAATGTTAGTATTAAAAAATATTTATATTGTTAATGCAATAATGACGCACAGTACTTTTCTCAGCTTCAGTTCTGAGCAGAAAAGGGGGCTGATCAGTCTGGAACTGGAATATTTCATTAGGCAAATATGATCAATCCTTCCATTGTGCATGGTGTGATGACATATCAGTGCAGGAAAAAGACTCTTTTTATGGTTATTTTTGGAATTTGTATCCTACATTTTGCATTAGAACCTAACAAAAACGAGGTAGTTAAACATCATGAAACAATAAAACAGTAATAAATGCCAAATAAAAAACAGCATATTAAAAAGCAACAGAGAGCTGGCAAATAAGAATCTATACAACTGCAGCCTGTCCTTTGAAAGGCAGAGATGATGAGCCATATAATGCTATTAATGTTGGGTTGATAGAACAGAATGGACCACTTGATGCCTAGAATATAGAAGAAGACACATGAACATATGGAGGGAGAGAGTTCCAGAAAAGAAGGCCACCTCAGATGACGGAGGCATCTGGAAAAGGACCTCCAAAAATCTTATAATGGGCAGTTTTTTTGTGGCACTAGATGAATCTTATGTACCTAGGTCACCATGTCCCAAACCACAAGAATTTGAAAGTCACAACTTGTATGTTGAATTGATCCTGAAAACAAATTGGCAGCCCATGAAGATCTTCTAACATACCAGGTTCATGGTGGTCAGTCGTTTAATAGCATTTTTTTCTGGACATTTTTCAAGGGCAGATTTCTGTGTACAGCACATTGCGCTAATCTAGCCTTGATGTTACTAAGGTCTTTGATTAACTTTCTTTAGGTCACCTGTCTTCAAAAAAGGTAAAGCTGGTAAATGGCACCTTTCATTACTAATTCCACCTGAGCATAAACCTGGTTGTTAAAGCAGAGTGCAATCCTGAAGTTTAAGCTAAGGCAAAAACATACAGGGGAAGAGAACCTTAAAAACAGCTTAGTGAGGACTGAGCTTGCCAGAGGCTACACTGTGGCTATTGGGGGGAAACGACAGAAAACTGGGAGTTGGGTCATGGAACGACTGGGATCCTGAACGGGAACACTCTACACTGCAGCATTTTGTTGCAGACCACACTACTTTTGGGTTCCTACGGTATTCTATATCAGAGCACACTGATAAATTTGTGGTTACAGGTAGGTAGCCGTGTTGGTCTGGATCGAAGTAAAATAAAAAAATTCCTTCAGTAGCACCTTAAAGACCAACTAAGTTTTTATTTTGGTATGAGCTTTCGTGTGCATGCACACTTCTTCAGATACAGTGAAATGGAAGTTTCCAGGCACTTATGTAGAGAAGGGGTGGGGAGGGGTGGGGATGGGGAGGGGGGATCACTCAGAAGGGTGGTGGAAATGGGTGATTGACTGACTGATAGCTGTTGATGACCGCAAACGACTGCAAATGGTTTTGCATGAAAAAGCAAGGGTTGAGATGGCTGAAGATCGCTTATCATGTATAATGAGATAAGAACCCGATATCTCTGTTCAAACCAGGTCCCTCCATGGTTTTGAGCTTGGTGATAAGTTGCAATTCAGCAGCTTCTCTTTCCAGTCTATTTCTGAAATTCTTTTGTAGTAAGACAGCTACTTTGAGATCTTGTATAGTAGGAGAACACTTCAATCTCCCAGGACATTCTATACAAGATCTCAAAGTAGCTGTCTTACTACAAAAGAATTTCAGAAATAGACTGGAAAGAGAAGCTGCTGAATTGCAACTTATCACCAAGCTCAAAACCATGGAGGGACCTGGTTTGAACAGAGATATCGGGTTCTTATCTCATTATACATGATAAGCGATCTTCAGCCATCTCAACCCTTGCTTTTTCATGCAAAACCATTTGCAGTCGTTTGCGGTCATCAACAGCTATCAGTCAGTCAATCACCCATTTCCACCACCCTTCTGAGTGATCCCCCCTCCCCATCCCCACCCCTCCCCACCCCTTCTCTACATAAGTGCCTGGAAACTTCCATTTCACTGTATCTGAAGAAGTGTGCATGCACACGAAAGCTCATACCAAAATAAAAACTTAGTTGGTCTTTAAGGTGCTACTGAAGGAATTTTTTGATAAATTTGTGATGACTTATGGACAAAGTTACTATACATAAGCAAAGAAAAAACGAAGTAAAACAACTCACTGAACTTTTTATTTCAAATTGAAGCTCTGGGGCAGACTAGACAACTGCAGATCTATCAAGTCCGTAAGCCTGTAATAGTCGTAAAGAGGAAGTGGGGTGATTAGGACTCACTGCGATATTAGAAACTTGGATTGTCAGTCCCAGAAAATGAAAATTTTATTTATGGGAGCTGTGAGTCCCAGAAATGATATGTATTATTTTGGCAGTCCAGCTGATTTATGGTGCAGGGAAAGGAATTAGTATTCACTAAAGTAGTGAGAATATGTATTTTTTGCAATATAAGCTGCCGCTGTGACAGGGCAGGGGAAAGAATTATTTCTGTAATAACTGGATATCACAGAAATGTCAAAACCTAAAAAAGGGAAATATATTACTTTTGCACATTAGTAATTGTTGTACACTTAACTGCACAATCCTATATGCTTCTCCCCAGAGATAAATAGGTATAGGATTGCAATCTTTATTTAATTTACTGCATTTATGACCCACCATTTCTCCCAAGGAGCTCAAGGTTGCATACTTGGTACTCCCCCATCTCGTTTTATGCCCACAACAACCCTGTGAGGTAGGTTAGGCTGAGAGTGAGTGACTGACCCAAGGTCACCGAGTGAACTTAATGGCTGAGTGGGGATTTGAACCCTGGTCTTCCAGGTCCTAGTCCAGCACTCTAACCACTATACCACACTGTTTACAGTGAAACACAGAGACATTATTATTCTTAAGTATTAATTTCTAACCACACAAAACTATATTTTTATAACAGTAATTTCCATTACTGTTGTGCCACTCCTATTGTAAAGTTAATCATTTGTTTTTGTGTGTTTGCTGTCTAGCATTATAAAGAGGTGATGTCTTTTTATAACAACTACAGATTTGGAAGATTTCCTAGCAATCAAAGTACATGGCAGTGAATTGATTTTCAGAAGAACTGAGCACCCACTTCTACCATTAAAATAAATGAGAGCTATTTGTACTTCGTAGCCTGAAAATTAAGCCATTCCTGTTTTGCCATTGCCCTATACCATCAATACTTGCCCCCAATTTCCTCCACTTCATTTATCATCCACAAAGGCCAAATTTGTGTATACTTTGTATCAGATGGAAACTCGGATATACTGGCATGGAATTTGAAAAAAAAAAAGTGTCTCATTAGATCATAAATACTTTTTTTCTCTTTAAAATATTCTGAGCCTGATGTAAAAAGAAAAAAGATTTATCCATCAGCCAGTAAAAACAGCTTGATAAACAATGTTATTTACCCGGAAGAGTTTAGTATTTTACGTTTGAGTATATATTTCATGGATATGTATGGTGCAGTTCAATTCTGTACTACTGGAGTGCTTCCATGGGAACCAATCCATTCGACAAGGAAAATACATCTCTGCATTCCTTGGATTAATGGTAGTCCCTTTGGATCACTGAAGTGTGGGAAATCCTTTTTTCAATCTGCCAAGACCCAAATGCAAAATATAGTTCTTTAAGTTCCTTTTTAAATTGGATGGAAATGTGTAAATCACATTTCTCCAGTATAGGAAAAAAGCTGTTTATCAATTTCCATGACATTATTCTCCCATTATATTTTGTTCCAATGTAATTGTGATTTAGATAATATTTTGCCATATAAACAGAGGTGGATTGGAGTTGGATTCCTAACCACTATTTTGCACAAACTCCTATAAATTGGAGGCAGAAACAATAATCCACAGAAACTTTGGTAAAATATCTCCTTCCACTTTGTTCCCACTTAATTTCATGCCTTATACATAGAAATTGTGGTATCATATACTATTGGGCAATGCAATGTCTCCTCTGGAATTACTATTGAGCAAGAACCTCTAGGAGACAATCACAAAACATCAAAGTACAATGTCTGGTTTGGCCCTGAGACAAGCAAAACAGACACAATATAGATTTTGACAGAATGTTTGAAAGCATTTCAGTGGTGAGACAGGGAACAAGTCTTGCACAGATAGTGGTGAATGACCCCACCAATAACATAAAAAATGGTAATGATCAGATTATGATGAGCTATATTCAGGCACTAAATTAAAAAGGTAAAGGACCCCTGACAGTTAAGTCCAGTCGCGAACGACTCTGGGCTTGCGGCGCTCATCTTGCTTTACTGGCCAAGGGAGCTGAGTTTGTCGACCGACAGTTTTTCCAGGTCGTGTGGCCAGCATGACTAAGCCGCTTCTGGCGAAACCAGAGTAGTGCATGGAAACGCCGTTTACCTTCCCACTGGAGCCTATTTATCAACTTGCACTTTGATGTGCTTTCGAACTGCTAGGTTGGCAGGAGCAGGGACCGAACAACGGTAGCTCACCCTGTCGCGGGGATTCGAACCGCCGACCTTCGGATCAGCAAGCCCTAGGCTCAGTTTTTATGCATACTTTCAGGCACGCACAATTGTTGAGATAAGTTAATGTTGTAGTCTATTATATCCTGAAAGATGTCTTTATAAGCATCTTTTTATTTTATTGCATGTGGCACATGCTACAAGTTTCATTCTTCCACATTGTGACTTTATGCGGAACACAAACAAGACCATAGTAACTATGAGTCTATTTGGCTGCTTCTTTATGCAGGGCAAGGCATGTCAGTTAGCAAAACTAGATCACAAAAAGACCAAGAGCATAAAATACTGTGGTAAAGAAAGAGAAAGGAAATTATTATTGGCCAACAGCTTTCTGACTTACAGTCAAATAAAGTCGAACTGGAAAGCTTCTTAGTGACAGCAAGCTAGCTATTTCCAACAAAGAGAGGTTAGAGTTTAAGGCCAGGCCATCAGACCTTGGGCAAAATTTCCATATTACTCCCAGCTTGAGAAGAAGAAAATCCCCTTTCCAAAGGTTTTGTGCAGTATCTTTTCAGTATAATTTTTTTTGCATGATGAATCACACCATAGGGTCTATTAGACACTCAGCTCTGTGAATGGCCAAAAGGGGGAAAGGGTTGGGAACTGGGAAGGAGCAGGGAAAGGGCGATATTAAAAAATAAGCTAATGCTATTCTAGGCTGCTTCAGCAAAAGTCTAGTGTTCCAATCAAGGGAAGTAATAGTCCCACTCCAATCTGCTTTCATCAGACCATACCTGTAGTACTGTGTGTCCAGTTCAGGGCACCACTATTAAAGGAGAGTATGAACAAGCTAGAACATGTGCAGAGGAGGGCGAGGGTCAAGGATCTGGAAACCAAGCCTTATGAGGAGCAGTTGAGGGAATTGGGTATGTTTGGCAGAACAATGAGAGGAAATATGATAGCCATCTTCAAATATCTTAAAGGCCGGTCAAGCTTGCTTTGTCCTGCCCTGGAGGCTAGGTCTCGAACCAGTGGATTCAAGTTACAAGCAAGGAGATTCTGACTAAACATCAGGAAGAACTTTCTGACAGTAAAAGCTGTTTGATAGTGGAATGGGCTCCCTCAGGAGGGATTCTCCTTCCTTGAAGGTTTTTAAACAGAAACTGGATGGCCGTATGTCATGGATGCTTTAGTTGAGATTCCTGCATTGCAGGGGGTTGGTTGGACTAGATGACCCTCAGAATCCAACTCTACAGTTGTATTATTCTATGATTTTATGGTTACCCCTAACTGGAATATCACCAGAATTTGTAACAGATATGCAATATTTGTGCCAGGAGCAGATTTTGATGCATATGTGAGAAAAAGAAACGAGATTTTTTTCTTCTCGCCAAGTAGGATCCAGTAACAATATCTAACTTATGCCATTATAATAACATCAAGCAGCACAAGTGCCAGCAGCTGGGCAACTTGGGAAAATTAACAGTAAAAAGAGATGAATCATTTAGTGAGGGACAGATTAGCTGGAGGGACATTCTGTTTTCCTCATTAAGAGGCCTTCAGTGCCAAGGTTGTTCTAGGGAAATCATTAAGACAAGTTTTGAGGAGCCCATAGTGGCACTGAAATTTATTTCTGGGGATCTCTAGGATAGGGTAGTAGGTTTATGCTTGTATTACTCAGTCCAATTGATTCTGAAGCACTTTTTAGTTTGCCTGTTTTCCCAGGATTGGTTTGCCCTCAGTCTCTTTTTGGACTGACTGGGCTGTCTTTTAGACAGATCTGACATAAATCCCTAATAGTTTCTATCTAAAATCGTTTTCCATGCATCATTTAGTAAATATTAAAGGTGCTAACAAAAGCACTACAGTATTTAAATCCCCTGGGCCTTTCTTTAGGTCTCTTTAGCGCACACATTATAGGTTTGTCGTGACTAATTACTTACTACATTAGAAAATAAGCCTTTGATAGTTTTTTCCCTACTTTTATTTATTTAAAATGTTTCTTAACCTCTCTTCATTGCACAGCAATTTCACAGTATGTTGCAACCAATTAAAATACAATTACTACGAACAAGGCAGGCAGGCATATCACAGCCAGACAACTAAAAACTGAAATGCTTTCTTATGATTCAACTAAGAAACCTAGGTGAATAACCAGTCTTTAACTTGCATCTAAAACGAAAATGAATAGGCACTAGCTGTCTCAGAGAAGGAAGGAAGTTCCAAAACTGGGCCACCACCACTGAGAAGGCACTTCCCTAGGTTGCCTTATAGTGGTCTGAAACTTCAACTCAAAATAACTGCAGCCAGGTTGTTGACTGGAGATAGTTATAAGAAGCTTATGACTTATTACCAGAGCTCCACTGGCTACCAATCTGTTTCTGGGCAAAATTCAAAGTGCTGATTCTAACCTATAAAGCCCTATACAGGTTAGGTCCAGAATATCTGCAAGATGAACCTGCCTGGGGCCGCCTGAGATCTTGAGGGAAGGCCCTTCTCTTGGTCTGGCCACCCTCACATGCGTGCTTGGGAAAGACACAAGACAGGGCCTTATCAGTGGCTGCTCCCAGACTTTGGCACTCCCTTTCTAGAAAAATTAGACTGGTTCCCCCTCCTTGCTGTCCTTCCACTAATAGGTGAGGACTTTCTTATGAATGATTTTAAGGAAATGGCAAGTGCTGTGATTTTTTATTGTAATGATCTATAAGCTTTAATAGAATATATATGTTCTATTAATGTTTAATTTTTTTAATGATTTATTTTTTCCTATGTTTTTAACTGTTTCTATTTTAGCTGTAAGCTGCCTTGAATCCCTCTCAGGGAAAAAGGTGGGATATAATTAAATATATTTCTAATATCTTTTAACCCTCCTATGTAGCCTTTAAAGCAAACAAAAACCCAACCCAGATTTCTCAACCAAAAATGCAACACAAAATAGGGGGAAGTTTTACTCTTTTACAGGGAAAGGTTAGTGGATCAAAATTACTTTACATATCAATGGTAAAAATTAAAAATGACTTATTACACATAAGACCTGTATTCCCCCCCCCTAAATCTCTTCTAGTTTTGAGTTTCTTCTTTTTCCTATCTAGACACACTACTTATCGTTTCTTTTCACAGAAATTCATAGTGATAGTTTGGATATATTCACTACTATCTGCCTGGGGAAAATAGATATTAAAAAATAGTGACGATATTCATGCATAAAAAAGCCTAGAAGCAGTGAAGGTATTAAAAAGAGAGAATGAATCCACAGAAAGTCTATTTTTCTCTTATTGTAAGACAAATTTATTTCACTTCAGTTGTCTGATAATAAATAAAGCTCTTGAAGCTTACTGAAACTGCATTTCAAATATAATCTCAAAGCAAATTGACAAAGGGGCACTGTTATTACTTATGGTTCATATAGATATGTGTTTTCAAACTGCTTGACATATGAAATTAATTCAGATGTATGTTAAGTCTAGTTGTTCCAGTAATTTTAAACGTCTTGATGTCTGTGTGTCATAAAAGCACCACCACCTATATGTTAGGAAACGGAAGGTTAACAGTATTAATCTTGTTACAGGTAGGTAGCCGTGTTGGTCTGAGTCGAAGCAAAATAAAAAAAATCCTTCAGTAGCACCTTAAAGACCAACTAAGTTTTTATTTTGGTATTACCAGTATTAATCTTGGTTAGCATAAAATACAGACTTTATAGGAATTAATGGATTCTGATTGGTGTATGAAACCAGCCCCTTTAAGAACAATTCTTACCTGGTAGAAACATATAGATAATAAAATTGACTACTCTTGTGTCCAGTTAAGCACATTGTAAGAGGCTGGCACAAACTAGATGAGAATTGACATCACAACTTTCCCTCCCCAAACAATCAGTATTTCAAACATTATGCCCTCTGTCTCCAGTTTACAGCTTGATCCTGTACATGTTTACTAGAAATAGGCCCTGATAATTTCAATGGAATTCACTCCAAATGAAGTGTGCATAATATTGCAGCCATCGTTTTCTTTCCCTTTTGATCCCTATCTGACCTTTAGACCACATATTAGGCTCAGAACCTCTTTTCCTGTGTCTGTAATGACTCTCCTTGGTAGTTGGGGCCAGGGGTGCCAACATTCTGGGGGAAAGTTTAGGAGTCAGGCAGGTACCTGCTTTGTGACATTTGCAGTAACCCAGGTGCTAGGGCTTTTCCACGCTTCCGCTTGTCCCGCCACTTTCCCCTGGGAAAACTTTCCTTACTGCTCATTCCAGGGGGGGGGGTCCAGTCGGTTATTCTGCAGATTGACGTTTTTTCTGCTTCAGTGGTAAACAGCGGTTTTCCTGGGGAAAGCAGTGGGACAAACAAAACAGCTCAGACCCATGGCTAGAGAGCATGGGAAAAGTGGAAAACCTCTCAGGCCCTTGCTCTCTAGGTTCATTCTAAGATGAGCCCCTAATCTCAAAGTCTAGTTTTCAAGGCACAAGTGTTACAGGGTGATTGTATTTTTAAATAACTGGCCTGAAATGAATAAAATTGCAATTCATTCCTCAAAATTGTAACTGTAAATTGCTTATGTAACAGTGTCAAAGCAGACCAGGGCCCAGAATTCCCATTTCTACTGTTCATCAGGTGTATGGCTGATGTCACAGCACCTTTCAGTTTTTGCTTCCTGCTTCGACTGTTGGTTGCATTGTCCGAATTTTCCTTCTAAACAAAGGGCAAGAAATTGTTAGCAAACGGGAAATTATTGTGTTTTATTTGCACTGCATCCTTGAAGCTTTCATTGATTTATATTTTAGCCACACATTTCTTTTAAAAGCATTTAGCTGCAAGCTAAATTATGCCCATGCTACTTGTGTAGAGTAACATCAATGGGAGCACTTGTGAAATAATATGCAGCTCACGGTAAATGTCAGTGAACTGACCCTTATTGATTAAGATGTAGCACAAAGTGCCTTTCACATATGCTTCTGTTGAAAAAGGATCTAAGGATATTAAAGGCATAGATAACTAAAGGAAATGTCTGTTAAATAAAATGCTTAAGGAGGATGTTGGAGACTTACAGGCTAAGTACGAATTAAATTTCCTGGAATATCTGGAACATAATAGGAAATGTCCAGATGCATCATTTTCCTCATACAGCTTTTGTATTGTACTCCAGAAAATATTAAATGAAAAATGTTTTTAGTGTTAACTGTAAAGGTAAAGATTAAGGGACCCCTGACAGTTAAGTCCAGTTGCAAACGACTCTGGGGTTGCAGCGGTCATCTCGCTTTACAGGCTGAGGGAGCCGGCGTTTGTCCGCTCCGCAGACAGTTTTTCCGGGTCATGTGGCTAGCATGACTAAGCCGCTTCTGGCGCAACGGAACACCAATACCAGAGCAGCGCACAGAAATGCCGTTTACTTTCCCGTCAGAGCAGTACCTATTAATCTACTTGCACTTTTGGTGTGGTTTCGAACTGCTAGGTTGGCAGGAGCTGGGACCGAGCAATGCCCAAGGCTCTTGATCGGCAAGCCCAAGGCTCTGTGGTTTAGACCACAGTGCCACCCATAGTGTTAACTGTAGTCCTACCCTAATGTTCATGGCTCTCAAATTAGAGTAAGCAGGATGCTCCTAACAAAGTACAAAAATTGCTAAATCAACTGACAACATATCCCTGTTGCCTCCCCTTAGCAATGTTTTGGTATGAGCTGCTATTGGAAATGAGAGATAGAATAACAAGAGATAAAATAATAAGAGAAGATGCCTTTCCCAGTTAAGTGATTGGTGCAATATTATTAGCCATAAAGAGGTCATGGAACCCTAGATAGCTGTTCCACATGTGGAAGCTGGCAATATGAAGATGGTAGTAAAGAGGAAACAAACAGTTCAAGTAGATCACCAGCCATCGTAGCAAAACCTATGTCAGTGAAGAAGATACTTGGGCCACTAACACATAGTGTGAACACAACAGTAAATATTACATTTTAAGTGGAAATGTGTGTTTGCAAAATTTGTCCGACATACGTACCTTGTATCCCTGGCCAATTCCTGTTAACCGGCATGTTTGTACTACAGGTTTTAGTGTAGACAGTTTTTTTTTTGAAATGACAAGCATCTTCAGGTCACTGATAGAAAACATCATCTTAGAAATGAAAATGAACTCCTTAAAAAGCCTTAATGCTGAATGAAGAATAGGTTTCTAAAGCATCGGTAGACTTGGTCATTATTTTAGTCCACAAAATTTAAGGTAATATGTTACTGAATTTTTTGAATAGCCATCACCCAGTTGCCTTCTGTAATCAGGTATGATCACAAGCGGTTTTCATTGCTCTAAGCCCAGAGGGAACTGTTATTGTACATACATGTCTGCTTTCAAAATGATGGGAGACCAGAAGCAGGAAAATGTCAATACTAAAAAGATTCCATTGCATTTCACAATACTGCTGTTGCTAAATAACTGCTTAGATCTGAGCAAAAATCCAATAAATACAGTTTTATTGTCATGCTTCAAAAATATTAAAAGCAATTGGCTCCACAGCCTTATATGGAGTCTACTGCTGAGTAGGCAAGTGCTTAATATCCCAGTATGATTAAATTGCTGACTTGCTTGGTATATTAAAGTCCCCTTCTCCGGCATTTGTAGATGTTCTTTTTTGTTATTTACCCAGGCAAGAGATTGTGCTAAAGAAGGCTGTCTAGAAGGGTTGCCGCATCTAGTAGTTAAGTCACAGTGATTAGTGAGACAATTTGAAGCCTTTCTCTGTGCTTGGTTAATTTTGTTGCTATTGCATGTTGGCCACTATTGAAAATTATATATATATATATATATAATCTTACATATAAAACAATTCTTCTTGTTGTTCTCTGATAAAATGCCTTATGCTACTCTGTATCATATGTATTTATATCATTGTTTCTTTATAAACAGCCTCATAGAGAAGATGCCATTTCAGATATTTGCTTTGGGACCTATGTAAATTTAAAGTTGTTTCCAATTGGCCGACATATTCTAGCTCATGAGAATATATCCAGCAATGTGTTTTTTTAGGGGGAGGAAGGGAACAAGCTATTAACAACCACAGATTCCCTTGATTGCCTCTTTACTGATAACAAGTTTGCCAGTGTCAAATTTGCTTTCTTAGGGAGCAATCCTATGCCCAAGAAGCTGGTATAAAGCAGTGCTGTGAATTAAACCAGCATAAAGTTACACCATATCCAAAACCCATTCAGCTGTGAGGCAACTCCTGCTGCTCTGCCTATGCCTTTAGAGATGAGCCTTTAAAATAGTATTCTGTACTGGGTTGCCAAGTACGCATGATGAAGCAGAACAGGCTTAGGCTCCAGCCTAAGCCCCCCCTTCTAGTCCTGCCCCCAGAATGTTCCTTTGTGGGGGAGGACTTACATCAGTCTTGGATCAACACTGGTCTCAGCCTCTCTGGCTTGAGCAGAACCAGCTGAGCCAGGGTTGGCTTTGGGCACAATTCCTGGAATGTAATCCCCTGTGTAATTTGTGACCTACTGTAAATGGATAAACTCCCACTCCAGGTTAACTTTCCTCACCCAAATAAATTTTCTCTGATCTCTTTATGTGTCTGTCTCACCCTTTGTTTCTCTGCTCCTCTTTCTATTTTGCCATGCCAATTTCACTCCACCAGTTCAGCTAAATCAGGCATCCCCAAACTTCGGCCCTCCAGATGTTTTGGACTACAATTCCCATCATCCCTGACCACTGGTCCTGTTAGCTAGGGATCATGGGAGTTGTAGGCCAAAACATCTGGAGGGCCGCAGTTTGGGGATGCCTGAGCTAAAGAATAAGAATCATTCAGGATCTGCCTGGAATTTAGTATAATTTTGGGACCTAGGTAATCTTAGTAATTTAACTCACTATTCCATGGGATTGCCAGAACCCACAGGTTCAAGATGCTTCCCAACTACAGTGAGTGAATCTTTGATCACTGGATCATGGTTTGAATATGCAATGCAGCTTTAAATATCTGGTTGTGGTGTTGGCCTGAATGACTTCAAGGCCTCTTCATATTGGTTAGGAAAAAGGATGATAGAGGGGTTGCTTAAATGGCCAAACCTTCCAAATGGGTTTGGCTTTGCTAGATAAAATAGATGGCCAAGAATTGGTGATTGGTTGCTATAGGAACTAATGGTCCAAGACTTTTCTAGGGAATCAGCCGACTTCTCCCACCTTGTTTCTCCTGAGGTAAAGGTAAAGGGACCCCAGACCATTAGGTCCAGTCACAAGCGACTCTGGGGTTGCGGCGCTAATATGACTTTATTGGCCGAGGGAGCCGGTGTACAGCTTCCGGGTCATCTGGCCAGCATGACAAAGCCTCTTCTGGTGAACCTGAGCAAGCAGCACACAGAAACGCTGTTTACCTTCCCTTTCAAAGTGCTAGGTTGGCAGGAGCAGGGACCGAGCAACGGAAGCTCACCCCGTCGCAGGGATCGGCAAGCCCTAGGCTCTGTGGTTTAGACCATAGTGCCACCCGCATGCTAATTCAATCATTGTGGGGTGGGGGGACAACAACAAGCAGCTTACATTTGACTCACATTGCCAGTCAAAGTATTACTGTATACTGTATTAACTGATTTGGAAAACGCCAAAAGATGGCATGTGAAAGCCAATGGCCTTCAGGCAATGTGACTTAATTTGTGAAAGATTGATCATAATCCTTTAAATTTGGGTTATAAGGTTTACCCATACATACTGTAGTACTCAGCTACCTGGTCCAAGGCTTCTAGCTCCTCCGAGTAGCCAAGCAAGTGGTGGCCAGGGAGGGAGTTATGGCTTCTGTCTGCATAGGACCACTGTGACATCAGCTGATACTATGACAGCCATATGCCCCATTAATTATTTAAAGCAATAAAAGCATCAGGGAAACCTTTCGAGATGTACTTGCTCCCAATGTTAGACTTTGAAGAGAAAAGTAGAAGTTAGGCCAGGGACCACCATGCCTCTTCCATGAATGGTTCCAATGCTTGCAGCCCCATATCCTTTATAGTGTATGAGAATGAACTTCATGCACCTTTGATTAGTACGGAGACAAAAAAGGGCACTCATTGGGGGGGGTGTACTGTTGTTGGGAAGGCAGATTCTCCTCTGATCCAAGACCTTGGGAACAACTGTCTTCCCAGTGTTCTCAATAACAGCCCGAGGTTTCTGAGACAGTTCCATACATACAATCATTAGCTTCGAAGTACTGTAAGTTCTGTAATCAGTGAACCAATTTTTCATCAATTTTTCTTTGGATGGCATCAGTTCACAATAATTTACAGCCAGCAAGCTTTATACAAAGGCAACATTTTGGTTAAGCGTCATAATTATTAATGAATTTGGCGATTATGTACCATAAATTTCTTTCTTTCTGTTCTTTTATTTGTCGGCATCTTGAGAGTGTGAAATGCTATATATTGAGAGTATGAAATGCTTTACCGTATTTTTAATTGCATTTTGAAAGCAAGTCTTTCTGTAAATATTTCACTTACGTGGTTTACTACTTGTGCAGTTTCTGAAGCAGATGTTTATCTCTATTGGAGATAAAAGAAAACTATTTTTTAGCAAAACTTGTTAGCAGTAAATATGAGATTCCTATACTATATCTGAATATGTTCCAGAATGAAACAACACAGTCCATTCAATAGGACAGAGCTGGTGGCTTGCAGCATAAAAGAGACATGTGAAAAGATAGGAATTTAAAATTGTTTTGGCATTTTGCATGTTTCTGCCTCTGGAAATTCAAGTCAATGTCTCATTAAATGATTGTGGTGCTGCATAGATTTGTAGAAACTTAGTAAACTTATATACTCAACAAATGTAATATAAAAACATCCATAAAAATGTATGCACCATCTACTTGAAATAGTTATTTTAGCAATTGCATTGTTGCGTTTCAAACTGTGCATGAATACTTGCATTGGGTAAAAGTGAGGGAAGAAAAACAGTTTAAAGTAGTTTGAAGGAATTATATTTGGAAGGACTGGATAACTTCAGTTGTGCATTTGAACATGTTAATACTTAATCTAAAAAGAACCCTGCTCTCACCAGATGCCTATGGGAAATCAAAACAGCACATGGGCACAATGGTGCTCTCCCACTTGCCCTCCACCAAACAACTGGCATGCAGAGACATATTGCCTCTGACACTGCAGATAATATTGCTATTAACCATGATAGCTTTAACCTCCATGAATTTGTCTAATCCCCCTTTAAAGCCATCCTAGTTGATACACATTTTATAACAGTGAATTTCAAAGTATGCACTGCGTGAAGAATTACTTCCTTTTGTCTTCATGAAGTTCCCAGCATTCAGCTTCACCCTAGGCCTAGCATTATGAGACTTCAACAAGATGTGGTCTAGAACAGCGTTTCTCAACCGCTGTTCCACGGCACACTTGTGTGCCGCGAGACGCTGGCTGGTGTGCCGCGGCGTGCGGCGACGAGAAGGGCGATTTTGCAGCTGCAAACTCCACCTCCCTGGGCGTCCTATTTCTTCCCCCCTTCTAGTTTCCACAGACCAATCAGCTTTCATTATTTCCATTTTCCCCATGCCTCACGTGACAGGATCATCCCAGAATCCTTAGCCAAGATGGCAGCCCCCAGCAGCTAATAGTGCCGCACGTGTGTCTCTTTTTTGGAAAATCGAGCGGACTTCAAGTAGCTACTTTTAAAATATTCAATCTCCATCATTCAAAAGGTAGTTTGTTGCTATTTCACGGAGGCATGAAGACCAAATCGTCCTCTCACAAGTCCGAGAACACGCACAGGGTAAGATACGGGACGGCGGGGTCGGGTGGGGTGGATCAGAAACCCGGATCTTTTAAGAACTCGGCAGCGCTGACCCGCCGGAAAGCAATATTTGGCAAGTGTTTCTTACAGTCATAATTATAATATAGGGCGGCACAGAGTTAAATTTTTTAACTTTTTTAATGGTGGTGTGCCTCGTGATTTTTTTCACGGAACAAGTGTGCCGTGGCCCAAAAAAGGTTGAGAAACACTGGTCTAGAAAACCTATTCACCGCAATTCATTGAAGCCCAGCCAACAGTTGCACAAGGAGGGGCTGTGGTGTGCATGGTTTTGAGGTAGCTTCAGCCTTATTTGTTGTTTTTCCTGCACCAAAACAATTATGAATAGAAATCATTCCTGATGGTTTGCGATAGCTCAAATGTTTTTATATGAGCAGTTTGGGATTATTTGTTAGTGGCTTTATTTTCAAGTAACATAAAATGTCAACCCACATAGCTACGTTGCCTCCAACATCTACATAAATGAAATCCATGCCATTTAAAAAAACCAAAAAACTAATTCTCTAATGTTTTTACACAATTAGTATTTCCTCAGGAATATGTCCAGAGACCAATTAAACATTTCATGGCTTTGAAAAGAGGTTTGCTGCTCTGACTTCCCCGTCAATGAACAATTGTTTATGTTAGTAATGCAAGAGTAACCTCCTTTCATGCTTGGGTGTGTGTGTATTTTAAAGATCAGATGAAGTAATTTTCAGCAAGGACTCTAGTGGTAGAATGCTTAAAAGGTCATATTGCAATTTCAAGTGCAATTTCAGCAGTACTTAAAATGTTTGCTTTAATATTGCTAAAATTGATACAATATTGAAATATAGGTGCACATGTTTAAAATGTGCCTTTTATCCAGTTATGAGTATTATTTTAAAATATTTTATAAATTGTGGAATATAATCATACACACACGAACACACATCAATAAGCCAGCTTGGTTACCAAAGTCTCCAAAAGGATATATTTTGTATTTCATTGCAGCATTTAATACCCCCCTCTTAACATATTAAAGTGATGTATGTGCATACAGATGCACTGTGTCCTATATTTATATTCTATTCACTAAAATAAACAAATCCTAGAATAAAAATAAACAACACAAAACGCTAAGGAGCTTATATCTACTGCCTACCTAATCTCAGCAGAGAATAGACCAAAAAGTCAATAGGGAATATTCAAAGTGCTTTCAGCAATACCAATGAAGATGGCCACTTGGGCCAACAGTAAGTTTAAAAAAAGGCACAAAACGAAAATGCTTAAGAAAAATACAAAAATATGTATTCTCCAAGCATGACTAAATGTCATGACTAGAAATGGCTGAGGCCTCCTACTCTCAATTTACAGTGCACCTGGTATTTCTGCACCTTTAAAGACAATTCTTAGAAAACAGATGGCCTTTTTTCTAAACTATCGTAAAGACTGACCATTTCTAGAAGCTTCCGGCAGGCTTGATTCTCAGTTTCTCTATTTAAGTGTCACCGACAGAGTGGGAAGGAATTTTGGGTCTAGTTGTAATGAAATGGAACTTGCTTTAGCTCCACCCCACTTTTATTTTTGAGTGCACCTTTTTATTCCGCACCACCACATATAATGAAATGTTGCTACTCATGAAATACAATGCAGAACTTGGGGTCACTGTTGCAGTGAGGGCAGGAGCTGTCTGTCAGCTCTGACACTGGGTGACTTAGACCAAACTGTTCCCACAAAGGAGAAAAATGTCTTGAAGCACAGAGCACAATGAAGGGTCTTTAAAATAGGACTTGCATTTGTTTGATGTACAATGAAATTGATTTGGTTACAGGTAGGTAGCCGTGTTGGTCTGGGTCGAAGTAAAATAAAAAAATTCCTTCAGTAGCACCTTAAAGACCAACTAAGTTTTTATTTTGGTATGAGCTTTCGTGTGCATGCACACTTCTTCAGATACACTGAAATAGGAGTCCCCAGGTGCTTATGTGGAGAAGGGGTGAGGAAAGCTCATACCAAAATAAAAACTTAGTTGGTCTTTAAGGTGCTACTGAAGGAATTTTTTTATTAAAATTGATTTGTCAGTGTTATTTTTATTATTACAGTGAGAAGGCTCCTAAATATACATTCTGTAGGTTAAACAAGAAACATGACAAAAAGGATGATGTATTTGAGAACGTTTTTAATAAATAATGTGACAAAAATTACTTTTATGATTATTGAATCCTCGGTATGCAAAATTATGGCTAAAATATGAGGTTTCTTACATGAACATAATGAAAAACATTAATCACATGGTTGTTCCCTCAGTACTGCACGCCCTTTCTATTGTAACCATTTCTTAAAAATTAGCTAAATGAAAAAATTTAGCCCTCAGTAAATACCAAAACACTCCTTTCCCCCCACTGCGGCTAGGCCTGACAACTGTCCATAAACAAACACACAATTTTCCATTAGCACCGATGACAAAGAAATTATATAATTACAAAAGAGATCATAAAAATCTACAGACAAAGGACATAATTCTGTAATTTCAAAAGGAACTAATGGCTCTATTTCATTGGAAATCCAATGTCAAGATAGGCCACAGCAAACTTGAGAATTTAAAGTCCAGAAAACGGGAAGTGTTTAGTTTATGGCCCATTCTTAGGTATGATACCATTACCATCTGTCACCTTTCAAATATTTCCAATACAAACATAGAGCATTAATAAAATATGAAAAAACAAACAAAGGTGTAACATCTTACAATAAGACAAAAACGGTTAATAGTTACAATGTTTTACAAATAAAGTTTAGTGATTGTGCTTTTAAAACCAAAAAATAAAAAAATAAACAGTGCATTACAAATAAAAAATAAAAAAATCAACCCTCTCCCCCCCCCAAAACCATCCCAAGATCAAAACATAACTTCTTTAAGTGGCACTTCTTCTTTAAGGTGAATTGACACTATAAAGTAGAGGTCTGAGATTTGGGCCAGTCATGATGATGATGTCCTTTCCCAGTGATGCTTTAAAAATGTCCATTGCTTTTTATATTTTTGTTTTCAGTAGCACTGGTTGAGGCCAACAACCGCTTCAGTATTTGATAAGCTTAACTTGTGACAGAACTGCCAAGTTCACTTCGACATGCCTTCTTCCTATCTAAAGAACATTTGCAGTAAAGAATGTACCTTCCAGATGAAGCATGATAGAATCCAGACAAATTAAAAGTTTTGGGGGCAGGGGTTGAAAAACCAGTGTGTGTTTACTACTAACCACCCTAACTCAAGTTGTGTGATGTCTTTTTGCTGCAAATGAATGACTGCTGGAAGAAAATACAGTGCTAGTTGCACCAAGTGCAGCCTATAATAGCATTGGAAGGTTAGAAAATCTGCATAGATCTCTCTCTCTCTTTGCTATTTTCTATTGTCCAATCAATGATAGTTTATTCATAAGATTATGAACTGGTTTGGTGACATACTTGTCTTGTACTGCACTGGCCACAACAGTAGCAAACTGAGGCTCCCCCCTCTGTCCAACAATGGAAGAAGTAGCTAGTGTAGCACCATATTGCTGTCATGGACGGAGGAAATGAGTTATATTTAAAGTGAATAAACAGGGTCATTATGTTTAGGGTTTTAAAATAACATTAAAATAAAGATTAGGATTTTGATAGCATAAAAAGACGGGGAATTGTACACTCTGATTGCACTGAACATTATTTCTGGCATCAAATATCATCAGACTTGAGGCATCTTAAGTGATATCTTTCTGATTAGATTTCAGAAACTTGTTACACTACATCTCTTCTTCAGCTTTCAGTTTCCTGTTTAAAAACAAGAACACATGATGTATTTTGTGGGTATTTTCTTGCCTTCTCACTCAGAATATGGTAATTTATGCTATTCTGGAGAATATACTTACTAACATAATTTTATTTCACAATATACTAGATTATGATTTAAGCAGTAGTTAAATACTGCTTAGTTTTCACTTCTAAAAAACACTTTTTAAAAAGTTCCATTATAAATAGGAAATGCAAATTACATCTTTCAATCATAATATTGCTATAGGATAATGCTTTGAATTTCATATTTTGTTGCCTCATTTCTATAATAAGATATATAGTATTTTCATACACAATTACTGAGATAAGCTGTGTTCAGCATAAATTTTGTATTGTGCCTTATATTAAATATAATTAGCAACAAAAATTGTAACAAAAGTTAATAACTTAAAATTTCTGTGGCGCTCATAGATTAGTGGTTTAAAGATTAAATAGATATGAAACAGTGCTCCAGTTGGGATTACACTTACCTGATGAGACCAAAAATCTAAAGTCTCTGTAGACTAACCAATTAAGGGATAAAAAAAACCAGCTTTGAAGAATAAGCATTTGTATTTTCACAAAAGATTACCTCCTAGTGACTATCAGAAATGCATATTACCTGTAATTCTTCTTCATCCTCTCCTTGCTCATATGTTCCAAAAACCTGCATTTCTGCCACATTTCTTCGACCTAGATTTGCTTGTTCTGCCCTTTGTCTACTTCCTGATCCTCTGGATGACATAGAACTTGAGGAACTAGGATCTCTAGTGTTGTTTGATGTTGGAAAAGTAGGTCTACAATATGGCAGAATATCCTCTAAGGAGAGAATTATACATGTGTTAATATTACCATAGATAAAAATGTCTTTTGAAACACACAATGTATTTTAGTTCTGCATTGGTACTTAAGTGATTGTTTTAGCATTTGAGCAATGGAAATAGCAAATATAAATTGCAGTTGATTACACTTGTCTGTCTCTCAACACATTCTATGTGCCTGCACATCTATCTGCTCTCTCCTCCAGATGTACACTGGAAGAGTTACTATTATAACAGAAAGTAAGTGATTAAGATGCAAGGAAAATTACTTTTCAGGGGTTACAATAACCCACGAGATGCCATGATACAGTGCTGTTTGGACAATAGGATACATCAGATTTCTAAAGGTTTTTATTTGTTTATGGTTTTCTCCTTCACATTTCCTAGCTGCAAAGTTTGGTGCTCTACCTCAGTGTTTCTCAACCAGTGTGCCTCCAGATGTTTTGGGACTACAACTCCCATCATCCCTAGCTAGCAAGACCAGTGGTCAGGAATGATGGGAGTTGTAGTCCCAAAACATCTGGAGGCACACTGGTTGAGAAACACTGCTCTACCATATATATATATATATATATATATATATATATATATATATATGGGACGCAGGTGGCGCTGTGGGTTAAACCGCAGAGCCTAGAGCTTGCCGATCAGAAGGTCGGCGGTTCGAATCCCTGCGACGGGGTGAGCTCCTGTTGCTTGGTCCCAGCTCCTGCCAACCTAGCAGTTGGAAAGCACGTCAAAGTGCAAGTAGATAAATACGGACCGCTACAGTGGGAAGGTAAACGGCGTTTCCGTGTGCTGCTCTGGTTCGCCAGAAGCGGCTTTGTCATGCTGGCCACATGACCTGGAAGCTGGCTCCTTCGGCTAATAATGCGAGATGAGCGCCGCAACCCCAGAGTCGGTCACGACTGGACCTAGTGGTCAGGGGTCCTTTTACCTTTACCTGTGTGTGTGTGTGTGTGTGTGTGTGCCTGTATTACAAAGAGACAGTTCTTCTAAGCTTTTGTTTCAGTGGGGAACCTAGTTGGGTGACTAAGCTGAGACAACTTCATTATTGCAGGAAAAGCTTTTAGCATTTGCCCAGTGTAATAAAGTCACCTTGGAGAATATGTGTTTTTGCTGGTGTGCCATCTCGCCTTGCTGCTTTGTTTCCTCGTGGTTTGCTTTCACTTTGCTGTTCCTGTGATTCTCGGCGCTCCCCTGAACTTGTCCGCATGTCAGAATGCTGACGGCCATCAGCTCCTTCTTTCCCCTTATAGCCTGGCCCTTTTCTTTCCACTGCCCTTTCTGTTCTTGGGTCTATAGAGGACAACTTTGGCAACATGACGGACCGTACCTCCAGTTGAGATTTGGACTGAGCAGTGGGAGATTTTATAGCAGGTGGCGGTACTGGTGGCGGTGGTAGGTCTACAAAAGTGTGAAAAGAGGAAAAAAGCTGAAATTAGTTTTTTTTAATAAAAAAAATCATTTAAATCAACTTCATGTTTCTTAGTATTTCTACACATTTTGGAAGCTAAGATTAATTTTATCTCTTTGCATTAGGAAATTACCAAGAAAAGTTAAAGGCCATAAACATTTGGTAAGTTCAGATCCTTATGTAGCTAAAAAGCACTATTCATATACCAGAGCATGCTTGGGGAAATGCAAGGCTTGCAGAAGTACAAAAAATCTTTAGAAAATAGACCCCTAAATTAGTGGGGACGGACCTTCCAAGTCAATCTAGTGACAACAGCATGCACAGAGTTCTGCTCATAGGAACAGCCTCTGCATGTGTGTCAGGATGGTTGCAGAGATGCCCCCAATGTGTGAATAGTACTGGGAAGGGAGCGAGTGTGGCTCTGCTCTCCAACCTCGCACAATTATAGTTACATGTTCCTGAATACATGGGTAAAACAAATAACAGGGCATTCTTGTTAATGCAAAGTCATCAAAGAGATTTTGTAACTCTTCTTCTGGGATTACTTATTTTATTAACTGTTGCGTTAACAATTTTATTGCCATCTTTGTATGAGTTTATAGTTTTTTAAAAGTTAGAAAAGGGTTGGGGGGTGTGAAAGAAAAAAGGTATGGAGCTCAACCGTCATTGTAAGCCCCTGTCCGTGCTTCAGACTGTTTCGGGGCTTGAACTGGTTTATATAATGGATAGTTATTTCACAGTATGAAACATGGCAATATAAGCCAAGGGCTTTCCTGGGTGCAAATCTTACTTTAAAATAGTATTCATTGAGATAGGGAAAATGCCTTGATTGTAGGTCTGTATGTTAGATATAAACTTGGCAAAAAAGATGTGTGGCATTCAGAAGCAGACAAATGTGACACTTAAGGCAGGGAATGAAAAGTGGAGCACTGAAGCTTCAAAGAACCTAACAATGTTCCTTTTTATGTAGCTTTTGAATATAAAGAACATTTTTTTTAGAAAACAATGATTTTTTTAATACAGCTATGTGCTCTTCATGCTATTTCTGTTCCTTCATTAACAATTAACAGCTTAAAAATAAAAATGCTGTTAAGTGATGCATAATAGCACACATCAGTATCATAAAAGTACAGAAAGTCTTCAAATCCCACTTGAGGAAAGTAAGATTCAAGGCTGCTTTGCATCAAGAGCACTGGTTGCCAATGACAGGTATACATCAAAAGGAGCAGGCTGTGGAAAATGGGTCCATGAGAGGTGTAAATAATAGTCATGTGCTTGTAAAGCATTCATCCCAAGTGCATCTATTGCACAATGAGGAAGAGTGAAATTTTAAAATCCCTGCTCCTGCAGTTTGCAATAAATGTGTCCCAAAAAGGAAATAAGAATGCTTTATAAATCTCAGAGCAGCTGTGCCTTCCATTTAATGGGTCTGTCAGGTATTTCATGTCAGCCAACATGCACAAAGGGGGAAGAGAGCCAGTGAACACTACTATAGAGATTAAAATTTAAAGAGCACAGATATAGTTTGGCTATGAATGTACCAAGAAATATAAAAAAGGCCAATGAAATAACAGGAAACCATTCTAATGAACCTGTGACAATTTCGCCACAGAAACAATGTCTATAGGGCATTTATTAGTAGAGAAAGAACAGTTCTCCACTTTATTTTACATATGAATAAAATTTTATTATACAGCTGATGAGAAAAAATGAGCCTGGCTTTCTGCTTTTGGAAGCATTGATATGATGCAAACAGATCTTGAGGATCGGCACTAATACTTTCAAAAACTGTAAACCATTTAAACAATTGTTTTAAACAATTATATGGTGAGTACACACATAACATATAATTGTGCATAACGTGGAAACTATTGTTTTCTGATCCATAATATAGATGTACTTTCCAATAGTTGAGAATGCGGGGGGCGGGGGGGGCACTCCTACAAACTTGGTGCTTGGTGGTTTCTGTCTTTGTACCCTCTGCCTCACCTTGTTACAATGGTTTACTGTTGTACTTCCCTTGCAAACACCCAGTAGCCTTTAAGAGAAAAACTTGTAATACTTTTTAAAAGTGTCTGCCATAGCTCTAGTTCCAGCAATGGAATACATAGTTTGCACTTAAAATATTGTAATTCCTGTTGAAAGAGGGTGGAGCTGTAAGCCTGCTATATACATGCACACTTTTTATAACTTATACCTAGCTCAACTACAGTTTGGAGAATAATTATTTTTAAACTTCTAAATATTTGACTACTTTGGTTTCCATAATGCTGCTAAAACTGGTTTGGAGTCCTAACTTTCCAGGAGGAGATAACACCCCATCCTGCTCAGTGATACCTGTGATTTTGTTGATTAAAATGATGATTTAAGTGACAGGAAAAATGAAGATTGTGTGAATAGTTCTTTACTTCCAGAGACATAGCTGTGTTAAGTATGTGGCATTCTACTCCACAAGAGCTTATGCCAGAATAAATATGTTAGCCTTTAAGGTGCCATAAGACATTTTCATAGGTTAATAATTATATAGAAGGACCGTCAATGTAGCTTTACTCAGCCTTGCACAGCAATTGCCCTGTCCAAAAAGCCTCTTTATACAATTATGAAAAACACTAGAGTTATGGAGAAAATAAGAAAGACAATCATTCTGTAAGCAAATCAGGAGTAGTTAAAGATTTGGGTTAAAGATAGGTCCTGATTCTTAGCTGGTTAACGTGTTACTGTGGTATAATAGTCCTACAGATTTTGCTGGAACTTGAACTATCTTAAGATTTCACTGAACAACTATCTTTATTTTTAGATGTTATTGTTTAATAGAGCTATCAAGTTGCATCCAGTGATGTCCTCTAGCTTGATCCCATGGAAGGTTCCATCAGCGGAGTGCGGATGGAGACAAATTTTGCTGATTCCCCACACCCTCTGTTTCAAAGGATCCTACAAACCTTTGAAGGGGGAATTGGAAAAAGGCACCTATCTCCCTGTACTGCTGATGGAGGCCCTACTGAATCAAAGTGCCTTCCATCAAAGGAGAGATGCCACTGGATGCAATTCATCATTTTGTTCATAAATCTCAAGGGATGCACCCATCTCTCAAATGCTTAGCTCTTACAAAATTCTGAATATATTTTAAATGCATTAGTGTCTGATTGGCAAGAGTCTACTTAATAGGCTGGGGACAGAAAAACAAGAAGTGCCCAACCTTGCAAATAGTTTCCTCGGCAGGGAAGACCTTACTAATTCATTTTAATAGAGGAAGACTAAGCACATTGTTCTGTACATGCATATTACCTACTTTTCCAATGAACAGAAACCATAGAAAAGGCATCCCCAAACTGCGGCCCTCCAGATGTTTTGGCCTACAACTCTCATGATCTCTATCTAACAGGGATGATGGGAATTGTAGTCCAAAACATCTGGAGGGCTGAAGTTTGGGGATGCCTGCCATAGAATCACATAGGAAGTCAGTAAGAACACCCAGGTGTCCCCATAATTATGGCTCCTTTTTAAGGAACTAATGTTGACCAAGAAGAAAGACTACTGATAATAAAATATGGTTGAAGATAACCCATGTAACAGTAATAAGGACAGGCATTTAAAAATTAGGCAATCTCCAACTCTTCAATTTAATGTATAACCAGGGGTATATTGTGACACACAGTGATTAAACAGAATGCTGATAGTATTTAAAGAGAAAGCGGCCTAGTAGCAATTTTTTTGGTTAAAAATACAATTTGATGTATGCCAGCAATGACTGCCGCAAAGTGATATGCTCTTTAGAGAAAGCT
Source organism: Zootoca vivipara (assembly GCF_963506605.1). Lineage (NCBI taxonomy): Eukaryota > Metazoa > Chordata > Lepidosauria > Squamata > Lacertidae > Zootoca > Zootoca vivipara. The sequence continues at coordinate 58,466,687 of NC_083279.1, forward strand.
TTATCACAACCTGCAGAGAAGGTAGAGAAACTTTCATTACAACCAACCATTGCTTGCTGAGAGGAATCCTTCAAATCAAAAAAGGAAACTTTTCAGAGGTCAACACTATTTCACCCCTGCAGTATTTATTTAACAGCTCAAATCACAGAGAAAATCCAGAATCAATCTGCCTCGTCTGCTGCAAACTGGCACAGTTACTTATTAAAAAAGAAAATGGAGGCCTCCATGGTGAGAAATAAAAAATAAATCACACAGTGACATCAAACCAATATATGGAACCCAGAGGTAACTAGAAAAGGTCAGCTGTGCTCAACTATTTCATTTATACATGTCTGCATATTGCTGCTGCATTGTTGCCCGCTTAAAGAAAAACAATTAACGGATGCTATTTTATAGCATGTCCTACAGGGAAAATCTTCCTTACATGAATTTTCAACACTTTAAATGAGAGGCTATAGGAACCATGGGAAAAATAATTTTGGGGAAGGAAAAATCAACCCAGCCAGCAGTTTAAAACTGAAAGAGGAAAATGCAAATAGATATTTGAAATAATTCCAAGTGTAAGAGTCAGAGAAAATTAAATATAAGATATATTTTCAGTCTAAAACTGGAATCCTATATAATAATGTCCATGTTGTCCCTGCGTCCAGATGTCCCGTGTGTCCCTGGGTCACTGCGCATGTGCCCCAGGGATACAGGGATTGGACAGCAGAGACTGCGCGCGCGCACTCTCCCCCCACTCTGCCTCCTCCAACCGCCGCTCCCGCCGGGGTGGAGGCCGGCGAAGGCCTCCTCACAACCCTCCCTGGCCGTGAGGAGCGGCGGTTGGAGGAGGCGGGGGGGGGGGAGAGTGCGCGCGTCCTTCCTGTCGGCGGCTGGGGGAGAGGAAGGAAGGAGGAGAAAGCGCCGCTTTCTCCTCCTCCGTTCCTGTCCCCCTGCCGCCGACAGCAAGGACGGGTCCCAGGGTTCGGAGAAGCGCTGCGCAAGCGCTTCTCCGAACCCTGGGATGTCTGCTTCCTGTCGGCGGCTGCGGGAGAGGAACGGAGAAGGAGAAAGCAGCGCTTTCTCCTCCTCCGTTCCTGTCCCCCTGCCGCCGACAGCAAGGACGGGTCCCAGGGTTCGGAGAAGCGCTGCGCAAGCGCTTCTCCGAACCATGGGATGTCTGCTTCCTGTCGGCGGCTGCGGGAGAGGAACGGAGGAGGAGAAAGCAGCGCTTTCTCCTCCTTCGTTCCTGTCCCCCTGCCGCCGATAGCAAGGACAGGTCCCAGGGTTCAGAGAAGCGCTGTGCAAGCGCTTCTCCGAACTCTGGGATGTCTGCTTCCTGTCGGTGGCTGCAGGAGAGGAACGGAGGAGGAGAAAGCAGCGCTTTCTCCTCCTTCGTTCCTGTCCCCCTGCCGCTGACAGCAAGGACAGGTCCCAGGGTTCGAAGAAGCGCTGCGCAAGCGCTTCTCCGAACCCTGGGAGTTCTGCTTCCTGTCGGCGGCTGCGGGAGAGGAACGGAGGAGGAGAAAGCAGCGCTTTCTCCTCCTCCGTTCCTGTCCCCCTGCCGCCGACAACAATGACAGGTCCCAGGGTTCGGAGAAGCGCTGTGCAAGCGCTTCTCCGAACCCTGGGAGGTGTCCTTGCTGTCGGCGGCTGCGGGAGAGGAACGGAGGAGGAGAAAGCAGCGCTTTCTCCTCCTCCGTTCCTGTCCCCTTGCCGCCGACAGCAATGACAGGTCCCAGGGTTCGGAGAAGCGCTGCGCAAGCGCTTCTCCGAACCCCAGGATGTTCTAGAGCCCGTTATTGAACGGGCTGAAATACACTAGTGTTGTATATTGTTATACATTATTTCCACTTCAAAAACAGTTTGAATTTCTCAGCTGGATGTACTTTACATGTAAAGATATTGCAGATTTTTAACTTTCCATTATTTTATTGCCTTGTTTTATGTTTTTATATTGTTGTAAACTGCTGTGATATATTTTTTAAGATACAGTAGTATATATAGATCTATATATAAATATAGATCACAAATCCCTTGAATCAGTAAAAATGTGTGAATCCAAGACCCAAGAAGGCAATATCTGCCTGTACAGTAACCAACTGTATTATTTTTTATGCCTGTTTGAAACATTTTTGTTAAGGCAAGCATATCCAAACACATAGATGTTGACATGTTTTATTCTCTTTTTAGTCTACTTATCTTTTCAGTTGTTTTTAAAATGTTTTAATAACTCATTTTTATCTATTTTAGTCAATTATTTTAATATTTATTGTAAACCACATAGATGTTCTGTTGCAATCAAGCAGTATATAAATTTTGCTAAGAAATAAGTAATTGAATAAGGTTTTTGCTCAGACCAAAAGTTGTGGGCTCAGGCACATTGAGCCCATGGCCAGCAGAGAGGCCAAGACACAGATATAATAACCAAAGGGCACCCTCTTGGGATTTGAACAGGCCACAACCTTTTGATAACAGAAGTCAGTAGATTTTGGCATAGTCATTGGGAGTGAATCCTGACTCAACCAACCCGGCTACTGGTTGATTGTTTGGCAGGGTGGATTCTGGGTTATGGATCACCCTATGGTATACAGCAGGCTTCTTCAACCTCTGCCCTCAACTCCCATGATCCCTAGCTAGCAGGACCAGTGGTCAGGGATGATGGGAATTGTAGTCTCAGAACATCTGCAGGGCCAAGGTTGAGGAAGCCCGTTATACAGCAAATCAGGGCAACCATCCAAGATCACAATTTTAGGTGGAGTGCTATGGCCCGTCAGCCCTTGTCTGGGCATCTGGGCAGAAGCACCTCTTCTTGGACCCTGATTCCTTGGAGTGCAGGGCATAGGGTTCTTGAGCTGCTCCCCATCAGCCACCTGAGCCATCTCACCACCAAACGGTATATTAATTTTGCTAAAAAAAATAAGTAAGTAAATAAAAAAATATACTGTAACAGTTTTCGTCCTTAGAAAATTTTGAAGACTTCAGTTCCCATAAAAATAATTTACATTTTACCTCAGTATTTGATCTTGTGAGAGCTTGCACTTAGTGATAGAATAAAATCCAAACAACCATAGTTCAAAGACTTAAGCTCATGATGGCTTTTCCAAATACAGTGGGACCTCGACTTACGAATTTAATCTGTTCCGAATGCACACTCGTAGGTCGAAAACTTCGCAAGTCGAGTTTCCCATGGGAAAAACGGTTTCCCATAGGAATGCATTGGAAACGGAAAAATTCGTAAGTCGAGGAAACCGCATCTAAAAACTCGTAAGTCGAGGAAAGTGCATCTAGCCGTGAACGGGTTTTCCATTCGGATGTTGAGGAAATCATAAGCGCGCAGCCACTTTTTTCGCTCGTAAGTCGAGGTCCCACTGTATTCCATGGGATCTGCCATTCTCAACAAATTTGTGCCTGGTGGTAAGTTTCCACCAGTTTGCTTAAGAAAAGGGAAGTATACCAGCTGGTTATCTTTAACTTCTAAATAAAAATTTGAAGGGGTTTTACCAACTGAGAATCCAACATGTAAGTTTTGTTGAGCTGAACCATATGAATTTTTTCATTTTCTTCAATATTTTCTTACCCCCTCTGAAAGTGCCCTTCCTTCCTTCCTCCCCACCCCACCCCTCTGTGTGTGTAGTATTTTGCAACAATTCATTGAAAATGTTGGAGGTATATTATGGAATACTAAACAGAGTCAAGAAACTGTTGTGCATCAGTAAAAGCTTTTTAAAATCCAGCTGTTTGTTCCATCACTGCTCAGCAACAAGGTAAAACAATGAAGTGTGTGTAATGTGCCTTTATATACATTCACTGACTTCACCATGTAGCCAAATCTGATTGGTTATATTGGTTTGTGGTAACATAATACTCGCTTGAACTCATTGGGAACACATTGGGAACACATACCGGTAGTAATAATTTTTTAAAAATCACTGAAGCAGCAGGAACAATAGCTGTGAACAAGCACAAAAATGCTGACTTTTTCTGGCCTTTGAAATAATAATAAACCATGAAAAATAAATTAGCCCAGCATCTGACACAACATCCAGTCACACAGAATTAGTGATGGACAAGCACAAAAGTCATGAAACAAAAACCAATCATGCGCTGTGAACATTACTGGCTAACACTTAGGAATAATTACTGGCCATCCCTTTGCTACCTTCCCCCCACCAAGGGGGGAAAAGCTTTGCTTTGAGGACAAGTGAAGGTGGTAGCAAGTAGAAGAGGTCCTGTGTGCTTCTCTGTCCCCTGGAAAATAATATTTTCCTGCCAGGGGTGATAATGATGCTGGGATCTGTAGTCAATTCCCATCATTCCTAGTGTCAAAATAGCTTCTAATTTCTTTTCTAGTTAGAAAATCTCAATGTAACTTCCTATAAAGGTAAATGACACAAGTAAATTGTTCAATAGAGCATCAAATATATTGAGTATGTCTAAGATTGTAAATTCAGAAAAGTTAATACCACTTGTGGGTCCCCAGTCTTCTACAAACCACTATTAATTAAACTTGTACAATAACAAGAAAATACATTTATTATTATCATGATCTATTGGTCACTTTTTGCCATGGCAACGCAAAGTGACTTACACTATTTTAAGCAAACCCCACGACCCAACAAACAAAAACCCCACATTAAAGCCCACCCAAGCAAAAAAGCTCATTAAAAAGAAAGGTTTGTGCCTGGCTCGTGTAACAGTGCCACCAGGTGAGGCTCCCTGGTGAGAGCATTCCACAAGCAGGGCGTCACCACTGAAAAGGCCTGTTCTTGTGTTGTCCCACCCTCTGGATCTCCTGTGGAGGGGGCACATGGTGAAGGGCCTGAGATGACAATTGGCGGGTCTGGGTCTGTTTCTATGGGGAAAGGCAGTCCTTAAGGTATTGGGGTCCTGAGAGGGGTAGACTTTTATTTATAAATTCTACAATAATTCATGTTGGTACAGTTGCTTTTTGTGGAGCTCCTTAGTAGGTAACCATATAAATATAGGTGGTGGTATTATTATTATTATTAGTGCCCTGTGTGGGTGAACTCCCTACATCACTCTAAATCCAGCACTTGTCTTTAGCTGTGTAAGACTTTATAGATAAAAACCAGCACTTGGACCCTGGCCCAGAAACTAAACTTGGCTACTGAATTCTGCATCTGCTGAAATTTCCAAACAGTTATCAAAGGCAGCTTCATGTGTAACATATTGCAGTAAGATTGCCTGGCTGTAGAAAACAGAGATTAGGCTATCCCTGTCCAGATAAGGGTGCAACTGGGCCGCCAGTCAAAGCTGATGGAAAGCACTCCACACTCCTAAGGTCACTTAAGTCTTGAGTGACAGCAATGGATCCAGACATTCTCTGGAGGTCTAGCTCCAAGAGCCTTCTGGCAGTTCCCTTCACTGTGAGAAGTGAGGTTACAGGGAACCAGGCAGAGGGCCTTCTCAGTAGTGGCGCCCACCCTGTGGAACACCCTCCCATCAGATATCAAGGAAATAAACAACTATCTGACTTTTAGAAGACATCTGAAGGGAAGTTTTTAATGTTTGATGTTTTAGTCTGTTTTTAATCTGTTGGGAGCCGCCCAGAGTGGCTGGGGAAACCCAGCCAGATCGGCAGGGTATGAATAATAATTTATTATTATTATTATTATATCATCATCATCAAGCTATGGACTTGCTCCTTCAGTGAGAGTATAACTCTCTCAAAAGCAGGCCACCTCCCACCCATCTGGTCTAAGGAACCACCCACTAAGAGTGCCTCAGTCCTATCAGGATTGATCTTATTGGCTGTCATCCAGTCCATTACTGAAGTAGGACAGCAGTCCAGCATATATCCATTGCCCACATCTGCAGATGTAAAGGAGAATTTTAGCCAAATTTAATGACAGTGTGTTGGCCCCACAGTGGAATAAAATGAAGCTACTTGCTTTAGGTGGCACCAGTGGGGGGGGGAGAATCCAATACCCAAAAAAGTATTGACCCTAGTGGAGGTTGGCAAGTGGAAAATGTTATTTGGGCTCCAATTCAAGTATCAGAAAAGCTTGAGCTGGACCTGTAAAAATGAGTGAATGATAAATAAATAAACTAATTGCTAAACTTTGGTTAAATACACAAGTTAATATGATGAAGTAATCAGTATCCTCCCTCCAAAGTATTTTTTTTAATCAAAAGGCTGGTCTGTAGCAAACACTTTTGCTTTCCTGTCCTGTAGATTACTGCATTCATTATTGAATAGATTTTTTTTTTTAGCACTGCTCTTATTCTGAAAAGAAATAAATCTCAGCATGTCATCAAATACAAGAAACTCTTGGGTAACTAGTAAAGGTCAAATGTTTCACACATGTCTGCTTTACTCTTTCCCGCTTAAGGGAGGAAATTAGTTATATGATGCCATACCCTGTTGAACACAGGTGTTACTTTAATGCACTTGCTGTCTGCTTTACAGTGTGATAGATACTCTATCCAAAAATAATCAATTAGTTTTTATTACTATTTCAATTATCAGAGAATAACTTCCTGTTGCTACATGGCTTACATATTCTGGACCACCTTATCACACACAGGTTCAAGGAAATTCATGTCTAATTATAAAATGTGCTAAAATAAGCACATGCACAAGAACACAAACTACATACTGATTAAGTTTATCAGAACAGCTGCAATTTGGCAAATTACAGTGCTATGCAGACTAGCATAGTATAAAAACTTTTAATAGAAAATTACCAACAAATGCAGCTCAGTTATTCTTCTTTTAGAAAAAAATAATAACTATATAAAGCTCGGGACAAGATTTCTTTTCTAGTATTCTAGCCAGCATAGATGTTTTCATATCACGGTTTGATGCTTATTCAATTTTTCACATAGGGGCTCCCACTTAAAACTACTAAACCTGTTAAGACATCTATAAATTCTCACAAAAAGCCATTACAGGGGTTCCATAAATATAAACTTAGTGGCATAGTTCTGGGATTTATACCATGCATTTCTCACTTTCCAAAAAGCAAAACAAAAAAACCTCCAAATAAACACGCATGCACAAAACTGCTTTAATAACCTCTTGAAATCAGATAATATTCTGACAATTCTGTTTCAGTGACAAAAGGAGCCTGGGCAGAAGCCAAGAGGCCCAGGTGCATTGTGTCATGCCAGTATTTAATGTAGTCTAATATCAGATAGATGCTAGTAGAGAAAATACTCAGAATAAAGTACAGATAATAGCACGGACAACCACTCATTGCAAAATTACTTTTGCTCATCATGCTGTGCGCTTTGTATTAAATTTTTCTGTCAAGTGGCAGGAATCACAGGGAGAAGTGGCTTGAAAACCCCTTCTTGTAACCCTCGATAAGTATCTATAATATTAGGCTTTCATATGATAATGGCAAATGATGCCCCTCTTTGAAAAATTTCTGACTGGTAATGAAAGTCCTAATCAGATTGTTGTTGTTGAGAACCAGGAGGTGGGGGAATGATGCCACTGCTGCTGGCAACCCCTCCTTTTTAGTGAATTTAGAAAACTTGACAAGATGGGTAAATCTTACATGAATTTCCAACAAAGCCCTTTGGTTGTTTTATAAAACTGAAAGGTGGTGGTTTAATAAAAGCTGGCCCTCCTGAGGCATTTTCATTAAAGGCTCTCTCTAGACAACATCACAATGTTTGCATTATCCTTCTATACTCCCCAGAGAATACAAGCATTACCTTTTCAGCAGGAGTCGATATTGTGTGTGAAGGCATGAGAGGAGATGATTAGATTCTGCCTTTTGGTGCACAAAGTAACCTCTTGGAACAATACTATGGTTAGGATTAAAATTCAACGATTTTGCTGCCTGCTATTTTAATGCTAAATTGTTTCTGTGATGGGGAAAATGACACTACGGAGGATTTATTTTAATGAAGATTTTAATCTCATGCATGCATTATTTTCCACTATTGTGCCCATTTGCAGTCTTCTCTCAAAAAAATAGTGACAGTTAATGGCTGATTAGGGTATTAGAGAAAACAAATGCACTTTTAATGTATGTGTGTACAGGAGAATTCAGGACAGACTGAAAACAGGAATGATGCTTACAATAGGCTATGTTGAATATGTATAGCATCAGGAAATGCCAGCCGCTTTTCACTTAATGTAACTTACTGTAAGCTTTGCAAAAATATAGTATTTGCACTAGAAGTGTGCACATCTGAACATATTGTTTACCATCTGTGTAGACTTCTCTTCGTAGATTTCCTTGCTGGTGCTTTTGCTTTTTAACAGGTCGTACCTTCTGAATTACAGCAGCACTCATGTTGCTGTCGGTAGAGACAGGGCTGGTGGGTCTGGGGCAGTGTGAGGCATGGTAATGTCTACGGCCTGGAAACAAAGAGGCACAATATGTTATAATTTGATACTTTACCTCTGAAACAAGAACAGTCTTTAGATTCTGTAAATAAATTATTCTGTAAATAATTGGCATTATTTAGATTCAATGTCACATTAATATAAACATGCAAGACTTTTTTAAAAATCCAGAACTTTTACAGAGCAAAACACATTTAAATGGATAGGAACAGCACCAAGATAACCATTGTTCTATTTAACATTTATATATCGTTTTCAAATGATTTCACATGCATTATCGATTGCAGTCCTTTCAACAACCCTGCAAGGAAAAACAGATGATTATAATAACTTATATTATAACATTCTCAAGCCACCTAATATTGGACAATTGTCACATTCCCTGAAACCCGTATATATGTATATACCATCAAACAAAACCCTCCCTGTGCCTGCCCGGTTCTTCCACCTGATCTTCACCCACCCTAAGTTTCAGTACTTGTCACTAGGGAACCACTGGAATTGTTGCCACCCTAATGAAGCTTTTGTTGATATATTTGTTATCAAGTCCCAAGGCTTAGGATTTGTTTGCTGCTGCTACTTAAAGTGTCACCAGCAATTTCCATAGTTTTTGAATTGCTAAGACAGTTTAGAACAGGCATCCCCAAACTTCGGCCCTCCAGATGTTTTGGACTACAATTCCCATCTTCCCTGACCAATGGTCCTGTTAGCTAGGGATCATGGGAGTTGTAGGCCAAAACATCTGGAGGGCTGCATTTTGGGGATGCCTAGTTTAGAATGTATTTACTTTTTGGCACAAAATAAAAATGCAGTAGTTTTTAACATTGAAAAAAGCTAGAGAGGAAAGGTTATAAATACTGTAGCAATGTGTAGCATGTTCTTTCTTGTGGGTGGTTGGATTCATCACATTTTTATTTCACCTCTCATTTAAGTTGCTTCCATGATAAAAGCAACCAGAGATAAGGCACCAGAGAATCAGGAGGGAAACCAGAGTGTGGAGGAAAGACTTGCAGGAGGCACACAGGTAACCCATAGCAAATTTACACTTCAACATGAAGGTGTTCCTCTTTGTGCACCAGAGGACTCACATAGGCAAGAAATGTGGGGAAAGGTTGTTTAGATGTTTCCAGCTCAATAGGTTAGAAGCAAGGGAGGAAAATATGGGAGGCGGTTTCCTCACTACACATATCTTTTTTCTTTCTTTTTATTTGCTAAATATTAGAAAACACAACTGGGGACTATCCCATTGAGGAGACTGCTTAGATTGCAAAGGAGAGCCTAAAAAATAATCTAAAACTATATACCTTAACTTTGGCTTCATAGTTTTACCTTTGTTATCAAAAGTGTACACCAGGCCATGCTTTGTTTATTAATTGACATGATTTACTGCTAAAGGTTTACTGTATCTTTTCCATAGATTTTTGTATGGTTTTTATTGTAATGTGTTGCTCTTTCTTCTTCTGATTTTGTGTTAATGCTTTTAAAGTTTTTTTAAGTACCTTAACAAAAGCTTTACATAGCAAGTGACTAATAAATTAAATTCATTGTCATCATTATCATCATCATCTCATAGAGGCCCTTATGAGATCCACCATTTTATCCTAACTCAGCTATGTGATTGGTACTACTACTACTACTACTAATAATAATAATAATAATTTGTACTCCACCCATCTGACTGGGTTGCCCCAGCCACTAGGCTAGGAGAAAGTGACTTCCTGAGTTTTATGGCTGATCAAGAAGGGTAACATGATCCAAGTCCAACACTGTAACTACTTACTTTAGTTGTACATCATAGAAAGAAATGCCCTGCAAAGTACTATACTTTTTGACCAGCCTTGCCACAATCATTAGCCATAATAGCTCCAGCGGGGTTGGCATCCCCCACTGCTGTGTGAAAGTGCTCCAACTGCCAGTTACCTAGGAGTTCAGAGCTGAAGGAAGAAATGTTCTAGCTTTTCACATCATTCAGGTGACCTAGGGCCACTGGGAAGCTCTGCCACCTGCCTCCAAAGGGCATCATGGCAAGAGGAGGTCAAACTGGCTTCATCCTGGACCAATTGCTCCAATGGCTTCCGTTTCTTTTTCCTCCCCATTCCTATTGCATCGTACCCCTTAGATTCCAACTCCATTGGCAAGGACTGTCTTACTGCTTAATTAATATATGTACAGCACTTAGAAAATGTGATTGCCTAGTGAATTCATTTTACTGAAATCATGGAGATCACATAACAATTCTTCACATCAACTCAATAAAGCATAGAGTTGCTGACAAGAGGCCCCTGAGGGCTTGTGTTCACAAGAATATAGAGGTGTCACTTCTATTAAAGGGAAAGGAGAAGCCATTCCTTATGGAAGAGTAGAGTGAGTGTGGGTGAGTAAAACAAGTAGTTCTTATTTAGTACTATGATGCACAGTGAATTTTGTACCTTATAAAGGACCTTCCTGGGGAGGGGTTGTAGATCAGTAGTGGAGCATCTGCTTTGTATGCAAGAGACCTGAGATGCAAATATCAGAAACCCTGGAAAGCTACTGCCAGTTACTGTAGACCATACTTGAGCTACATGGATCAGTGGCCTCATTTTGTGCAAGTGACATTCTGTGATCTTAAGAAATAGGGTAGAATAGCACCAGTGATGCTGCTCCTGGATGGAGACAGGTTTGTCTCCGCTTGTTCCCTACTTTACTTCCTTCGGGGGTGGGGGCAGTCATGCTCTTTGCTGCTCAGTCTTTTATTTAGTTCTCTTCCCATTATAACATTGTTTTGTTTTTATTGTTTTCACAGTGTGTATGTGTGTGTGCATTTTGGTACAATATTTTTAGCTGTGTTTGTTGCAGCCTTTTTTTTAAATGAACATACTAGCTGGCCCTGCCATGTGTTGCTATGGCTCAGTCTGTTAAATGGAGGCTCAGAGTCCCCCTTCAGACTCCCCACACCTTCAGAGTCCCCCTGTTTTATGTGTGTTCTGTTTACACAGGCGTATCCCTGTGATTCCCCCCACCCTGTGCTGATCCATGACGTATCCCTCCCCCTACCCCCCGGCTTATCACGACCCCTCCTTCCCCCCCACCCCAGCTCATCCCTTTGACTGGTCCCACCGTGTCCTGACCTATCCCTTCCCTCCTCCCCCCAACCCCCACCCAGGCGACTCAGTACCTCCATTCAGCCTAGTCTGTAAAGGCTTCGGCCTAGTATGTAAATGGGAGCCGAGGTGCTGTTGAGAGGGAAGGTTTTATACGTGCAGTACTAGTGTAGCCGCCGCTAGAGGGTGCTGGTTTGCAACCTGGTTCTTTTCCCAGCATGCACTTTCGTCTGATTTATGAGTTCTGGAACATGTGGTTTTGGGGTTTTTACCTGGCCCAGGTGTAACATCAGTCTTTAAAAACAGTATGGGCTTGCTCTCGTAGTCACATTTGACTTTGTGTCAAAATTTGAACGCAATTGCTCAAGCGGTTTCATTGAACATTGGAGACGAACACACATCCCCAGTTTACATTTTTATATATACAGATATTCTAAGTTTGCTGTTTTCATGGGTTGGAATGACAAGGGGTGTCGTTTAAGCTTAAGCTCCTGGCTAACTTCTGTAGAGTGCAGTGTGTACTTTTTTATTACTCTCTATATGAAACTTTGACATCTGCACAGGATTCACATAGGGACAGTCTTTCAGAAAGATTTGCTTAGCAATACAGCTAATCTTATATCATCTGGGAATCCCTGATTAAATATATGATAGCAGTGAAGAAGCCTTACCTCCCACAGCATCCTGCATTTGACGCCTTGCTACCTTGAGACCAGCATATTCTGCTGCTGCAGCAACAGCCTGTGCAAAATCTGCATCTGTAAAAAAGGATCCATCTGATGAGCTAACACTAGACCGTCCACTTGAGATATTGTCATCTTCTGAGGCTGAACCCCATCCATTGATCATGGAACCTGTCACAGAGCTCTCCAGATCTCCTACACTTGAGGCTGGCGTCTGTTCAAGACCACGCAAAAGAAGCCTTCTGTTCTGCATCTTGGCCACTTCCATGTCTGCTTCATCCTCCTCTTCTGGTGCATCAGTATCCATGTCTGATACAAGAGGTCCTGAAATGTAACCATAGGTATGTGGCGGAGAGATAGGTCTTGGAGGAGGAGGAGGGCTCACAGGCTGTCGTCTGTGTGTGAAAAAAATAGTTTAATATGGTTACAGATTAACAAAACATATATACAGCTATAATTTCCTATTGTATTGAGTCTTCAACTGATGTAGTTGGCTTATCAGATAGAGTGGAACCAAATAGAATTTAGGGGGACTACTTGAGGTGTGCTCTTCTGAACTACTTGTTGTAATTTGAGCAGCGGTGCTCACATAGTCAAGCACCCTGTTTCAAAGGTTCACCATATCTATCCTTAATGAAGGGCACATGATATGCCTGGTGAATCAAGCCAAAGATCTACTCTAGCACCCTGTTCTCTTCTGTGGTCAACCACATGCTTCCAGAAAGCCCACAACCAGTAAATTTTCTAATTGGTTCCTCCCTAGGAATTGATATTCAGATAAATATTCCCCTCATCTGGATGGTCCATATAGCCATCAAGATTTATAGCCACTAATGAATCCATTGTCTACAAGAAAGTGGTGTAGTCTTATTCAGCATACACTCTGGTACAGTCAAACCTCGGTGGTTGAATGTAATCTGTTCCGGAAGCCCATTCATGGGTTCCGATTGGCTGTAAGAGCTTCCTGCACTCAAGTGGAAGCCGTGTCGGACGTTCGGCTTCCAAAAAACGTTTGAAAACCGGAGCATTTACTTATGGATTTTTGGCGTTTGGGAGTCGAGGTTTGACTGTATCTTTTAAAAAATAGACTGGATATGAAAAGTCATAACGTCATCTTAACACATGGATAAAAAGATATAAAGTTTTTTTAAAAATTCATTCTCTCCATATGGTTAATTTTTTTAAAAAAATCTATCATGCCTTTCCTCAAAGCAAAAAAATTCCAGCTTTCTAATTCTTTATTCACCTTCTAATCATTTTACTAGTGTTACCTGTACTTAGTCCATTACTTTTTTAAAAAAGACTGTGTGATCAGAAGCTTACACAGTTTTTTAAAACAGCAGTGTCTCGTGGCATCTTACAGGTCGTATAAATTTATTTTTATGGCATAAGCTTTCACTTATGTCCACTGTCAGTATGGCAACAGTTTCAACTTGAAATGGGAACAAAGTGGCAGTTATGGAAAACTTCTTGAAAATGTGACTGAGGTGGTATTTCATATTGGAAAGACCATCAAGGATGCTTTATAACATGTCAGAACTCCATCTGAAGTACCATAAAGAAAATGGTACTTCACCCACATATGGAGGGAATGTAGTCATACCAGGATTTTTTGGAAAGGTATAAGGGTCTACCATCTGCAAGTGAATCTAATTCAATGTTGTCAGATCATATTAACCAGCTCAAAAAGAAATATCAAATACTATTGGTGTTATTTGTTGATAACTGCTAGGATAATAGGAGGAAAGTCCCAGGGAACAATAAACCTTAGAAAATTGACCAATGAGTAAGGAGAGAATGGGACATTATAGTCATGAATAAAATTACCTGTTACAAACATGTTTGGGAGGCAAGAATCCAATTTTTCCAGCCAATCTGGTAGCCTTTTATTTTGTATTGGAATGAAAAGAAAACTATGGATTTGTTCATTATGACACTTTACATTCAGATGACAGACTATGCAACTACTCTTTGGAGACACCATTTACACCATGGTAAGTGAAGTGCTACTCTCCATACTGAATTTTCATTAAGATATAACATTGTAAGCTATTTAATGACATATTTGTTTGATTACTGCTGGTTATGTCGCCTAACCCAACATGTTCGCCTCATAGAACTAGTTAAAGGAAGTTCCTTCAGAATGTGTTTTGGTAAAATACCTCCGATCTTGTGGATGTTGAAAATGTCCCATTTCCTCCGGGCAATCCTGTAGCATTGGCTGGAGTTCTTCTTGGGGGGAAGGAGTTAATGTAGCAGTAGACTGATGGCTGTAGGACACTGCTGCTGGAGATGAAGCTGCTCCTCGAACTGGTGGTGTGGGACCTCGCTCATCCTCTTCCTCTTCCTCTAGTTCATCCTGCTGTAGGTACATTCTTGCTGGTGGGATTGGACATGGGATTTCCTGGTCATAGCTAAGAATTAATTTAAGAATATGTGAATTACAACACTGAATACATTCATACTATGGTTGGACCAAATTATTCTTTCTTGAGTCAGGCTGAAGACTCAGTTCCATACCAGGATTACAAATATTTTTATTCAGTTAATTAAGTGAATCTGGACCACTGGGTTGGAAAAATGTTTACTAATGAATCATTCTTTTATCTTACCTTTCATTTACGGATAGACTGTAGTCTTCACTGTTACTGTGGGGAGGAGGATGTACAGGGGGAGGTGGAAGTAGGTCTGCCCAGTTCATACCAGCCTGTTTGGATGCCTTGGGGGTTTTAGCACCCTTCTTGTGCCCTTGACTCCCTATGAAGAAATATATTCATATTGTTATATCATAGCCCCTGAAATAAATGGTTGATCAGTCCTTTAGGGGACAATCTTCTAAGCAATTTAACAATGTGACAAGGTGTTAATTGAACAAATATTCACATGTTTAGGAGTTTGAAAAAGAACATGCAATATTCCAGACAATGCTTGTTACAAATTTTGGATTCTGTAGAATTTAGTAAGCATGGTAATGCCACTGACAAGTCAACTTTTATACACTGTTGTAGTACATTTCAATGAAGAAATAAACATAAAATTGAATTAATAAATGGATAAAACATAAGTAAGATTAAAGTCACAGAAACCCAAGTGAAAACAATGTCAAAAATAAGTATTATTACAATATGGAATTATATTAAAATAGTAATTATTAGAACTGACTTTGTCTTTCGTTGCTTATATTTGGGAACAGTCTCCTTCACTTTTTTGCTAACATATGGTAAAAGCGATAAATGAACTGTACAGTACAAGCAATATAATTAAAGAATGTTTCTACAGTTTTTAATTGCATTAGAGGTTATCATCTAAATTGTAAACTACAAAAAGATGCATTGGATATATATTCTCCAAAGTTCCCCCCCCCCAGGTGATTTTTGGAGCCTAATTTTGGATTCACAATTGACAGAGATATGATCTATTAAAGGTTTCCCTATTGCATTAATGAATATATGTAATTTATACTTGTCCACTGAAATGTTTTAGACACAATGAAATTACTAAATTTATTCCAGATGGCAGATGCCGTTGAAAATAATTACTGGAAGTATAATAATAATAATAAAAACGCAATAAGAAGAGCAGAAGAAAGTATGGGATAAATGTTTTCAGCTACTCTTTGTGGAAAATTATAGCTTACAGTAAAATGATACAAGCTTTAGCCATCTGTGTATCTTGGTGAAAGGATCAATTACTTGGGTGCTCTTGGATGTCAAGTGAACATTTCACATAAGATGTATAGCAAAACAGAAGGAGAAATGTTGCACGCTTCTAAACATGCTAAACTATTTTAAATTGGAATAATAGTGAATGTTTTTCAAATCTAAATATGTTTTAAAAAATTATTCGGTCATATTACCAAGATTCCTAATGCCTCCGAGTTTGAACTGGGTCATTTGCAGCATATTCTAATGGCAGGTCTGCACACTATTCTCCATCCACTTCTGGGAGTGGTAGGAAGGGAACACTCAGAAGTCCCAGTATATGTGCAGAACCTGCCTCTAGAATCTCTTGGGTCCTTGTCAACTATCTTAATGAAGAAAAATGTATTTATACGTATATTTCAACTGTACATCCCCCTAACCCACTGTTCACTTAACTAATATCAGGGTAAGCGTAGCAGTTGCATAATTGTGAAGTTGTCCTATAACAGCTCACGTTTTTCTTCACTGTTTGTCTGCTTTAGCTCCACATTAGTAATTTTTAAAACACAAACGCATGCACATAAAATAATAAACTTTAAACCAAACCTCAAATCTGCAAACTATAGAGTAATGTTTTATGAAATTAGATATGCAGTTTAATGGGGATATAGACTAAACATGTCTAGTTTGACTTGATAGAAGGAACAGCAGCAGAGTGTATTACAAACCCTTTCCCAGAAGCCAGCTCTGCCATAACTTGTTGGTTTTTCTGTAATTCAGCCATAAGAGAAACCGTGAAAGTAGTTGTAGCAGTATAGAAAGCAGTTTTTCTTTTCTTTTTCTAGATGTGTGTGCACGTCCATCTCTGATAAACTGTTTTTTTATTCATATACAGTTGTTAAATAATTTTCATTATACAGTGGTGCCTTGCTTAATGAATGCCCTGCTTAACGAAATTTCCGCTTAACGAAAGGATTTTTCGATCGGAGGTTGCCTCGCTAGACGAATCCGTTTTACGAAAAATTCATCTAGCGAATCGCGGTTTCCCATAGGAATGCATTGAAATTCAATTAATGCATTCCTATGGGCAAAAAAAATTTCAATGCATTCCTATGGGATTCGCTAGACGAATTTTTCGTTATAAGAAAAGACCCGTGGAATGAATTAAATTCGTCTAGCGAGGCACCACTGTACTGTAAAATAAGGCATCTCACAGTATATCATTTGATCAAGAAAGAGTTGTGGTATAGGGATGGTAGGGGGGGAAACCTGTGGTCCAGACTTTGTAATAGGTTCCAAGCAAGACTAGACAGATGTACACACAAATACACTTACAAAAAGTTGAACTGAAGGAAAACACACTTCCCTTCTACCAAAATAACTGAAACTTAAGGAAGCTGTGACGGTCTACATGCACATGTAAAAACTGCAAAAGTTCCAGATGGGGCAGGGGACAAAATGGTCTGAAAAAGAGACTTCTTCCTCAGGTTGTAATACCCCAGACAAGGCTCGGGTAGCTAGCATTACTGCTGAGCAGTCTGTTGGTTTGACCCTGTGTGGTTGCTTTTGACAGAAAATGAAGCTGTCACACTAGTGTTATGTTGTCTCAGCGGCCACTCCCAGTCACCAGTCTAGCTGTTGCATTCTGGATTAGTTGTAGTTTCCGGGTCACCTTCAAAGGTAGCCCCACATAGAGCACATTGCAGTAGTCCAGACGAGAGATAACTAGAGCATGCACCACTATGGCGAGACAGTCCGCGGGGAGGTAGGGTCTCAGCCTACATACCAGATGAAGCTGGTAAACAGCTGACCTGTGCCCTCCATGGACAGCTGTGAATCCAAAATGACTCCCAGGCTGCACACCTGGTCCTTCAGGGACACAGTTACCCCATTCAGGACCAGGGAGTCCTCCACACCCGCCCGCCTCCTGTCCCCCCCAAACAGTACTTCTGTCTTGTCAGGATTCAGAAGAGCGGTAGAGCTGGGTATCATCTGCATACTGATGAACACCCAGCCCAAACCTCCTGATGATCTCTCCCAGCGGCTGCATGTAGATGTTGAAAAGCATGGGGGAGAGGACAGAACCCTGAGGTACCCCACAAGTGAGGGCCCAGGGGTCTGAACACTCATCCCCCCTTACTTTCTGAACGTGGCCCAGGAGGGAGGAGCGGAACAACTGTATAACAGTGCCCCCAGCTCCCAGCCCCTCTAGACGTTCCCCTAACCTCTGCAGACCAACTTTGAAAGTGGACAGTCTGCCCACCTGTCAATCACATGACATCATATGACTGTGACCTGTGAAAGTTCAAGGGAGGTCACTATAACTGCTGCTCGGTGGTTGCAGAAACCTCCTTTCAAGATGTGCTTTCAGGATCAATCAACTGAATCCAAGGCGCATTCTCCAGCCCACTTGGCACTAAGAAGTTTCCAAAAGGGAACAACTGCAACTGATTACCAGGGTTTGCGGGTTGCCTGGGCTTCAAAGCAAAGGGCTTTATACATTCAGCTGACTGGGAGTGCCTGTAATGCCCTTTTGGGCCCAGCTGTGTATGAAGACAGAGAGGCTGCCTAGTGTATGCTTGATAAAGGTAAAGGGACCCCTGACCAGTCATGACCGATTCTGGGGTTGCGGCACTAATCTCGCGTTATTGGTCGAGGGAGCCGGCGTACAGCTTCCAGGTCATGTGGCCAGCATGACTAAGCCGCTTCTGGTGAACCAGAGCAGCACATGGAAACGCCATTTACCTTCCTGCTTGGAGCGGTACCTATTTATTCACTTGCACTTTGACGTGCTTTCGAACTGCTAGGTTGGCAGGAGCTGGGACCGAACAACGGGAGCTCACCCCATCGCAGGGATTCGAACCGCCGACCTGATCGGCAAGCCCTAGGCTCTGTGGTTTAAACCACAGCACCCCCCGCATGCTTGATAGCTGGTTGTTTTTTGATTTTTTTAAAGAGTAATGTCATTTTGATTTTAAGTAGCTTGGTGTGATTAGGTTTTTTTGTTTCAGGTAAAAAGAATATCATCCCTTAAAAACAAAAACATCAATCACATCAATCTCAGATGCTCAGTAAGCTAACTTCACAATGTGTGTGCTAAAGCTCAAGGAAGGGTGTAATGAGGTTAGCTCCCCCCATGGATGGTCTTAGATCAGGAAGCACAGACTGTCGGGGAGGCTACAATGGGTTAGAGAAATGGAAATTAAAACACACATTGCCACAATCACCTTGCAGTGATAAAGTAGGTGCAATCCCACACCCACCAAAATTAAAGAAATTCTAAAGCATATTGCAAAAGAGGCCAAAATGAAATAAAATGGGAGCCTCTTTCCCAGGGGGAAAAATATTTGAGGAAATTGGAGATTAGGTGCAGCAGTAGTTCATACTCACCAGATGTACTGCTTCCTCGATCTGAGCTGTTGTAGGACCCTCCTGTATTCTGATCGTAGGCTTGGTTGTATGGGATGGTTGGAGCATTATCATTTGATCGGTAGTCTGCAATTAAAACAGACTTTTTGAATTTGCATGCATATGCTGCTTGGGTATAGTACTGTGAATACTCTGCTTACAGTTAAGCCTTAACTTATTGTCTGGTTACAGATCTGTGTTCTTAGTGTGAAAGGCTGATTTATTTTTGCTGTGTTTAAATGTGTGGCATGTGAGACTATGTAATGGGAGACTGGGAAAATGTTGAACAAAATAGTCTGATCTGAGATTTACCATTTTGACCTCTTTTCCTTTTTCAGCACTTTACACTATCATTAAGGAAGCACATCTACCACAGACGTGATTCTCTATACATTGGGTTTTTAAAAAAGGGGGGGAGGGAGATCAGTATTCTCCCATTCACTTTCTTATTTTCTAAGACAAAACTATCCTTCTGACATTTTTCCCTAGCCTATGTAACAAGAAATAACCATTTTGATGAGTTCTGCACTGTGTTCTATCATTCCTATTTCACATCCCATGGCTCTGTTTATGATTTGCTTTTATTTGCGCCATGAAATGAATGTCAGCTTCTGGTAATATTCTTGCACTTTACAGATATTTCTTCAGTAAAAAAATTATTGTATTATCTGATGAATATTTCACTCCTCTATAAAAGTAAAACACATTTTCTAAATCTTGAATTCTTAAAATAATCATTTGTATTATGTAACTAATTTTTTTATCCAGAACTTTATGGAGATAATCCCCCCCCCGATTTCAAAACCCTAAATTGTGAGACAAATAATAATAATAATAATCCCATGAAACATGCAGAAAAATTCAAGGCAAAAATATAATTAATAACTGTCACTGCTATAGCAAACAGCTAGACACCCATGTCAGATTTATGTGGCCTCTGAACCATTCTGTAGATAAGTAGGTCAGGTAGTAAATAGATTGAATCAACCTTTTGTAATGGAACATGTCCTTTACCTTTTCAATATCACTAGGTGACCATGAGAGCTACAACAATGTGCTCAGAAAGTTCAAAGATAGAACAGGGCCAGCTCCTAGGGATAGCGTTTTGCAAATCGTGTTATTAAAGCAAGCTGCATGGTAGCCTGAAGGACTAGCAAGAAATCGCATCACTTCGTTTTCTATAGCACACACACTACATTAGAGAAATGTGCCCCTAAGGCCAGAAAGCACATTCTGATTTTTCAAGTTAACACTGAAATCAATTCATTTTAAGGTTATAGATCTAAAGCAGTAATTTTAATCCAGAACTGAATGCAAGACGGTGAATGCAAAGAGCAAGTCTAAAATTTATCAGATCAGTTCATTTCCATTTTTAGCAAAACCCACAATACAATCATACAAAATTTTATATGCAACATTCCAGTAATTTACAGTGATATGTAGGTTAATTAGACTCCATTCACCACTAGAAGAATGGGATGACCTATTTTAAAATTTGACTGCAATGCTTACACCTTGCATCTCCTTTATGAATTAAAGATGTCTCAATACCAGCCAATCACTCATTTGTTGTTATTAAATTTAAATTAAGCTCAAAGCCATAAGAAAATATATTTTATTAAATTCCCTTTTAAGATACAGCTGCTTATTTGTTAGAATAAATTCAATTTCTGCAGATTATTGTAGTGCTAATTAACTCTTTGACACTGTTAATTGGGAATTTCTAAATCTACAAAGGAGCTTAGATTGTTCCACAGTGTTCAGTTCATCCTAACAAGTTCCACATTGCAGTAACCAATTATCTGATCTGGAGATGGTCTAAAAACACTGTGGACAGATAGATAGAAATATATGTAGTTATTTTCATTTACATAAGCTGAGACCCTGAAAGGAGGGGTTTATGGAATCTCCAGTGTTTTTTTGGGGGGGGGGGAGAGATACATGAAGTGATTTACCTTTGTTCAATTTGTTTTGTTCCATAATGTTGTACTGAACTGGCGCAACCTCTTGTTTCTGCTGTGCAGATGGCTTCCAGTGTTTTTCATTTGAATCACCACTGCCACTGTTAACATTATTGCTGATGTTTGACTGGATGAGCTGAGTGGTGGCATAAGGTGTAGGCTGACCTGGTTGGCTGACGTATCTTCCATCTTTTAGATTTGGGCTGTTGAAAGTTTTCATTTCATTGATTTTGTTGCTTAAGTCCACATCACCATAAACTGTTGACTCAGGCAGCATCAGGTTTGTTTGCTTGTTCTCCAGCTGATTGTTGTAATTTGCTATACAATCAGCTAACCACAGCAGGAAGGGAAAAGGGAAAATTGTGTTCAGTTAGAAGACTATTTTTAGGTGCTTTTTGACCTACGTGACCTGCTTTCTGAAGCAGAAATAGTTGGATGAACAGAAGCTAAATCAGAATATTAGCTATAGTAAAATGGCAGCTTAGTTCCATAAGTCCAAAACAATAAGGTATACCCTTCATATAGGAGTCCCCAACTCTTCTGCCTCTATTTATCTTTTTATACAGGTAATCTCATTCTGCAAGGTCCTCGATGGCGGAATCTACTAATTGATCTTAAATTTATAGCTAAATACTGTTCTTGACGAAGTAGCATTTGTACCTAAATATCCACCTACAGCACTTCACTGTACATTCCAGTGAAAGTTGTACTAGCTCGCTTGTGAGTCATACATTTGATTCCATAAATACAACTATGTGTTTGTTGTAAGTACAAAAAGCAGAAGTGACTAGTTCTCCTGGAATCTTTATAGACACAAGTTTGTGCCTGGGGGGTGGAATATGAGTGAGACAATGCTGTGGGTAACAGATCATAAAATATAAGGAATGAGACATAAAATGGATTAGTTTGTGAGTCATCTCCCCGAAAGATGCAGGAATACGTTGGACACCTGCTGCCACTTTATATATTCTACAGGATGTCGGATAAGGATTAATATAAACTAGAAACAATGACGAGGAGATTAAGCACACTAAGAAGCTGAATTCCTCACTACTGTACTTGGGACAGGAGGCAGGAACTCTCTCAAAAGGATCTAAATGTGTGGGTAAAGTAGCATAAGTAACGGCAATAGGATAACTTTGGATGCCCAAATGATATTGACAGCAAATAAACAAATAGGAAGGAAACAAATAAACAGGAAGCAATACAAATTAAGTTCAAATTAAGTTATTTTAATAATAAACAAGATTTACCTGGGCGACTATATGTAGTGAGGTTGCTGTCACTGTTTCCATTGCCTGATGTGCAGCAGTTGATGGAGCAGTCGTTGTGATTATTCCCAGTATTAGGCCATGTATCTGCAAGCCATGGCTGAGTGGCAGGTTCATTGATGTTTAAAAGGCCTGGCCTTCAAAACACAGAATTACTAATTATCATAAGATGCCATCTTAAAAGCAAAGTTCACATTGAAGTACTGAAAATCTGTCTGGTCTTTGACCGCAATTAAGATTGATTGTACTGGAAATTTACTTATTCTTCCCAGTGATACTGGAAACATGAACAGTTGCTAAATGAAATTAGCTGGCAGGGGAAAAGCTTTAAAGAAGCAACTATGGGCTGACTATATAGGCTTCCCTGTTCCTTCAGGTCTGCTGGAGAAGCCTTGTTAGGAGTCCCTTTATAACAACTTGTAACAACCTTTAGGTGTAAAGCATTCCCTGAGATTCCCCAAGCAATGTTGCTGCAGATTTGGAATTAGCTGTGTATGAACCATACATCAGGCATATTTTGCCATTTAGCTAAAGAGACTTTTGATGTTCTTAGGCATTCTACTAACTCTCTATCTATGGCAGGCATCCCCAAACTGCGGCCCTCCAGATGTTTTGGCCTACAACTCCCATGATCCCTAGCTAACAGGACCAGTGGTCAGGGATGATGGGAATTGTAGTCCAAAACATCTGGAGGGCCAAAGTCTGGGGATGCCTAATCTATGGCTTTTGGTTAAAAAATAGTACATCTTTTTTGGGTAAGAAAACAACTTAAGAGTTGAACCAAATCTTCCTCCCTTAACCATCACAACTTCAGTGGTACCTGGGCTGTCAAACGTAATCCGTTCTGGGAGTCTGTTTGACTCCCAGAACGGTTTGAAAACCAAGGTGCAGCTACCAATTGGCTGCTGGAGCTTCCTGCACTCAATTGGAAGCTGTGTAAGCCACATCGGACATTCAGTTTCCAAAAAAGTTTGCAAACTGGAACACTCACTTCTGGGTTTGCAGCATTTGGGAGCCGATTTGTTCAACAACTAAGCCATTTGACAACCAAGGTACCACTGTATCAGTGTTTCCCACTCCTTCCCTTAATGCCCCCAAGACAGAGTTAAAAGCCTTTCTTCTATACAGAGATCTGTGACCATTTTCTAGGACCTTCTTTGTTACCCACTATTAAATTCATGGTGACATTCCATTCCTGCCATTCATAGTAGTCTCCATTGCACCAACATAAAGTAGTTGAGTTTATGACTGGACAGCTGACAACATGCTTATTACTCCTTTAAAATAAACCACTCCTAACAATTTTGTCACTAATAACATACATGTTTGATCTCCAAATAACACACACACATTTTATTGTGCAGTGCAAGCACAACACTATCCTCCCTTTCTTTCCTACAATGTGTATAACAAACACGCTGTATGATGACCTATTTGTGAAACTTTCCTCAATTTCATATTAGGCGGGTCATGCAGCATAGAGGACTGCTCTTTGACTCATGGCCAAAGCTCTCTTTGGTATGCAGAAAAACTCCTGCAGTTCTTTGGATACAGGCCCCAGTCCCCCCCCCCCCAATTTCCAGCTTAGCTGAAATTCTTGGAAATTAAAGTTACAGAGAACATTAAAAAAAATACTAAGCAAAAGTGTTTCTCATTATGCAAAGTACATTATGCTCAGTGAACTGGAATCAACTAATAGTTACAAATGCTTTCTGAATGGATTACTTGGAAAAATACCAAATTTCATCAGAAAAAAAAACAGCTGCTAAGAAAATGCTGTATTTTATGTAAGCATGGCATCTCCAGCTCCATTCCCTTTGTACAGTTGAGGGTATACCTAAAAGGTGCTGCAGAATGTTCCCTTTATAACTGTCTTGCCTTAACTCGGGTAGAACTCATATTCATCTGGACCAACAGCAGTAACTCAGAATAGTTCTATTCAGATGCAACACCAAAATGGTTTGGTAACGTGTGCAGAAGCCTGGAGTGAACTTTGGGCCTTTTCACTCCTTCCTTTCTTCTCGTCATGTGCTGTGAAAGCTGCCCTTTGTAGTTTGTGGAGAAATCACATTTTGGTGTTCTACTGAACAGGCATACAATGGTTTGTGCTTGTCCTGAAAACTAACTATATAAACATACGTAACTGGCTGTTATAGAATATTCAGAAACTTATACAGAACTTGGTTCAAAACATTTTTTTCAAAATAGCAAGATCAACATAGATCAACAAACAAGGCACACCCACGTGCTCAAAATGTCAATGAGGACTCAGTCCAAAATAAATGAAATAGTCATAAAGTACCACAAGAGGAGGTGTGCAGCAGGTTTAGAGATAACACAATGTGTCCAATTGGCAAACAAGTGTGGCAAACCAATGTCCATAAGGTGGCAACAGTATATCCAATCATAGCTGCCAAGTTCCGGACATAAAGATCCGGGATCGGCAGCGCGCGCATGACCGGAAGTTGCATGACGCAACTTCCGGTGGTGCTTCGCCCTTCTATGGGCACCAGAAAATGGCGGCTCCAGCGCCGGAAGTCGCTTCCGCGCATGACCGGAAACACGTAAAAGCGACTGCCGCCACCGCCGCCGCCATTTTCTGATGCCCATAGAAGGGCAAAGCGCAACCGGAAGTCGCGTCACGCAACTTCCGGTCATGCGCGGAAGCGACTGCCGGCGCCGCCATTTTCTGGTGCCCATAGAAGGGCAAAGCGGCACCAGAAAAATGGCCGCCGGGCCGAAGCCAATTTAAGGGGCAATACCGGGATTTTAACCTAAACGGGAGACCGCCGGGAAACGGTAAGAAAAAAGGGGTTTTCCCGGCGGATACGGGATACTTGGCAGCTATGTATCCAATTGGTACCAGGTGCAGCAAAACCAATGTCCATAGACAAGGTTCCCGGGAACGTCCCTTGTTTCGCCCCAGTCAGGCTTCCTCAGTACCGGTAGCTTGCAGAGATAGACAAACATAAACTCAAAGCTCTAAGTGAAATGCCATTTGGATATACTGTGGATATACTATGTTGATCTTGTTATTTTGAAAAAAATGTTTTGAACCAAGTTCTGTATAAGTTTCTGAATATTCTATAACAGCCAGTTACGTATGTTTATATAGCTAAATTGTGTTCATAACAAAGGTTTTTGTTGTTTTCTTGTCCTGAAAACTAAGGCAAAAAACTAGTTTGCATTACCGTTATGTAGAAGATTAAAAAGTGGGTGGGGGAGCTGAAACAACTCAGCTGTGGGAAGGGGAAAACTTACATTTCACTCCCTTTTGTCCTTTTAAAAGTGCTGTCTTCTGTGCTTCCCTCTTCCTTTTTTAATTTTTTATTTAAAAAAACCTATTTAAGACTTCGGCCCCTGCATCAGGCATACATCCTTCCTAAAATGATTTTAGCTAGCCAGGTTTTTTTAAAAGCAGACCTCATTTTAGGGAACATGCCCACCCCAATTAATTCAAATGTTTGGGGATTTTTTGTCACAATCCAGTTTCCTGCAAGACGTGGAGGGAGGGTGTACAAGGAAGCAAGAACATAATCCCAAGGCACATTCATATAGTAAGTAGACATAGTTTGTTGTTATGTGTGAATCAGGCCAGTGTGAGTACAGGGACAGGCAATGCATAGCCCAGAAAATGGTCATGGGTGCCAGATGTAGAACTCTACATAATTTGGTTCCTTATTCACACACAAGATACACTAAACACCTTTTAAAAAGCAACAACAAACTCATTTGGAAAAGAAGCAGAAGCCACTGTTTGACCCATTTGCTTATCTTAGCATTCTGTGTGACATAACTTTTCTTTCTTTGTGGATGGCTTGACTGCAGTTGCTATGCATCATTTCGGCTCTGCACCAACATCTGTATAGCCTGACTTGTATTTGACACAACAGTGATTGTATACCTCCATATAGCTTTGTTTTAACGACACCTTGGTTGGCTGAAATCCTTGTTAAGAAGCAGCTGCTGTGCTGCGGAGTTGCTGCAGTTGCCTGAACAGCACTGGGGTGACACAAGATGGCAATGAAGTCAGGGCCATGCAGTGTGAGTGCGCAACTGGCTCTGCTGGTGTGCCCCCACACACCTGACCTCGCTGCCACCCAATGCCATCCAGGTAGAATTGCAGTGACATCAGTATTAATGAAACACTGTCATTTGTTTGAGAAGAGAATCCTTCCCCATTGACCAATTAACTAAAGACTTAGCTATATTCTAAAGATGGAATTGCATTCATTTCTCAGAACCCGGATTTATCTGTACTTTTAATTTGCAATTCCCCACCAGTAATGATTGCTATTCCATTTTTATGTTTTCTGTTTTTAAAAATCACCTAAGAGGCAGCTTTCTTTAAGCATGGTTTCCAATTTAAGGTTTTTCTCTTTGCTATCATTACTAAGTGTTTAATCTCCTTAAATGCCACAATTTAGCTACTTTAGCTCCCTTTAATCATCCCCTTATAGCAGCAAGTTTTTGTTTGAAGTCAAAGTGCTCCCTCTGCTGTTTGCATTCAGAGATGCAGCTTTACCCAACATATCCTGCAGTTCAGTCTGCATTTTGCATTATATGTAGTAAACCTGTATACAATCTTACCTGCCTCCACTGCTTACAGCTTCACCTCCTCTTTGATACGTTACTAAAATATAAAATGAAAATATATAGTGGTTAAGTTAATTCTCTGGATGTGCTTATGTTGGATCCTAGAAAGAAAAATGCTAAAATGTGTTTATTTCCTTGTGGCTAGATTACTGTCGGTATAAGCAGTTCTTACCACCAACTCTATACAACCATAGTGCCACATAAAAGCCATTGGAGTTTTAGTTGTTTATTTTTCAAAACATAGAATAAATATTGCTCGGAAGCAGTATTTTCTGGTGTGTGTGTTGTTGTTTACAAAATGGAATGTGAAACACAACAGATAGGTGTTTCCAAATATATTTATATTTTGGGAAGTATGTCATAAAGACCTGCGCGTGAAAATGCGTTTTAAACGTGCCCAGAGCCAAATACACTTGCTGTACTTTAGCTACCACCCCCAGGTTAAGCAAAGAGTTAAGAAGATTAACCTCAGTGCAAGTGGCGATGGATTCCATAGCTATCCATTTCCCAAACTAGGAATGTGTTTTAAAAGGCAGCCAAATTCTGCTTGTTAGAAGAACTCCAAAGTGGGGTTCTGCAAGGCAGAGATAACTGCTTGCAGCGATTACAATAACAGGATTAAAATGTAGCAGCCAATGGTACATAGGCCTTTTGCTGAAAGTGTTGCTGAAGATGAGGGGTTGTTACCATTTAAATTCAGTGGAACTAAACTAGTTGGATTTTGAATTATGGAACAGAAAAGTTTTAAATTTTAAATACAGTCCGCATTTCAAATGACTCCTTGTCAAATTTCCCTATTGTCTATTGTACAGCTATCATGCATTGTGCCAAGTATTGATTAAAATATTTTAGTCTTTACTGTTCTAAAAACTTGGCTCCTGTGAGAAATCTGACACCAAGTCTAAACATGCTTAAAATTAAGCTTGCAAATTAACTTAGCAACACTAATAATGTACATAAATTATTTCCCTGTACATCCCAGTTGTTAAAAACAGGGATTCTGTATGAGAACAATATGAGAATGTTTAAACTAACGCTGAAGCAAATTATATTAATATGATGTTAAAAGTAATGAGAAACAAGGACCAAAACTATTTTAAAAGTTGAAATAACAACTTATTAGAATTACGAAAGATTTTTATAAACCTGAAGGAATTCGTTCTTTTTTAAGAATGTGAAGTAATTTTCTCTCTCCATCATGATGGTATATGTTTTGTTTCCACGGTGGGAAGTGATGAAGACAGGATGTTTGTGTTGTTGTGTTCCTGAAGTGGGACTATTGTCCTTTGTTCTTTCTCTTTGCTGCCTGATGCTAGAGAGAGAGAGAGAGAGGGAGCCATGTTGCAGTGCTCCATGTGTGTTTATATGTAAATAAACGTAGGTTAGCCAAATGCTGTGCTACAGAGTTCTGTTACGCAACTGCACAAACTCTGCGGATCCCAGAGTGTGCTGGTGTCAGTTGGCATCAGTCGCTGTGATGTTCGGGCTGGAGAAAGCTTTTGAAGCTCCCGAACAATCGACCAGGAGGGAGAGAACATGCCAGCTGGGCATGTGTCTCTGCCAAGGTGCTACTCATGAGTAAGTGTGTGTGTGTGTGTGTGGTAAATAGCTTCATTCCTTGTTCTGCCAACGGAAGTCATACCCTCAGCTGAGCAACATGGAAGTCTTACTGTCAGTTGGATACAACACATATAGACATCTCCCAACTTAAAATGGAATCCTTTGTATGTCTTTCTATTTAAGTGTTAAGTAATGTTCTATTAAGAATCATTATACAGTGGTACCTCGACTTACGAATGACTCGACAACTGAATGGGGCAAATGGCCGCAGGCTTACGAATTTCTCGACATCAGAACAGAAACCGTGGCGGTTTTAGATAGGGGTTTTTTTACTTACGAATTTTTAGATGGGGTTGTTTCAACTTACGAATTTTTCCGTTTCCAATGCACTCCTATGGGAAATCGAGTTTCCAATGGCGCTTTTCAACTTATGAATTTTTCGACCTACGAAGGTGCCTTCGGAACGGATTACATTCGTAAGTCGAGGCACTACTGTAAGGTGGTCGAGGCACTGTAAGGTGGTCGAGGCACCACTGCTTGCCTTTATGCAGAGTCCTTTGTGCAGCTACGGCCCATTTTGGTAGAGCAGAACATTATGAACAACTATACAATATACAAAATTAGCAAAAACAAAAACCACCCAACCATGCTATACATTAGCATAGAAGATATAGGATCTCATGTAGTCTTCCAAAGGATATAGAACTCAAACTTTGGACAGCAGTACGAGATCTGCCAAATTGGTAAAATGATACTAACAATAAGGATACGCAATAAATACTACTCATACTACTAGCAGTGTAATATTGTGCCTGGTTATATGAGGGAAGAAGAAAAAGAGACAGTGACACAGTATCCCACAGGCACATGCCAAACAGACAAGGGAAAAGTGCAAATATATACCTGTTGGTGTGAAGGTAAAAGACGGGACTGAAAAATCAAAAACACAATAAAAACTGGTTATTAAGCTGAAGAAAGAAAAAGAGACCATACAACATTAGTATAAATCAGGGCAAGAACAGAACATAAAAGTAAGAGTAAATATGTCCAAGACACATCAATATGTGAATAAAACAAAATTTGTTATTTAAAAAGGTGGCTTGTCTCACAGAGGAAGAACAACATTCTAGTACAGTGTGCTCTTGAGGGAAATAGAGTGTGGTTTAGCCTCTAAATGACCTTCTCTTTAGTGCTTTATGTTTTGCGGCAAATCCATGTACAAACAAAAACCCTACACTATTTAATTTTTTTTTTAAAGGAAGAGTAATGGTTACTTTTACCAGTATCAACAAGATATTGCCAGACTCTTATATTCACTGCATCATGCAAATGCTTGATAAAGTGGATCAATAAGGACACTTAAGCATTTACGGTAAGTAAAGAGTAAGCTATTACTAATAGTAACAAAGTATTATGAAAATGTGCTAATTTTCCATTACTTGCACCCTAAAAGTATGTTGTGCTTTATTGTAGCAGCTGCTCAATATCACAGCCTTTAAAAAAACTTACTGTAATGAATATAGAACACACAATAACTAGTTTTTTATTCTTCATTTTTGAGATGCTTTTGTTATTTTAACTTAATAATGTTAATCTGGCCTGTAGATTACCTGCTATAGTAATCTTTCCTCACTCACCAGCCTATGAGTTTAAATAAAAAGTTTCAGAGTGTAATAATTCTCACAGGGGAAAAACCTTCATTTTCACAGCCCCTATAGATCTTAATTTAATCAATAAGGCCTCTAATCAAACAGCAGACCTCCAGTGCAACATCTACTCACCCCCCCCCCCCAGCACACACTTCTCTCTTCTTTGAACAATAGAATATATTTTCTGTACTGCTAATGGGAAGAAGGAAGCCACAAAATGCTCCTTAATTCTGAGCAAAACAATGAAATGCAAGAAAAGCTTCACAATCGTTTCTAAATGTGTTTTGGCCTTGAAATTTAGGTTAGCAGGCGGACCACAAAGGGATGATGGAATGGCTGAGATATAGACACATCAACAGCCTTTTACTCCCTTTTTTCTTCCTATAGGTCTGGTTTTTTATATTAGGATCTAGGGTCCTTAAGTCTTTAAGGAGATAGAAGAGCCTAATTTAGAACATGCTGAATATGTGTCTCTGTTCTTATCAGGTGACTTTATTTCTAGGAATATTGTGCTGGAGGAAAAAAGAAAGAAAAATCCAAACAATTTAAGCACTGGCCTTCATTTGCAGCAGTGCTATTTTTATCACAGGGATCCTATTGTGATCTCTTTCTGCTGGCTCTTTTCAGATAGTCAATGGAATTTAGTATCATTAAGAAAGAAAATACAGAGCTGCAGTAACAAGGATTTCCAACAAACACACAAAGTAGTGCATTTTAAAACAGCTTTGCTTGTGAATGACTACATCAGCTCTACATCAATTTGCAATAACAAAGAAATGGAAAAAGATGAAAGGTTCTTGTCATTATTTTTCTGTGAACTAAATACTCAATATAATTTTGTTCTGTAAGAAAATAAATAAAAAGTCAATCTAAGTGAAATATTCATATCTCACACAAAAACTTAATTATCAAACCTTAGTTGATAAAAATGTTTATTGTGCCCACTGGTGCTAATGCAATATGTATGTATGTGTGAATACAGAAATATTTTAACAGTTGTCAAAGCCTCAAGTTAGATGCTCAAAAAGGGGGGAAATGAATTAATGAAGTTCACTGATCCTCAGCTTTTATGGTGACATGTCTGACTTCATGCTCTGTATATTGACAATTATTTTTAAATGATTTACATTTCCTTGAAGATGATGTTTCCCTTCAAGTGTGTTTAATAACCTTGTTTTGGTGAACCTTTACTAATGAATTCATTCTGAAAGTTAATAAAAAATTGTGGAGTCATTACAGACATTTGTAAGACACACAAGACTGAAAACAGCATAAAATAACAGAATATCAGATTTTTTAACATTCCATGCTGTGGATTTAGCTTCTTTTATATCCAACAGTATTAGTCTATTAGAAATGTTTATAAGAGATGGCATGGCACCATGCAATTAGTAAAGCTAAAAGAAAACTGGTTAAAACAGCACAAAGGCTTTCACTTAACTTTCCCAGAGGTATATTAACAGACACAAGTTAATTTCAGTCCCAGCTTCATTTTGTCTGCATGTGTTATCTATTGGACCACAATGATGCCACTAGTTGTCGCTTATATTTTGCTTTGGATCTTCCTGTTTTCAAGACACTGCATGCTAAGAGACACTGAGTTTCTTAAGTGTTCAAACCCACACTACTTTTGCTAAAGTTCTTTAAAAATGTTACCTTCATTTAATGACCATGTTCAGAATTTTGACTACTGACAAATTTGTAGACCATTAAGCACATTGAACAAAGTCATTACTTTGTTGTGTCCAGTGGCTACCAGACAGTGCGAATAAAGCCTTTTAAACATTAATAAGAAGGATCTGGATCGTTTGGTGGATGAGGATAATTAAGTATTCAAAAAGGCAAGGTGTTAAACAGCTTCAGATCTGTGGCTGATTGACCTCTGCTCTAAAAATCAAACTACAGTACATGAAAAAAAAATCAATAATTACTGCCTATCTCTATTTAACAAAGTGGTCACATTGCATCTTCAGGCATCCTTGGTTGCGATTGCACCTCTAGTCCAGGGGTTGTCAACATTTTGGGCACATGTAGCACTCTGAAAAAAAGGCTGTGCGTACCAGTCACAGAATGGCTGCTGTGGGGCATGAAAAATGGAGTAATGGAGAAATAAGATTCTAAAATGGTTCCTCTTGTGTTTGCATGAACTTTAGACAGGATTTTCCCCAAGCCACCATCAAATTGCATCGTTTCCAAATCGCAGAAGCAGCAGTTGTCACAATCTCTGGCATGTGTTATATAAGTGGTTTTTACAATGCAATCCATAGAAACCATTTATGATGGCTGGGATGCATCCCTTGTAAAAATCATGAGGATACATATTGGATACATATTTTTGTATCGTGGTGGCACTGGCTTCTTTGATGCTTCTCTCCACCTGTACTTTCACCCATCTCCTATTTTTCTGTCTCTAGCAAGCCCATTTTCTGTAGCTTACTGTCTCCTCCTCTTCAGATAGGGATGAGAAGAGAAATTGGGCAAGGAACTGAACACTGTAGAGTGACTGAAGAGGAACTGCTCTGAGATCAAGAACAATAAAACCTTGTCCAGACTTCCAATTTTTGTTTCAATGGGTTCACAAGGTGTCCAACTGATCTGGCTTTCACCATTAGCTATAGTACCAACACATGGAAATCCATCTCATCAGTAAGGTAAATGCACCAATTCCATGTGGCCCTGGGCTGAGGACTGGTTTTGCACAAACTTCTAGATACCAGATTAATACAACACAAGTAATGCTGGTAGATTCCGTATTCTTAACAAATGAGTACACCTGTCATTTAACAGAATCCAATCTTGCTTGGTTTTAACCTTCCAGTGAAATTTGGAAAACTAAGTGCATTGCATCATCTGACTCTTCACATAGCGGTGGCACCCAGGAATATTTTTATGACTTCCATTCAGTGAGAAGACTCTGACCTATTTCATAAACTTTAACTGTCATTCCTGCTTTACAATGTTGAGGCCAATAATATCTTCAATATGCGGCACTTGATGACTTTCTAAAAGCTTCAGCTAAAGCGGAAGCATCTTTTGAAACACGTGGGGTGATAAGCACTGCCTTAAAGCCACAAATAAAGTTGCTATAAAGATTGACCTATACATTTATTAACTCTGGATTTAAAGATACCTATAAGATGTCTTCTCTCATCCATGCCATCACAACCTGTCCAGTTATCTAAAATAACCTTCTATAAATTACATTGTGTGCTGAAATCAAGGTAGGCAGGGTACATTCTTCATAACTGTTATGTAGTAATAAAAATCCCACAACCACCTAATGGAAGCATTTTTCAAGAAGTTTTAAAATACCATTCAGTTTGAGCCAGGACATTGTATATATAATTTAACGTTGCCTAAATTAAATCTCACAGGATAGATTGTATTAAATCTCACAGGATAGTTATTAATTTGGTTTTTCATTTATTGATAACCAGTCTGTGTCTGACAGAGACTATGTGTGATATCCAACTAAATCATGCTCAAAATAGACCCAATGAAAGAGATGGGTCTCTTCTGAGTAAGGCCAATGCTGGCTATCACCCTATAAATTCAATTAAATAACAAATACTTCAGATTATAAAAGGGTACAAAAAATACCTTTTCTGATACCAGCATAAGTACTAGCGAGTCCACTGCGTTTCTTTCGATGACGGTATAACCAAATGCTGAAAACCATAAGGATAATCCAACAGGCAGCACCAATTCCAGCAATGAATGCTGGCTGTTTTACAACATCTGAAATCTGTTGGGCTAAACTGACTTGGTCTTCTGGTGACACAGGGTTTCCATGAGAATCTGAAGAAACATACCCAAAGGTTGAAAGTAAAAATATGAGGCACTGATGTCACAGGATTTGAACGCTACATGATATTTGAGCTTTCCCCCGTCAGATGAAGTCTGGAAAGTAATTCTGCCATCTATTCAATTTGTTCTCTGGGAATGTGCACAGTTCCCTGTAGACACACGTATAAAAAAGCCATGCCTGTTTGGCTTGACACATAAACTTTATAGTACATTGAATATTCCACAATTTATAATCTTCAACAAATAGATACTAACTGAACCTTACGAAGAACCTGATATGTATGCAATCTTCCTATATCCCAGGGTTTTTTATGTTCAGTTTAGCAACTATATCTCAGAATCCAACTCTTGGTGGGGAGAGCACTTACTATTTTGTTTATTGAATTTATATACCGCTCTACACCCGGAGGTCTCAGGGCAGTTCATGGAAGAACACTTCTGAATTATAAAGTGTACAACATTAAAAACCCACCGACAATCTTTAGCTTGCTTATTGTAGGATAACAGCTATATAAATACGCATGTATGCAACATACCCAAGCCAAAAACAGATATATACTTTATGTAAATATGCTTGGAATATCTTTGCTTGGAATTTTTTCAGGACTGTAACACAATCGATATAGAGTATTCAACATTTGTTATGCTCACAATAACTTAATGTGGAAACTGTATAAAAGATCACAATTGAACTGTAACAGTCACTCAGGGATCAAAGGGCAAAAAAGCCCCCTGCAACATCACCAGTGGGTCTCTGTACAGTCAGTCCAGTGCAAGGGTTGTGACTTTAAGCACAAAAGAACATCAGGGAGTACAGATACTTGCAGTTGCTAGCATATCACCATGAAAGGCATGCTAATTAGTTCACAAATCACACCTCATAATGGGAGCTGTTAGAGCAATAAAAGTTCAAGGAGTTGCTTGTATTCATTCTCTTGGGATGTCTAAGGCATGAATAATACACTTAACATTTATAATTATTTGAGTGAAGCTTCTCATAAATGCATGATGTGTATTCACACAGGTTAATATGTTTGTGAGAAACATTAATTTATTGGCAAAATGAGGTGCCTCAAGACCTGTCTGGTGCACAAAACTGAAAGAGCCACAGGAAATCAATCGGCAATCAGTTATTTAATGCATCATCTACTGTTCTCTATAGGTGCACCCAAATGTACATAATTTAGTGATGACCCAGCTACGGAAGGGTACTCACAGCATTTTTGGCAGAAGCACAATCGCCTCCCCAAGATTAGCCTCAGGGGAAACCATTCCTGCCAGTTTCCTGCTAAAAGGTTGGTGTTTGTGACAATACTGAAGTCACTTGGAGCAGTTTTTCCAGGTTTTTAAAAAGTAACTGTGTGTCATTTGAAATATAAGTGCCAAGCAAAATTGTAATTAGATCAATGTGCAACACATTTCATTTAAAATGTTTTTGTGGTTTTTTTGGGTGGGTGGGTGCTTGCTTCTTCTTCTTTTCTTTTTTTTACAAATAGCAGCAGCCCACCTGAAGATGATGTTAAGTGAGGTTCAGGTTAGGTTTATTAAATTTATATCACTTCCCATTAAGAAAAGTCACCAAACAATTTACAAGCAAGTTGTTGTTTTAAGTGAAAGAGTATGTACTACAGCAGCGTTTCTCAACCACTGTTCGCTGGCTGGTGTGCCGCGACGTGCGGCGACGAGAAGGGCGATTTGCATTGTCACGTGCCTGGCGGCCGCCAATAAATACCACTAACGCGTCGGAAAGGAAGCCGGCCGGGTCACGACGCGGGGCGAGCGCCCGCGTCGTGACCCGGCCGGCTTCCTTTCCGGCGGGTCAGTGCTATATATTGGCGGCCGCCAGGCACGTGACAATGCAAATCGTCCTTCTCGTCGCCGCACGTCGTGGCAAAATTTAGACAAACTAAACTAAAATTTAGACAAACTTAAAGAAGCTGGCTGGATGAGCTCAACCTGAAACTTGCTGAGCAAAGGATTGTGCTGGCAGAGAAATCAGCAGCTTGTGAAGCCTTATTACAGGAGATTGCAACCAACACAGCAATTGGCAAGTGTTTCTTACAGTCATAATTATATAGTCAATATAGGGCGGCACAGAGTTAAATTTTTTAACTTGGTGGTGTGCCTCGTGATTTTTTTCATGGAACAAGTGTGCCTTGGCCCAAAAAAGGTTGAGAAACACTGTACTACAGTACTTTATAAATCTCCATTGGGCAAGACACCAAAGACTCAATAGAGGCAGAAAGATAAGTCTTTTGCACTTCCTTCACACCACAGCATAGGCTCAACAATGAGCACACACTTGTTTCCCATTGTGTTAATCTGGAATCTTCTTCCACTTGTGTTCTAGCTATCTTCTAACCTGCTTCATTGCTTTCAGCTCCGCAATAGACCTGGGCTCAACAAACTGGAAGTGAGCACTTGTGCTCCACAGATTAGTCAGGGTTTCAAGCATCACCAGACCCATCAGCCAGAAGAGACCCCAGAACTGTCTGGAACACAACTCTGCCTCAATTCTAATAGGTCTCATGCCTCTCCAGAGGGAGAAAGTCACTGTCAATCTGAATTGAATTCGACAAGACACTGGG
The DNA here is from genome assembly GCF_963506605.1 of Zootoca vivipara. Taxonomy (NCBI): domain Eukaryota; kingdom Metazoa; phylum Chordata; class Lepidosauria; order Squamata; family Lacertidae; genus Zootoca; species Zootoca vivipara. The sequence continues at coordinate 58,503,245 of NC_083279.1, forward strand.
AGTTGCATCATCAGCCTTCTAATAGCTTTTTTATTTGTGCTGAAGTGGGGAAGCTGTTAACCCTTCTATCAGGCTGTTTTACCCATCAAACCAGTTTCTATGGGTGACTTACAGTAAACGAGTAAAACAAACAAACAAATGAAAAACAAATAGCAAAACAATAAAGATGAAGATGCAACATCAAAGCAGGACTTGTCTCATCCTCAAAATTGAAAGTAGATATAAAAAAACAAAAGCCTAGACAAATAGGCTTAAAAGGCTTGGGTGTTTTAAAAAAGGGTTTTCTAGTGCCCTGAAAAGATCACAAAAAGACTGTATGCAAGCCTCGTTGGAATGATCATTCCCCTACTGAAGCCATTGCTGAAAAGGCACTCTTCCCTGGTGGTTACTCGCCTCACTTCATTCTCCAGGGTTTTACACAAAGCAGGGCCTATGAACAGGATCTTAAGGTTCAACTAGATACATATGGGAGAAGCTAGCCTGGTACCAAGCCATTCAGAGCTTTAAAGGTTATAAGCAGCCTTTAAATTTGGCCTAATAATGGGCTGGGATGGGAAGAAGAGTTTCTGCAACGCTTCCAAAATGAAAAGAGTTTTATTGGCAGAAGCAAATTCAACTCACTCAGTGATTCTTGCCTCATCTGATTAAAACAATGCAGAACATCTGGATTTCCCCTGCCCCACATCAAACACTAAATGTAAAACAAAGCAGGAAGTATTACAAATCACTTACCTAACTGAATAAATTGTGGCTCACTTTTCACTCCAGCTCCAGCTCCAGTACTTGCTGCCACTTCCACACTGTATCGAATACCAGGCACTAAAGACGGGATTACTACAGAAAATGTGGAACCATCCACTGTCTTATTTATGTGGTATCGACTTTCATTGCCAAGGCACCAGACCTGCAAAGAAAAATGCAACTCTCATGTGCACATACGTTTTGAAATAAATAAATAATGAAATGAAACATGCCATATGGCATTCGCTGATTTACATAGCAAGCTGCATTTAGCCAAGTTAATAGCTCCGTTGTAAAAGCTGTTAATAAACTGATATAAACACTATTAAAAACAAGCCATCTGAGTAAGGTTACCTGATAATATACAACACTTTTTGTTCTATTTTTGAAATTTCAAAACTATCCATATGGTAAGTATTAATGCAGCAAAATTCAATAGTCTACAACTGTGGGAAATAATACATGGCTTCCCCCAAGGTCCATTGCATTAGTAAACTGTTATTCTACTCCTTGCCTGGTATGCAGAGAATACAATTTCATCTGTAACACTCTAAACAGACTCAAATGAATGAACAACGTTCTTTATAAGGATATACCACATTAATTATTTATTTCCTTAAACTCATACCCTTCAAGGATTAGACAAATTCATGTAGGGCAATAGGCTCTTAGACATGATAACTATATTGTTGTTGGAGTAAGTATGCCTCTCTGTGGCACGTGGCACAGGCAGGACAACATAGCTCACCTGCATTCTGAACACTGAGTGTCACTGCTGAGTAAGGCTGAATAAGGGAGAGGGATGAAGATGGATGAAGAGCTCAGCACAGTCAGCCATGGTGGGTGCTCCTGCATTGCGCTGAACTCCCTGTGCCTCACCCTTCACAGAGCACTTGGCATTCAAAAGAACACATGGATGTTCAGAAGACAGGTGAGCAATGCCTCCCTGACAACAGCTACTAATACCAGTTGCTGAGAATCGCTAGTAGGGAATGCGCTGTTCCACTCAGGTCCTGCTTGCAGGCTTCCCATAGGCATCTGATTGGCCACTGTGAAAACAGGATCCTGCACTATATGAGTCTTTGGCCTGATCCAGCAAGGCTCTTCTTATGTTCATATGAAACCTCTTCCTTTTCTTGGTGTCTGCTGTGGTGTGCTTTAACAGACCTTAGGCTGCCTCTCTTGACATCCTTGGAAAGCTGGCTATCTTCAGCTTCCAAAAAAAGCAGGCAATTTATGTTATACCTGAGGGAAGAACAACAACCACCCATAGCTGTTCGATCAACTATGTAGAAACCATCTGGTCACAGGTGATAAAATAATCTTTAGTTTTATTATAATAAAGGATGATCTCAGACTTTGAATTCTCATCTGAGATTGCTTTGTCCTTAAGTAGTTGTTCACATCTGCCTGTCGCGAGAGAGCATGCCTTCATTTGTAAAGTCAAACCATTGGAGGGTTACGCCTGCTGTGGCTGTAGAGACTGATCTGGGAGAGACATGGTTTACTTCAGTTGGGGCAGAAGAAGGCATCTGGTTTTGCAACTATGGGTGCGCCGTGGTGTTTCTTCCCTCTGCACCCCTCCCAGCCATCATTCCTTCTCTGGTCACTGCTGTGAGTACACAACCTGTCTGTCTCCAGGTGCTGCAATCGTCTGCAAGGGGTTGCCAGCCTTCATGTCACATTTGCGGACATCTTTGTAATACAGAGTTGATCTGCCAACATGCCTAGTGCCTAATGCCAGTTCCCCGTAGAGCACATCATTGAGGGTCTTGCCATCTTCCATCCTGTGTATGTGACCAAACTAGCACAGAGGTTGCTGAGACAGAAGTGCACATTGGGAATGTGGGCTTTGGAGAACATATCTTTGTTTGAGACTTGCTATGTGATGCCTAAAAGCAGGCATCCCCAAACTTCGGCCCTCCAGATGTTTTGGACTACAATTCCCATCATCCTTGACCACTGGTCCTCTTAGCTAGGGATCATGGGAGTTGTAGGCCAAAACATCTGGAGGGCCGAAGTTTGGGGGATGCCTGCCTAAAAGCTTCCTGATGCAGTGCATATGGAAGGCACTGACATCACTCTTGGCAGGTGTAAGTTACCCACGACTCACTTCCATAAAGTAGAACACTCAACATGCAAGTCTGGTAGACCTTCATCTTACATCCTTATACATTGCTGATTAATAGCTGTCCTTCCTTTATTGGCACGTAACGTACTAGTGGCAAATCTTGAAAACAAAACAAAAAATCTGCTGTGGAGACTTCTGGATTTGCGGGCAAAGAATTCTGGAGGAATTTCTAGATAGTTCATTTTAAAAATGTACCCCCTAGAGCAGTGATGGCCAAACTTGGCCCTCCAGCTGTTTGGGGACTACAACTCCCATCATCCCTAGCTAACAGGAGCAGGGGTCAGGGATGATGGGAATTGTAGTCCCAAAACAGCTGGAGGGTGAAGTTTGGCCATCACTGTCCTAGAGTCAAGTCACTTGATTAGTGAATAAGTTGTTACATTCCATCTAGAAACCTGTATATGTCTTCATTAGCGTCTCAGGCATTGGTCTGGTTAACACAAAATGCTAAGCCAGAGACCAGCAAACAAACCATGTCATTTCTCCAGATGGTGTTTTAATAAGCACAAGGTAAAAAAACCTTTCTATTTACTCATGTGCTTGGAAGGCAACCAAGTTTTCTTGCTGACTTTATCACTTTTGCTTTCACTATTATACTAATGAAGTTTCTATTGCGTTTTCATTTCTAGTTGTATAATAATGTTTTAAATTATATATATACTGTATAGAGAGAGAGAGTGTGTCCTTATGTGTATGTGGTACAGCACTGTCAACTGCTCCCTGCTCCGGAAGGGCAGGATATAAATATGAGGAGAGAATACCTGACCTGGAGAAAGGAAGTTGACTAGAAGGGATGGGGGGCAGCAGTGGAAATAAATTGAAAACATTGTAAGATAAAATCAAATTAGAAATATGAAAGAATGTAACATGATTTCCTAACAGTGCTCCCAAATACAGGTAGGTAGCCATGTTGGTTTGCCGTATTCGAAACAAACAAACAAACAAAATCCTTCCAGTAGCACCTTAGGTATCATGCACACAAAAGTTCATACCAATGACAAACTTAGTTGGTCTCTAAGGTGCTACTAGAAGGATTTTTTAAAATTTTGTTATGTTAGTGCTTCCAAAGATCTTCACATCAGCCATGTTCTTATCAATAAAAAATTTTTAAAACTGGAAGTAAAATTAGTAAATTTCCCATATTCCTAAAATGACAAAATCTTACACTTGGCTTACTCTTATGTATGTCCATTTCTTATGATAACTTACTGCTGTCATAATATGCTGTATACAGACACTATTCTCTTTTAATTTACGCCTGCAGTTTTCTTATAAAGTAAAAGGTGAGCAGTTTGAGAGTGAATTAACATACTTTATAGGTTTCTGATTGCACATCAATATGTTTATTTACTTGTACTATACAAATGCATATATGAAAATTTTAAACAAACAGACTTAAAAGATACGGGCATATCCTTTTATTATGGTCTGCTTTTTACCACCAGATGGAGCCAAGAAACCACAAACAAGTTCTCTGTCAATAGCTTGCCAATAATATGCCAGGTAGAACTAGATATTACCTTGTATTCCTGAACCATCCCATTCTGCGTCTCCTCTGGGGGAGGTTGCCATGTTATTACAATCGCAGTGCCATTTCCATCATTCTTAGTTACTGAAACACTTTGTGGAGGAGCACTTGGAGCTGTTTGTGGGGAGAAAGGGTGGTTCTGATTAAAGCTGTTTTTTCAGTTTCATTGTCACTGAGCAGTGCTTTTAATGAAGATGTATTTTTCTGTGTATAAGATGCCCCCTACTTTTGGGGACCCCAAATTTAGAAAATGGGCATATGCACTATTCGTATTTAATACGCCCCCAGATTTTTAACCTTATTTTAAAGTAAAAAAACCTAGTTTTATACACGGGAAAAGTACGGTAATTTCAATAAGTGATTGAAGAAGATTCATGAAGAATATTTGTACCGTGGTATCATCTGGTCAAATGGGCTTTGAAAGCCAAGATGTAATATTGGCTTTGAAAAGTTTCTTCAACAAGATGCTTTGACAATCTTTTTTGGGGGGAGGGGGTTAAACAAACTATTTCCCAAAGGCTGATGTGATAAAGTGAACACATGATGATCCAAATACCTCAAATATTAACTGAGTTTTTGTAAATCAAAGAAAGAGTATACAAATCTACTACAATAAAAGTAATAAAACAACTCCGGACAACATCTGAGGCCTATTTAAAACCCCTATAGCTTTGTTGATTTTGTATAAGAAAAGAAAACAAACTAAGTGCACAAACAGTGGTTACAGAAGTTTAACATGATGATCCAGCTTCTAATGATCACAAATTGCCAGTGTGCACATGATGAGCTGTACAAGAAAATCCACACTGTTCATCCTTCATATGTTGGTTTGTATTTGGATACAAAATAAGCTCTCCAATTAAACATTTGAACTGACCCCAAAGCAAAACAAAACAGGCAGGCAATTTAGCTATGGGTGCCCATTCTTATTCTTGGTCTAAGGACAGACCTACAAAAGGAAAGAACAGAAGAACCACAAAATGCTTTTGGGTTTGTATAGAATGATTATTTCATGATCAACAAGGAAATTGTTCTATTGGCCCCTGGAATTACTAGGAAAAAGTTCAAGTGCAGAAGAATGTACCTTGCAGAGAAAGACTACATCAGAAACTGGAGGGGCAGAAAGGTACTGTGTCTTACACTGACCCATTCCACACATCAAAAGTTTTGTTTCCAGATCCATGGGCTCAGAAGATCCATCACAATCAACCACTTCCCACTCAGCACTTAGAATTCCACATACTCTAGCTCTGCCTATATCAGGCATTATGTTTGGCATTGCACAGAGCTGAAATCACATTTGGTGGGGTGGGGAGAGGGGGTTTGTTGAGCATATTTATCTATAACACATACCAATAGGAATGAGGCCTGTTGCTAATTTAACTCATGCTTATTGTCTTCATTCATCATCTTCAAATCTCTTATTGTAACTAGTGAAGATAGGAAGTCCCCTAATATGTAAACCGCAACTCTTTCATGGTTACAGTGGTGTCTGCCATCTACTTTAGACAGTGTTTTTCAAGTGTCTGAATTTGAAACAAAGTCATTTGTGACCAGACCATGAACTTAACAGAAAGAGATGGAGGGGAACATCACAGTTCCTATTATGTCTTTGAGGGGATTTCCCATTCACATGCTTTTGAATATTTACTTCTGTGTCAACAAACAAATCACATAATGATCAGCCCTTTGCATTGACAGTTCTCTTTCGTGACAGAGGGCTGAGTTCCAATAAAAAAATACACTTCAAAGAAAATCAAGCCATAAATACATCAGGGGGAAATAGGCAAAAAAGTAATTCAAAAAGATAATATGAAGACAGCCATGCTGCTACTTGCCTTCTTCCAGAGTTTTGGCAAATTTCACTTCACTATCAGCTCCTTGAAACTCGTTAAAAAAAGGTCGAGCTTTGATTTCATAGTTCACTCCTTTTTTGAGCTCAGGAATCACAACACTGTTTTTTGTTGGTGTCCTTACTTCAAAAATCAACCACTCAGATTCTCCTTGAGAACTAGCTGTTGGCCTGTACAAAATTTTATATCCCTGAATATATTGGGATTGTTGGTCAACCTTAAACGTGGAGATAGAACAGCCATATTAATACATTAGTAAGCATCAAGTATAAACAGTTTTAGGTGCCAATACATGTTTTCAGTCACAGAAAATTATGGAGCTTGCTCATTTCCCCCTATTTCTTGGTAGTTTAATACTACTAACATCAAATGGCAGCACAGCTCTGTTTGACTGTGGTCTAATAGGCTACTTTAAAAACACTGAAGTGATAGCACTTGCCCAGTGGGATTTTATTTATTTTTCTCTGAACAGTAGGCCTTTGTGACATATTGCAAACTGTTGTTGAAAGTCCCTTTCATTTCAAATACTTGTTTTTGTTGTTGTTGTTGTTGTTGCACATTGGACAATAGAAATTCAAAGCTCCCTGAGACATGGGCAGAGAGTTTGTTTTAAACATAAGAGATCCAAGTTAAAAGAAGATGCATTGTATATATTTTTTTTTATTCCCAAAGCTTTTATTTTCAATCTTATTGTATGCCCCCCCCCTCACCACACACTTAAAAAAAACATATTCCTGGGTTTTTTTTTTGTTTAAGGCTGCCTTGTTCTGGTCCACTTACAAATTCTAAGAAGAAGAATTCTGCATTCCTGCATTGCAGGGAGTTGGACTAGATGACCCCTGGTACATTCCAACTCTACGATTCTATTATTATAAGAACCACTAAAGTCTCTTTAAGAAGAAGAAAATATGTGAACTGAAAAATGTAGCAAACTGCAAATGATGCTTCTTTGAACACGACATCAGAATGCAACCCAACCAGTGTATGTGTGCACGTGTGTATAGCCAGCTTATTAATGAATAGCAATTAATGCTCCTAATGCCTCCAAGGCAGCTTATCAACATCTGTTCAGAGTTATTGTATTTGGGAAAATTCTTTTTACAGGCTACTAGCACTTTTGCATTACTTACTGTCCAATGAACTTCAATTGAGGAAGAAGAAAGGATTGTGGGATTATGGAGATGTAGAACAACATCACCCAGCTCCCGCTGTACTTGTTTGTGATCCACACCCTGACTTGTAGGTGGAACATCTGTAACAATTTCAACAAACTATTGTTAACCTCAAAATATATATGACAGAGACTTGAAAAACAGGTTTGATTGTACCACTGAGTGTATATTTTGCATTGCATCCAAGATAGAATGGGGACACAACCAAGAAATAAATCAAGGGTCAATAAAGGCCTGGAAACAATGCCTTATGAGGAACGGCTTAGGGAACTGGGTATGTTTAGCCTGGAGAAGAGAAGGTTAAGGGGTGATATGATAGCCATGTTCAAATATATAAAAGGATGTCATATAGAGGAGGGTGAAAGGTTGTTTTCTGCTGCTCCAGAGAAGCGGACACGGAGCAGTTGATTCAAACTACAAGAAAGAAGCCCCTTCATGGATCAATGCCTTGTCGTGGCGAAGGGGCTTGAATAACTCAGAGAAGCTATGAGCTATGCCATGCAGGGCCACCCAAGATGGACAGGTCATAGTGGAGAGTTTTGACTAAACGTGATCCACCTGGAGAAGGAACTGGCAAGCCACTCCAGTATCCCTGCCAAGAAAACTCCATGGACAAAGACAACAGGCATATAAAAGTTATGACGCTGGAAGATGAGCCCCTCAGGTCGGAAGGCGTCCAACATGCTACTGAGGAAGAGCGGAGGACAAGTACAAGTAGATTCAGAGCTGATGAAGCGGCTGGGCCAAAGCCGAAAGGACGCTCAGTTGCGGATATGCCTGGAAGCGAAAGGAAAGTCCGATGCTGTAAAGAAAAATATTGCATAGGAACCTGGAATGTAAGAACCATGAGTGGAGGTAAGCTGGATGTGGTCAAAAATGAGATGACAAGAATAAATATTGACATCCTGGGCATCAGTGAACTAAAATGGAAGGGAATGGGCGAATTCAGTTCGGGTGACTATCATATCTACTACTGTGGGCAAGAATCCTGTAGCAGAAATGGAGTGGCCCTCATAGTCAACAAAAGAGTGGCAAAAGCTGTAATGGGATGCAATCTCAAAAATGACAGAATGATCTCGATACGAATCCAAGGCAGACCTTTTAACATCACAGTAATCCAAGTTTATGCACCAACTACCGGTGCTGAAGAAAGTGAAATTGACCAATTCTATGAAGACCTACAACAACTTCTAGAAATGACACCAAAGAAGGATGTTCTTCTCATTACAGGGGATTGGAATGCTAAAGTAGGGAATCAAGAGATAAAAGGAACAACTGGCAAGTTTGGCCTTGGAGTTCAAAATGAAGCAGGGCAAAGGCTAATAGAGTTCTGTCAAGAGAACAAGCTGGTCATCACAAACACTCTCTTCCAACAACACAAGAGACGACTCTACACATGGATATCACCAAATGGGCAGCATCGAAATCAGATTGATTATATTCTCTGCAGCCAAAGATGGAGAAGCTCTATACAGTCAGCAAAAACAAGACCTGGAGCTGACTGTAACTCAGATCATCAGCTTCTTATAGCAAAATTCCAGCTTAAACTGAAGAAAGTAGGAAAAAGCACTGGGCCAGTAAGATACAATCTGAATCAAATCCCTTATGAATACACAGTGGAAGTGAGGAACAGGTTTAAGGATTTAGATTTGGTGGACAGAGTGCCTGAAGAACTATGGATGGAGGCTCGTAACATTATACAGGAGGCAGCAACGAAAACCATCCCAAGGAAAAGGAAATGCAAGAAAGCAAAATGGCTATCCAACGAGGCCTTACGAATAGCGGAGGAGAGGAGGCAAGCAAAATGCAAGGGAGATAGGGAAAGATACAGGAAACTGAATGCAGATTTCCAAAAAACAGCAAGGAGAGACAAGAGGGTCTTCTTAAATGAGCAATGCAAAGAAATAGAGGAAAACAATAGAATGGGGAAAACCAGAGATCTGTTCAAGAAAATTGGAGATATGAAAGGAACATTTCGTACAAAGATTACCATAATCAAGGACAAAAGTGGTAAGGACCTAACAGAAGCAGAAGACATCAAGAAGAGGTGGCAAGAATACACAGAGGAATTATACCAGAAAGATATGGAGGTCTCGTACACCCCAGGTAGTGTGGTTGCTGACCTTGAGCCAGACATCTTGGAGAGTGAAGTCAAATGGGCCTTAGAAAGCACTGCTAATAACAAGGCCAGTGGAAGTGATGATATTCCAGCTGAACTATTTAAAATTTTAAAAGACGATGCTGTTAAGGTGATACACCCAATATGCCAGCAAGTTTGGAAAACTCAGCAATGGCCAGAGGATTGGAGAAGATCAGTCTACATCCCAATTCCAAAGAAGGGCAGTGCCAAAGAATGCTCCAACTACCGCACAATTGCGCTCATTTCACACGCTAGCAAGGTTATGCTTAAAATTCTACAAGGCAGGCTTAGGCAGTATGTGGATCGAGAACTCCCAGAAGTGCAAGCTGGATTTCGAAAGGGCAGAGGAACCAGAGACCAAATAGCAAACATGCGCTGGATTATGGAGAAAGCTAGAGAGTTCCAGAAAAACGTCTACTTCTGCTTCATTGACTATGCAAAAGCCTTTGACTGTGTCGACCACAGCAAACTATGGCAAGTTCTTAAAGAAATGGGAGTGCCTGATCACCTCATCTGTCTCCTGAGAAATCTCTATGTGGGACAAGAAGCTACAGTTAGAACTGGATATGGAACAACTGAGTGGTTCAAAATTGGGAAAGGAGTACGACAAGGTTGTATATTGTCTCCCTGCTTATTTAACTTATATGCAGAATTCATCATGCGAAAGGCTGGACTAGATGAATCCCAAGCTGGAATTAAGATTGCCGGAAGAAATATCAACAACCTCAGATATGCAGATGACACAACCTTGATGGCAGAAAGCGAGGAGGAATTAAAGAACCTTTTAATGAGGGTGAAAGAGGAGAGCGCAAAATATGGTCTGAAGCTCAACATCAAAAAAACCAAGATCATGGCCACTGGTCCCATCACCTCCTGGCAAATAGAAGGGGAAGAAATGGAGGCAGTGAGAGATTTTACTTTCTTGGGCTCCTTGATCACTGCAGATGGTGACAGCAGTCACGAAATTAAAAGACGCCTGCTTCTTGGGAGAAAAGCAATGACAAACCTAGACAGCATCTTAAAAAGCAGAGACATCACCTTGCCGACAAAGGTCCGTATAGTTAAAGCTATGGTTTTCCCAGTAGTGATGTATGGAAGTGAGAGCTGGACCATAAAGAAGGCTGATCGCCGAAGAATTGATGCTTTTGAATTATGGTGCTGGAGGAGACTCTTGAGAGTCCCATGGACTGCAAGAAGATCAAACCTATCCATTCTGAAGGAAATCAGCCCTGAGTGCTCCCTGGAAGGACAGATCGTGAAGCTGAGGCTCCAATACTTTGGCCACCTCATGAGAAGAGAAGAATCCTTGGAAAAGACCCTGATGTTGGGAAAGATTGAGGGCACTAGGAGAAGGGGACGACAGAGGACAAGATGGTTGGACAGTGTTCTTGAAGCTACGAACATGAGTTTGACCAAACTGCGGGAGGCAGTGCAAGACAGGAGTGCCTGGCGTGCTCTGGTCCATGGGGTCACGAAGAGTCGGACACGACTAAACGACTAAACAACAACAACAACACAAGAAAGAAGATTCCATCTAAACATTAGGAAGAACTTCCTGACAGTAAGAGCTGTTCGACAGTGGAATTTGCTGCCAAGAAGTGTGGTGGAGTCTACTTCTTTGAAGGTCTTTAAGCAGAGGCTTGACAGACATATGTCAAGAATGCTTTGATGGTGTTTCCTGCTTGGCAGGGGGTTGGACTGGATGGCCCTTGTGGTCTCTTCCAACTCTATGATTCTATGATTCTATGAAATTGGGTTGGGAAATATTTTGGATGGCTTTGCTGGCCAATCAAGTTTGTGATTGCCAAGATACTCCCATCTCCCAAGGGTTGGGGTCTTGTACCTGATCTTCCGCTGCAGCTTTGAAATAAACACAGAGCCTAGGAGGAACTGAAGTGCCTCTATCTATCATCTTCCTCCAGCTCAGGGCACGCTGTCTTTTTTTTGCCTCTGAACCTGCTGGGCAGTTGGAGCTCCAACTACCTGGCAGGCAAAGAGACAAGCTTCTGTGCCTGCAACATTACTCTCCAGTAATGTTCAGTACTCCTACATTTTCCATATTTTCAAGCTATTATAATTGGCGCAGCAATGGATGTGGTTTGAGTGTCTACAGTGGAAAGGGGAATTCATGAAAATGGGGGGGTGCAACTTGCATGTGTGGAAGTTCTGTTGGATCCAAGTGGATAAAAATGTTGTTATATACAAAGAGAAACATTTCAAGTGGGTCAAATATAGTTCAATTAGTGGAACACAAAGTTTGGAATAATCTTCTGAATTAAAAGTAGTATTGAAGTAGTACACCCCCAAAAACAACTTTGGCAGACAAAAATCTACTTAATACTGTGTCTGTTCTGAAATAATCCATGACTTCTGCCCTTAGTCCTTGGATAGCCAGTGATAAAAATAAAGAATTCTAGGGTAGATGAATTAATGTTCTCACTCAGCCTTAAAAGCATCTGCTTATATTTTATATCTCATAAAATGGTACTGAATGCCATTGTATTTTGTATTTTGGCATTGGGGCTTGTTTCCCCCACCCCATTATGCTGGAAGGCAAGTGAATGACTTGATTTCACGACAACTCATGTTTAGCTAGCAAAGCACCTAACTTTTAATTGTAAGAAACAGATGATTTTTGAAAACTAGTAACTGCTGGCACATTTTCTCAGAGAGAACCGTGTACTTATTCAGATTTTGATTTGATGTGAAGCTACAGAGGCTACTGCCCAGAAATAAACTGTTTAGATTAAAAAGTGGTTTGTTTCTCAGTAGGATCTGCTATAGTGAATATACAGTAGTTGTTTCCTCAGCTTTAAGCCCCTTTTTGATTGACAGCCTTGTTATCTATTGTTGCATACAGAACAAGAGCAGATACTGTATTGACATTATTTCCTAAAATGGGTGTTTCTTTTCTGTTTCCTTTCAGTGAAGCATATCTAAACAAATGATTGTCTTTAGTTCAGTCTTAAATACATGTTTTACCTTGTGTTTTCACTGGGTCAGATATTTGGCTGGGATCACTAATTCCATATGCATTGGCTGCTCGCACAAGGAAGAGATAAATTGCATTTGGTTTCAGACCTTTAACAGCAAATGTTTCTGTTTTCACATTTTCTGCTACGGTTTGCCAGCTGCTGCCAGCTGCATGGCTAGGGATAAAGCACACACACACACACAGAAACAGGTTAGTACATGCCTGTGATTTAAGAACCTAAAACATAAGCACAACCAGATCACATAAAGACATAATACCTGAACGCCTCTATTATATAAGAGGTTGGAGTTGCACCTGAATTCAAATTAGGCTTCCATGATAGTGTTACTGTATTTTTGCTGACATCAGTAACTTCAGGTTTTGATGGTGCACTGGGAATCAAGTTAGGGTCAGTGGGTCTTGGTGGCTGCACTGGAACTCCAAATTCTAGTGAAGAGTGATAAAAGTTCAAAGCTTACATATGCTCATCAGTGTGCTCATATTAGTGTATATCATTTCTTACATAATCAGAGAGCCATTAGACTGTAATTACTTATTTTTATGGTTTCTCCTCTATCCAGATTTACCTTGGACTTCAATGTAAGCACTCCATGATGCTTCACCACTTGGGGTGGAGGCAATGCACGTGTACCGACCAGTGTCACCCAGCTGAAGGGAAGGGGGGGGAGAAAGAAAAATATTTGAAATAGTCTGAGACACAGAAGATTTGATGTCCCAAATGAATATGCATTAACTCACCCAAAGTCCCCCCAAATGAAAATTTGTTAGAAGAAAGTGATAATCAATTACAGTAAATTAAAATGCAATGGTTGAGCTTAAATTTTAATTGGGCTTCTGTACTCACCATAGAATACAGGATTAAAATATTTTATTTTCATTACGTTATTTGTTGTGGTCCCTGAAAACCTCATTGATTGGGCGGAGATATATGGGATAAGGTTGTCTATAGTCCAACTATTCAGTGCGCATTTGTAGTCCTTTTGGATACACCGGAATTTGCTAGGGGGAATACCTCTCCACCATCAGTCAATGTGACATGGTGTGTTAGCACACTTTTTCTGTTGATGGGGACAATAACATGTATGCGGCTTTTCTGGAGTCATGTTGTGGCATCTGCCTAGATAGCTTAATGTCTCAAGGTGTGGACTGATTCCCAACCATTCTGTCTAATGATTCGACCCTCCTGGACACGAAGAGTTATAAGAGGACTTCCTGTTCCAGCTCAAGTAACAAGGTCCTCTTGAATTCTCACATACTTCTGCTTTATTCTTTGGTCCTTATTTTTAGCTCGCTCGTTAATTCTTTCACTTGGTTTGGTCCTAACTACTTGCTTTGTCACACAGCTACTGGCTCCAGGCTCCCTGCTCACATCAGGCTTCTGCCCACAGGTGCACTCTTGACAGTAGTCTCAGTTCCTCTCCATGGCTCCTTTCACAAAGACATCAGGCAGATCTCTCTCTCGAATTTTCAAAGCTCATACAAGGCAAGGTTTTTAAGCAGGCTTATTTTATCATCCCCTTTTATCTATAACCTATTTCTGGTCTCCTGGCAGATGATATGCTTTCTTTAGATACAGAGATTGAAACGAACTTTTATGTTTTTCTATATGGATAGCCCGTAAACTCTGGCCAACAGCCAGAGATTATGGCAACTGTGGTACAGCAGGAGGGCCACAGTTTTCCCACCATTGCTCTAAATATGATCTTTAGAAGTGGGTTAGGAAAAGACCCTACAGATCTAGAAAGTTACCCAGAATCATGTATAGCTATATAGCTTCTGACATATCCATCTTCATTTCCATTTCACATGTCCGTTCCAATCACTTGGGACAGGGATGGGAAATTTCTCTCAGGGAATTTCACCACACTATATTGACACTTCTGTGTACGTGCCCATGTATGGAAATGTGAGCTGCTCAGTGGGTATGTATTATCTGGTTAGGGATATGTGGGACATGTGACTATATATATGAATGGGTCTCTAGCAGTGTGTGGATGAGAGGAACAACATTTTGATGGTGTGTTTGGTGGGGGATGTATGAATCGGATAAAATGATTTATTTCATATAAAATTTATATAGAGCTTGATTGCAAAAAGGTATATATGTGTGACTATCTGTTTAGTAGAAGAGAGCAGTGCAGGATGGGGGTTTAAAGTAACATAAGAGAATGTCCTCCATAGTTTCTTATTAACAGCAGAACCAAGAGATTGGTACAGCTGTGCCAGGAGGGGTGCAATACTGAGAAGCTGCCTGTCTCCGGTGCCCAGGCCTCAGCAGCTGGCCATGACTAGGCAGAGCTATCTTCGACCTAGCTGCCCCTAGTGCAGGCTGCCTGGTCTCAGTGACACAAAATTGGCTCTCAGCTGTGCTAGATGTGGACATATGATGATTTAAAAGAAAGCTGTTTTGCAGTTCTCCAGCTTTTGGAAAGGAGCTGGAATGATGAAGCAGTAAGGAGTCAGACATCCACCAGTCGGGGATGTTGAAGGAGTGAGGCAGAAAATGGTGCATAGCAAATACATGAAGCTCACAGGTGCCTGATCTGTGGCTGCAGGCACCTGCTTGGGTTATTGTGTGTGTGCGTAAAAAGTTGCTTACTGCAGCCTCCGGAAGAGGGGATGGAAGCACCAGCAACCACCACTGACTCATACTCAGGGTAACTATAGAGTTGAGACCCAGTAGTTCTGAAGACAGAAGTGGGGGAACTTCAAAATAGTTCCCTCATATGATTCCTTTGCTGCTTTGTTGATTTTAGGAACTACATGTGCTCTGAGTAATTCTGATTGTTTATCAAGGTTGTCAAACTTGGAGGGGTTGCTATAAAATATCAGAAATGTACAATTTTGCCGTTAAAGCATGGGATATGCTTTCCTGGTTCTGTGCATGTTTATTTCTCTCTCCATAGTCAGTGAGTTCTGGATTTTAGCTTCACAGCAACCCTGTGAGGTAGGTTAGGGTGAGAGGTGGTTCCGTAACCAACACTGCAAAATTGCACATGCACAGAAAACCTTTGTTTTTGTTGTTTTCAAGGTTGGAAAACTTTGCTGATCAGCAATGTGAAATGTTAATTAAGTGGGGAGAGCTGCTTTTACTGTCTTTGTGCCTCTTTATTTTGCGTTACATGGTCTGTGAATGCTGCATTGTAAGTATTTGTATGTTACTTTCTCTCCTAAGAGCTCAAAGCTGTGTACAGAGCTGTCCTTCACAACAACACTGTGAGGTAGATTAGGCTGAGTTCTTGCCAATAAATTGACAGTGAAGAATTGAGGAGGG
Source organism: Zootoca vivipara (assembly GCF_963506605.1). Lineage (NCBI taxonomy): Eukaryota > Metazoa > Chordata > Lepidosauria > Squamata > Lacertidae > Zootoca > Zootoca vivipara. Next base: position 58,519,079 of record NC_083279.1, read on the forward strand.
CCAATCCATGCACAGCTTACCAAGCTCAGAAAATCATTTTGGTGTACCTAATTATGTATGTCTCTGAAAACTACATGCTTAATAATAATAATAATAATATATTATTTATACCCCGCCCATCTGGCTGGGTTTCCCCAGCCACTCTGGGCGGCTTCCAACCTAATATTAAAACAGTACAGCATTAAACTTCCCTAAACAGGGCCGCCTTCAGTTGTCCTCTAAAAGTAAAATAGTTACTTATTGCCTTGACATCTGCTGGGAGGGCGTTCCACAGGACTGTTTGGGTGTATTTCCAAGCACTACGGTAAATTTCACAATGCTTACTGGATGTTTACTTAGGAAACCTTAAAGTCTTCACTGTGCATGTAGCTTCTCTCTAACATGTGGCCTTTTAACACACAGGTCAGATCCTAAATTGCCTGTAGACAGAAGCTATATCAGATCTTTAAGAAAAATTAATTTGAAAAATTACTTCTCTGGTAAAGAGAGGCAAAATTGCATAGCCTTGTGACATTCCTGTCCCCCTCTACATCCCATGAGATAGCTTCTGTTTCTATGAGCTTCATTATTATCATTAGTAAACAGGCAGCAGTTCCCAGAAGAGGGTGTGCACGTGCTATGTTTGCTAGAGGAAACGATAGAGGATTATAATTTCCTAGAGGTTAGGTTCCATTTATAAAACAATGGTATAAGTAAATCTTGCCAAGTTTTAAAATGCTGAGTTGTGAAATTTTTTAGGTAAACCCTGCAGAAAAAATCCTACAGGAATATTAACTATTGCTAAGGAGAGTGTGATGTGACTCTACTACAAGAACAATGCAACAGTGCATTTGCATATCACGTTAAAGGACAAATTATTTGAATGTCATTTTTACTCCTGTGAATAAATAAAAGAATTGCAGTTTCTGGGCATGGAGTGGGCTGGGAGATGACCTCAAGACCCAGAGGTGGAGCATGTGCAGGGCGAGAGGGCCTATTGCCCCGGGTGCAGGTTTTTCCCAGCTTTGTGAGTCCGATCCCACATCCCAGCCTTGCAAAGCAGTGCGGGGCTAGCCGGGCATCAGAATGAAACAGGCATGCGGCCTTCTAATCAGACCAATTGGGCTGATTGGAAGGGCATGAGCCTGCTCTGCTGCATCCCCATGTCACCCTTCCATCCCATGCTAAGCAGACTGATTGGAAGTTTGTGTGCTTGCCCTCTTGCTGCGTCATGTCACCCTCTATGCCCATGGCACACCCAGGGAAGTCTAGTTCCACTGCTGCTCAGGACTGATATTTTAAATTCCATATGATATCACATCCTTTATTAAAAGGTAAGAAAGATGCTTAATCAATTAAACTGCTTGCAGGAGAATTAGGGGCTTCCCTTTGCCCCTAAAATTGCTTATATCACAGGTTTCTTCAGAGAGGAAAAACACCATTGAGTCACTATGCTAGAAAATTCCACAGTTCCACCATAAAATAATAAAAATGTTGATGATGATAACAACAGAAATAATAATCTGATGTTAGTTTTTGCTCCATTTGCTTGTTCATATGAATTATTGCAAGATTTTAACATCCACAGTTGAAGCTGAAAATGTTTTTGGAACTGATTTGGATAACACAGACAGCATACAGTATAATCACCTGACGTCAAACGCTAGACAAAGCCCACCTGAAACTGCCTCTAAATACACACAACTAAAGATTAAACCACTCTAAAAAGGTCAATCTAAAAGTTAAAAAAACACCACCACCAAATGGAAGATTTCAGTAATTCTGTGCTGGCATGAAGAGTTGCATGGGCAGGTAACTACATGGTTTCAGGTAATGTATTGTATGAAAAGATGTCTTTACATTTGGCCTAACTACATGAACCAAGTTATCCTAAGGCAAAACACCTAGCAAGTAAAAACAGGTGTTCGTATTCCTTGGAAAAACGCAAACCATTCTGCTACAACTTGTCTCAAAGGAGTAACACATTGACCAAGCATGCTTCCATAAACCTTCCGGAAGCCAGCTCTGTATTCAGTTATTTTAATTTATTAATCTTTCCTGCATATGTATAGGTAGTAAAAAAATGGAGCAGGAAGCATGAGGACAATAGGGATAACTGCTAGTAGAGAAATTATAGTAAATGAACTGTAGAGAATATTTTGAAACAATACAATCGTACAGCTTTCATGTTATGTGAAAACACTGGAGCTTGTTTACTGTTCACATGCCTGCTAGCCTAGCAAGTGAAACAGGGATTCAAAACATTTATGGTTACAACCAGGACCAGGCATCCCCAAACTGCGGCCCTCCAGATGTTTTGGCCTACAACTCCCATGATCCCTAGCTAACAGGACCAGTGGTCAGGGATGATGGGAATTGTAGTCCAAAACATCGTGATGGCCGAAGTTTGGGGATGCCTGACTAGGACTAAAGGGAGAAACATAAGAGGAAGGCACGTACGGCAAACCCTCACCATGATCAACTCCCACGTGGAAACCTATGTCCCCACTGTTGAAGGATGTGCGGATCTAGAATTGGCCTCTACAGTCACTTATGGACTCACTGTTAAGACCGTGTTCATGGAGATCACAAAAGAAGATTCCTAAGCATTGTTGCACCACCATCCCACCTTCTATGTTTAAACAGTTTTCTAAATTAATTCTTCTTAGAAGAATCGTAGTTATGAAAACTGAAATAACTTGCCAGTGGCTCTGTTATAATGTAAGGTACTCTGGGAATGCAGAATAAGCTATCTCAAGACACGAAGAATCAAATAAAGATGATACTAATACAGTTATTTAACATTTCATTAATTCTAAAATTAGAGGCTGCAATGTTCAGGGCCTCAAGGCAAGCACCAAAGAGAAGCAAAGTAAAAAGAATTGTGTGGTTTCAGTTTCAAACTACCTTGGCATATCGAATCTGTAATGCACCAGTTTCCAGCTGCTTGATGCGGGAATCCTGTGTGGAGATGAGGGTACCATCCTTTCTCCAGAGAATTGTTGGCATTAGAGTGCCTGCAGCCACACAGCTGAGTACTAAAGTACCATCCACAGCGACAGTCTGATTCACAGGGCCTTGTCGAATGACAGGGGGAGGCCGGTCTGCAATAACTGGCAGAAGAAACAACAGGGAAGGGGGAGGGAAGGAGAAAAGGTTTCTGCAACTGGAAGTGATTTTCTAATCATCTAAGCAACAGTGGTTGCTTCAGGCTTTACAAGAAACTAAAGATAATTAAATAAGTAATTAAAGTAAAGCACATGCGATATTCAGGGGACAATAATATGGTGTTCAACTACAGAATATGTGTTAATATCCAGCAATATCTTTTTAAGGAGAAAAGGCAGTTTCCTGCATTTGACTCTTCCTGACAAATGCTTGTCTCCATCAACCTTAGAAAAGAAAAAAAACTCTGACAAAACTTCCCGCCTTCTTTGAAAGATGCCCCTTTCTCTAATCCAGCCTCCTTCATCTAGATTATTCTAATGCCATTAATGAGTTAACTTTTTCAATGATTAGCCAGTTGATTTGTTTCTTGATATGTGTGCAAACTAATAACAGATTTCATTAAAATTATTATACAACATTATCAGTTGGTGGAATCTAGCTCCACTTAAAAAGCGCTATATTTTCTGACTGATGCTGCAGCGTTCTTATTGTTTTGGAGGGACACCTTTGAACTGAAATAATTGTCACAATAAAACTTAACAGGTGCAGTTCAGGAAAAGCCACGTGTCACACGTTTCCCATATAGTGAAGATATTCTATTTTTTCAATGCCACAGTTTCCTGTTATGTCTAATTAACCAGGATCTGATCCTAGTTTTATATCCAGGTTTTCTGGGGCTCTTCTGCTACATCTTACCACTTCAGATATCACGAGAAATTGTGGTTTAAGAAACCAGATTATCTTCACCAGAAGATATGTAAGGCACATGAGGGGAGACTGAGCTGTGAGAAGAGGAACACAATTTGTTCCTAATCTGATAAGTCATGGTTTATCAGAAGAAGATTGACATCTGAACCACACTTCAGTTTTGTTACAGTATAGCTCATTTCAAGACATCAAGATTCAACACACTATGAGTTTTTGATAGTTTGAAAGGTAAATTTAAGTTACAATTGCCTAAGCAAAAACACAATCTTATCAAGTAATGTCTCTCCCACATTAAATCATATTTATGTGTAGTGCAATCAAATGAATTTTCACCTTACATAACACCTTATATAGTAGAAAGCATATAAACTTAAAATCATGTTGTTACCACACTAGAATTACCATGCTGCTACATTATAAGCAATGTTAAAATAAACACCTTACCATCAGTAACCTCTAAGTATGCTTTTGTCGTGATGCTTCCCGCAACATTTAAAGTCTGGCAAATATAATAGCCAACATCAGATCGTTGGACATTTGTAATGGTGAGGTCACCCGTTTGAGAGACAGAAAACCGGCTGGAAGACTGAGGAGGTTGGTATGAAAAAAGCAAGTTCTGGAATATAAGGAGAAAAAGTGGGAAATCAGCAAGTTAGATTGATTAGCTTTCATATTCAGAATACCCTATATTACGAAGGTTATAGGACCATTTTTCAGATACAAAAGTGATGCTGCAACACAGTCCACCACCCAAGATAGATGTGACTAAACACTGAAACTTGGATTCCCATGGGCCACAACAACATATCTAAGACTGCAATGCTTACCACACTTATTTGGGAATACCCCATTGAACTTCTTTTTGATTCACTACTCAAGGATATATGCAGACCCAGTGCTAATTACCAGATGCTTTTAACGTACAACTGTGAACATAAACTAAAAGTGCCAATATATTTAAGGGAAGGATGGTATTAGGTAGAACCAGTCTAGCTTATTATTCATAATTGTCAGTGCTTTTTTCTCCTTTAAAAATGTTTAGGGGTGCTCTCATTTTCATTTGTTGTTGTTTAGTCGTGCTCGACTCTTCGTGACCCCATGGACCAGAGCACGCCAGGCACCCCTGTCTTCCACTGACCCTGCAGTTTGGTCAGACTCGTGTTGGTGGCTTCAAGAACACTGTCCAAACATGTCCTCTGTCGTCCCCTTCTCCTTGTGCCTTTAATCTTTCCCAACATCAGGCTCTTTTCCAGGGAGTCTTCTCATGAGGTGGCCAAAGTATTGGAGCCTCAGCTTCACGATCTGTCCTTCCAGTGAGCACTCAGGGATGATTTCCTTAAGAATGGATAGGTTTGATCTTCTTGCAGTCCATGGGACTCTCAAGAGTGTCCTCCAGCACCATAACTCAAACACATCAATTCTTCGGCAATCAGCCTTCTTTATGGTCCAGCTCTCACTTCCATACATCACTACTGGGAAAACCATAGCTTTAACTATACGGACCTTTGTTGGCAAAGTGTTGTCTCTGCTTTTTAAGATGCTGTCTAAGTTTGTCATTGCTTTTCTTCTCTTTGCCTTGACATGCATCTAGTTCATGATATACGATGGGGTTTTGGACATTCTTGTAGGACAGTAACCTCCCTCCCTGTATCCATGACATACACTGTATGACAAACCACAGTTGAAACAAAAAAGCTTAACATAAAGAAATTGTGCTACCATAATTGATCTGAACAGAATTTCACATACACTTGGAATCAAATGCCAGATTCACTTTTCCGTGTCTAACTAAATATATTTAAATGCTTCATTTCATAGAGGAGGGCTTTTAGTATTTTTCTCTTCCAATTAAACTTTATATTCCAAACAAATAGGATACACTGTCTTTCATTTCACGCTAAGCACTAACAGATCCTTATCATGGTTCTTTTCCTTCTCATTTTCTTGCTACCCATTGGTACCAGTTCAACAAAGTTCATTTAAAATCCCCCTTCAGCTTGATTGAAAATTCTGTCTCAGGCCACATGCTATATTTTTTAAAAAATTAACTAGAATATCTTGAACTGTACACAGTCCTGAAGCATGTACTACAGCCTACAAAATTCTTAAGAAGCTTCCTAGTTTTTCATCCTGCATGAGACAATATGTGGTTGACAGGGAACAGAGGGGTCTGTGTAAAGCCAGGATGTATGTTGAGTTTGCCAAGGAATTAAACACTTTTTACTAGTCCTGAGTTTTTACAACAACCAGGTAACATAGGCAGAGCCTACACCCTTATTTTGAAAAGAATCAAATGAGCATAGCCAGTCATCCAACAGGCATTTGGATAATGTGGGTGCAGGAGATCACGGGGCACTAGCAGCAAAAATGGGCCTTGTGTTAACTGAGATGCTTTGGCAAAGCTTCGGAAAGTTCGTTTTACCTGACTTCCTTCTCTTCGCCAAAATATTGCTGGTTGAGGATTTCCAGTCGCTTCACACTGGAAAGTCACAGTTCTGCCCAGTGCAGCCACCTGGTCACGAGGTTTCACAACAAAATGTGGTGGTTCTGAAAAAAAGAAGAAGTACAACACAATTACACTGATTAATTCATAGCTGAGGTGAATGGTTTTCTGGTAAGAGGCTTGTGCATCACATCTAACTCACACAGAAAGGTCCTTTTTAAAATAAAGACTATAGTGCTTAGGTTCAACACTGTTTTAACTAGGGCTGATGTTTATAGACACACCTGTTTGTTAAATCCGTGTGTGTGTGTGTGTGTGTGTGTGTGTGTGTGTGTGTGTACACACACACACACTTTATCTGAAGCATCACACAGCCCAATTGCCTTCAGTAACTCTTCTTGGGTGTGTAGTTTGGTGGTAAAGTGCTGGTAGGACAAAAAGCTGAAGGCATTTTTATCAGTCACAGCATAAGAAAAGAAAAATTCCCTCACATCACTGTACTATGTACTCTTAAAGTAAAAACCACAAAATGATAGCAAATTCAGGGGTTAGATACACAAAAGTCATCATCTTTGATTTACTGTAGTTCAGAAGTCAATTAACAGCTTCCATAAGAGGCTTGATTTCTGATATAGGATGAAATGCTCAGGAAAAAAATTCAATTTAACTCAAAAGCCTTAGGATTGCCACTGAGTAAATTATAACCATTTAAAAATCTTCAATGCAGTTACTGAAGAGGAATGAATTTAAAGCAACGGTGAAGCAGAATGCCTCCTTCATTTACATAGGCAAGGACATGTTCAAACAAAATATATATGTAAATGAAGGCAAATTTGAAACATCTGCTCATCGTGACATTATAAATACTGCCAGCATTGTCCAAACTGTTTGATTTATACAGACTTAAATGGCCACTTCATCTAGCAGTAAATAGAACGTCAAAAATTATGTCAGTTGCATTAAGCTATGGCAGTTAAGTATATTAGGCACAGTGACTGAACTAGAATAGAAAATATTCTTTTTAAAACCCTGTTTCGGCTTGCCCTCTTACACTGCAGAAACAATGGCTTAAATGAGATTTATATTTTTCAGATCTTTCACTCCTTTACTATTTGAAAGAAGAATTTTTCTCAACCCTTACTGATTGTGATAAGGCATCTCACAATCAAATGTAGGCTGGGCGTTTAAGATCCCCCCCCCCAACACGCTGATCATTATTTATCCCAAAAATTCTTTTAGGGTAGATATGGGCAGGGTGTTGTTGTTGTTCTAAGTGTATAAATATCTTATACTATGACGGGATTCACAGAAAATCTGATTGTCTAAAGTTCAGCATTAGGTAAATGGGTTCTAAACTATCTGGTTTATGTTAACTATTAAAAGTCTGACTTCTGAAGAACAAAATTCCCTTATGAAGTCTTTTGGTTATTGCAAGCAAATTATTTTTCTGTGGATGCCTGAGGAAATAGTGTTGTGGGAAAATATATGATTTTATATTTATAAACTCTTACAGAAGATTATAGAAAGTGTACTAACAAGGCAAACAAGGATTAGTAATCTTGAGGTTTATTGTTTGTGGAGGGTTTTGGGTGTTAGGAATAGTGATGAAAAGTGATGCTAGCCAGTGGAATTTTTGGCCAGCTAAGATAGGAACGATCTACAATCAATAGTGTTAAATGCTTTTCTGTTCACAAAGTTGTACCAGCTTCTCACTAAGAGACTATACACTTTAATGTAAACTACTTTCAAGGCTCCCCTTCATGGATCAATGCCTTGTCGTGGCGAAGGGGCTTGAATAACTCAGAGAAGCTATGAGCTATGCCATGCAGGGCCACCCAAGATGGACAGGTCATAGTGGAGAGTTTTGACTAAACGTGATCCACCTGGAGAAGGAACTGGCAAGCCACTCCAGTATCCCTGCCAAGAAAACTCCATGGACAAAGACAACAGGCATATAAAAGTTATGACGCTGGAAGATGAGCCCCTCAGGTCGGAAGGCGTCCAACATGCTACTGAGGAAGAGCGGAGGACAAGTACAAGTAGATTCAGAGCTGATGAAGCGGCTGGGCCAAAGCCGAAAGGACGCTCAGTTGCGGATATGCCTGGAAGCGAAAGGAAAGTCCGATGCTGTAAAGAAAAATATTGCATAGGAACCTGGAATGTAAGAACCATGAGTGGAGGTAAGCTGGATGTGGTCAAAAATGAGATGACAAGAATAAATATCGACATCCTGGGCATCAGTGAACTAAAATGGAAGGGAATGGGCGAATTCAGTTCGGATGACTATCATATCTACTACTGTGGGCAAGAATCCTGTAGCAGAAATGGAGTGGCCCTCATAGTCAACAAAAGAGTGGCAAAAGCTGTAATGGGATGCAATCTCAAAAATGACAGAATGATCTCGATACGAATCCAAGGCAGACCTTTTAACATCACAGTAATCCAAGTTTATGCACCAACTACCGGTGCTGAAGAAAGTGAAATTGACCAATTCTATGAAGACCTACAACACCTTCTAGAAATGACACCAAAGAAGGATGTTCTTCTCATTACAGGGGACTGGAATGCTAAAGTAGGGAATCAAGAGATAAAAGGAACAACTGGCAAGTTTGGCCTTGGAGTTCAAAATGAAGCAGGGCAAAGGCTAATAGAGTTCTGTCAAGAGAACAAGCTGGTCATCACAAACACTCTATTCCAACAACACAAGAGACGACTCTACACATGGATATCACCAAATGGACAGCATCGAAATCAGATTGATTATATTCTCTGCAGCCAAAGATGGAGAAGCTCTATACAGTCAGCAAAAACAAGACCTGGAGCTGACTGTAACTCAGATCATCAGCTTCTTATAGCAAAATTCCAGCTTAAACTGAAGAAAGTAGGAAAAACCACTGGGCCAGTAAGATACAATCTGAATCAAATCCCTTATGAATACACAGTGGAAGTGAGGAACAGGTTTAAGGATTTAGATTTGGTGGACAGAGTGCCTGAAGAACTATGGATGGAGGCTCGTAACATTATACAGGAGGCAGCAATGAAAACCATCCCAAGGAAAAGGAAATGCAAGAAAGCAAAATGGCTGTCCAACGAGGCCTTACAAATAGCGGAGGAGAGGAGGCAAGCAAAATGCAAGGGAGATAGGGAAAGATACAGGAAACTGAATGCAGATTTCCAAAAAACAGCAAGGAGAGACAAGAGGGTCTTCTTAAATGAGCAATGCAAAGAAATAGAGGAAAACAATAGAATGGGGAAAACCAGAGATCTGTTCAAGAAAATTGGAGATATGAACGGAACATTTCGTACAAAGATTACCATAATCAAGGACAAAAGTGGTAAGGACCTAACAGAAGCAGAAGACATCAAGAAGAGGTGGCAAGAATACACAGAGGAATTATACCAGAAAGATATGGAGGTCTCGTACACCTCAGGTAGTGTGGTTGCTGACCTTGAGCCAGACATCTTGGAGAGTGAAGTCAAATGGGCCTTAGAAAGCATTGCTAATAACAAGGCCAGTGGAAGTGATGATATTCCAGCTGAACTGTTTAAAATTTTAAAAGATGATGCTGTTAAGGTGCTACACCCAATATGCCAGCAAGTTTGGAAAACTCAGCAATGGCCAGAGGATTGGAGAAGATCAGTCTACATCCCAATTCCAAAGAAGGGCAGTGCCAAAGAATGCTGCAACTACCGCACAATTGCGCTCATTTCACACGCTAGCAAGGTTATGCTTAAAATTCTACAAGGCAGGCTTAGGCAGTATGTGGACCGAGAACTCCCAGAAGTGCAAGCTGGATTTCGAAAGGGCAGAGGAACCAGAGACCAAATAGCAAACATGCGCTGGATTATGGAGAAAGCTAGAGAGGTCCAGAAAAACGTCTACTTCTGCTTCATTGACTATGCAAAAGCCTTTGACTGTGTCGACCACAGCAAACTATGGCAAGTTCTTAAAGAAATGGGAGTGCCTGATCACCTCATCTGTCTCCTGAGAAATCTCTATGTGGGACAAGAAGCTACAGTTAGAACTGGATATGGAACAACTGATTGGTTCAAAATTGGGAAAGGAGTACGACAAGGTTGTATATTGTCTCCCTGCTTATTTAACTTATACGCAGAATTCATCATGCGAAAGGCTGGACTAGATGAATCCCAAGCCGGAATTAAGATTGCTGGAAGAAATATCAACAACCTCAGATATGCAGATGACACAACCTTGATGGCAGAAAGCGAGGAGGAATTAAAGAACCTTTTAATGAGGGTGAAAGAGGAGAGCGCAAAATATGGTCTGAAGCTCAACATCAAAAAAACCAAGATCATGGCCACTGGTCCCATCACCTCCTGGCAAATAGAAGGGGAAGAAATGGAGGCAGTGAGAGATTTTACTTTCTTGGGCTCCTTGATCACTGCAGATGGTGACAGCAGTCACGAAATTAAAAGACGCCTGCTTCTTGGGAGAAAAGCAATGACAAACCTAGACAGCATCTTAAAAAGCAGAGACATCACCTTGCCGACAAAGGTCCGTATAGTTAAAGCTATGGTTTTCCCAGTAGTGATGTATGGAAGTGAGAGTTGGACCATAAAGAAGGCTGATCGCCGAAGAATTGATGCTTTTGAATTATGGTGCTGGAGGAGACTCTTGAGAGTCCCATGGACTGCAAGAAGATCAAACCTATCCATTCTTAAGGAAATCAGCCCTGAGTGCTCCCTGGAAGGACAGATCGTGAAGCTGAGGCTCCAATACTTTGGCCACCTCATGAGAAGAGAAGAATCCTTGGAAAAGACCCTGATGTTGGGAAAGATTGAGGGCACTAGGAGAAGGGGACGACAGAGGACAAGATGGTTGGACAGTGTTCTCGAAGCTACGAACATGAGTTTGACCAAACTGCGGGAGGCAGTGCAAGACAGGAGTGCCTGGCGTGCTCTGGTCCATGGGGTCACAAAGAGTCGGACACGACTAAACGACTAAACAACAACAACAACAACAACTTTCAAGGCTAAATTGCTGCAATAGTGTCAGCGTAGCAATCCCTCTCTTGATAAATATTTTCGCATTTGTGTTACGGAACCATAAGAATGAAAGAGGGGGGAACCAACAAGATATACAGAGCTTTAACTGTCCAAAACCTTTTGAACTAACATCAGGAATTTCTCCTCATGGAGTGAATCATGTTAGCCTGTAACATCAAAAGGAACAAAGAGGCTTGTGATACCTTAAAGATTAAAAATCTTCTGACAATATAGATTCTAAAATGGGGGTCAACAACACAGTGACTGCGGGCACCATGGTGCCTGGAACAGTGGTCATTGGCACTCCCAAGTAGGAGAGCAGACCCTGAGTTTTCATTTTTTGAAAGAATTATGTCTCAAGATCTATAAAGAAAGAAAGAAACTAGGCAGGTACCCATTTAAGTGATTTCTGTGAAATGAGCCGGCTTGGCTGCTCCCACCTGAGTTTTTATAGCCAACGAGTCAGAGAATTGATTGATAAGTGATTTGTTTGGACACCAGAAAATACTGTTTTCCCTTCCTTTGTTTTTGTCTTACATTCTAGTCTTTGGTATCTCCATAGTTTTCCCTTCCTTTATCACTCACTAGCAACCAGGATGCATCTTTCCTGTGGTGGGTTCATCTGAGATCAGATGCTCCCTTTAAGTTACTTTATGCAAATATTACAGCAAAATAAATGTGGGTAAATGTTATAAAGAATTCACTCTCCCCCTCCCACAAAAGGCAAATGTGAAATCTTTGCAAATAGTTTTAAGCATGCCTGCTGCTGTGCGGGAGCTGATGCCCTGGCACTCATTAAAAATTCACAGTATTGTTAACAATACAATTGTATGCATGTCTACTCAGAGATAAGTCACTTTGAAAGTGGATGGATAGAAGTTTTCCTCCCTCTCTCATAAGCAGAACTCATGAACATGATTTGCTGGATGAAATAAATTGCTTCTTCACACAGCACATAGTTACACCACAGAAGGCAGCAATGGCCACTAACTTGGATGACTTTAAAGAAGAATTTGCCTTTCCATGCACAATTTTATACACTTATCTTCTGTCTTGATGGTACTTTTACTTAGCTTCTTTCATTAAACCTTTATGTTTAAGTAGTAGTCTGACAAGCATGCAGATGATCACCAGCTAAACACAAAGGAGCACATTACCGTACTAGTTCTCCAAAGCCTGCACTGAATGTAATTTAAACAACGTGAATCCAGCATACCTCAAAAGAGAGGTGTGTGTGTGTGTGTGTGTGTGTGTGTGTGTGTGTTTTCCTCTGTTCATTTTTAGAATGTGGTGGTGCAGTAAAGAATAAGGTAGAATTGCAATTTGGATGCACAGTGATGAAACCATACGACCACTTTCATTCATGTCTGGAAGTATGGATTAATATCCACATTCTCAATTCATTAACTTGGCTGCCTTTTCTATTGATGCAATTGCCAACAAATCCATTTAGCAACTATTTATACTACCGCCAAAGCTCCATTAACATTATCCAACAAGTAATTATATCATAATTCAAAATGCTTTAGCATTTACTGCACAGCAATGTACGCTGCAGCTATTTCCTTAACTCTCACTTTTGCTATACTTAATGCTGCAGGCACCGTAAAGTGGTGACTATAACTGTTGGAATGGGCCCAGATACACTCTGCTTTTATTGTAAGAGCTGCAAAATAATGAAAAATATTTTACTTCATTAGGCTTTAAATTGATCAATTCATTACATTACATCAACATAACCAAAACCTTAAAAGATGTACAGATATGTTTCAGGCATTACCCTCAGTTAATAGTGACATCACAGTGATGTCACTATTAAAAATACAAATTCTTTATTTCTGCTAGATTTCAAGGCAGCTAGAAGATTAGGCAGTTTTCTCCCAGGGATGGTGCAGGGACGATGAATATGGTTTGCCTCTGCAGTCTGCCTTCAAGCTCATGGAACATCTTAAATTGTGATTCAAACTTTAGTCAGCTAAACTACATTTTTAAAGTTAATAACCCGAACTGTTGTCAATATTAGCACTAAAAAGAAAGGAATGCAAAGTATTTATTTTTAAAAAATCTCTTGAACAGCAGATATGAAAAAATGAAGTGTAAGATTCAAACACAAAATTTTACTCCTTTGATACATGTGCAACTTTTTTTATATACACTATAAAGGACTTGCAGACCTTAGAGCACTTGGAGTGTCTCAAGGTGAGAATGGATCAGACACACAACTTAGAAATAAGAAATAAACATAATTAAAACAGATAAAAATAAGCAAGCCATTACCTTTGATGCTTGCCACAAAAATTACCCATACTTCATGCAGAATCTGCTCTTTGCAGTCTGTCCAATCAATTATAAGTGAAAGATGGAAGCTGATTTGTTGACGAATATGGAGGGGTATGGATGGAAAGAGGGAGTGATGTTCCATTCACAGGGATAACGGTGATTAGAAGATGGCCAATAAAATTTCAACTTACCAGATACAACTATAAACAAAAGAAAAAGAAAAGAAAACATGGAATAAATAAATTGGAACATAAAATGGAAAAAAGTAAAATGAATATGCTTTTAATTCTATACACTGGTTTCTTTCCGGAAAGTGGTATAAAAATAATAAAAAATTAAACGTACAGCGATCTTATTGAAATGTAGCTATCTGGAAACAAAAAACATGTTCAGGATATACAAGAAAAAACAGCATGAAACAGATGGTCTATTGCATATATTGTTCTTTTTAGCAGTAGAAAAAGCTCAATTCCAAACCTGGAGATGTGAAGTGTAAAGAATGAAGGAGATACAAGAGATGTGCTACAGTGTGAAAAGGATCTATCTGCCTGCTGAGCAGAGTGATGGGATCATATTCAGAGAACCGCCACCCCCAACCTACTATAACATGTGAGGGGATTGTCCACCACCTACTTCACGCTGAGAAGCAGAATAAAAAGTGTATTATGATGTTCCATTTGCAATGTAATCTAGGAGTAATTTTCATAATCAGCTTCAGAATTCAAGGCCATTATACTCCCTGCAAGCAAAAAGGGATGAACAGCTACTCAATATACCTAGACAGGATTGGTAGCGTAAAAATTACTTAGTTTGCTGGGCAGAGCAAGCCCTTTCCCCTTTTCTCCCTGTAGCCAAGATAATTCCTTGTCACACATGCATTTTCTATCCAACTATACATTATTTTTTATTAACAAAGAGCACTTCTGTAATCATACTAATGTGGAAAGCTAGAAATGATAAAAATCCAGAGACCAGTAAAAAATAGTGGTTTTTTAAATTTGTTTATAAAAGTGTATACTACCCTCTCATAAAATATCAAGGAATATAACATAAAAAACACCATTCGGTATTGAGTGGCTTCTCCTAAATCAAAACGTAAGTTGCTGCATGCTCACTAATTTATCAGAACCACAATGGGACCTAGATGCCCCACTGACCCTAATCCAAGCCACAAATTGCTCTTGCCATATTCATAAGGAAATTGATCCAACAGACATTGTTACTTATGCTACTAAGAAAATACTGTCTACCTTGTAATATGAATACAAGACTGTAATATGAATACAAACTGCAGACTGTGTTTCATTTATTGACAAGGAGAACAGAGATCTTCCTTAATTTAATAGCAGAAAATTCTAAATAAGTATGTCCACAATCCATGAGGAAGAGAAGAGAGCTGTCTTGCCTGTCATAAATTTCGATTGTGGGGTAGCAGTGTACAAAAGAAGCTAGCCAATGTATGTGGGCACTCAAACCTTTTTAGTAGGATAGGAAGGAGTGTGATCTTCCTTAATTTGGTGACATAAATTTTTAAATATGTATGCCCTTGTTAATCAAAGGGGGGAGTGTGGTCACTGACAGCATAGTTCACATGTGGCCTCTGCACCAGGTCTACGTGACTTGGGGCCCTTGCAACTGAAGGAACATCTGCTCCCACATTTAGCTGCCAGTGTACAGTATTCATCTGCTAACGGCCTCCTCCAATTGCCCCCACCCTCTGAAACCAGGCAGGTGGAGACAAGGGTGATGGCATTTTCAAATGTGGTACCCCAAGGAGATTCACCTAGTGCCTAAGGATACCAGGCAAAGCTGCTTTTATTCCACCATACTTTTTGAAGAACCTTCTGAACTATTTTTCATTTACCTTTTAGTTGTTGTTTTGGTTGTATTTAATGTTTTATTACTTTATATGAATACTGCCCTGTCTGCCTTATGTATGGGTGAGGCCTTCGTGTTTATTGATTATATTTCATGCAATATGCTTTCCATGTCATGTTGGGGCAGAGGGGAACTTGTGGCTTGCTACCATGCTCACCACACAAAAAGGTCAGGGTTCCATGAGCTCCCAGGGAAACAAATCATATTTAAATATCTTATGTATGTTTTTGGACAGCTACTGCTTAATTCAGTTATGTGTATGCACACAAATTGTATAAAGCTAAACCCTTGGAATCACTTCACTCATCATCTGTAAGGCAGCTGGCGGAGGAGACAGACAGAGCACTCTCAGAGTTGGTGTTTCTGAGTGGGCCTTGCCCAGTAAGCAAGGCTGAGCTTAAAATCTCTTTTCGCACCAGGTAATCCCAAACAAAACTGCTTCAAAATCCTACTGCAAACCTATAAGCAAGTTTACAAAGAATGCTAATGTCACTACAGAAACTGTGTGCGTGTACACACACACACACACACACACACACACACACACACACACTATATAAACATAAAAAACTAATGGCATACATTTTTGCATCTATTATTTCAGTGACTAATTCGAGTGCAGAATAATTAATGTAACATTTGAGTCCCAAGTAGTAAATGTCAAGCATTAAGGTTTTTAAGAGATGTTTTGCATATCTCAAGTCCTACGGTGCTCTCATGTTTGTTTTAGCCTTTTAAATAGAGTAAAATTAACTACTGTTAAGCATGAGTACACTTCCATAATTAGCTGGTAAACACCTGCAGTATGCTAGTCTCCAATAAAATGCACTAAGAAGAGTAATAATATTCCGTCTGCCAACATTCATTAGTCCAGGGGGGAATGGATTTGTGCTCAAGTAAACAGTAGACAGTACAAGCAGCATAAGAACACGAGAAGAGCTTGCTGGACAGGCCAGTGGCCCATTGAGTCCAGCATCCTGTCCTCACAGTAGCCAACTATATTCTTGTGGGAAAACTAGGAGCAGAGCATGAGCACAGAAGCACTGTTTCCCTTCCTGCAGTTTCCATCAACTGGTATTCAGAAGCACTGTCACCACCATCATGGCTAGTAGACATTAATAGCCCTCTCCTCTATGAATTTGTCTAATGCTCTTTTAAAGATTCCTGCATTGCAGGGGATTGGACTAGATGACTACATTTCTATGATTCCTAGGCAGTAGTTTTCAATAGCATATTAATTTAGTTTTTGTGGTTTGGGTTTGAGAGCACTGCTTTGAGCTTCTAGAAACACAATATTTAAATAATATAAAAGTCTGGTTATTGATATCATTATCATGTATATGGATATTGTGTTGTCTTATGTTTCTATGTACACAAATTTCCTCCTTAAATTTTTTGAGATTGTGTTCAATGTACATTATATACTTGGGCTTTTAAAAAATATAAAGCACTTCAAGTTCTACTGTTAGTAAGAGGTCTATTAATGACTTAAATAATTAAATAAATAAATGGGGGTTTTGTGGGGGGGGGAGGCAACCATCACTACCCCAAAATCTGCTTTAACTTTGCTACAACTGAAGGAAGATTTGTACAGGTATACTCATGATTTAATGATTTTAGTATTTACTGCAATGTGAAATTTCCCCTCAGTTCATATGTAAGGAATTTGTGAAAGTGCCTGAATGTGGAAAAAACAATTCCACCATGCCAAAATTACCCACAAGAATTAGGCAGGGTTACAGGAAGCAATTATCTGGCCTTCCCCCTCTGAAGGAAGCAGTTGACAATAAAAATAAATAAAATCCTGCCCTCGTTTGCCGAGCTTGACAATGTTTTCTTTGTGCAGCAGCTTGTGAAGTGGGGCTGGGTAGAAGCATGACTCTTCATGTGCACTAATTTCAACACCAAGGTGACAGCAGGACAATGGTGAGGTGGATGAGACAAGAAGAGTGAATTTCTGGCACTATTGATATTTTGTTGACTAACAACCAAAATACAGTGGTACCTCAGGTTACAGACGCTTCAGGTTACAGACTCCGCTAACCCAGAAATAGTACCTCGGGTTAAGAACTTTGCTTCAGGATGGGAACAGAAATTGTGCGGCAGCAGCGTGGTGGCAGCAGGAGGCCCCTTTAGCTAAAGTGTTACCTCAGGTTAAGAACAGTTTCAGGTTAAGAACGGACCTCCAGAACAAATCAAGTTCTTAACCCGAGGTACCACTGTATTTTTGGTTGCTTATTTAATAAATTTATATCCCATCAAATGTTCTTGCTAGGATTCTTATCCCCTCCATTCTCCTTCTCCCTTACTTAAACAAAATAAAAAAATTCCTTCCAGCAGCACCTTAGAGAGCAACTAAGTTTGTCATTGGTATGAGCTTTCGTGTGCATGCACACTTCTTCAGATACACTGAAACAGAAGTCACCAGATGCTTATACCAGTGTATAGTGAGAGAGTGGTGGGAGTGGGTGATTGACTGACTGATAGCTGTTGACGACTGTTGACGACTGCAATTGGTCTTACAGGAAAAAGCAAGGGGTGAGATGGCTATAGATAGCTTTATCATGTATAATGAGATAATAATCCAATGTCTTTATTCAGACCTGGTCTCTCCATGGTTTGCTTATTTATACAGTCTTACTTAAAGACTGTAATCCTGCGCACATTTATGTGGAAGTAATCCAGGATCTAAAAATGCCAGGTTGATACTGGTCAGCCCTTTGTATTTAGTTTTGCTGATGCTCCCTGGAACACATCATGACAAGAGACATTGAGAAAGGAATACTTTTTGTCACCACTTTAATGGACCGTTTGGATTTTTTCATTTTCTCACCCATACTCCCTTCAGACTCTAGATAAGGGTGTGGAGAATCTCTCCAATTCATACTGAGCCACAGAGAGGCTGAAAATCAGAAATATGTTTAACTGCATTCCAAGGGTATCCACAGCTCAGAATGAGTCAACAGAAATTCCCACCATCCTTACACAGTTTGTGGAGAAGTTCGAGGGAAATATGACTCATGTTGAGCCATAAAAGGGATTGCAAAGTTTTTAATGTATTTTAATCTTTGTTGGAAGCCGCCCAGAGTGGCTGGGAAAACCCAGCCGATGCGCGGGGTACAAACAAACAAACAATAATTGCAAAGCACTGAGACATACAATTGTTGATATGGTGCTGTAGGTGCTAGTCACAAAATGTTTTAAATGAGGAGCCTGAAATAGCACAACATGGCTGCCGTGGGGGCATGGCCTAACACAAAATTAAAGGAAAGACAGTCATTGCTAATTCTCGCCTCTACCCCACCTCCCGCTAGAACAACCTAATGTTTACCACAGGAAGTCAACTATGTCTTGCTGATCCCGATTGTAGATTATATGGCTGTTACAGGCACAATAACCCTGTTTTTCCCCAAACCAGCCCTACACCAAAGCTAGGCCAGGCATGGCCAAACTTGGCTCTCTATGTTTTGGGACTACAGTTCCCATCATTCCTGACCGCTGGTCCTGTTAGCTAGGGATGATGGGAGTTGTAGTCCCAAAACAGCTGGAGGGCCAAGTTTGTCCATGCCTGGCATAAGCCTACCCTCCTATACCCATATACCTGCAAGTAAGTTCCATTAAACATAAACAGCTTACTTCTGAAGTAGACATGTATACTGCTGTACTGTATGTTAACTGTACAGTGAATAAGTGCCTGGACACCAGCTTGTGCACAGCAGGGGCCTTTTTGCAAAGTTTCCACATTTTGCAGTTTTCATTTTGGATGGGGCTTGTTTAATGCCCCCCCCCCCCTTATTGTGGAATTGGAAGATACCAGATACCTACGATAGATGAATGGCAAATGAAGATGATGGAACTCGCTGAAATGACTGGGAGACTACGTGACCAGAAGGAAGAGACGGTGGAAGAAGATTCGAAAAAATTTAAAATATATTTGAAAAAATACTGTAATATTTAGAAAATTATTCTCTTAGTGAAGATAATATAGGCTATAAGCATTAAAAATAGGATTTTGAAGTAGCATTAGTAAATGTAGAACTTAAATAATTGGCAAATAGATAAAGGAATAATTTAGAGATTTAGTTTTTAGATGATGAGGAATAAACTGCAAAAGATGTATTATAATGAAATTCAGAAAGAAGGGAACGAGGGAAGTCATTTGATGATGTGAATGAAAATAAGGTTTATATAAGAAATGTTTTTATATGTTTTTTTGTTTTGTTTTTTATTAGTTTGCATTGTTGTATCTTGTTCTTTTGTTGTTTGTTGTTTCTTATAAAATGAATAAATATTTTTTAAAACAAAAAACAAAACAAAAACCACCCACTCTTATTGTGTAGTACTATTAATAGAAAATAACTTCTAGGGCGTACTTGGTCTGAGACAAATGAATCATAGGAAAGATGCTTCCTGGTTGCTAGGGGAAAAGGAGGGCAAACTATGGAGATTCCATGGATTTCTAGAAAAGAGTGAAGATAGAAAAAGAAGATATAATGCACTCAGTGGAAGGGAGAAATAGCAGCTCTTTTGGACCCCAGGGATTCCCATTGCCTGGTGTTCAAAGAAGTTGAACTCATTGGCTAAAAGCACTGATAGCTGGGAGTAGCTTAGACTGGCGCAATAAACAGAAATCTCTTAGAAGGTTACTTGCACTTTCCAGGACCAGAGACTTTCTTTTTTTAAAAAAAAAGTCCAGAGTTTAGGACCCCCTGGAGAAGTTAATGAATGCACTTCCAAAGGCCATGACACCCTCAGATCCTGGGTTGATAACCCCAGGGCTTGTTGTCCTTTAGTCATGTCCGACTCTTCGTGACCCCATGGACCAGAGCACGCCAGGCACTCCTGTCTTCCACTGCCTCCTGCAGTTTGGTCAGACTCATGTTCATAGCTTCAAGAACTCTGTCCAACCATCTAGTCCTCTGTCGTCCTCTGTGTAACCCCAGGGCTACACCATTGCAAATACCGATCTCTTAAACATTGATCTAAGGAGTGCCACCTTGCTGGGGGCAGGGAGAAGAATTCCAGGGTGAACATAATTTTAAAAAGTTTCAAGGAATTACTGGCTACAATTCAGTGAATCACTTGTATATCTAGGTTATGGTAGATAAAGAATCTGAAGTGAACAATTCACAGTCAGTACTGGGGTTTCCAACAAAGCTCACTTTGCAGCAACTGAGTACAGATTAAGGTATGCAAAGATTACAGAGAAAAATAATGAGTTTTAAGAGTTCAAGGCTTACAGAGTCCAAAGCAGGGGTTCCCAAAATGTTGTCTGTGGAGCTTCATTCAGATTGTCCATGGGATGTCTGCATTAAATATTCACATTGATTTTTCTATATTATTCTGTTATTGTTGTTCTCTTCGTGTGTATTGTCTGTTTTGGTTATTCAGTATTTTTTTAAAAATTCACATTGGATTTTAATTGCATCTTCATTGCTTATTTTATTTTGCATGAGATGTAATTCAAAATGCAATACAATATAAGAAATAAAAGAATCAGTTAAAATACAATTAAAATTGGGGTTCCGGTTTCCGCCTGCAGGAATGGCGGACCTGTTTTCCATCTCTCTGACCTTTGTAAGGAATTTGGCGGTTGCTAGGGGAGTAAATGGCAACCCCCTACCCTCTCCGGGGGTTACGGAGAGGGGCCGCTGGCCCGCGATGCCCCCAGACCCACTCCGACTGTTTTTGGAGTGGGGGGAGCTTGGGCTGAGCACTTACAAGGGCCAGGACTCCCGGACGCTAATCTGCATGGCGGGGATTTCCATGGTTAAAGAAGATAATTAGGCTTAAATCTATGGACATACTTCAGAAGGAGGGAAAGAAGCGCTGTTTACTGCTGAGAAATTTATGCTGCCGAGTGAGAGGAGTCAAAGATTGTACTGCATCTGGAAGAAGGATTGATGGGGACGGAGCGATAAGGGGAGTGAGTTTTTATTTTATTTTATTTTTCTTCATATTGTTGCCTCGTACCTTCCCGGACGCGATGTCCTGGCTTGTTTGGAGTGAAAGAGAAGCAAAAGACTGTGTGAGTTGAACCTTATAACTGTTGTTACTGAGCATATTTTTTTAAAGATGTGGAGTTGCCGATGAGAAAAGCCCCCCCCTAGTCGGACGGAAGGAGTTCTGAATGCGCTCGGAGGATTTATGAGCTGTGACGCACTTTAAATTGGAGCAGCGACCTGAAGCTAAGTTCAGCTATAGGGCAAGGAGATCCATTAATTTACCAAGAGTCTATGGTTTGATGTTTGGGTCTCCTGCCTGGAAAAGCTGTAAATTCTATAATGATCGTAAATCTTCATGGCTATGAGAGAAAAGCGAAAGTGATCTGAGCTTTTTAAGATGGCGCTACTTCGAATTGCTTCAACGCAACAGGAGCTCCATTAAGAAGATTTATGGGGAGGCTGGACTGATTAACTCACACAGGAGAAAGAACATCTGTGAGACTTTGTTTGATATTTATATCAGCAGCTGGGAAACAATCGTGAAAGTGGAAAACATCTATGTGACTGTAAGGGGAAGATCTGGATTATTATGAACTTGAAGGACGATTTGAACTTTAGAAAAAAGACGGCAGTGGACAGTTGCGAGGAATTCCCAATTTCTTGAAGCATGGGAACCCAAATAAAAAATTCTTTAGATGATTTGGCATAACATTCGGTCTGATTGATATATATATGTGTATAATTTGAAATATTGAATGTGATATAATTGGTTTTAATTGGAAAATTAATAAAAATATTTAAAAAAAAAAATACAATTAAAATTATACAGTATCTAGCACAGCATGTTACAATGCTTATAACAGGCAGAAAAATCATTACAAAATGCACCAAAACTATGTAGTCCTGGGCGGGGGTTGGGAGTTTGGGAACCATTGGTCTATAGCATACTTCTTTTTTACATAGCTATGCCCCTTGCAGTAAATGCATTCTTGGTTCCGTGACAAAAAATACACAAACTGTAGTCTGAAATGTAAAATTTCAAGGGAAGCTATAGATAATAAATTAAATCTGTGGGCAAGACCAGCAATAATTCATTGATCAATGGCTATCAAACAATGAAATCAAGCGTATTCAATAAATCATTAGAGTGAAGTGATTTTTGACCTTTAGTAGTCCTGGTGATACTTAAGAATGATCA
The DNA here is from genome assembly GCF_963506605.1 of Zootoca vivipara. Classification (NCBI taxonomy): domain Eukaryota; kingdom Metazoa; phylum Chordata; class Lepidosauria; order Squamata; family Lacertidae; genus Zootoca; species Zootoca vivipara. Next base: position 58,541,685 of record NC_083279.1, read on the forward strand.
CCATAGGCTGAAACAGATACAGTTTCAAAAGAAATGTGGACTAGGGAGCTTTGCATTCAGAAGCTCACATATGGCAGACTACTGCAAGTTGTTTCAACTTTCTTTTCAAGTAAAGATGAACCACGGACTTACTGGAGTTTTCAGTGCGCACTGTCAGGGCCAGAACTTATGAAACCATCATTATCTGGAAACTTACTACACTGTGTAAAAAATTTCTATTGTTTCTCTATAAAGTTAGAGCAAAAAATCATGGAACAATAACTTTATTGTTATTAGGGTTATTATTCACATTTGTTTGATGCAAACTGTGCTTTAGACACTGTGGAAACATTGACTAGTCTTTCTACTACAGAACCTTAATATTCATGTTGATCAATGTGTATGTGATGCTCTTGAAAACCTGGCATGTTTTATGTTTGTGACACTGTGGGTAACTGCTATTAGCTTTGTCCTATTATAAATGCATATTTCTTTCTTTGTAGAATGCTTAGGTCCCATCCTTCAGTCTCAAAATGATCTCAGGACAGGTCACAACGATAAAAATGCATCCTAACATAAAAATAAGCAATTATTGAAACAGAAATATTATACATGTCATTCACTATACAGATTTCTCCACCTGTCCCTCCCCTTCAGTACAGAAACCAAATATGATTCACCCATCCCTACACTGCAGCCAAACTGGAGAAACTGGGATACTGTCAGTGAAAGCTGTTGTGGGCTTCTTTCAGCCTCCAAGAGCACCTGGATGCTGGTATGAAGACTACCACCAGAAGCCCTAGGAAATACAACTCCCAATATGTTTCATCTAGGCTGATTAAGCTGGGAAACACTTGGAACTCCATTTGTCAGGTCCTTTGTAACAGTGCATTCTCTACAGAGGCAATCTTGAGCATTCTAGGAAAAATTTACCAGTATCTACACCTGAGGAGCTCAGGTGTACTACCTGTGGGCACTGTAGTGTCTTTGGGTATCTCCGCTTGTTGCCTGCAAAGGCCTAGTGCCAATTTTTTAAAAAAAACCAATAGAGGGCTCTGGCTTTTCTGATGTTCTGGGGAGGGTCTCTGGGTTGCCTATTTTAAAGCAGTATTGCCTGTTTCTTAATCCGTTTTATTTGTTATTAGTGTGTATGTGAACTTTTTCTATTGTGGTGGGGAGGGGTTGATTCTGAGTACTGCTGGGTTTTCTTAAGCGAAATTGATATTTTGTGGTGTCCACTACCATTAGGTTTCCAAGAAGGCTACATATCTCTGGTCTACTCAAGTTTAGTGGTCTTTCCAAGGCAAATACTTATGAAGACCATAGGTTGTTTCCTTAACAATCTGAGAGCAAAAAAAGAAAAGAAAAACCAATCCTGAGCTGTTTCAAAGGAGGATGTTTGTAATTAAAACACTCACACATTTATGTAAGACATAAAGATCTACTTCAATGTGCTGATGCTATTTATCAGTGAAAGCTTTTAACAGCTTCAATGTATTTACAAATTGTGTTACAAAACATTGATCAGCTACTCCATATTAATTCTTTTATTGAATTTTTAGCAACTGCAGGAAAAATAATCTATTGTACTCTACACTTAATAGAAGAATAGCTCCTTTGGGGCTTTTGAATCCTCCATAAGTCTTCATAAACACACTGGCTTCCAATTGTTGTCAATTCATCAAACTGAGGTCATGAAATTACCTTTCTTTTTCATTAGTTTTAAAGATTTTTATCAGTTTGCTTGTAAGAGGGAGTGAGCTGCCAGACTTCTAAGATCATTGATAAAAATCTAAAATACTGTCTTGGTTTGTAGCAGTCATTTAAGGTAAAATGGTTATTCCATTAAGCTGCACAACCAAAAAGGTATTTTGCATCATTTATTTTTCTGTAAAGAAGTGCCAAATTTTGAAGCCAGTGTGTGGTATGGAATATATCTGTCACCAGGGGCTGTCTCATCTGCTTCCATTGGAACCTGAGAGGGATGTTGTTTAATTAAAAAAAAAGGAGGGGACAGAGCTTTCAGAAGAGTATTGCAGTGGCATTTCACACAAGGGTGATCCATATACACATGGTGCTTGTATGAAGTTAGTTTGTAATGCTCAGTTAGGTAAATATCAGAAATTCTGCATGCCCAACAGGATTTTGGAGTATGTTTGCTTTGGGCAGCCCTTCATATACCACCCCAGATTTCAAACTCAAGAGCAGTTGGCAATGTGGTATTGAGTGGGAAGGTATGTTATTAGAAATGCTTTTTTAAACAAAACAAAAACCCCAAACAGTTCTTGTTTGTGACGATTTCTAATGACTACCACAGTTGCAGCCTTCCAAATCACAGTCCTACACCAGTGGATTGCCTGTAAATAAATACATACTAGCTTTCTAGAGGGGAGTGTTTAAATCTGGAGCTTTTCTTTGGGGATTATTCTCTCCGTTGTACAGTTTTAACTGTTTTAACTGCTACAACATTATAGTAGACTAGTATCTTGAAGCCCGTTAAAATAACGGGTGCTAGAGCAGACCTCCATCGTGGCGGCGGGGGCCCGAAGTGCGTGTCTCGGCAGCAGCAAGGCCGGATCGCAACCCCGGCGCTCGGCTGTAGAAGCCAGGGCCGCGGCGGTGCCTCCTCGGCCAGGCCTGGCCTGGCCTACCTAGAGGAGGCTAGCCGCCCCCAGGATCCACCCACCACCGCCTCCTTTCCGCCCCTTGGTTGCCTGCCACCATGGGCACCGCTGGGAGAAGGAGAGGTGTATTTTATTTATTTTATTTTATATTGTATTTTAATATTCTGTTGTAAGACTTTCCCTCTTCCCCTCGCGCCGTTAGTCGGGAGGTGAGGCGCGGAACGGAAGCCGTTGAGGGATAGAGAACCGCATTCCGCCCTGCCCCCCAGCTCGAGGGTGCGAGTGAGTGTGCGGGGACGGGGAGTGTGCGGGATGGGGCTCTGTGTGCGTCCAGTCCCTGTGTCCGTGGGGCACATGTGCAGTAGCGCGGACACAGGGACAGGTCGCAGAGACACAGGGACTTTATTATATAGGATTACTACTACTACAACATTGTGGTTTCTGACCTGAGTGAGTTAAAATATGAGACTTTGGAGTTTTCTACAGTAGTCATTCAACAGTCCCAATCTGATAAGCCATTTTGGAACATGATGCTTTAATTGTGTTAAATAGGTGTTAATAGTTTCCATGTGAAGATCTCTTTGTGAAATTTACCTTTTGGGCTTTTTTCACCCTTAGTAGTTTCTTTTTCTAAGTATAATTATGACTGAAGCCAGCTGGTTTGAAAAGAACTTGCATCCTAAAGAGGTGGACAAAAATGCCACATTAAAAGAAAATTAATGTAGATGAGAAATCTTGTGTGGAAGGCCTCATAAAGAGTCCAGGTTAGTGATTCTAGGAGTATCCCAAGAAGTTACCTGAACTACAGTAAAACAAGGACATCAGTTTTTAAGTTTAATGTGTTTTTCAAGTTGCAACATGACGCTTAAGATTTGATAGTCAGGTGTCTACATTGGGACCGCCTGATGCCCATTGGGACTGGTAGTGCAGAAGGCAGGGAGACTATGGTCAGACTGATCCAGAGCCACTTACATGAGCAGCCAACTAATTTGTGTTTTACCCCTTTGCTCCTGCGTGCTGAGTTCTAAGAGGGCAACCCTGAGATTATGGAGGAGGAAGCTGATAGTCAGTTCTACCCCTGGCCTGGAAGTAAACAGGAAGGTAGGCAGGTAGGGGCTGGCTGAGGGCATATTGAAGTTGGTGGGGCCCCTCACCTAGCCCCCACCTGCCTACCTGCCTCCATTGATTGCCTTTTTAGGTTACAAAAAAACCAACACGCTGGCAATAAAGACTTGGCAAATGGCATAAAAGGCTGCCAATCTATAAAACAACTAGTAATGTAAATAAATTCAGTGCAGTAATAAGTTTTTGAACTTTGCAGGAACCTTTCTGGCCATGTAATCATAACAACAATTGTATTAAGTATAATTGTTTTAAAATTGCTGATTTTATTTATATTTTGAAAGAAAAATGTCAACTTATTTTTGATGTTTGCTTTTTCTTTTAAAATTTGTATTTTTTGTAAGCCATGTATAGATTTTTCTGTTGAGTAAGTGATATATAAATTTTGTTAAACAACACAAAGTAAAAGAAATGTGCGTAAGCAACTTATGAAAATCTGTCTTCCTCACAGATGCAAAAGATCCATCCTTTTGGAAAGAGTTTGTAGACTATGGCTTGTCAAAACTCTCTTGGACAATGTGCTTTGAGGTAGCAGTCAGAGATGCTTTTCATCTCACATTCTTTTAATCTCTTGTCTCTGATTCAATTTTCAATAACCATATTGTAACTGAAGGTTTTTTTATGCACATTTTATTTGGCAAATCTTCTTGGCTATGGTAGAAAGAGCAAAATATTTTTTAATAAAATAAAATGAATTCAAAACCATACAAATAAAAGCCCATTCCATTTTCTCATCAGCGAAGCAGTTCTACCAAGAAAGAATAAGGCAGACACTAATTAAGCAGTTCACTGATTTCTGCATATGAAAACTTTTATTACAAATTGTTTATTGAAAATTGAATCACAGAAAAGCAATGGAAAGAATATGAGCTGAAATGTCCCATATCTTTGAACTCACATCTAGTTAACAAACAGTTCTCCACCTACTGTGTTTGAAACTGCTTCTTGGCAACTTCTGTCTCTACAAGCAATTCAAGATGCAAATGTTCTGTGTAATTAGTTGAAATTTGCAAAGTAGTTTGTGTATGTAATACATAAGCTCTGATCTTTCCCATCAAAGGAATATGTACAGAGTTTAATGGTGATTATTGGATGGGAAAGTGACTTCTAGCTAATGAAATATAAACCTCCATGGAATTTGAAAAAGATAAGTATCTACTGTAATCCTAAACACATTAAAACAGATACATAGTAAGAGAAAATCAAGGTGCTGTAGTAGCATATGGGGAATATATATCCATTTCATTTGGAGCTTACACAAGTGGAATTTAGGCATTGTGGGGGTTAAGGGGGAAAAGAAAAGCAGAATCAAAAGCACACCTTTCCTTACAGAGAAGGCAGAGCTAATAATATTGGGGAGGGAACACAGAACTGATAAACCTTGCAAGTTCTTAATTAATATGCTTCTTTGAAATATTGCCTGAAACATCATCTCTTGAGTTTAATTTCATTTGGGTCACATGTATAATGCAGGATTCTGCAGTGACTTTCAGTTCAAGCACTCAGAAAAAGCATGTGCTGCAGTTACTGTACGGGTGGCGCTGTGGTCTAAACCACTGAGCCTCTTGGGCTTGCCGATTGGCGGTTCGAATCCCCATGATGGGGTGAGCTCCTGTTGCTCAGTCCCAGCTCCTGCCAACCTAGCAGTTCGAAAGCACACCCAAAGTGCAAGTAGATAAATAGGTACAGATCCGGCGGGAAGGTAAACGGCGACTTAGTCATGATGGCCACATGACCTGGTAAAACTGTGTGCAGACAAATGCCGGCTCCCTTGGCCTGTAAAGCGAGATGAGCGCCGCAACCCTAGAGTCGTCTGCGACTGGACTTAACTGTCAGGGGTCCCTTTACCTTTACAGTTACTGTGTAATTGTATCATCTTCAGGAAATTTATTTTTGACTTCGTTTCCCTGTGTAACATACTGCCTCCTCCCTTTTTTTCCTAGAGTGGCAACTGTGAAGTGGCTGGCTTAGCATTACATGCAAATCAGCACTCGTACAGACTTCTGGAACCAATTGTGTTTGTAAACCGAGGTACCACTGTAATCCAAGAACAAACCTTATATTCAGCTTGTGGTTTATTTTGAGAGAAACCATTGTAAGAGGCAATATGCCTCTGTATTTCAGTTGCTGGGAATCAAAAATGCAGAGAGTGATATTGTACTCTTGACTGCTTGCAAGCTTCTCAGGGGCAGATGTCAGGATGCTGTCACTGTGAGAACAGGATGCTGTCCTGATCAGGCAAGGCTTTCCTTATGTACTTATGTGTGCTGGATTGCACATTTAACTTTCAGTCAGCTCCTCTGTGGTTTATTTCCTCATTCTAGAAAGGGAGGAGCAAAGTTGGGACTGCTTGAGCTACATGCACCAACACACAGCTCCTGCATAGGCTATTTTGACTGACGATGGGCCTATGACCCAACGCTGTAAGCAAGCACAGCCTCTTTATGGAAGGGCAGCATATCAGAGAAATGGGCTACGCTGCCTGTTTCTACAACATGCTAATTATGCATTTGCAGATAGATTTTATTTGGGGGGGGGGGTAACCCATGTATAATATAAGCTGCATTGCTGTGAGAAATGTATCACGTGAACTCTTGAATAAGCTCTCGTTCCAATTTGTGGTGGATTTGCTTGGGTCTAGCTGGGTAGTCTTTTGCTCTGCAATTCCTCTGAAGGCAGATTAAAATATGAAACCCTGAAAGGTGAAACCACTGAAAAATGCTTCCATATGGCTGTTTCTCTTTATAGAGGTTGTGGCTTGTAGAACTGTTTAACACAGGGGTTCTCCACATTTTTCAGATTCTTCATGTAAGTACCATCTGCTTTCATAAACCTTGAGTTGGAGGAGTGGAGACTCTCCATGTACTGCAGAGAACCCATGTACTAAGCCGTGCTACATTTTACAACCATTTTGTGGGAAAGCTGCCATGCCAAAACATTTTGGTAGACTTTATATTGGGTCTATAAAATGAAGATCAGTCCTCAGTTATACATAAACCAGAGTGGAACAGCAGTTCATCAAATGAACACATAAACCTGTTTTAAACAGAGAAGACCCCATTTGTAACATTCAACAAGAGACATTTCCCTGAATAAGAAATTGCAATGCATACTGAAAGCTATAGACTGTACACACAAAAACTAATTCTAAGAAAAGATAATGGATTTAGATACCCTTTATGTGTTATCAAGACAAAAACAAACAAGAGTGGGTTTAGATTTTTTAAATGGCTTGGGTTTTTTTTTTTAGATGACCACTGATTGCTTGGCAAATAGCTTAAAGATGGAAATCCATTTTCAATCCTTCATATAATGAGAGATGCAATCATTTTCTTCTTCGATATAGACTAACTTTACTTTGAATGGAACTAGGTTCAAAATGATTATAACTCTTTGAATTTATATACTAAGATAAACTAGATAACTGTTCATGGCAAATAAGAAAAAAATAACTACAACCATTGAAAGACAAGCATACAGCTCTGTCATTAGAGTTGCTTGAAATTTTACAAATAATTTCAAGTCAAGTTCACATTCAGCCTAACATAAGTCCATGCAGTGACTTCAGGGGGGGAAATGATAGGTGAGCAAGTAAACTGCCCATTGGTACTAAACTGCTGATAGCACGTTTTCAATGTGAAGAAAATGCTTCACTGTATTACTTTCTCGATTCCAATTCTCTCCTGTGCCAGTACCTGATCCTTGAAGCAAGGATACTGATCATTGTAGTTGGACAATATTGGGCTTGCAAGATGCACATCTCCAAGTCCAATTTGTCCCCAAGGATCCTTTGATCACATCACTGCCAGGAAAGGATGAATCATGTTCAGATTATTAACTTCAGTACAGTTCCCTTTGCCCACCGAGTGAGTCCCTTCTGAGTTTTCCCAGGGTCCAGAACCATAGCCAGGTGATCTTGCGCCCTTGGCAGTACTGTCCAGATTGTGCCCACTAGCCACGGACAAATTAGCTTTTCTTTCCACCTCTCCTCCAAACCCCCCCCCACTCCAGCCATTCAATTCCTCATGCATTTCAATTCCTCACATACTAATCAATATTTTTATTTAGAGACATATTTATGGACATATTTTTAGTCAATTTTGTGCCCCCCCACCACCCCCTAGCTATAGCCCTGCCCAGGTCCCTTCTTCTAAGAACAAAACTTGCTCCATTGCTCTTAATGGCAGAAAGGTTTTTTAAGCTGTTCCTAACTTTATGCATGTTTTACATCCTTCGACATGCTTATGCTTGCCTAGGAGAAAACGCTATGTGATACTATTCAGGTTCTCCACATTCACAATTCCCTCTCTTCCAACAACAACAACACAAGAAATTTCTATTTCTCTTTTACTTTTATCACACCTAGTTTGCCCTTAGCTTTGCAAACTGAAAACCAAATTCACAGATATACTGGCCTACCAATATTATCAATGGCCCTCCAGATGTTGCTGGACTCCGACTCCAGCTAGCATTTCCAGTGATCAGAGATTATGGGAGTTGTAGTCCAGCGACATCCAAAGGGTCACAGGTTTATGATTTATGCCCCACAGGTTTTTCTGGTTTATGCCCCATTGCAAATCACTTTAGAACTTGAGAAACTTTGGTCCCAGTCTACAGCATGTACATAAAAAATATGTTTCACTTAAGTATGCCTTTCGGATTTCATGGTATCAAAACTACTTGCAGATTTTTTTATTTCAGATATCTTCATGTAATTACAAATTTATGCTTCAGCAAAGGAAACTCTTAAAAGTATCCGAGCATGCTATTCCTGAAAAGACAACCAGATCTTTGTACTGGAAAACTTCATCAATTCAAATTGATTTGTAGAAGATATTTGCAAATGAAGGAAAAAATTGAGGACAGTAATCTTATGGTAAAGCTTTGTTACACATCTGTTTTCTTCATATACAAAGCAAAGAACCACATGCAGGAATCAAAAGACTATATAGTTCTCTGCTATGAAACATAGTCTGTGCTCCCTTATACTTCAGACCGCAATAAGCAGACAGTAGATAAAGTATAGAATGATTCTTAAATCAAATTGTTGCAATGACTCATAAAAGTTTCCGCACCTTACAACTAAAATGGGACCTATTGTTCTAACATTAAGCTGTTCGGTTTAACATCAAAGCCTGACAAATAAAAAATCCAGTCTAGAAAGTATGCATTTTTATGCACAGTCAAGTGAACAATGAACTCAGGGTAAACCACAAAGCAAAACAACAAATAGGCACAGCACTGAAATTAAAAAATATCAAAATAAGTTTTAAGAAACACTGAAGTCCAGATACATCAGAGTCTAGAAACTATCACACAAGGAACAGGGAATAAGACAGAAGATCACAGCCATTAAACTGACAGGCAAAATGGTATGACATCATTGCCTGCCTTCTAGCAAGGAAGGGAAGCAAGGGATTATCTGAAGAGTCAACATCTGGAATGCATATATAAAACCAATGACAGATCTTCACACATACTCATTCATTGAGTTCCACTAGAATTTCACAGTGCAGTAGAAACAGTCGCCTGTGACCTGTTTTCACACATTAATACTTGAAATGACTGAATAACTATATTAATAAGCCTGATATACTAAAACAAGGTTGTGTTCTTTAAGTAGACGTGTATCAACAATGCCTGTGTTTCCATTAGCTGTATGAAAGATACTGTTCTAACAACATTCAATAAAATACACTGGACACCACTAATAAAAAAATCTCTTTTTTTAACTTAATCCTTTAAAATGATGAGGAGGATATAGAAAGAAAAAAAGTTTTATCCCTTTTAATTCTAAAAGTATTAACATTACAGAGAGCATGCTTCTCAGACAACTGGGATACAAAATGCCTTCATTTTCTATTTCCATGATGAAGCATAACCCTTTTCAAACAAAGAAAGAAAATCATATTTGAAATATGTAATAGTTCAGTAGAAATCCACCAATAAAATAAGTGATCTTCCTAGATTTTGGTAATGCAAACTCTTGCAGTGGTTATTTATGAGCCCAATAAAATCACTGTTAAAAACACAAAATTTTATTTCCTTCTCATAGAAACAATACTCTTTCAAAGCAATTTTACCTTGAACTGTTAGAGTGGCCGATGCTTCCGCTTTTCCAACCATATTTTCTGCAACACAAGTGTAAGAACCCATGTCTCCTGCCATAACTTTTCGAATTTTCAGGGTATGGTCATCACGGATTTCATATCTAAATCAAAGAGAAATCATCTTTTAAGACTGATTTGTCATACTTCTATATTTGAGAGTGGAGCAGGGCTGATTTCTCCAACAAGGTAACTGTAAACCAGGCACCCCCAAACTTCAGCTCTCCAGATGTTTTGGACTACAATTCCCATCTTCCCCGACCACTGGTCCTGTTAGCTAGGGATCATGGGAGTTGCAGGCCAAAACATCTGAAGGGCCGCAGTTTGGGGATGCCTGCTGTAAACTATCAAGGATGTATGCATTGGCATCAGTGGTTCCATTTCAGCTAAAGGGAAAACCATGACAAGCTTTCAGTCTTTTTGTCCAATACAGTATACAGAAATATATTTATTATTTCCTCTTATACTGATATGACCATTCCTTTTTTTTTTTTGTGAGAACATTAATCAAAGAAGAAGAAGAAGAAGAAGAAGAAGAAGAAGAAGAAGAAGAAGAAGAAGAAGAAGAAGAAGAAGACGACTCTGGTTAAGAACTTAATTTGTTCCGGAGGTCCGTTCTTAACCTGAAACTGTTCTTAACATGAGATACCACTTTCGCTAATGGGGGCTCCTGCTGCCGCTGGAGCACAATTTCTGTTCTCACCCTGAAGCAAAGTTCTTAACCTGAGGTACTATTTCTGGGTTAGCGGAGTTTGTAACCTGAAGCGTTTGTAACCTGAATCATTTGTAACCTGAGGTACCACTATAAAGGTTAAAATTGTTTGATCAAAGAAATTAATTGATTAAATATGCAAGAGTCAATTAATATATTCCATTTTTAAAGTACCCTGCCCACCTTTTTAAAGTTTACTGGCTACTGACTCCTGAAGCAATCAAGTGCTTAGTCCCTTTATCTGTTCCTCCTGAAATAAGCCTGGCAAGGCAGGACTAAGAAACTGAGCAGCCCTCCTTCTTAATAGTAGCAAGCAAAATACATTGCTTTCATTATTCCCCAGGTGGCCTGTTCTTCAGGCTGCAACTATAGCCATATGATTGGTCTACACTTTGTGTCTTTCTCCAGCTGGAACCTCAGCTGCCATGGCCAGAAGTGATGAGGCTGCTGGCACCAGATGTTTGGGGGAGCTCTCACATACATTACAGAGACATCAGTGGCTCTAAAGAGCCAACCATGGACCCACTTGCTATGCCCCATCATCTAAGCATGTGGCATACTAACACTGGTCAAAGAGTATGAAGCGAATAATTTTCTTCTTTTAGAAACACACATTCACCTCGTATTTCACATAGGACACTATCAGGAGCCTTGTGTCAATTTTTCCCAGCTCCTAAGTGTGCTATCTTTATGCACAAATGCATTTCACTGAGTTTAAGGGGAGTTACTACCAAGAATCTCTGTCATCAGAGAGCGAAACAAATTGAACTCTCTGTTCAAGGAATGTCAGGGTTGCCTTTAGTAAGACACTTGATCACACAGCATCTCAAACATAATATCAAGCTGACAAGTAAAAATGGACCAAGACTATTTGCATGATCTTGGGGGCAGGGTAGAAAGTTGTGGGAGATGAGTATCTTTCACTTAACAGGATTGCTCTATCCCTTATATTTTCCCTGGCTCAGAAAGTCAAGAAAACCTTTTGGAAATATGTTACTAAGTGAATAAGAAATTAATTAAACAGACTAAATAACAGACTTCTTTAATTAAATTTATTTACTTAAGAATTTATAACCCACCCTTCAACCTAAACCTGGGATTACAGAGTAGTGAATAATGAAGCTTTCTTTAAGACCACAGTACATTCACCAAAACATGATACCAGATAAAATTTCAACCAATAATAAAAACCACAGAGGTATCTAGGGTTGCACTGTTTTTTGTAGCAGAATAAAATGTTCTTGTGAAATTAGTAAAACAACTTTAAGCATGTTAGGTTATGTGTGGAGTTCAATCTTGTGAGATGAGTGTGTGTGTGCAATTTACTGGTAGAACAACCTTGTATCACACAATTATTAGACATGCTCTTCTGGCATCATCATGATTGTTTCACCCCAAGCACACAGTAAACCAAAGCCTCGATTTCTTGTAGGAGATTATTAAAGTCTGCTGCACCTTGCTTTAGGTAGCTCTCCATCATCTTTTCGCCACCTTACTGTTGGCACTGGATCACCACGCGCTTCACAGTTAAACTCTGCACTGTCATCTGCAGTTACTGCCAAATTACTTGGTCTCTTCACAAATGATGGTCTTTCTGAAAGAAACAAATGGGCAACACAGGTTAGAGTGAAAGCAAGTTAATGGCGTTTCCGTGTGCTACTCTGGTTCTCCAGAAGTGGCTTTGTCATGCTGGCCACATGACCTGGAAGCTGTTTGCTGGCTCCCTCGGCGAATAACGCGAGATAAGCGCCGCAACCCCAGAGTTGGTCATGACTGGACCTAATGATCAGGGGTCCCATTACCCTTTACCTAAGGCAATATTTAGCCTTGGAATCTGTATTTATTTATTTTACATTATATCATGCTACTAATAAAGGAAGAAGCTTTCCATACCTAAAACTGTGAGCTCTGCCACTTCACTCTCTCTTTCTCCCACCATGTTTGTTCCAACACAGACATATTTGCCAGCATCATTCTTCCTAGTATAGGTGATCATCAGCTTTCCTCCTCTGATCTAGAACAAGAAAATGATAATAATTAATAGTAATAATAAGTCTCAAATGGTTGTGTAAGCAGAATACAGTTCACACACCTACTTTTGCTTTTCTCCTGTGAGTTCATGTGCCCTCTGAACAGTGTGGGCAGTGTTGTACAGTTGTGCAAGATCACTCCACCAATTTTCATGTGATTTGTACTATACAACACAGCCCAAACAGTTCAGGAGAAGTATAGCATCCTGATCAATGGAAACAATAGTACCACTGCCTTGGTCAGACTCCACCTTCAATACTGTGTCCAGTTCTTGGCACCACAGTTTAAGAGGTATATTGACATGCTGAGGGCTACCATTAGGAATACTAATAGGGGATCAGATTTAACCAAAGGATAACGATTGCATCTTCCTCATTATGAAAAAACTGCTTCAGTTAATAGTCCACAAGAAGAAACCGTAATATAACGATACAGTTCTATTTCCAAAGCCCATCTGACAATATTGTTGATGATGAAAAAGTGTATTCAAAAACGTATGTTTCTGAAGAACAACAGCTACATGTTTATAATACAGTTCTATTTCCAAAGCCCATCTGACAATATTGTTGATGATGAAAAAGTGTATTCAAAAATGTATGTTTCTGAAGAACAACAGCTACATGTTTAGCAGCTAGCAGCCTTCTTCTAGGCTAGAGGGACAGGTGTTTCAAGAGGTATCTAGCTCACTTAAAAACCTTTCTAGACTTATCCCCTATTTTGCCCCAGATCATTAAACCAATGAATGTGTTGCCACACAGAAGCCAAACACACACACACACACACACACACACACACAGAGAGAGAGAGAGAGAGAGAGAGAGAGAGAGAGAGAGAGAATGTTGTGTATTAAGGCCAGTTCTGTGTATATATATATTCAATCCACCACCTACGCTCTGCAGTTACATCATCTGAGCCTGCTAATTATATAAACAAAATATGTACAAAAACAATTTTGTTTAATTTACTCTGCAGATATTCTAACTCTGCATTCATTTATCTACTTTATCAACTTTTATGAAATTTCAGCAAGCCTATGAAGAAGTAGTTGTTTTTTTGTCGCTCTGGCAGGAAGGTAAACGGCATTTCCATGCGCTGCTCTGGTTTCAGTGTTCCGTTGCACCAGAAGTGGCTTTGTCATGCTGGCCACATGACCCAGAAGCTATCTGCAGACAAACGGCGGCTCCCTTGGCCAGTAAAGTGAGATGAGCGCCACAACCCCAGAGTCATCCGCGACTGGACTTAACGGTCAGGGGTACCTTTACCTTTAGGGAAACTAACGCCCAGGGGACAGATCCGGCCCAATTGCCTTCTAAATCCAGCCCACCAAGGGTCTGGGAATTAGCATATTTTTACCTGAGTAGAATGTGTCCTTTTATTTAAAATGCATCTCTGGGTTATTTATGGGGCATAGGAATTCGTTCATTTAATTTTTTTCAAAATATAGTCTGGCCCCCCAAAAGATCTGAGGGACAGCGGACCGGCCCCCTGCTGAAAAAGTTTGCTGACCCCTGCTTTGGGGCGATAACACTAATATTCCCTTTTTACCAGTATGGTATCCAACTGTGATACAATAGCTGTCAATTATGTAAATGATTGACTATGATGACTTCCTACTTGATGAGAAGCAGGAGATAGTATTAGAATAAATCTTGTTATTTAATTTTAAGTTGATGTTTTGCTGTTAAACTACCAAAGATTAACTTTATTATCTTGAGGGCATATTCCCTCCAGCTACTAGATAAAGCTACCATTTTTTTAAACTTCCATTTCCTTTTCTTTACAATTCAGTACAACACCAAAAAATAATGTCCAGCTTTGAAAATATAAAGAGTTCTACTTAGCTTCTCTTTTTAGTATCTGCTACTGGAAGGATTTTTATTTATTTATTTTTTAATACAGCAGACCAACCTGTTCAGAAGCAGTATGCCACTAAATACCAGTTGTTGGGGGCAAACAATGGTGAGCTGCCCTGGCCATTATTGGAAACAGGATGTGGAACCAAATAGATCCTTGGCCTAATCCAGCAAGTCTCTTATCACATTTTTATGGCAGGGGTACCACCCAATACTGACTACTATAATTTTTTCCTGATTATTCTTCAGAATGAGAATGGTGGTGTTCTCATATTTCCTTACTGAAGTACTATGAGTTTGAATGATAAAAGTAGCCTGATAATCAGGGATATATTGGGGGGGGGGGGGGATTGTCTATAACAGGGACGTCCAAAAGGTTGATTGCTATCTAATACCGGTAGTAGATCCCCGGGAAGTTTCAGTAGATTGTGGTCGATCACTGCGTCCCTTTCCTTAGCGTTGGTAAAACAGAATCCGGCCCTGCCCGCTCGCCCCGCCCTCTGTTGTTGCACGATCCGCAGAACGGAAGACAGAGTTTACTCAGTGAGACTGTTTGTTTCCCCAGCAATCAGGCTGTTCCCCTTTCTTCCTTGAGCTTAGGCTTTAATTCTCAAAAATCGATGCTCAACAACTTTGACCTGAACCCCCCAAAAGGGGGCAGATCACTGCCCGTTTTTAATTCTGTGAGTAGATCGCAGTCCCTGGGGAGTTGGCCACCCTGGTCTATAATATATATTCCTAATGAATTTTATTATTAAAATTAATATGAAACACCAAATATTAAGGTATACAATCCTGTTTTAAAGCAACATTTTATTATTAAGGGCAAAATTAAATCATTGCTAGCAATATTTTAGTCTAACAACAGAGTTCTTGTGTTGTAAGTAACATTACTCCACAGAAAATTTTCCATTGAAAAGCTGATCTGTTCAAGTACTCAAAATGCCCCCCCCCCAACTCTTCATATGAAGCAGCCCATGAAGAGACACCTTATGTTTTGCACAATGAAACAACTAGAAGTAGGACAAAGTTAACATAGCTGTGCTCTGAAGCTTAAGAACTTAGATCACAAATGATAATAATTTAGATTGAAGACAGAAGCACATGTGGTGGAAAAAAGCAAGATTCCCACATAGCCGTGTTAGGCAGACTAATATGATCATTGGCTGCAGGGAGCATGTTCACAGTGTGAAGTGCTTCACTAAAGCCGCCTACAGCTAGAAATCTATCCCAGAAAACTTGACATCTTGAGGAAGATAGGACTCTTATTATCACTGCAAGACATATGCACACAAAGATGACAGTCAGTTATTGAGATAGATGAACATGCACATATAATGTAGAATGCACTGCATACAAATGCCTTATTTTTTGCCTTCGGCACAGCTTGTTTGAGCACAGAAACAAAAAGTATGTCCTTTATCATCTAAAAAAACTAGCAGTGCAGAAATTTCAGGGAAGATCTGAGGCATGGAAAATGGATATTAAAAGTGACCCACTAATATGTTTTTTTGAAAAGAAGTGAAATGTATTTTTGTGTCTGTGATATCAAATACTGAACACATGCAACATATTTAATGGAACTAGTTTAGTGATAATTTTATCCCACAAGCACAGAAAGCCACACAATCTACTATTTTAACAAGGATAAAATCAAACTACTTACTGGTTTGGGGCAACATTTTCTGCAATGTCAACAACAAACAAAGACCACCATAGTGTCTGCAAAATGCACCTTGTCATTTAACTCACTCTCAGCTGGCTTTGCTCACTATCGGTGATATCATTTCATACCCATGTCCGACTGGCTACATAATATTTGGTGCCACCCAGATCACTGTGTTGAAATCTTGGTTGAAATCCTCATCATTATATCTATCTAATCCAGACACATGCAGAGAAAAAATGCTGCTTTGGAGCCATAATGGAATACAAGGTCACTGAAAAAGATACTCACCACCAAAACAAAAAAACTTTAATTTTGCAGAAAATACCTTGAAACCCAAATTGAAATAGAGTATTTGGGGCAGATCTGCTTTTATATGTGTTCATATTCACACTAAATATATTACTGATCACTTATACAGATGAACATCTAAATTATTGTCCATCTTCAAGTAACAGTGACCTCATTCACACATCAAAGTAAGCAAACTATAGCTTACCAGGACTGTACAAACATGCAGCCTCCAATAAAGGATATCACAGTGGCTTGGCTTCTCCCCAGACTGATTTACTCCCCAGCTGAGCTAAGTCAAAGTTGACTTTTTATTTTAAAGCATTTCTGAACTGCTTCATACTTTAAATATTAAGTGGTGTACACAATATAAAAACAATATCCATTAAAACAAAACAGCAGCCTAAAATCAGTTAAACAATACAAAGACATAAAAGCAAATTAAATAGATTCAGGGCTGTCCCTTGCAGCCACTGCCTTCAACACCCTCTACAGCAATATGCCTTTTCACTACCCATGAGCTTGCCAGGCATATTCCCACTGTTCGTGAGAAGTGAAAGAGCTGCATGGAATTTTAGTGGTGGAGAGATTTAGAAAGGAATATGAGAGAATATAAAGGAATTAGATACTTAACCTTAATGAAATTATAGCTATTTTGCTCCACTGTGCAAAGTAAATACTTGACCATCTTTCTATTTTTTTATATAGCTCAAGCATTAAAATGATGATCCTGTGAGAGATCTTGAGGCCGGTACCTCTAGCTGTTGGAATGCAGGTTATGCCTGCTAGGCAAAATGGAAGATGTAGAATAAATTGCTTTTAAAAAAAAAGTTTAGTGGAGTTTGAATCTGACCAAAGCAAGATGAGTAGACTTTTTGGAATTGGTTTATAAGATGCAGTTGTAGGGGAATCACAAGGTTGACTATTGACTTTAGAAAGCATGTATTATTATTAATAATAATAATGTCTCTACGAGCTGAAAAAAGAGACAATGCACATACTTTTGTAACCAAAGGAAAACTATTATTATTATTATTATTATTATTATTATTATTATTATTCCCATCTGACTGAGTTGCGGCTTCCAACAAATTATTAAGAGAAGCATTGGTTCTCTGTGGGACTATCTCCTTCTTATCTCTTCCTCAGTTTCTAATTTTGAAGTAAGGAAATGTGTTACAAGCCTGTAATTAATGTCTTCGCAAGGAAACTGACCCTGTTAAGCTTCTGGAATTTTCTACCACTTAGGGAAATGGAATGTGCAAAACCCTAATGTCCCTCTTTGAGATACTTTAAGCTGTTAAGAACATTCATCTCCTGACTTACAGCAGCTTCATATGGAAGGTGTTATATTTTTGCTATGTGGTTCATTGAGCAATAACAGAATGCATATAAATTAGTCTTTGAAACAGTAGCTAGGTTTAAGCTAAGGAGCGACATGCTCATAGTTCTATGAAACAGAAGAGATGTGAAGTTTCTACATTAGCAATCTTCCCTCTGTGTCTGAATATAGCTACCATTACAGAGAAATATATAATATGACAATGCATAGGATTATAAAATTCAGACCATAATGCACAATTATTCTTGATTCACTGCTTTATGTTTTTCCTCTGTATAATCAATAGCTGAAATCAGAAATAAAAAGTGAACTCAAATTGAACTCATTTTCCATTATTCCTTAATTTTTCTGCCCTGGAAAAAGTCAGATGATTTCATGTCTCAGTTTCACAGAATCCCCCCCACCCTCACAAGTATCACCACTATCAAGTTATCCACACTTTTCCAAGGTCAAACATTCTAACAGATGGATAATAATTAACAGCTTCATGCACATACAAAGGTCATATTTTGCTTAAAATGACATTATAAAAAATATAGTAAATTTTCTGGACAAAAAAGATTGTCATGAGCCAAAAATTCATGCTAAGAAGCTAAACCAATCTATCTGAATTACAAATATCACTGTTCATAAAATACAGTTGCTGAGTTAAAGGTAACCAGCTATTCAGTTTGTTCTTATATGAACTTACCTTACACTTCTGAGAAGTGACCAGTGTGCCATGTAGCATTTTCCTGATCCTAATTGCTGTTTCCTGTCACTGCAACTTCAAAGCAGAAGCTAATTAGCTTCTCTTCCTCTTAAGCCTGATTTCCTGCTAGAAAACCCTAAGGATGTTTCTGCTAATGAAGAATGTCTTGACAAACGTCATCTTACATTCTACACGTGACAACATACTACATCCCCTATGTCCTACATGGCAGTATATGGCACCTGGAAAGAAGGGTGGTATAGAAATGTCGCCAACACCACCACCACCACATTGAGGTTTCTGGGGAGATGTTGTTTCTTCCTGCCCTTTGATTTGTTTAACAGGAGATGCAGCACTCAACACTCACTGAACTTTCTCAGCATTCAAAATGTACCTTCTGGTCCAAAAAGGTTGGTTGCCCCCAGCTTAACACAATGAAAGCAGAGGATCTTAAAAGGCTTATCAGTGGGCAGGGTATATGTCACGGTGGCCGGAGAAGGCTACTTCAGAGTAACGACTCTACACAGCTCTGCATTTTATCTTTTATTGGTGCTGAGTATTTACAGTGCTAATGGCAGTGCTATTTACAAAGACACATCTGTTCAGCTTGAATCAGAACCTCCAAGTGGCTTTTGGCGCGTCTTGCGCCAGCATAACAACTTGGGGAGACCCATCCTCTTCCCCCGACGCTTTCTGCGAAGTTCCGGAGTTGGGGGGACTGGCCTGCCCCCCTTCCTTCCCCCTTCCTGTCCCACCTGGGACGATGGCTCTTCTACCCTGCCAGAGCCTTGGACACCACTTCCTGTTTCCCCACTTGAGCTGGAGCTTTCCCTCTTTTCAGCCTCGCTCGGGGCTGGGCTGGAACTCAGGAGGGGAGGGGCTTCGCGATATCCCTTGCCCCTCACAGTATACTAAAATCGCTCTTGTATAATCCCAGAAGTATCTATTTCCCATATATTTGTATTATTTTAAAAGAAGTTGTCTCATCGGATAATTTCCCCATTTGAGGGATGATAGGGCTTATCGGCCAGTAGATATTTTCCCCATATACAGATTTCTGTGCAGAAGAATCTGTTACATATATGTCTGTCATCCAAGCCAATTTCCAACCTGTTTTCCCTATCCTGGAAAAGGAGCTGCCAGCATCATCATTATCTCTCTTTTTTTAATGTGCAACATCACACAGCAATTTCTGAATGGCCGAGACAACATAATAAGTAACATCTCTTGATGCATTGGGATACTGTGCTTGAAAAACAAGCTAATATTTCCTTCATTAAAAATGTACAGAACTTCACTTGTTATCCCAATGAGAAGATGCACTTGTATTTATATAGACAGACTGTAACTCAGAAGCATATGGAATAAATTGTTCTTGCAAAATCTTGTGACGCACATAGAATTTAAGCAAAACAAACCCCTCTTTATTTCAAACAGTTCATTAGCTTAAAACATTTGGTTCTAAAAAAAATGGATTTAGTTTTTATGCAAGGAAGCTAACGCTTTACTGAAACTTATATATTATTGAAAATTGGAATTACCAAACAAGCCTACAGCTACAGTTTTCATGCTAAGAATTTTGAACAGTAAACATTTCCAATTACACCTAGCTATTGTCTGGATCAATATTAATAATGTAGCAGTAATTAAGATATTATGTGATGAAATAGTGTCAGTTTAAAAGATTTAGGGTAATGAGCAAGGCTATATATATATATAGTGAATGAATTCTGTTCATTAATCTGCATTCTTCACTCCAAGCATTCTGAAGCCATCCCACTAATGTTAAATGTCTCATACAGCCTTTGCTGTACAACCAGATGACATTCTGTTATGCCTTTCTGTCTTTCATTACCTCCCTGAAAATAGCTTCCAGTTGCAAATAAAACCACTTCAGCTTGGTTACCCAAACCCTGAAACCGTATAAATTGTGACAGAAAGTATCTAGTTTTTTGCTTAGTGCTGCAAAGCAGTTTTGGAAGAAGTCCAACATCTTGTATGTCGGTTCGGTGCTTTTGCACATGCTTGCTATCTGTACTTGGCACAATCCTGAAAAGAGGTAATTGCAACTGTGTTCAGTGGAGGAAACCAAAGACCTGAAACAAATATTATTTTTGAAGTACTGTGCTTTGAATTACATTTTTCATAGGACCAGAAGTTGTATAGGAACTTCAGAAATGCAAAGCTATCCATAGCGGAATGCAAAATAAGCAAAATGTGAAATGACTAGACTGAAAGAAAATAAAATGTATCAAAGAAATCTAAACAAGAATACACTAATCATTCACATCTGTTTCCAAGCTCCACCCAAGAGAACCTCTTTCCCCCTAAAATATTGTGTAACTTCCCTCCCCGCTTTGAGAGAATGCAATGAATGAAAAGTCATCATACAGACCGAGAGGTATTTTTAATACAGTTTTGCGCAACCCCAGAGTCGGTCACGACTGGACCTAATGGTCAGGGGTCCTTTATTATGTCCCTTGTAGGTTACATATGCAAAAAGACACAGCTTAGCTACAAATATATCTAGCTAGGTAGACTATTTTCAACCCCACCATTCTGGTGCCCATCCACCACTCAGGGAAGCCTTGAACGATTTAAAATCACAATAAAAAATTAAACAATTAAAACACATACATTACACAACACTAAAATCAATTAAAAGCCACAGCAACAAAGATAATCAGTAAATACAACTTTAATAGTCTAAGCCAGGCTTTCTCAACCTCGGCCCACCAGATGTTTTTGGCCTACAACTCCCATGATCCCTAGCTAGCAGGACCTGTGGTCAGGGATGATGGGAATTGTAGTCTCAAAACATCTGGAGGGCCGAGGTTGAAGAAGCCTAGTCTAAGCCTCTTAGAATAAAAATGTTAGTATCTCAAACAGTTTATAAATAACAGAATGTGGTCCTTCCTATCAGTCAAGATCAGACCCTCATCGGAGATGAATAGCACAATCATGCAGATTTTACACAGGAAGTAAGTCCCAATATGTTCAATTAAGTTTATTCCCTAGAAAGTATGTTTAGGATAGACCACCTTACCTATGAAGAGTGGCTGAAATTCAAGAGGACTGGGGCAGAATTTTTGGCAAAAGATAAGCTAGTCTTTAGTGGGTTGGGGGCTCTGTCAGATTAATTTCGTAAACAGGCAACAGTCACATCCTACAAAGTTTTATGAGGATGCTCCCTATTACCTTAATCACTCTTCACATAAATGCGGATGTTAATCTTAATATTTAAAATACGGTGTTCTGCTGTGACTTAATTCTGTGTCTTTAAAAGGGGCACAGCTTTAAATATTCTGCCACTGGCTATATACAGCCCCAACTCTGGAAGGAAACTTCTACTCCCTAAAAGCCCACAACGTAACTACTGAAATAGATTGCCTGAGGCTGCAAAGCCATTCAGTTTAAGCAATCTCAAATGGAGAAAAAAAAATTGGGGCTGCAACTTTCATCATTCCATTAAGGTTTTCCAGCTGTTTGAGGGAAGAACTGCATGACAGATGCTGCCCTATTCTGCTGGCCTGGACACCAGCTCGGCTCTGGGATATGACCTAGGGCGGGGGAAGAGTGCTTCCAGGGAGAGACTGCTCTTTGTCAAGCGCAAGAATGTCACTGGCAGTGGTGGTGTTTCTCCTGTTCTACACAGCCAGAAACTACATTGACAGAACTCTGTAACTGCAATGTAAGAACTGTAACTTGTGCTTGAACTTGCTTTTCCCTCTTCCCTGCCACGTCCTTTTCCTCATATGTCATGTACCCTGTTTCTCCGAAAATAAGACGTAGCCATAAAATAAGCCATAGCAGGATTTTTAAGCATTCAAGGAATATAAGCCATACGACGAAAATAAGACATAGTGATAGGCGCAGCAGCAATGCCAGCCGCGGCAGGAGGAGGAGGGAAAAAATAAGACATCCCCTGAAAATAAGCCATAGTGTTTGTTTGTTTGTTTGTTTGAGGAAAAATAAATATAAGACGGTGTCTTATTTTTGGAGAAACACGGTATTTAGATTGTGCATGTCTCAGTACTGATGTTTGAAAGATGCTCAGAACCTAAATGGTGGGGTATGAATGAAATGAAAAATACCAGGATTAATAGCCATTCCTCAAACCATTTCTAACAACCAAAATCATTTTCTTTCTTTTAACAATTCAATTTTGAAAATCGTAGACAGCACAAGTAGCTGAAGCGCAAAAGAAGTACCAGATTTCTTCTAATTTCTTTAAAAGGTACAGCCTTGTAGTCTCTCTCATTTTACTACTGTAAGTGGTCCTTGAAATTCAAAAATCTAGCAAGAATGCCCAAATATTTTCAGTTACAGGTAGGTAGTCGTGTTGGCCTGACGCAGTCAAAATAAAAATTTTGTGTGCATGCACACGAAAGCTCATACCTACGACAAACTTGGTTGGTCTCTAAGGTGCTACTGGAAGGATTTTTTATTTTTATTTCAAATATTTTCAGTTTCCAGTCTGATGGCAGTTTCAAAACTGTTGTTTTAAGTAATACATATCTGCTCCATTTGTTCCATTTAGGACAAAAGACAACAGAAATTTGTACAGAACATTAATAAATGTAGTTTCCCCAATTTAGCAGATTAATTCCAATTTATTTCAATGACAAATCATGTTACTTCATATATCTGAACAAAATAAATATTTGGTTGCATGCATTTAAGAATAGTACAGGATAACTTTTGTTGCCGACTTTCTCAAACTTCAATTATTTTAAAAGTCTGAAAAATTTATAGTGTTTATCTAAATATTCATACCGCAATGGTGTTCCAGCTGAATTTCATTTTTAGTTGGCCAACTCACTCATACATATAATGTGATTTTCAGCTCCCATAGGCTGTGATATTACAGATACAATGAATATTTGTAAATTTTGTTTCATGAATATTCATAACAGATGTATTCCAAATAAGCCAATAGGTTAACAGTTATTATGGATCCATGAAAGGGAAACATTACTTGTGCCCAATATTTCACAATTTAAGGATGAGAAAAATACCTGGATATGAAGCACAATAGCAAACAACAAAAAGGAATAAAAAGGTGGAAAAGTCTGGAACACTACTAAATATTAATCCATTTAAAAAAAAAAAATCCCCCACCAAAGAAAGGATGAGTGTACAGAACGCCCACCTTTTAAAACACAACTATGTGAGATCTGCCTGCCTTTAAATGTGATATGTTATCACATTTGGCGGTAAACACTTCAAAATCCCAATCTCACAAAAATATGTATTTGTTCGTGTGTATCAAACATGCCATGACAGTTAGGAACTGGATCTATTTGGAAATAGTACATACCTAATTTCTGTAAATATCTAATAAAGAGTTGTTAAAATTTGTAGTTGTAGTTGTTCATGTATCTGTGGATGCAAATTCTAATACTATAAAGGCCCCTTATGATGAATTTGTCTAGAACCCCTCATCTCCTCTGTGACGATGAACAACTAAACCAATGCCAAAAGGAGACACCTTTGCCTACAAAGTTCCAATGTGGCAGTGGAAATGATCATCTAATGATATCAATAAAGACTGTAAAAGAAGAGAGAACAGAGGTATAAGGAGATGGGAAGCACATGAAAAGGAAACTGGGAGCATCTTGGATGCGACAAAATGCAAACGTTCTACTGAACGAGAAGATGCACAATTTTTTCCTTTGCCTGTGGAATTCAAAAATCATTCATGAATGTAGATGTTCTCCCAGCCAATGTTACCCAGGACAAGGTAAGCTCATTGGAAAAGGGCCTGCCTTTTTGTGGTGCCATTCTCATGGTAAAAATAATCATAATAATTATGAATTATCCAACCTCCTGCAATGCAGGAATCTTAAATAGATAATACATAAAAGACGGCCATCAAACCTCTGCTTAAAAAGGAGAGTCTACCACCTCCCCACTGATGAACAGCTCTTAGTCCGCCACTTGAATTATGTGCTCTAGGACCTTTCCTGCTGTCAGTGTCAAGCTCACTGGTCAGCAGTTACCTGCATCTTCTTTTCCCCCCTTTTCGAAGATGGGGGCAACATTTGCCCACCTCCAGTCCACAGGGACCACCCCTGTTCTCCAAGAATTGTCTAAGAATATAGACAGAGGCTCTGAGATTACATCTGCAATTTCCTTTAATAGACTTGAGTGGAGCTCATCAGGCCCTGGAAATTTGAATTTATTTAAAGTAGCTAAGTGTTCCCTTACAACCTCTTTTCCTGTCTTTGCATTGATAACTCTGTTATCACCAGGTTGGGTGCTGCTTTCTATGTGGATGTGAATTATTTGATGTTACCATCTCTCATAAGGTATAAAGTGACTCTTGGGAACTTTGCACTGCTAGCTAACTAGGGAAGACGTGAGCATTTTTTTCGCCAAAGTGTGCCGAGTCTAATCCATAATAAATTATTTCAGTTTTGCCACATGATTTAAAAAGAAGCTGCAGTCTCTTAGCTATCTGAGTTAAAGCAATCTCCTTTAACATACTGTAGACAAATTTATTTCCACCCAAAGATTAAACTATTGTATAGTATAATTATAGTAACTTTTTCCTGAACAACCTGGACAAAAAGACTAAGATATCCATAAGTGCACTGTATCTGAAGAAGTGTGCATGCACACGAAAGCTCATACCAAAATGAAAACTTAGTTGGTCTTTAAGGTGCTACTGAAGGAATTTTTTTATTTTACTTCGACCCAGACCAACACGGCTACCTACCTGTAATAAGGGGTCCAGTATGTCTGAACTCAATACAGTTAAAAACCCAAAGATGACAATGTTTACGAAAGAGAGAGTACACAATATAATATGCTGATAAATTTTTGAAAATGTACCTAAAAGAAACACTGAGGGGTTAAACCTATTGCATCTAGACAAAGCCAACTCATAGTTTTTAATCTCCTGTTTGACCCTCTATCACAGCAATTCATCTTTCAAAGAGAATGTACCCTCCTTGGGATGGAGATTAATTTGGTGCTAGTTTCTTCTTTCATCTATTACAGATAGATCTTTTTTGGCTGATATACATAATGACTTTTTCAATTTCTTTTACCCTTTGTCATCTAACTACTTAAGATGTTTCACATTGAAATGAAGAAAAATAGAACTTTAAAAACTCTACAGGAAGACTGAATTGTGTCTTGGAGTAATTTACTACTGCTACCAATACGGAAACAAATAATTGCTGATTGAACAAAAACTTTGAATGTCATTCTTTCCACAGTGCAATTGTACAGTAATTTTTCAATATTGTTTTCCCAAAGAAAATTGTGTCCATAAACTTAATTTGGCAATACATACAAAACATGTCAAATTCCTGATGTGCTGTTTAGGGGATCAAGCAAAATAGAAATAGAGCTAAAACTTATCTGAACCATTCAAAATCTGAGCTATACATGCAACTGAGACGAACAATTCCATGCTTTTAAAAGCCAAGAATCACAAAGATTTAAAAAAATTACTTATCAATGTTTTCTTTTTAAAATGAGCATGAAATATAGACGGCAAAGAAGTGAAGAAATGGAAAACAAGAGTTATTGCAAAAGGGGCAAAATTGGATTCACAGTATTTAACTCAGCTTCCTAGGCCAAACCCTTCATTCTTAGAAGCCAATTGAAAGTAATTTCTTTGTATCTTGATGCTTTTAATGTATGTGTAAAGTATTTTGTTTATTATACATTTATGCACATCATTCTCTACACTCAAATGGTGCAGTTAATTAACATCTCAATTAAATGTGTTTTTAAAAGAATGTAGATGTTCATGGAACATACCGGAAAATAGGATATGGTTCTTTCTAATACTGATTCTGACTCCTCGGTTTTCACACCCTTAGTTGATAAAATAGGAGGAGACTATATTAACATGTGGGAACTGCAGTACTTAAGCTTTATATTAACAAGAAAGTTTAGTAAATAATTGAAGGAAAATGTTGAAGCTGCTTAAAATTCCTATATTTATTAACACCCACCCAAATCTTACGCATGTTTTCTCATAAGCAAGTCCCACTATGTTTAGGGCTTGAACTTGCTTTGCAGTATCACATATCCATCTTTGGATATGTCTCTTCAAGTTCCCTCCATCATTATCTGCTGTTTGCTTCTTGCTTCCACAAAAGTCCTGCTGGGAGTTTTAGATCATCAGCCCATCACATAGATCCCTTAGTATTTTGAAATTGTAATGTTTCCATACTAACACTGCTTTATTTAGATAAATTCTAATCTTAGATAAATTCTAATAGTGCTTACTTCCTAATAAAGTAATGTCAGATTTTAGCTCAGGTTTGCCTATTCTCAACAGCTCCTTGATGATACAAAATTGTGTCACCATTCCAGTTACATTAATAAAAAACCATCCTGCTTTCGTTGGGGCAGGGGAAGTTAACTCACAAAGGACTGGTAAGACATTTTGCTGCCTAAGGAGACGAACAAGATATCCCCAACCCATTCCACAAACAGAAGTTGACTGAACTGGCAGACACATTTGGAAAGAGGCTGATTATATGTTTCAAATGTTTACATGGTAATGCTAGAAGTCTCTCTTGAAAAATGCTTCAGTGAGCTGAAATGCTTAGCTTTAAAGGAGAACAACATATTGAGGAAATAATGGACACCTGGTGGAATGAAGGGAACTGGTGTAACACTCATCTTTGAATACAAACTATAGTAAGGGTGGGGAGCCTGTGGCCTTCTCATCATGCCTAATCATTGACCAGGCTGGCTGGGATTGAAGGATTCATAGAATTGTAGATTTGGAAGGGACCACAAGGATAATCTATTTCAACCCCCTGCAATGTAGAAATATTTTCACCAACATGGGTCTTGAACCCACAACCTTGATTTTAAGAGTCTCTTGCTCTACTGACTGAGCTATCATTAGAGAAATCCGGAGGACCACTCTATTGGAAAAACAGAGGCTTTGGCTAGACTCTAGATGAAATTATTGTGGGAAACCAATGGCGGCTGCTTCCAGATGATAACTCCGGCACCTTTAGTAAATTTTGAGATAGGGATTGATTACTTAATAAAAGGCCTCTTACCTACATCATCTCCAAGCTCATAATAGTTAGTTGATGGTCTTTGATTTAAAATTTCAATGTGTTATTATATTGACACTATTGTAAACCACTTTGTTTTTTTATAATATAGCGGTGCATATTTTTATAAATAAGTAAATGTTTAGATACAGCATGCAAATTATCTCACAGACATGTGTCCCAATATAAATGTCAGTTTTCCAAAACAGAAGTCATATACAGTACATGGAAGGTACATGAGAATCGCATGAAAATCAGTTATCATACCATGATGAGTTATATATGACAAGTACCCTGTGCATAGTTCTCAAAGATGTAAGAAAGCAAACATGCCATATGTCTCCTTGTATTTAAATCTTACTGAAGAGCAGAATTATAATGCAAATATCTTTCATGCACCCAATTTATAGGAGCACCTGTTTTTCCCTTATAATGAACAGTCTTGCATTAAACGACTAGAGGAAGATCTGTTCCAGTCAAATCTATTAATTAATTTCTCATTCTTTGTTCATCATTTTCTGACTTCTCCTTCCCCCACAGCACTCTGTGTTCCCTGAAAACTGTTCTGATGGTGCTGGGAGATGCAGGAGGGGAAACTGGCAAAAAAAAAAAACCCTTCTGTTTTGTCCTAGAAGAGTTTACACTGCATTGCAGTTCATTCCATAATATGGATGCTACACTATGTGTACTTGTTTTCTCTAGATATACTTGCAGGAACAGGGGAAACCTCCAAAATCAGAGTTCCTGCAACATCAGGTGCATAACAGCAGATACCCTAAGTATTTGTATGCATGCTCCACTTGCCCCATTATAATGTGCACAGGCAAGTGTGAGATTCTATTTATAGCTTTTTTTTACAAACTTACTGTAATTCTTTCATCTTTGTCATCCAGGGGGGACCCATCTTTCTTCCATGAAATCGTAGGCTCAGGATGGCCTCTTGGAGGTTGGCATTCCATCACAGCTGGTTCACCTACTGCTACCATGACATCAGAAGGGTTTTGCCTGAAGTCATCACGCAGTACTGAAAAAAGCAGAGATAAGGGAAGTAAAATCAAAATGAGAATCAGTGATATGGAAGCAGCATTAAACATCAAGGACTCTGAATGAGGAGGGACATGGGTGGCGTTCTGGGGAGCCTAGGGCTTGCCGATCAGAAGGTTGGAGGTTCAAATCCCCACAACGGGGTGAGCTCCCGTTGCTCGGTCCCAGCTCCTGCCAACCTAGCAGTTCGAAAGCACATCAAAGTGCAAGTAGATAAATAGGTACCGCTCTGGCGGAAAGGTAAACGGTGTTTCCGTGCGCTGCTCTGGTTTGCCAGAAGCGGCTTAGTCATGCTGGCCACATGACCTGGAAGCTCCCTCGGCCAATAAAGCGAGATGAGCACCGCAACTCCAGAGTCGTCCGCAACTGGACCTAACGGTCAGGGGTCCCTTTACCTTTACCTTTACTCTGAATGAGAAGAATCATTTTGTTAAAGAGGGCAATGCAAGGTTGAACTACAGATACTTCCGCAGCTCCTTCCTGAGGGTTTATTTCCAGGACATGAAGAATAATACATATTTGATTGATACATTATTATTTAAACTCCTTAAATTTATTTATTTTATTTTTTAAACATGTAAATATCACCTGTCATGTGAAACACATCAAGGCGTACCAAAATAAAGACAACAAAACAGTGCAAGTATACAGTATTCTAAAAAGATGGGAATAAGGGATAACTATTAGACATACAGGGGGGGGGGAACATACGGGGCAAGAAAGCCCCTCACAGGCTTTTCAAAATTTCGGAAAATAGTGCTATGACAATAGTAGAAAGAGAAATAAACCTAATTTTGCAAACTAAAGTTAATAGGGACACTATTATTTTATGTTTTATATCTTTACTGTGGCTTTCCAGCCTCTTATCTTCTGCAGTTCCAATATTGGATGTGAAAAGCTGACAAAGACAGACACAGACACCCCAAGAGAAAAGCATGCCAGGTCACAAATGATTCTTTAGCCTGCAAAGGTAAGTGGCCCCTCGCAACTTGGGACTACACCAGGGGAAAGGCAGAATTAGCATTGGAACATATGAACTCTTTTTCACCATTCTCCAAATACCTCCTTCCTTGAAATCCACAATAAATGGAATGCACAACCAAATGCTGTCTATTTTAGGTATTTTATTGCTCATATATATATATATATATATATATATATATATATATATATATATATATATATATAGTGATTCCTTCCTTAAGGAATCCTAAAGATCCAATTCTGATATATCCAAAGTGTGTGCATGCACACACACACACACATTCAGAGTATGTTCCACTACTGATACAAAAAAGAAAGAGACTCATTCTTCTCTGTTTCATAGAGCACATGGATTCCTGGCATGATGACCATTTAAATACTCTCAACAAGTAATCGATTTTACAAGATGCAAATGTGTAAAACTCAACAAATTTCATTGTGCTAAATTCCACATATGCTTTGCTTATGTCAGGACTTGAAGCATAGTTTTATAAGAACAGCATTCCTCAAGCTTGGGTCCCCATATGCTGAGCTACAAGTCCCATCATCTCTGACCATTGGCCAAGTTAGCTGGGAATAAGGAGTGTTGTAATCCAACAGCATCTGGGGATCTAAGGTTGAATAACACTATTAGAAGCCAGACTTAAGTGTTACCCACCATCTATGTCTGAAGACTTTATTACTACAACTCTCTGAATAGAGTATCCCTCCAAAAGCTGACTACAAAAAAATGCAAGGTGCAATGAGACTTCTGTAAAATGTACTCCTGTCAGTAGCTTGTTTTATTAGACTACAAAAAAATAAAACCAGCAACGTAATACTGGTATTTACTGCATTAAAATGTGCTCTTAAATCATTTTAGTGTAGTTTGGAGTCAGGAACAGAGCTGTACGTAAGGACAGTCTTATTAAGATTATATCAGAAATTTAAAGTGAAGATGTATTTTAAAAGCATCTTACCATAAAGTTTTTTTTAAAAAAAATATAATTAAATCTTTTTACAAATCTCAAGGGCCTTTCATGTCTGGGGAAGCTCATAAAACCTAAGATGAAAACTCCTCAAATATCTGCTTGGATATATTTTTTTTAGCACCTTTGAAGCAACAAAGAATTTCAATACCAGCTTAATAAAAGCAAATTACTTGAGTAATTTTTATACTTGTTAGGATAAAGTCTATCTTACAAGTGTATTACCTTGTCTGTAAACTGAGAACATTTTACCAGTTAACCAGCCTTAAGAGGACATCAAAGGACTTGGAATAGATAAAGCAATTCCCCCCCCCACATTTACTATTAATTATTTTGGCTCTAACATTGCATAATGAAAAGTTAACAGAATGTAATCCACTAGAGATTACTCCAAAATAACAGTCGTGGAATTATTTCTACACTGTAAAAGAGATACATAGTTTGGGATTGCCTCAGGCCCTGGCAATCGAACATCAAGCTATAAATTTAAAGATTGCTTCTCTTGCTGAAAAAGCAATTTTCTTCCCTGTTCTTTATACATTGAGTCTCAAAAGTAATCTGAGCATGCATTTCCTTTTGAAAATGTATTAGTAGCATACTTCATAATCCAGTACAGTATGTTCCTTTAGTTATCCAAGGCTAAATTTTCAGCATGTGTCTCTCATTTGGTAAATGAAAAATTGTTTGGAAAGCAAGAAACTAAAATATGAAAAAACAAGTGTGCCCTACGACAGACTATTTCAGTCTGAAGTGCTCCTGCTTAGAGCTCCAGCCAGTAAATCCTATTTCAGTTAAATCAAACAAATTATAGCTGGAAAAAGTAGAGATGGAGAATTTCCTTGCATTGCCAAAACAGCTAATTTCAATCCATTGTCTTCCATTGGCAAATCTATAAGAGGCCACCTACACTTAAGTTTTTAAGTCTAAAATGTATGACATTTTTAAAAACAGCTCTTACTGACGGCATTGGGAGTTACCATAGCTCCATGATCCCACACCACAATAAATTATGAAGTTAGAATCAGATGTGACATTATGTAGTTCACAATAAAAAAAATCATTGTGCATTATGGTTGCTAGAATGGAAACAGAAGCAGGAATAAAAGTGCACTGAAATCAAAGAAGGAAATGCCAGTTTTTTAGGACCCAGAGATTCCCATCTATTACCTGGTGTCCAAACACAATACCTTCTAAGTTTTCTGATTTTCCAGGGACAGTCCTGGAATTACAAAAGCTTTCCCAGCTTCTGATTGGATCCCAGACTATCCCTATTTCCCCTGCCAGTGCTGCTGTCACACAGTGGAAGCTGCTGGCCTCCTTCCTTGGGCAGCGGTGGCTCATAGTGGCTACTGGAGAACGGACAAGGAGCAGGAGAGGCTGCCATAAGAAGCTGATGCAATACAAGGTGACGTCTTATGTTGCACCTTTCTGCATCTTTTCCATGGTGAGGCATGGTAACCAGATCTGCACACAGTATTTCAGGAAACTCTGATATTCCACTCTGATGTTGGACCCCCACTCTCATCAGTTCCAACCAGCACGACTATCGGTCAGGGATTATGGGAGTTGTGATCCAACAACACTGGAGGGTAGCATATCCTCCATCCTTGGAAAAGGCATTAAAATGCTGAAAGTTCTATTTTCACTTCCTTCCCTAATAATCCTCAGCATACACCTTCCTTCATTGGGTGCTAAACATTGGCTCAAATATTTCATTGAGCCATCCACCACAATCATAGTATATTTTCCTAGTCAATCACTTCCACCAACATCTGCAGTCCAACAAAACCTGGAAGTCAACAGGTTACTTACCCATGTCTTATAGCAGCATTCCCTTTTTGCTGCAAAGTTATCCATACCTTATTCCATATCAGTGTTTCACTTTACAAAGCAATCAAGCAAACATAAGAACATCAATCATATTACTATGCCAGTTTATTGTAGAATTCCTTTCTAAAAGACATCCTCCTTTCACAATTTGTTTAAATGTATTTTAGATCACTTAAAATCATGATGGGATTTGACATGAACAATTTTCTTCATTAAAATTCTAGGACACTCCCTTTACTCTTCATTTTGAAAAGAAACAGATCTCGGTGAATAACTAGGTTTCCTCAGATAAGAATGTGGTAACATCAATTTCCACTTAAAAAGGGGAAAGTGCATACAACGGAAAAAATAGATGCCTCATAATGTCATTTATTCAGTATGGAAGCTGCAGCAATTTCCTGCATCACTCTGGAATAGTGCCTGATACAATCCCTTCTCATGCCATAGGATAGCTGGCCACAGCTCTGGCATTACAAAGGTGGCATCAAAACTGGCTCTCAGGCATTTTAAAGAGCTTTACTTATGAGATTAGAATGGTTTGCTTACATTGCTTATACTAGTAAAATTTTGTTTGCCCTCTGACTTATTTAGGATAGTTTGAAATTACATTAAAACATCCATTGAAGATTTAAACACCAATAATTATAAGCAACAACCTCACAAAATCCAGGCGCAGAATGCTGAGATGTACTTGACTATTAACAACTCAACCTAATATAATGTGTGTTCAAAACTGTTGGGCCACAGGATCAATTCCACCCGCTGACAGATGCCATCTGCACCCCCTGCCTCTAGCCCTCTTTACCCCCTCCCTCCCCTGTTTTTATAACAGCTCTGAGGCAGGGATGAGAGTGAGCGAACAAACCCTACTGTCATACCTCAACCTCATTAGCATTCCCATGCCTTCACCAGCAGAAAGATACAAAGGAAGGTAGACAGACTGCACAAGGCTAATGACATAAAGCTACATGCTGCAATCTCAATTGCAGTTCTTACTGTTCTCCCTGGAGGAAAGATGTGAAACAAGAAAAAAGAAATCCTTCTTTCACTGATCTACAGTCATTGTCAGCCAGCCAACACCTTATTGGTCAAGTACGGCTATGTCCTATGAGGCACCAAATACTGGTGCCCAAAAAAGTAGCATTTCCTAACTTGTGCTTGGCTCTGCTCCTGAGTCATTGGATTATTTTCCTTACTCTGAGATCTAATATTGGGAATCAAAAGGTCCTTGCAACATTTGATTAATTTGGCCTCAACATTCATACTTCTGGCTGTGACATTTTCCTATCAAAATGTTTCTACCAAAGTTCTCATTATTATCACAAGTGATAATACCACTGTATTTCTTGTCCCCTTTCTACTACAATCTGAGATCAATTCATTTTGGACAGCTGCTGTGAGCAGAATTGAGAAATGATGCCATCGTAGAAGAAATTAACAGTCGCAAAAATAAATTTTGAATTACTTTCTCAACTCATATAGCCTATAAACCTTATGTTTTTTTTAAAAAGCTCATTCTCCACTGTGGTACTGTATCTAACTTAACTACAACAATTTAATTTTTAAAGTTTAAATTGTGCCATGTAAAATGTTGACATAGAAAAATCATTGCTTTCTTTAATGCAAGTAACTTTTGATGGCTGCCTGGGAGAACTTCAGTTCTATGCTCTTCTATGACTATCATTATAAGATTCTGTACGATTTAGAGGAAATTGGTCAAAATTTTAATCAATTGATGGAGATAGATACCCACAATTGCAAAGCAATGCATTTTCTGTAAATATTTTATTTTATAAAAATATATATACCACTATTTCATAAAATATATCAAAACCATTTGCAACAAAAGTACATAAAACCATAAAGTTAAAACCATATAAAAAGACTGAAATCAGACATCCATTAACCATTGTGGAAAGATGTATTCTTAGTTGGCTGCATAGGCCTGGAAGAATAGAAACGTTTTCAGCCAGTATTTAAAGGTTGAAGCAGAATGCAGAAATATAAGAGAGTAAGAAAGGGCAAAAGCAAAAAGCAAATCCAACATTAGATATAAAAGAAAACACGGTGATCAGTCAGGGTAGTCAATCTTGTCAACATTCCCCCCAAAAAACCAGGATAAAATATAATAAATGAATAGTACAAGTTAGTTTACAGTGCTGTATTAAAAATAAGCAATACAACACTATTAAAATGTATACAGGGCAGTATTCAATGGAATATTTGTGCAATCCAAGGATTCTAGGTATCCTCCTTCTCCTCAACCTGTCCCATTCCCAAATCTGCTTTGGAGGATTAGGGGGAACCCCCAGAGCAGGTATTGGAGGGGGGGTCATAGGGGGAGATGTTCAATTGATGGGACATTGAATACAACTCTCAGTTTAGAAATCCGGGTATCCTCTCATTTAGAGAGATATTTTTACTTAAAGAAAGTACTTTATTTAAAAAGTAAAAATGAACGAATAAAAAATAATAATACCGCATATTCCGAAGTATAAGACGACTGGACGTATAAGACGACCCCCAACTTTTCCAGTTAATATATAGAGTTTGGGATATACTCGCCGTATAAGAAATACGACCCGGCGTACAAGACGACCCCCGACTTTTTAGAATATTTTCCTGGGTTAAAAAGTAGTCTTATACGCAGGAATATACTGTAAGTAACTATGGAATCTACAGTATTTACTACTATGGAATCTACAGTATTTACTACTGTAATGAGATAAACAAAATTATGACCAACATTATGACCAATACACTAAAGATCTTCTGACTACAAACATGTGTGGCCAAAAGAAGTACTGATTTGAGTCCTGCTGAAAGACCACAGAGCAATCTCATTTCATCATTTCCATTGACAATGGAGCAGAACACACAAAGAACATATAAATGAGGTGGTAGATGCAAGAAACACAATGGGGGATACTGTAATATTTTGAAATTACAGTTCAAAAGAAGTTTTGAACAGCCAAAGAAATATTTTACAGGGAGCTTGCTGCCTCCCCCCCCCCCCCAGGTACACAGATCTATTCAATTCCAGCTTACAGAATGAGACCATTCACTGAACCAAGGAAAATATATTGTCTGTTTTTCAAAATAAATATACAGCTAAATGATGCAAAGCATAAATTATGTCTGTATGCAGCATTCAGTAGCATAGGACAGCTCCAATAAAGGCAGAGTGATCAAAATATTGAATATGATTGCACTATTTCAAAATACTATCTGGAATATTGATTCCAGGTGGCCCACATCTATTGCAGTATAGATGGTGATATCAAAAGAAATCATGCAAGGAGGAAGTTGCAGCCCAAGATAGGAAAAGAGGTGGTAAGGGAACACCTAGCTACTTTGAATTCAAATCTCCAGGGGCTGATGAGCTGCACCCAAGCATACTAATGGAGCTTGCATATGCAATCTCAAAGCCTTTATATAATCTTTGAGAATTCTTGAACAGAGGATGTCCCTGCAGACTGGAGACGGAAAAATATTGTCCCCATCATTGAAAAGGGGGGGGGGGAGAAGATCAACCCGTGAGCTGGACATCAATATCAGGAAATGTGGTAGAACAGATAATTAAATGTGTTAAGTATTGTTAACCATTTCTTATTGTCTTTTTATCCATTTCTGTGAAATTCTTACAATAAATAAAAAATTGCATATTTATTCTTATATGAAAGGATGAAATTCTGTACTGCGTAGGACAGAAATAAATTTAAATTTTATCTAATGCTTTGTACATTTTTTTGGTAGAATATTTTCTATTTGTTTCAAATATCATAACGGATACACTATTGTACATCAGCAACCCATTGTAGCATTCAAGCATTTTGGATAAAGTCCCACAGGAGATTATCATTTTTATCCTATTTTTTGCTTGTACCGATGAAATAAAATCAGCCGATAGATTTATTCACTACTTGCTTAGATGATAAAATTATTGCAGCCTGCTTCTTGCTTTCTATTGCCATTTGTTTCCTTTATAGATGGCAAAATGACCAAAATTCTATTTATATTATCAATAAAAAACCCCAAATCTTATGATGGAAAGTCAAATCATTCTTAATCGGTAATAGACAAATCCAGTCGTCAACAGAAGCAACTGAATGTTTATGTGTACATATCATGAAAGCATAGATCGCATTAAAGTATCTGGAGATTTAATTAAAAGAAAGATGAAGCATTTTAATGAGAAGCACCACTGCAATAAACAATGGAAATGCACATTATTCCCTAATAGTATAAATAATTTAAGAATTCTACAATGGAAATTAATCTACATATCATGGAACATACAACTATGCCTGTTCCAACTGAATAACGAGCTAAGAAGAAACTCAGGTAGACAATAAAAAATTAGACTGAATAAGAAAGGCAGAGGGGAAAAGGCAAACTGGACTATTAATACTCTTCTGGACTGGAAGATTGGAAATGCTAATACTGTAATAAGTAATTAAATGTTAGACACTAATTTTTCTTATTAATTAATGGGAGAAATATCAGTGCGAAAGCTCTATTTCATCCAGCACTACCAATGTGAAAACACTATTTTACAGTACCATCCTATACATACCTATTCAGAAACAGTCCCTATTAAATTCAAGGTGATTTATTCCCAGGTAATGGGCATAGCAGGGGTGTGAAACCCACAGCCCTCAGTTTCACACTATGCTGCTTCCTATGCCCCCAGGAATCTCACATTAGTTCAGGCACTTGATTGCATACCTGGTAACTGATGTAGCTGCAGCTGCCACTAATGCAAAGACAAAGTAAATGAACAGAGACTAGCCATTGCATGTGTGAGCTCAGAGAGACCTAGTCACAGAGCTTGCTGGGTAGAGGTCCAGAGCGTTCCTTGCTATTACACTAGGCATCATTCTCTGTTGTTTGGACTCACACATTTCCCTGTTGTTCTTTTTTCCAGTATCTCCTGGTGGTGGTGGCTAGATTGCAGCTGGAAGGTATCGTATCAATAAATGAAGAAAATTTTAATTGGACAAAATAAGTCTGCTGCTACTTCTTGGACTGAAAAATGGCATTGTGGTGATAAGAGTAAAGAGATCAGTGGATGAATTGGGTGTTGGAAGAGTAATCAGGAAAATTAAACACATATGTATGGAGACAAGGGCAGCAGGTGCAAAATAAAAGCAAGTAAATGAATAGAGTGGTCAGGGACAGCAGAGTTACAAAATAACTGATGAAATGCATGGAAGTGGGGTGAGATGAATGAGTGAAAAACAACTAGTGGAGCATGTTGGAAACGCACTCCTCAAGACTTACACCTGCTACTGACATTTGTGCAACTGGATGAGTGGTGTGAAAGAATATATGCATGTGTGTAAAAGACAATGTGAATGGGAAAAGATTGCCAGAAAGAGTGGGGCAGAAAGGGAGTGTTGTTATAGGTCACCTAGACCAGGCTTCTTCAAGCTCAGTCCTCCAGATGCTTTGAGACTACAATTCCCATCATCCCTGACCACTGGTCCTGCTAGCTAGGGATCATGGGAGTTGTAGGCCAAAAACATCTGGCGGGCTGAGGTTGAGGAAGCCTGACCTAGACCACTTCTACTGAGTGACTGTAGTCCTCAACTTCAAAAAGGCTGCCCATACCTGGTGTACAGGATTGCAGCCTTATTTTTTCAATAACTGTTCTTAGCAGCCTAGCCATTTGTATCTCTACATTCTGATAAGGTAGTATTTTTACAAACAGCATGAAGTAAAAAAGATTAGCTGCCATAGGAGTTTTTCTTTCCATGCCTATTTCCACAACCTTGTTCCCAAGATGAGATCTCAAAAACCTAGTTCAAAGAGAAAATATATCCATGGTAACTTAACCTTTCCTTTGAAACTGAAGCTCTACATTCAGTATCATCTAGCAAGACAAATTACATGTTATTCAAGTGAATTATTATTATTTAAATCTGAGTTACCATGGAGAGAGAGAGAAAAATGAAAAGGTGAAACATGTTTATTTCTAACCACTAACATCAACAAAGTTATCACCAGGATGTTATAGATAGAAACCTTACCATTCTAATATGTAAATATTAACATTTGCTACTTTGTTCTTGGAGAACAATACAAATGAGTTGCAATAGATGGTATCCAATTTTGTAGTCAAGAGTCATAACGTATCTCTCAAGATTTGTTAAAGATTATTTAATTTTTAAAACACAGCCCTATTCACTTATGTGAAGAAGGCCAACTGAATTCAACAGGGCTTACTTCAGCCTTAGTGGCCTTTAAGACACCTATAACTACTTAAATTTAAGGCATCAACTATCCTGTCAAAATACCTACATCAAAATGTCTCTGCATGTGAGAATCCATTACTTCTTGGGGAAGGCAAAGCTCTTCCTTGAACATTATTTTTATTTTTATTATACGCTGCCTTTTCCCCTGATAGGCGCCAAGGCGGTTTACCGGGGGGTGGGGTGGGGGGAGAACTGCTAAAAACACAGATAATAATTTAAAAACAATTAAACATTAATAAAAGTAAACTATATACATATTTAAAATCTATATGATATTTTGATGCAGGGAATGCAGAAACTATTGATCCCCCATGAACATTATGATGTGGTACACGAGATTTCTGCTTCAAAAAGGGGCCTAATCTAATATCTCTATTAAAGAAAGCTGTTTGGTATTCAAGGTGATGTAAAGTACAGAAAACAACTGAGGAAAGATAAGCAGCAACCACATATTAGATATCTACTCTATCCCATTATATCCCCATTCGTAACTACCATTTCTCCAATCTACCTCTTGCTCAGCTATCCAAAGGTTTTTTGTTCTCCAACACAACTCTATTCATTTTCTCTTGTGCTGTCCAATGCATGGAACACTGTCCTAGAATATGCACATGCAAGCCCCCCATCCTGTCTCCCCATGGGAATCTAGCCACAAACCAATTTTTCCCTGAAGTCCTTTAATTCTCATTCTCAGTTGTAATCAAGTTTACTTAAGAAGTTTAAGTGAAGCTTCATTTGCTTATTTCTGTTCCTTGCTATCCTCATCTCTCTCTCCCTCCCCTAGTCTTCCGCAAAGTCAGTTTTACACCATAAACTCCCTTGGGGCCAGGATCCTATTTGTTTTCTTTACAAAACTATTTAAAGTACACTGTACACTGTCAGCTGTGTATTAACGATAACAATAATTGGATGGAAATTAACTGCACTAGGGACATCTCTAAAAACGGAAACATGAAGAACACTGGAATATTAAATTTAATGGATTGAGGTCAGAATATTCAGTGGGCCTATTTCCTGTGATTCTGTTCCTAAAAGGCACAATATTAAAAGCTAAGACATTAAAATTTGGTCTAATCTAGACTGATATGATAGACTGAGCCCTGGTTGACCATTCTGAAGTTGGGGGTTGTAGTCCAATAGCTTTTTCCTGACATTAAAATATAGCATGGATGATTTATTGAAGCAATGCGAAGTCCATTCCCATTTTATTAATGTGATTCCTAGCTTTGAATGGATCCTTAAGCCTATTTCTTCCAAACTCTTGCAGTTGGGACGTAGGGGGCTGTTGGCAAAGGACATGGCATCACAATACATTTCAAATGAGCATAAAAGCAATTAAGATATCTCTCTGATGCTCACCTACATAAATAACATATACATATGCATGAGTGTATATACCATTACAAACATTTCCTTTATCTTAGCAGCAGATTCAAGTGAATAAAAATGTTTGTTACTTTGCAGTGCTGACCTACATTAGCATTTATTTCAGCCACTATACAAAAAAACGCTAAAAAGAACACGCCTGAACCATGTAACAGTAGAAATGTCACAAAGGGCAAGTAAAATAAGGTTCCTTTTAATTAAACCCAGCAATTAATATGAAGCACACTGTATTCTGCTATTAATGTGACATTTGGAAATATCAGCAAGATAAATATATGGCGAAGCGTTAAAAGGACGTAGCCTTATTTTATTATATATTTTAATAGAGGGCAAATCTAGTTAAACAGATGGCACTCAGGATTTCTCAATGAATTCAGCATCTGTGTGTACATGTTGCACAAACGCCAATTAAAATGTGTCAGAGTAAATTTAAATCCCTTGCTGATAGAGTGTAAGCCAATCTAGCCGATGGAGGAGCAAGGTTAAACCTAATCATCCTCTGAACTTGCTGCAAGTTGCTCTCGGGTTGTACATCAATTCCCAGTTAAATAATAAAAACAGAGTTCCTACTGATTAGTATTTATTTACATTCATAACTCTGTTTAAGCTTTCAGATGAAGCTCAAAGAAAAATAAATGGTAATGTGTATGGTACAATGAATACCTACTGAATTTAAAAGTCTTCAGCAAAAATGTTTCTAAAGTTGCCTGCAAATGCTTCTTGACTTCATTGTGGGTAAAAATAGTCTTAATTAGGGAGGAATACCAACAATATCATATTGTATATTCACACATTATTCATATATTGTTCATTGAAACAATTATATTACGGTATTTATGGTATTTAGCAACAGAACTGGAAACCAAACTATATAAATAGAAAAATAGAAAATCATTGAATTTGGTCCAATTACAAATCAGCAGTTGATGCAGATCTTTGAATAGAAGCGTAATATGCTTAGAAGATCTCACTGTTGATAGCTATTGTGTTTTGGTATACTGCACTAACTTCAGTTTCCAGACCAACACAAGGGAAGACTTACATAAAGTGCATCACAGTAATCTACTATTGATTAGGACTACTGTGGTCAAGCTATCCCTGGTCCAGGAATGGTCATAACTATCCACAGGTAGAACTGATAAAAGGTGTTTCTGTCTACCAAGGCCTCCAGTGATAAAGCTGCATCTAGTAGCACCCACAGAATGCATACCTGCTACTTCAGAGACAGTGCAACCCTATCCAGAGCAGACAACTGACTGGTTTGTCAGACTACTCACCCACATAAGTTTGTCTTGCCAGGATTCAAGCTCCATTTATTTTCTCTCATCCAGCCATCTACCACAGCATCCAGGCACTGTTCTATGATGTGCATAGCTTCGCCTGATTTTTAAGATGTTATGGGAAAATAGAGCTGAGTGTTGTCAGAATACTGATGACAACTTGCCTCAACTTCCCCAATGGTCACTCTCAAGGCTTCATATAGCATGGCACTCCATAGCATAACTGCCAGGGGAGCTAAAAAGCACTCTCCCAAAGCTATTATTTGGACTTGGCCTCATAGATAGGATCAATAATATTGTACAGTGTGTGTGTGAGATAGCCTATATATGGTTAATTAAAGGCAATGTGCCACTTTGTCAAGAACACATAACATCAATGTGACTGAGACAACACTACAAAAACAATTATAGCATATTCAAGTGTGAATGTGCTAAAAATATTTTTATGGGCAACTAGATCATACATTTCTCAAAAATCCTTCAACATATTGCTAATTTTTTTAAATATCCAAATTAAATGGATCATTTGCACAGAAAAATACATCATGCTAACAAAACATGTTTTTTAAATAAAAAAAATCAGTTAAAATCTATTAACAATGTATTTGTAACTTATTTTTATGTGCACAATATATTCTTTCTGACAAAATAAAAAACCCCAGGTGAATAATCTAAAACACCCTTTGGCAAATTTTGCCTAATCAGGGCTTTTCCACTAAATTACCTACCTCAACAGAAACTCTACTCAATTTTATGCTGGTATCTAACACTGCACATGATCTTTGCTCATGTGAATAATTGCTAGGGTGGAAAATTGCAGCAAATATGATGGTACAGATGTTCTTTTTCAGTGGACCAAACAGAATGAAAGGAAACAGTATTTTATGGTTCATTGCAGATTTTATTTAAGATCTGATGTTTAGTTACCAAAATGTTTTGCATGTATCTACTTTCTTTGCAGAAAGTTTAATATAACACTGTAATAATTGGAAATAATATTCATCATAATGAAGAAAGGTAAAAGGTAGCAAGTAAACAATGTCTGGTGGTTTTATGGTGATTTCTAGTAACATTTTAAAATTACTAGCAAGGGTTTCAAAGCAGAGCATGCATGTGAAAATATAACAGACAAAATAAAATTCAATCATAGATAACACACGGCAGACATAGTTTGTTAAACCAAACAGTAAAAACATGAATTTTGATTTATAGTGGCACAATGACCGCTGGGAAGAGCACAGAAAGAAGAAAGGCCATGGTGCATGTGCAACAGCACAACCGGATACCTTCATCCGTCCCCGCTGCAACAAAACATGTCTCTCCCCTACCAGTCTCTACAGTTACATCTGTAACTCTCCAATGGTTTGACTTTACCCCTAGAGGCACAATCCTCCAATGTTTCCCAAGACAGGTGCCAGCAACCAACAAATGGCACAATCAAAACGTTTCCCATCAGATTTCAATGGCAGTTAATTAAGCCTTCTTTGTTCATTCTCCTTATGTGGAGGAAATGAGTCTACACCTGCTGAATCCAACCACGATGTCATGCACTCAACCAGCCTCACATGGCAATGTATGTACATTCAGCTTGATGTTTACTATGCATATGTTTACTATGCATATGGGCTTCCACACAATAGTCAACCATGTGTGACTGGGGTTCTAACTTGCTTTTTCACTGTGTTTTCTGAATTACTGTGCTGAACTATGTATTAGGGGCTATGACATCAAGCTAATCCCGTATGCTTATTTGCTGGTATCTTACATCTTAGCAGGCAACAGGATACTGGTAAGGAGCTCTACCCCCTTCCATTGCACAAGCAGTGCTTCTCCTGCACAAATCTTGGTCAAAGTCTATGGTAGTTTCAGGCACCTTCACACAATTTTTTTTGCCATAAATTTATGGCAATCTACCAAGAATCCTGCTCAATGAACAAGAGGGAGACCCAATCTGAAAATGCAGGTTGGCCCCTGTGACAAGTAACAAACAATTTAGGCAGCTGTGCAAAGAGAATGTAAGTATCTAATATTTAAAAGGAAGTCCAGTCTGCTGCAACTTAAACTCCTTAAATCTTGTCTTCCCCTGTGTACAAGGTCTTCAAGTATTTGAAGAGAGCTTTTGTGTATCCCTTCAAATTTCTTTTCTCTGTGTTAAGTGTACACAATTCCTTCAACCTTTCCTAATAAAACCTGTTTCCCATGCCTCTGAACACAGCTTCATCCTCCAGTAAATATATTAAGAAACAGTTGGTTTTCATCTTAGTATCAGATGGCTGATCATATTGGTACAACAAATGGCTCAGATGATCTGTTTTATAACAGACTTTGGAAAGCACATATTTCAGTTAATGAATGAATGAATGAATGAATGTATGCATGCCTTGTTTGTCTGTTATCACATGCTGTTAGGAACTCTCACCACAGGGTTTGTTCCACACTATTTTGAGTAAGAACAGAATGTAGAAATTAGTAAGAGATAAAATAAACAGGCAAGTTTGAAGTTTTCTCTCTAAGCCAGTTCTTTAAAAGATAGAGATGTTTCAGTAGCTGCTTTATTGCCAAAATTCTGGTTGCTTTACATAGGGTTGCCATATTTCAAACTTTTTAGAAACCCACCAGCTCATTTTGGGAACAAACCCCAAATAGTAATTTTAAGGTTTCGGAGCCATTTCTGCTGTGTTGCCATACATCCAGGTTTTCCCTGACATTTTGCAGATTTGGCAAAACTCCACCCTGATGCCATTTTCACACCCAAAAACCAGGACATGTCAGGAT
Organism: Zootoca vivipara; assembly: GCF_963506605.1. Taxonomy (NCBI): domain Eukaryota; kingdom Metazoa; phylum Chordata; class Lepidosauria; order Squamata; family Lacertidae; genus Zootoca; species Zootoca vivipara. The sequence continues at coordinate 58,585,665 of NC_083279.1, forward strand.
TGTTTCTGACGTATGGCAAGCCTAAGCATACAAACCAAGAAGGGGAGCCTAGCTAGTTCTGTTCAGTGCTCCTCTAGTTCCATTCTAAAGTACATTGAGTTGTGAAATTGACCAGGAGTGGCAAGGAATCTATGAGAAAATGTATTCAAGTCAAAGACCAAAACACAATTGCTTCTTGCAGGCATAGGTGCTCAGCTACAGCATATTTGTGTTTGTATCAGACTTTTTAAACAACACTGTTGGATTATTTCCCAAGGGCTAGTCTGCTGCAGAAACACAAGAGTCCTTTGGCACCTTAAAGACTAAGATGCTAAAGGACTCTGTTGTTTTTATTGTCAAGTGAGGATTTCTTTCGATACTTTGCAAACGACTGAGTACTGGTGGTCCCCTCCATCTCCTCAGAAGCATGAGGAAGAGTAGAACCCAAATATGACCTTGTCAAAATAAGGCCTGCTTACTGTCACACTGCAAGGGCAATGTGTAAACTGGCCATAAAGCAAAGGTATGTATGTGTACCTCATTCCTGAATGTACACAACTACTGTGAAATATTGGACAAAGGAGATGATTAGAGTTCTATTCTGCTGTCTCTATTCAGTCATACCTTGGTTTTCGAACAGCTTAGTTCTTGAACATTTTGGCTCCTGAACGTCGCAACCCCGGAAGTGACTGTTCCAATTTGCGAAACTATTTTTGGAAGCCGAACATCTGCTGGGGTTTCCACGGCTTCTGATTGGCTGCAGGACCTTCCTGTAGCCATTCAGAAGCCACGCTGGTTTTTGAATGTTCTGGAAGTCAAACGGACATCCGGAACAGATTACGTCTGACTTCCAAGGTATGACTGTATTAGGCTTTTGAGAGAAGTGCAAACTGTGTATATTTTAAGAATACAAAGCACAGGTAGTCAATCCTATTTGGGAGCCACATCTTAATCCCATATGTAAAATAGTAGTGATTACACTATACTAAAAGACATGAAAGTCCTGCTAAAAGGATGGGCAAAATATAACATACAAACAAAAAGCAATATATCACTGGTCTTGATTTTTATCTGATTCACTGCTATACTTACTCTTCTTAAAACTGACTAGACTAGAACAACACTCTGGGCTGTTCTGAACCCCACTGCAGCGTAAGGCAGAGTACTGTATATGGATTAGTTTTACAAACTGTTCTTCATCATTTCAGTAATCCCAGTGTAGTTTCCAACATATAAAATATCTCATCTAAAAATACATTTAACTAAAACAACCAATATTATTGTAACGTGAGGACCAATAACAACGGCAACTAATTAATTAACTAATGCTTGAAATAGTTCATAGGATCATACTTGAGACAATACATCCAGTGTTTGTCAGTCTTGTAATATTTCATGAAAACACTATTTAGCCATACTGGTTTGTAAAACTAGTTTTTAATCTGATCCTAGTGCAGTTCTTGACATTTTGTCATAACAGGCTTTTAGCTTTGAACCTTTCACCACAGCTGTTGCCGTAATATCCATGGTATTTAAGTGGGTGTGTGGGTGTTATTTTTAAAATACTTTTTTTCACCTCATGAGATGTATGGTGGTACAAATATATAGCAAAGCTGCTTAAGTATTCAGTAAGGATATCCTGCCTTCTGTATTTTTTAAATACAGTCTTTTTCAGAGTCACTTTTATTTGTCATGTTCAGTAATTATCATTTATGTGAAAAGATGGGAGAGGGAATTTCCATAAGCACTTAGGAGGCTGTAAGGCCCATAATCATGTCATGTTTCTGGCTGCACCTATGCTAAGAAGACATATCACATCTTCAAAGACTATTCTGTAGACATCAAACATGTTCAAAGCTTAATACAATTATAATGTATCTTAAGAAAATAACCACAGAATCTGTAGAACCTGTTTGACTAGGGAATAATGGAGCTGATTTGGCCTCTGGAGACTTTTAAGTTAAGCACATTATCAACTGGACCATATAAGAAAGTAAATACTGGCTCCAAAACTAAATGGTGAGGCATTTCTGAAGTTAATTTTAACAACACTCTATGTTGGCGTTTTTTAAAAATGGAAAATAAGCAGACATGCTAGTATAAAGATGTTTTATCACAGGGCAACATGAAATAAAACCACAAATAAATGCTAATATATATCACAAGCCATACCCAATCATGCAAAAGTAGAGTAATCTAAGGTAAAAGAAGACCTCAAACTCAGAAGTGGTTGCTTTTCTCCACTTACTACCGGTGACTTGCATCTTAGGCTTATACTACTTACGCAATCACATTCGTTTGTGTGTGAAATAAATAAATCACTCTCCATTTATTCATTCACCACCACATGCACAGCTTCGATCACAGGCATATTCAGCTTTTGGAAGATAGCACAAGGACTCCGGCAGTGTCTCAGAGCCCTTCCAAAAGCCTTCTCAAAGCCAAGTAAGCAGCCCTCCGCCTTGAGGTGGTACCAGTTCCAAAGGTTCCTGCTTTATGCATTTTTTGCATTTATGCATGGACCCCCAGAACTGAACCCTCATGTAAGGTGCGAATTACCCATACCAAAAAATGAAGAACAATAAAATATATGCTATCTATTAAAGATCTCTGAGATATATATTGTTCTTCATATATATATTCCTTCACAGGGGGCTTCCCTCTACAAAAATTATTGTAATTCTTATTTCATTTAATCACAAGTCACTATCAATACAGTGTCACGTATTTATATCCAATTGAACTTAACTGTGCTAAGCTGCACATGAGACTGTAGCTCATGCACTACCATAGCTATACTAGATCAATTCCCACAATGTTTTCAGTTCACTGTATTAAGTGTACATAGTTCCTTCAGCCTCCAGCACTTGCACAACTTCACCTGATTCAGATGGCTTAGAGAAAGAGCAAGTGCTTGAGTGAGTGAGTGAGTGAGTGATTGAGTAGCTTAATGCCATGGTGTAGGACCCAAACAACATTTGGAGTTCTGCCAATATGAACCTACCTAGACCCTTCTCTGAAGGCCCCTTTCCATGTTCCACCTCCAGGAAAAGGGTCTTTTCAGCTGTGGCTACCAATCTACAGAATGCTCCTCCCAGTGTGGTCTGCCTGTCCCCATCCTGAAATTCTTTCAGCACCAGGTTAAAACTTCACTGTTTCCCAGATGTTTGAAGAACTGTCAATTGCCTGTTGTGAGGGTTGGCCAATGTGGTACCCTCTACATGTTGTTGGGCTGTAACTCTCATAATCCCAGTGAACTGGTCATGGTAGCCAAGAATGAGGAGAGCTGTAGCTCTACAAAATCTGAAAGACTTGATGCTGGCTACCCCTGATCTAGTGGATAAAATGTCCTTGCTTTTGATGTTTTTCTGCTAGATTCATTTATAAATTATTGGAACAATCGTATGGAAATGTATTGTTTTAGTTTTATATGCTATGCCTTTTTGCAAGTTGCTTAGAGACTTCTATGTAAGCAATTAATAAGTCAAGCACTAATACTAATAATATTTGTATCCTGAAAGGTGGAATATAAACAACTGTAATAAATGAATGGCTCATGTGTATAGTGTATGAAGACATATACAGAATACATAAGGAAACTTGACTTGTGTCTTTCCGGGAGCAAGGAAACTTTGAACTAAAAATACACAAGACAAACTACTATTCTCCATTTTTTCTTGTCTACATGGTGATACACACATATTCCTATGCTATGCACTCATCCTAAAATGATTACCAACTGCCAAATAAACATTTACAGATGGTTTTCAGTGGAGATCAAAAACAATTTAATATGCCTGTCTGGATCTATTACTTGGCAAACATAGAAATAGAGACCAAGAATCAACTCACTAATATAACTAGTTTATTTTCCTGAAAGTAGGATATCCATGACTGTGCTGAATGGTTTTAAATTAAGTTCTCCTGCCACACCTTCAATTGTATACAGATAAACAAATATGAAACCATAGGTTGCTGAGCTCTGTTCCAAACAAAACATACTACTTTATTTTATCCTCTATTTCGGTATTTCCAACTGTCTTGCAATCTATATGTAGAAGAAATTCTGTCAGATGAAGGTTTGTGTACAGAATAAATATACATATTTAACTGGTGAAGGATTCTTCCCCCGTTCTTCAGACAGACTGTCTTTACACAATTCAGGCTCATCTAGAATTTGGGTTTGCACATGGTCAGTCTTCATTCTTAGATGAGGGTTCTAGCATATAAATTAGAAGTTATGATCATGTAGATATACTATTTATGCATAAGTTTGAAATAAAAGTGATATAAAGTTTCTTAGGACGACGGTTATACTTTTTGTGGGGGTGGGGGTGGGATGGGCAGGGATGCAGAGAAACTGGAAAGTTCAATGGGAAACGTTTCCAGAAACAACAGACAGGAATGTCAAAAGTATTAGGAGCCTAAGTGTGTATACTGTGAGCTGAAAAAATGGGCTCTGGCGTAAAGAAAGCAGAGAAAATAAGGGGCAAGTTAAAACAGGGAAGGGAAGGTATCTTAGAATGAGTTCCGGGGATGCAATTTGTGGGGAATGGTTGGAGCAGTAAGGAAAGCTGCATTTCTGATTTGTTTTGTCCGAAGCATTTTCACCACATTTCTGTGGCAGTTATAGTTAGGAGCGAAACTGAGATCCATTTGGAAGAATGCCACAGTAGGAGCTCATGCTGATAGAGAAGAATGGAGATGATTAGAAAGCAATTAAAATAAACTTTTGCCTGGATTTTCAAGAGCTTCCACTTGTAATAGTCATAAAACAAATGTTTGCATAGAAGCCTGACCGAGGTCCCTGCCTAGACGAGTAATATACAAAAACAACACAGAAGGCCTTAACCCTGACTATTTTTCCATGGCTTGCAGCCAACTTATTTAAATCCAACACTAGCTCAAGTATTGAGTAAGGATGAGGTCACTCATGATGCTATTTGCAATTGCAACTGTCACCTGCATACTTTCCCAACAGGGCAGTTGTATCTGCTAATCATTCCTGATTGTTTCAACACTAGAATGTTGTCTTTAGTTGTTTTCTGGCTACTTCTACTTAAGAATATCTAAAGAGAAACACGGAAAATGGAATCAAGATTAAGTTACTATAGCAAAACAGCACAAACATTTAGAAAAATACCCAGGAATGGGAGGCAAGTAGCCAAGGGACCACTATTGTAGTTAAGGAAGTGAGCGGAGACAGGTCATAGCCAACTATTGTCATTGGGTGACCTTAGGCAAGTCACATACTTCCAGTCTCAGACCCCAATATGGTGATGGTAACAGCAACAGCAACAACAAATGGAGAAGCAGAGTGGCTAAAAGACGAGTGTTGCAAGCTAGGAAGTTGCATCTGGCCTGTGCTGCTATGTGGCTTTACACAAACAGACTACTATCTTCCAAACCTATTTCTCAGAAGAAAAAAATAGATAAGGGAGGATATATGTGTCTCCACTATAACCCCACTTCAGACTAGAGAGGCTGAGTGTTTCTCCATACAAAACAACTTTTGTTGTATACAACTTGCAGAACATACTGCCAGAAGAATAACAAATAATTCATCTGAATACTCCCCCTCTCCATTCATCTATTACTACGACTAAAAAGATTAATCTGTTTGGCTATCCCATGAAAAACATTTTGATTTGACTAAAATGTGCCCCTGATTAATTGGGTAGCAGGTTTTTTTAACTGCTTGTTTTTAAAGAACTAGTTTTTATTTGCAAATTTATTCAAATGCAATGTATAAATTTTGCAACCAATATTGCAAATAATATTTCTTTAGGGGGAAATAGTTCTATTTGTTACACATGGCACAACGTACACAGATATATGGCAAGTGCACACTGACTAATTCATAAGACAAATACATTTGCTACCTAGAATTGTTATGCTTGAGAACATGATATATTCAAACTATTGGTCAGTTTAACTCAGTACACTGACTGGCAGCAGCTTGCCAGGGTTTCAGGCAACAGCCTTTCCCAGCCAAACCTGAATATGCCAGGAATTGAACCTGGGACCCTTTGCATGCAAAGCATGTGCTGTACCATGAGCCATGACTCTTCCTTAGTTCTCTATTTTACAGCTGAAGAGCAGTTACACATGGCAGATATGTTTAATCAAATGAATTAACAGGATCAGATGACAGTATCAAAGCTCATAAAAGAGAATACTTTTAAAGTGCTGAGTTTCTTTAAATGTAGTTTTGATACCATCAGGTGAAAATGAAGGTAAGCATCACACAAGTCTTCTACAACAACAGAGTTAGTACTAGTAAGTTTTAGGCTAACATAACTCACAGAATTGTTGTGATGATTGAAAAGAAATTGCGACCTTGCAAGTTTGAGATGCTTAGAGAAAGACCTTTACATACAAGGCAACAATAAATAAAATGAAATGTGACACATGCCAGATTTACTTTCAAGCAGTTGACATTATTTTTTAAGTTAGCTACAGGTTTCATGTCAGCCAAGACAATTCCAACACAAGCCATTTCCTTATCTCTCCCAAAGTATGCAACGAAAACCAAAGGAAAACACTCAGTGTGTGATGAAAAGGAGCTGAAGAGCTGCATGTCATCAGCATACTGATGGCACAATCACTCAAACCTTCACTTCCTGTACTGTCAACACAGATGACAAAAACGGAAGTTTCAGGAATTCTAATAAACAGTGGGCTATGGATGCTACTGCCAGAGCCCACTTGGGCTGTCAGCAGCTGTTTATTGCATTGTACTTCAACACTTGTCTCTTTTTTTCCTATAGTTCCTCCGCAATACTTCTCTACTTTTGCTGCAAATCCCAGATGGGGAACCTATGTTGCACTGGAGGGGACAGATGTGTTGCTCCTCAAAGGAAACACGGGAGGAATGGCTGAGTTGACATAAGCCAATCCAGGTTCTTTGAAGAGGATAGATTAAAGTGCTGAGGCCTGACAGCACAAGGTGTTGGGCTTGAGGTTTAGAGATAAGCCTTCCAGCAGAAAGTGGAGGTCCAATACTGTTGCTCGTCTTGGAAAAAAACCATCCAGAACAGACACGATGTCAGGTCCTCTGCTATATGCATACTGTGGATGATCTTCTGAATGCTAGAATATTATCTTACCACCAATGTTTGGAAGTCCAGCCTTTGAGAAATTTCTTCCTTTCAACTTCCATAAATGCAGGTGGTAACCATGTGGCCCTGATAAAGAATGTATTCCCTGACAGGCAGAGGTCAGGGTCAGGAAACTGTTAGGTTGGTTAAGGTAAGAAGCCAAGATCTTCATGGCCAGTGGGGAGCTAACAGGAGTACCATTGCCCTTTCTTGTTGAATCTTCCTCAGGACCTATGCTATCAGAGGTAACACAGGGAGGGTGTGCAATAACCCCTGTGGCCATGATGCTGTGAGGGCATCCGTTGCATCTGCTAACTGGCAGTAAAGTTGAGAGAAGATTTTCCTGATGTTGGTTGCCTTGTTTAGTCGTTTAGTCATGTCTGACTCTTCATGACCCCATGGACCAGAGCACGCCAGGCACTCCTGTCTTCCACTGCCTCCCACAGCTTGGTCAAACTCATGTTCGTAGCTTCAAGAACACTGTCCAACCATCTCGTGCTCTGTCATCCCCCTCTCCTTGTGCCCTCGATCTTTCCCAACATCAGGGTCTTTTACAGGGAGTCTTTTCTTCTCACGAGGTGGGCCAAAGTATTGGAGCCTCAGCTTCAGGATCTGTCCTTCCAGTGAGCTGTCAGGGCTGATTTCCTTCAGAATGGATAGGTTGGATCTTCTTGCAGTCCATGGGACTCTCAAGAGTCTCCTCCAGCACCATAAGAACAGTTGTCTTATCATGGCAAATAGATTGATTTCTGCTTTCCTGAAGCATCTGGTTATCAGACAGAATATCTCTGGATGGAGTTTCCATAAAATATTCTCTGCTCAGCCAATATACCTGTATGTTGTCCACTCCTCTGAGCTGTTCTGCTCTAAGGAGTCTGGAGGCCTCCTGCTGTAGGCATGTGATTTTGTACCTCCTTGCCTTGGCTACTTCAAGGCTTCTTTAGCTTTGCACAAGAGAGAAAAATAATGAGAGTGCTGGAAAACTCTAAGAATCAGACTCCTCTGCTTCTGATTCACCACCCTATTCATTATCATCACCACCATCATTCTCTGACTGTTGATCTGAGTCAAGGTATTCAGGGAAGCAGATCCCTGGATAGGGACTGAGTTCCCCACCCATGAAGTGCAGGGGAGCAGAATGCCTAGGTTGGGACTGAGGATCCCTGTGTGAAGGTCATGTTCTAGACTGCCTCCTGGAGGTAGAAGGAGAAGTGGAGGCAACAAATAGATGAATAACATTTGGAGACTGAGAGATAGCTACAGGCAAAACTACTTCCTAAGCTAGATCTACAGGTAGAGCCTGTCCCTAGTACTTTCCTTTTCTACCCATCAGAGCAGGTAGGGATAGTGAAGATAAAATAATACAGAAGCTACCAATATTTGTTATCCCTTCCACTTCATAAAGTTAAGATTTTTGTGCAAGTGCAATACCTAGTACTTCACATTTTAATATCTTCAAACAAAAGTAGAGTTAAATGTAGACTCATTGAATATTGGCATCTTATTTTTAGCCTCAACAGAGAGTAATGTTAATGGACTGTGATGTGTACTAGCTTCAAGGGACTGCTCCCAGCATTCCAATACACCGAGTGTTCTGTTCTTAATCATTTCACAATATATTTGCACATTCCAGATTTGTTTCATTTCATCAGAGTTCTATATACTATTCAAAAGAGCCAGGAAATGCTCAATAAGAACTGTGTGGTGGAAAATGTGTGTGATGCATACACAAGGTTCTAGATTGTTGCCTTTATGTACTGCATTAATTTTAGTTTTAAAAGAATTGTAATCCACCATAAAGAAGAAAAAGGATAAATAAGTACTCTACTGTCTGAACATGGACTGGGAAGACATGACTGGCTGTGATTTTATATGACATGTGACAATCTAATACAGGGTTGCCAGCCAGTTTATTCATGGAAGCGATTAGCATGTAGGAATATTGCCATGCTTAAAAAGTACTTTTTGTTTTTGTTTTCCACCCACAAGTTTGATTACACATTTGCTCATGAGGCTAAAACCAATGCAACAGTTGGGAACACTATTCACTGAAGAAAATTTGGGCTCCTCCATGACATTTAAGAAAGGCAGCCAGATCTTTTGTTCATATAGTATTGCACACCATCCTGAAGTCTTAAAAATATTAGCTGTATGAAATTTCTCGTGCGCACTATTTTGCACCTAGATAATACAAACAGATCGGATCTTCTCATAATTTGCATACCTGTTTGACAAAAAACCCTCTTTGTCTGATAATGCAACATCAAAATTGAAACTCAGTCCTAATCTAAATATTGTATGATAATTATTCACTCAAGCACACACACTAAAATAGAACTAATAATTAACCTTCAAATACAGTTTCCAAAGGCAGTACAGGGAACAACCATTTTGTGCACAACAAAGTTGTGTGCGCGACTTTCAGCCCTGGAAGGGAGTGGAATGGGGTGGGAGCAGAACGGGCTTACATGTGACCACTGGCATGCGAGATGACTTGGAACGCAACCCCTGCACAAAAAGGGAGTCAGCTGTACTGTAACAGTTTTACAAACTTATACTTATGCCAAACTGGATTTGGTTACTAGTGCATTGAAGATAGATGATTGCAGATCACTGGTAGACTACCAAATGGACCACAAGTGACATTTATACTGGACTACCCTGTGTGATATGGTTGCTAGGATGCTTGTAAAGAAAAGCCAGACTTGGTGAAACTTTGTTAGATGCAGAAAGGTGCTTCCCCCATGGATCACTCAGCCCTTATGCTTTAACTGTTGAAATAACCTCATTCTTGCTATGCGAATTCAATATATCATTGGAGCACTGGGATTTTAAATTTAAAGATTTTAGAAAAAAAATGATACTAGCACACTCCCACTAGAATTTGGTACAATTCCAGTATAAGCATCACCATGGGTAATATACTATGGATATGTCTCCATCCCCCATCCCCCCCCCCTTAAAGAGGTTTTTCCTCCAACCTGTGAACAAGTTTTATCTCCATCCTCTTAACAAAGTCCAGGAGATGGATTGTTTTGAAATAAAATAGAGATAAGCCTGAAGAAATAATAGATATTGCAATTACTGAGAGAACTTATTTTTAGTAATTTGGAGAATATTGATCTAATTCCAATTTTCCTTGCAAAGGAATAGTTTCTCAACTCCAGACCATATGATTTTGTATTTTGCTTATTTAGTTTGGCAGTACCATTTATACCGGGTTATAACAGGAAGGCTGAGATACTGTACAGGGATGTTTGTTTTCCTGGCCATTTACACGGGAGAACGGCTGTGCTACATAAACTTTAACAGCTTCCTTGGCAGGTCAACTTGCTGAGAAGCAACCCTAATGAGAATACTGAAGGGAGTAAGAGAACCAGCTTCTCCAAGGAGGAAAAATGTGGTATTCTTATAGCCGCCAAGATATGCCACATCAGAAAACAAATGTTTCCAACTGAAAGTCTCAACATCTGCATCATCAAAAGCCATGGCATTGTTTTGTCATATCTGTTACACCTAGGGTGGCCATATTTTGAACAGCAAAAAAGAGGACACATTTGCTGATGTCTACTTTTAACCACAAATCACTATGACGACTCTACCCATGAAAAAAGGATGTGTCCTGGAAAAAGAGGACATATGGCAACCCTGCACATCCTATAATATATATAGAATGACAACAAGAGGGCTATCAGTGAGGGCAGGGAACCCTCAGGATCAAACCTATTCCCCAAATCTTTAGAAAAATGCAGTATAATCATCCTTACCAGAGGGGGGGCAAGGAATGCTCATACCCTGGGCCAGAGGTTTACAATCAGTAGTGGCTGGTGGGGCTCCATTGTGCTCTTGGCTTCCATCGGTTAGCAACAGTGGCCCATTGTGTTGGAAAGCCAAGACAGCAATGGAGCCCCACCAGCAACACCCAACTGGCTGCCAGTGTTTATAACACTAAAATAAGTCTATGTAGAGGCCAATGATATGATACGTGTAAAGCTCTGGAAAGCAGCCAGAACCAATTTTCAGACTGGAAGCTTAAATAATTTTCTGCCTTTGGATATCAGCAAGACTAAAAACTGTGGAAGGGAATCTCTCCTGTGACAGATGTTCTTCAGAACACCTGGAGTTATCCAAGTTAGGGCTAAACAAAAACCACTGATTCTTTTTCACGGCCATTTTTTTGCTCAAAACTCATTATCTTGGCAATTTCTTAATGGTTCCTGAGAAAATGCTCATTTATCCTTTACATTGCCTTCACTTTAAATTGCCCTCAGGGAAACCATCACATAGTCAAATATGAATGAAGCAGAAAGATAGAGTGGTGGTTGCTGAGCTCACTCTAATCACTGGAAACGTATGCATTCATCCAACAAATTTATTGGCTGTTTATTTCAATGCAAGACATATGAGAAAAGCAACCTATTAAAATACTACAACTACTGGGATATTTCCTTAATTCTTTGCTGAAATCTTCATTGGTATCAAGAACATGCTCTGACCCATGTATAGGCAAATTCTGCCCTCCAGATGTTTTGGGGCTACCATCATCCCTAAATAACAGGACCAGTGGTCAGGGATGATGGGAATTGTAGTCTCAAAACATCTGGAGGGCCGAGTTTGCCTATGCGTGCTCTGCCCTGATCCTGACAGACACAGAAAGAAGCCTGCTATATACAATAGCATTTCACCACCACAAAATTTAGTGATGGACGTTTGCTTAGCGCAGGCTTCCTCAACCTCCAGATGTTTTTGGCCTAGAACTCCCATGATCCCTAGCTAGCAGGACCAGTAGTCAGGGATGATGGGAATTGTAGTCTCAAAAACTCAGGAGGGCTGAGGTTGAGGAAGCCTGGCTTAGATTATTAAATCCTCTTTAGAGCAAATTAATGGAAAAGTAAATTTCAATGGCTATTAGCTATATACAAAACAAAATCAAGTTATCGAAGAAAACAACAGGATATAACTAGCAGAAACAGCTCACCAGCATGGTTTGCATACAAAAGGTATCATGTTAAATCACTGGGTTCCTCCATATATGGCCTCAAAAACACTTTCTGAAATCCTGGAGAGCCACTGGTATGTGGTATAACACTGAGCTGGATAACCACCTGACACAATGTAAGGGGATCCTACCAGAAGTACTTCCACCTTCCCACACATTTGGTGAGCAGAATGGGGATCCTGTGCTGGGAGACTGACACTGGCATCACTCCACTTGGTTGGAGGGACTCCTTGGCCCAATCCAAACCCCCCACCCTCAGCTTGGTGCAAAGGGGATGTAGATTGTAGCCACAGACAGCAAAATACGTTGTGGTGTTTTAAACAGTTTTCCTTTACAATGCATGCATGAAGATCAAAATAATGTATGACTTTTTTATTTTGGCAGGGAAAGACTACTTGTTAACTACACATTAATAACACTAGTATTATTATTTTTTTATGCCTCAATAATTCAGTATTTAACTATCCTTTAAAAATGTTACAAGACTTGTCTTTCATAGCAGTATCATGCTAACTATTTCATTCTGCAGCAACTGTTGCCTGCCAGTTCTCAATGTTTCATATTAGTGAGCATAATAGAATATTATGGGAGCCTAATTGGCAGAAGTGAGCAATCTGATTGGCTGAGTCATACAGCTTTCTAATTTTTTTAGCAGAATATATATTTCAGCATGGGCATTTTACAGCCATTATGAAACTATAAGGTCAGCCAGGCCTCTGAAAGAAAGCCTGACCAAAAACTAAGATGCAAGAGAACCTACGTATTCAGGGATAAAATCTCAAGCAGGAAAATGCATCTGTTGTAGAAATTAGTATTTAATATATATTGTAAAATATGCTTTCTATACAGCTAGTTTCAAAATTCAGCACTTATGTTACCCTGCATTGCTCCAAAATCCATGTGGGATATAGTGAAATTTGGATCAAGGAATGTTGTACATATGGTCTTAATTGCATTTTGCAATAAAGCCAGGGTCCAACATAAAGATTTCCCCCCCCCAAAAAAAGCCAGCTTGCAAACTGGGGCTTTCATGTCAAGCTTTCCAATAAAAAAGCAGCAGCAGATGTGGCTTTGGCGATTAACTTGGTTAGGACATTTCCCCTCTCCAATCTGCCCACACCCAGCAAATGCCACATATCTCTATGAAAACACCAGTTTCTGTTGGGGAACATGTAGAGACCTTCTTAATTGTAACTAAGAAGCTGATGAAGGACACATGTTGATTCCTGTTATCTTAAAGGTTTGGTGATCATTTAGTTTATCCTGTGCCTGAAATACTGTTCTACAGTAAATGCTAGCCTTTGCTTCAGAATGTTACAGTTTAGTGGGGTGGAAACACTTTGAATAAGATAGCTATTCTGGCTATTAACCAGTTATCAAAACATTGTAACAGAGTTACTACTATCTGGAGTGTATCCTATGATATATATTTTTATTTTAGATATTTATTAAATTTATATACCAACCTTCAGCAAAAGATCGCAGGGCAGTTCACAGAATGATGTGAGTGAAAAGCAGCTTGCTTTAACCAAACTCTCTCTTTCCCTTCTCCTCTTGTGCACACGCTACCCCCAGAAGTCATGCCCAGAAAATTGGAGTGCCTTTCTTAGCAATGCAGACTGCGTTGTATGAGAGTGCATGGGGGAAGGGGGAAGATCACCTGAATTTGGGTGTAGGTTTCTTGAACCACTTAAATTCCATTCGTGCAAGGTTGTTCTAATTCAGGTTTCCTCAACCTTGGCCCTCCAAATGTTTTTGGCCCATGATCCCTAGCTAGCAGGACCAGTGGTCAGGGATGATGGGAATTGTAGACTCAAAACATCTGCAGGGCCGAGGTTGAGGAAGCCTGTTCTAATTTCAGTTTATTTCTAACAAACACAGCAGCAAACACAGTAGTAACCTGCAATACAGTCCACAATGTTCAGAACCCCCTTTCCCTCAACTCTTTGGTGAAGCTTTTTAAAAAGGGAGGAAAGATGAACAAGCCTTCCAATCATCAGATACAACCACATGTAAATATTTTCCCCTCCACATTTCATTCCTGGGATCCAAATACACAAGATCATTTGCTAAAAGATTTAATACAATAAGCACAAAAATGAATAATCTTGTGGCAGAAAAAGATTCTATAGGATTTTCCACAGAAGGGATCCTCAAGACAGGAACAGGGAGTGAGACATGACTCTTTGTACCCTAGGATGCCACTACCTATTCTTTATGTATGAAAACTATATCTAAACACATAAGAATCTCCAACCCATACAAATAGAGAGAACATACAAATAGGTGTATACAAAAAGAATATTACTAACAGTCTTTACAAATGTATGCTCTTGGCTCAAGACAATGGCCTATACCTCTGAAGACTGCAGTCATACAAATGTTTACTCCCAAGCAATGATACTCTTGATGGAGGAAATACAATATGCACTTAAATAAAGCTACTAGAAACCATGATTGTAAACAGATCATAAAAATAATGCATGCTTGATAAGAACTCCACCTTCAAAACGTTTTTAAAGATTGCAATCACATGGCAAATGCACAAATCTACTCAATAATGTATTTATGTAAAATAAGCATAGCTGCCAAGTTATCCCTTTTTAAAAGGGATTTTCCCTTATGCTGAATAGGCTTCCTCGCGAGAAAAGGGAAAACTTGGCAGCTATGAAAATAAGGAAAACCACAATTTCTGAGCTCATGAGGTATTGCCTATTACTTATTAATCACAGAAATTTGTTACATATTTTTAGCATCTGGAACTGTTTGTAATTTATTACTTAAATCTTATATTCTAGTTACAGAGAGAGAGAGAGAGTCTAATGGTAATTTTACTAGGCTTGCTACATTTGAGCTATTAATTTTGACCTAAAACTACTATCAAGCCTAGCACATTTTATTCCAGAAATTAAGAGAACTTGTCCTTTCATAATGTTTGGTCACTTTAGTAGATCTGACAGCGATAAACAGGAAGGGGTAGCTAATAAACTATCTTTATGCTTGTCCAACATGTAGAACCATTGCTTCCTACCGAGATATCAGTAGTCAGTTCTGAACACCAACAATGCATATCCAAATACATATAACATTCCATTCTTATGAACTGACACTTCTACCCATTTTAGACTTCATATAGTATCAGCATAGAATACACAATTTTTATTATTCAATTTGCGCTATAATAAAACCAGACCTGGCAGCTTCTGATTCTTCCTATTTATTATTCATTGGGGCAACTTCCCTCTTCCTGACTGATTACTTTCAGAAACCATGGGTTGTATGCAATGGTAGTCATACTTAGAGTAGACCCATTGATGTAAATCAACATGAGTATCTTAATTTTGTTAGTTCAATCCAATACAACAAGTAAAAGGTAACCTATACCAAGGCATAATTCTGAATATTAGTGTTTCACTCACAGAAGGCTTTGTTGAATACTTTAAACCAGTTTTTTTTAGCATGGAAATAATAAAGGCCTGAGGCTCCAATACTTTGGCCACCTCATGAGAAGAGAAGACTCCCTGGAAAAGACCCTGAAGTTGGGAAAGATTGAGGGCACAAGGAGAAGGGCACGACAGAGGATGAGATGGTTGGACAGTGTTCTCGAAGCTACGAACATGAGTTTGACCAAACTGCGGGAGGCAGTGGAAGACAGGAGTGCCTGGTGTGCTCTGGTCCATGGGGCTACAAAGAGTCGGACACGACTAAACGACTAAACAACAACAATAAAGGCCTGCCCTCAAATTTCACTTCTAAGCTAATGTTAGAATCAGTATCAGTGAAACTAAACAGGAACAAAAAAGTGAAAATACAGATCTCTGGCAAACAAATACGGTATGTACTTATCTCTGCTTTCTAAACTTCTGTATTTTGTTTTATTGCACTAGTATTCTGTCCTTTGTTCAAGCATATTGAAGCAGCATACCCATAGGCATGGATCCTATTATTATTCCACTCACTTAACTGAATTCCATTCACAGATGGGCTTTATGTGCCCCTCCAGAAACCCAGTACTTCTGAGGATTGGTAGATTGTCCCAGACAAATTGTGTGTTGGGCAGTAGGATGGAGCGGGCATTAGTTGCTTTGTAATATATTTGTAGGTGCTGTTCAATTTTCAAGCTTTATCTCGGCCCATTTCCCAAGAGGATGTTTCCATCTCTCAAAAGACTTCTGTACCTTTAAGGCTGTTGTAGCCCTGTCTGAGTCCTGTTGCCGAGCATGCAGGGGCTAGGAGTCTCTAAAGAACTCTTGCCTGAGAACAGAATCCACATATGAAGTCAGACAGTCCAGAGGTTAGGGAATCCAGATGATCATAGAGCCAAGAGTCCCGATGGATAGCAGCAAGCAGCAAGCAGCAAGATAGGCCCAGGAACCACAAGCGTTATTTCCAGCCTCTGACTGCTGCTGAGAGCTCTGTTTAAGAAGTCTGAAGCCAGCTGGTTCTCATCAGTGCCTTTTCCTGGCCTTGAAGGCTAATTAGCTGCAGGTGGAGTTATTCTGCTTTCTCCCCTTTCAGGCTGCTGTTCTGCAGGTGAAGTTGACTCCTAGCCCATGACACTGGCTTCCAAGGTATGTAGGTTGTTGTTGTTGTTGTTTAGTCGTTTAGTCGTGTCCGACTCTTCGTGACCCCATGGACCATAGCACGCCAGGCACTCCTGTCTTGCACTGCCTCCCGCAGTTTGGTCAAACTCATGTTCGTAGCTTCGAGAACACTGTCCAACCATCTTGTCCTCTGTCGTCCCCTTCTCCTAGTGCCCTCAATCTTCCCCAACATCAGGGTCTTTTCCAAGGATTCTTCTCTTCTCATGAGGTGGCCAAAGTATTGGAGCCTCAGCTTCACGATCTGTCCTTCCAGGGTGCACTCAGGGCTGATTTCCTTATGAATTGATAGGTTTGATCTTCTTGCAGTCCATGGGACTCTCAAGAGTCTCCTCCAGCACCATAATTCAAAAGCATCAATTCTTCGGCGATCAGCCTTCTTTATGGTCCAGCTCTCACTTCTATACATCACTACTGGAAAAACCATAGCTTTAACTATATGGACCTTTGTCGGCAAGGTGATGTCTCTGCTTTTTAAGATGCTGTCTAGGTTTGTCATTGCTTTTCTCCCAAGAAGCAGGCGTCTTTTAATTTCGTGACTGCTGTCACCATCTGCAGTGATCAAGGAGCCCAAGAAGGTGAAATCTCTCACTGCCTCTATTTCTTCCCCTTCTATTTGCCAGGAGGTGATGGGACCAGTGGCCATGATCTTGGTTTTTTTGATGTTGAGCTTCAGACCATATTTTGCGCTCTCCTCTTTCACCCTCATTAAAAGGTTCTTTAATTCCTCCTCGCTTTCTGCCATCAAGGTTGTGTCATCTGCATATCTGAGGTTGTTGATATTTCTTCCAGCAATCTTAATTCCGGCTTGGGATTCATCTAGTCCAGCCTTTCACATGATGAATTCTGCATATAAGTTAAATAAGCAGGGAGACAATATACAACCTTGTCGTACTCCTTTCCCAATTTTGAACCACTCAGTTGTTCCATATCCAGTTCTAACTGTAGCTTCTTGTCCCACATAGAGATTTCTCAGGAGACAGATGAGGTGATCAGGCACTCCCATTTCTTTAAGAACTTGCCATAGTTTGCTGTGGTCGACACAGTCAAAGGCTTTTGCATAGTCAATGAAGCAGAAGTAGACGTTTTTCTGGAACTCTCTAGCTTTCTCCATAATCCAGCGCATGTTTGCTATTTGGTCTCTGGTTCCTCTGCCCTTTCGAAATCCAGCTTGCACTTCTGGGAGTTCTCGGTCCACATACTGCCTAAGACTGCCTTGTAGAATTTTAAGCATAACCTTGCTAGCGTGTGAAATGAGCGCAATTGTGCGGTAGTTGCAGCATTCTTTGGCACTGCCCTTCTTTGGAATTGGGATGTAGACTGATCTTCTCCAATCCTCTGGCCATTGCTGAGTTTTCCAAACTTGCTGGCATATTGGGTGTAGCACCTTAACAGCATCATCTTTTAAAATTTTAAATAGTTCAGCTGGGATATCATCACTTCATGGATCAATGCCTTGTCGTGGCGAAGGGGCTTGAATAACTCAGAGAAGCTATGAGCTATGCCATGCAGGGCCACCCAAGATGGACAGGTCATAGTGGAGAGTTTTGACTAAACGTGATCCACCTGGAGAAGGAACTGGCAAGCCACTCCAGTATCCCTGCCAAGAAAACTCCATGGACAAAGGTATGTAGGTAGGTTAGGTTTTTTTACATCGGTCCATTCTCAGTGTGTAGAAGGTTGGATAAATGGAAATTTTGGCAGTGTTTGAATATAAATGTAGCTGTTTTAAATCCTCTGCATGTTATTATATGTCTTTGACTATGTGGTGGTAATATGTAGTCACCACTGCCAAATAGAAGAGTTCTTTGTACTCTATCCCAAATACCGTACTCTGTAACATGCCAATTTTCTAGTCTTGTAGTTGGCATAGGCATAAAACCATCTGTTCACATACAGGAAGCCATTATGCACACAAACATACATATATATGTCAATACTTAAGTGGTGTCCATGTGTCAAACGATAATCCAAAAGTTATGAACTACATAAATATTTTGTTTTACATTTTGTAAGATAAATTATCACAGATCAGCAACTTGCCCCCATGTCCCACCCCATCATCTTGTTGCTTACATCTCAGTTTTTTCTGGAAATATTAGCTAGCAAAGGCTAACAACTCTGAACATTTGGAGCTCGTTTCTAATATCAAAGAGAGTGTTCAAACCCTACGTATTCAAGGTAGGATCACTTCAAATTGTCAAGCCAAAAATCTTTTTGCTACCAAATACAATAAGTGTCACACACAAAAGAAACCAAGATCACGTATAAATGTACTCAACTACAAAACAGACATGACCAGCTGATAATTATCTCAAAATTGCATAATTATTATATATAAACTAAACCAAAACTAAGACGTCAATATTTCCAATTTCAAATCAAGTCCCTTGCTCCCATAGAATACTGTAGGAAGTTCAAAGGTATGCAAGAGTTCATTCCAACAATAATGCTTGTAGTATTGCTAGTCCATGAAGTAAGAAAGTAATTATCAAAGGTGTACAGCACATATTGTGGAGTCCGGCGAAAGTTCTGTAATCCAGCCTATCCAACAATTGCAGTTGAAGTTCTCACGAAGAGGCACACAATCCAGGGACAAGGTTACCCTAATTATAGTCCTTGTTTCGCCAAATTAGCTTCATCAGCAAACAGGTATACTATGTGTTGTAAAGAGATATAAGACAGTTATTTGTAACACATCTATACATTTGCCTGGTAAAATTATGTTGTGACCAAGCAATGGTTTCTCTTCCTGTTACTCTTGACATCTTTTTGGACAGTTTGGATAGGTGTACCACCAATATTCCATTTTCTCTTTATTTCTTCTAGTATTGTCCTCTAGTATCCTACCCATAGACTCCATGCCTTTTAGGGGCTCTGCAAATGGATCAAAATAATATTGATTTGATCTTGAAAGAAAATTACAAGCTTTCTTAGTTCAATGTTATCCCACAAGTGGGTCGTGGGGGGATTTTGAATGCTGAGGGGCCTCCACAGGGGTTAATCCAGCACTGGCTTTTGATTCAGTGTCCTATCATCTCCCTCTCTTTATATCTCTCCCCTTTTCTTCTTTTCTCATAATTTAACTGTATCAACAAAACTCTCCTTTTTTTAGAAAAGCTGTGTCCTTCCCTCTGTTACTCCTACTTGGTTATCTTATTAAAGTACTTTGCTACATATTTCTCTTCTGCTCTTCTGCATTTTTGTCGTTGTTTAGTCATTTAGTCATTTCCGACTCTTCGTGATCCCATGGATCGTTTTTGTAAAAAGTGCTAGTTTCTAGGCTAGCTCTACTCGACCAACTGTCTTATGGCAGAATACAGGCAGACCCACTGAGCAAAGAGGTTGCCCCACCACAAGTCATGAGTGCAAGGCTTATTTCCAATATAGAAAAATGAAGTTATCAGTATTACAGCTTAATTGATTGCTCTGGCACTATTTAAACTTAAACTTAAAATCATGTAGAATTTAAACTCCAAACCACTGTTTCCAAAGAAATGTCATACTAATTTATAGAACTTTTTTCACTTTTCTTATTTCCAACAAAATAAAAACAAGGCCAAGGTCATCTTAAGCATATCTGCACCTGCACTGCTCAGCGCCTGGAGGCCCCAGTCCTGCCACTCACCGCCTGGCCTGGGCGGGGCCTGAGGCCTATAAGAACTGCTGCTGCTGCTGCTACCAGCCAGGAGGACTCCCCTGCTCGGCACCTGGAGGCCCCAGTCCTGCCACTCACCACCTGGCCCAGGGCGGGGCCTGATGGGCTTTATAAAGGACTGTTGCCGCTGCTGCTGCTGGGCAGAGAGGGCTCCATTTTGTGTTTTTTTGTTTTTGTTTAAATTCCTGTTATTTTTTACCTATGTTATTTTAAACTGTATTAAGGATGTATTCTTAGTTTTAGATTTTGATTCATGTTGAAATTGTTTTCTATTCGGTTGTGTATTTTTTGATGTGGTCTATGTATTGGTTTGTGACTTTTGTAATTGTGCTATTGCTGTATTGTTTTGATATTCGACTGGAAGCCGCCCAGAGTGGCTGGGGAGACTCAGCCAGATGGGCGGGGTACAAATAATAATAAAAAATTATTATTATTATTATTATTATTATTATTATTATTATTATTATTATATCTCTCTGGCGCCGCCAACCCCGCCCCATTTCCCAGAGTTGTTGACCTTTTTTAGGGGGAACGATTTCGGTATGGCTCGTTTACATTGCATGGTCTGATGCATGCTCAGCGCTGCATGTAAGAGGTGCCCGGATCGCAGCCCAGACCATGCCCTCCCGTGAAGCCTCCCTCTAAGCGCCCGGCGCCCCTTACCTGCCCCCATCCGGGGAAGTCCATGTGACAGGAGGGCCAGCAAGCAGATAGGTGGCTTGCCGGCTGTCCCATCCTCGCTTGCCGCCGGGATTGCACAGGGCGCTTCCCTGCTCCGCTCGCAGACTCCACAAGGAGGCGCGCAGGCAGCAACATGGCCAGAGAGCAGTGGGAGAGACACGCCCGCCCCGTCCCACGCCCATCCCCGATTGCACCTGCCAGGCAGCCCTGGTGGGAGGGGATGCAAAGGGGCTTCCCTGAGCCGGACGCAGCGTGCTCCTATAGGCTGAGAGGAGAGGAGTGGGCTGCCCCAGAGAGGGGACACTCAGCCTGTGGTGCTGTCCAAAATCTGGCACCCTGGCGCCCCACACCACTAACATATATGGGTAAGATGCCCCTGAACAAGACAATGTGTTTCAGATGCATCCAATGGTACTTACTCTAATCCCATTTATTTTGTGTGCCTATGCATGCGTGCACACATAGAGACAATTTATTTGATAAAATACAATGAAAGGCTGTGAAAATGTTAAGGTTCATATGCATTCTGTTCACTTTCTACTTACTTTCATTTAGGAAACATTTAACAGTCAGAAAATAGTATATACCCTGTGTATGAGAGACAATGAATTTAGCACATTAATTACTGGAGCTTAAGAATTTAAATCTGTATGCATTAAGTCTTGTGAAATGGATGATTCAGCTTCTAAGTGCTGCATTAATTCTTCATATTACAATATGGTAAGACAGTCAAATTAAATCTTTTGGAAACAACCCATTCTATTTGCTTACTTTGTGTAGAAACCTGACTATGAACAGCTTTAGAGGCTGTTGATAAAATGGAAAGTAAATACTAATTCTTTAAAAGTAAAAATAGGCATATATTTTATTCATTAGATATCTTATGTTTCAGTTTTTAAAAGGAACTGTAATATAATCAACATAAAACATGTACAGTTTCTGTTTTGTTTGCATTGCTTAAAGTAAGCATTCAGTGAACAAGCCACATTCCCCTTAAGGACAATTAGCTATGAAGGAATTGAGGTGTTCAAAGTTTCTAAGTGTTGAATAAATATGTAGTATTACAAGTCAATTACTTTCCCAGCCCGGTAGCCTTACTGCTTTGGGTGTGGCTAACAGTCATTTTATTCTGCTTATAGAGACCATCTTCTCTTTGCCAAACAGAACAATTTATTGTTTACTATGTGCATGTGACTATTTAAAACATGAAGATAAAAAACCATTCAAGGCCTTGCTTTTCCATCCTTGCGTCTTTCATATAGTAGGGAGGAAACTGAGAAAAGGAGCCAAACAGAAAAGGTTTCGTAAAGCTGAAATTATCCAATACACAAAACTGGCAAGGTGCCCGGAAGCAGGCTTCCTCAGTGAAATTCAAATTATAGACTCACATATTTGGTGCATTTTCTCCCTCCATAGTAAAAGAAGGAGAAAATAATGTCAGAAATTATTGGATAAGATGCAAACTAAGTTGGAGAAAAATAGGCTGCATCACTTACACGTCTTCAATATTTTCAGGGTGGAAACATAGGGAAAAACTTAATACTACTTTGGCCAGCTGAGTTTTCACCTCTAACTTTGCAAAAGTAACTTTAAGAAGGAAAATTTGTGAGGAACAATTGGTAGGCAGAAAAGCGCCTGCTAATTCTCCTCATAAAAAGCACCTGTCACACACACACACATCTTCCATTTCCACCCGAACCGGGCTTCTTTTATGTTTGAGTCCCACTTGGTGGAGAAATTAGTTATAGATACATCTGTAGGGAGGAATCACTGGACAGGAAAAGGTAACACTATATTCTGCTAATCTATTTTCTCCTATACCAAGACAAAACATTATTTATCGGTATCAGACTTTCTCAGCCTTCCAATGGTCAGAGATTATGGGAATTGTAATCCAAAACGTTTGGAGAGAACCTGATTGGGGAAGGATGCCCATATATTGATACTTTTCCAAGGCCAAGTGCTTCATAATATGAAAACAGCAAAAAATGAAATTAACGAAAAAGATGTATAAACAGATACCAAATTATTCATTACAAAAAATTAAACATATATGCAAATTGCCCAGCAGTCAAACCCTAATAGGGTAAATCCTATACAATGAATTTCAGCATAATGCATTTCACTTTAAACTGAATCTGGTTTGACATTCCTATACAAAAACTCAAATCTGTAAGAATCAAATCTGTAAGAATCCATCAATCACTCTACCTAAAAAGGCCATGTATAAAAAGTAATGCAAATATATTAAAACAATACAACAAAAATAAATAAATTAAATACATAGTTAAATGGGAAAAAGTCATGACAGCCAGAGAAAACATATTGAAATCAACAGACGTACTATTTTCCTGCGTATAAGACTACTTTTTAACCCAGGAAAATCTTCTCAAAATTCAGGAGTCGTCTTATACGCCGGGTTGTCTTATACGCAGCCGCAGAAGCGATTTCTGGTGCGGCGAACATTTTGGAAATGGGCAGCGTGGTGCCGAAAATCGCTTCTGCGCATGTTCAGATGCAATTTTTGGCTTCCGGACATGCGCAGAAGCGATTTCTGGTGTTGTGGACATTTTGGATATGGGCAGCGCGGGCATGTCTGGAAGAGACATGTAGGAAGAGGGGTAGTCTTATACAGCGAGTATATCCCAACTCTATATTTTAGCTGGAAAAAGTTGGGGGTAGTCTTATATGCCCAGTCGTCTTATACGCCTGTATGTTTCTTAGGGAACCTATAGAGAGGGTTTCGGAGACATGCAGTGAGAGGAACAAAGAAGAAGTGCCACTGAGGATGCAAAATGACAGAAGTGCAGTACTGGATACAGCACCATGCTTAAAAATAGTACAACCTGACATCACTCATTTCCCAGTTCCCTTTATAAATTCAAATTAACCCTGCCTCCAATCATCTAGAAAAATAATCCTATCAGAATACAGATGAACTTTCCAAAGTACACTCCTTCTTCCAATTACAGGTAGGTAGCCATGATGGTCTGATGTAGTCGAAACAAAAGTGCATGCACACAAAAGTTCATACCAATGACAAACTTAGTTGGTCTCTAAGGTGCTGCTGGAAGGATTTTTATTTTATTTTGTTCCTTCTTCCAAGACATGGTTAATTCCAAGACTCACTCATCTCTGCACAATGTTTCTTGTGACAACTCTTTCCCCCTAATATTGAGACTGTTCTTTAGCAGATGGAACTCTTGAGATTAGGTAAAAGTGAATTTTACTAGAATCCTAATATTATCACCTGACCAAACTGCGGGAGGCGGTGGAAGACAGGAGTGCCTGGCGTGCTCTGGTCCATGGGGTCACAAAGAGTCGGACACGATTAAACGACTAAACAACAATATTATCACAACAGTGTGTATCAACATTGGTTTCTGCCAGTGACAGCAGAGCTCCCTCCCAACTGTTTCTGCTGCTGGAAGATCCAGAAATCAGAGACTGTGTGATTCATTGAGAATATTCCACTTGAGAGCTACTGTTGTGCAACCACAAGACTTTTCTGACCTTCTAATGCAATCTATAAAGCTGTAACCACATCTTGTATTTAATGGTAATGGTTTGATGTGATTCACTTGCTGTAAAACATTTGAAGATTCACAGAACAAAGGAAATTAAAATGAGATAAGAGGGTCCTCGTACCTTTCAGTACAATTATAAGAAGACATGTCATAATAATTGTTAGCCTAGTAAAATATTGCATTCTTTATAATTAAAACCTGCAAATCAAATCAGTTTATTGTCAAGCGACATTGTCTTATTCTGTAGAACATGTTTAGACATATTAGCAAAACATCATAGGCATCAATTAGAAACAAGACCTTTAAAAGAGCGTAATTTGCTATAGATCCAATTTCAGTTGCACTTCATCTCCTAGTAATAAATGTCTAAGGATGAAACCACACTTCCAACCAAGTACTTTTATCTTAAGAGTTTATCCAGTAGATCTGAAACCTAATCATATTATGTGTTGCTATAGTCCTTAAGATACCATTCAAGCCAATAGAATGAAATGATATACCTAATAAAGCCTCAATCTAATTTATTAAATCAAACTTGCTTCACAGCACAATTGTCGAGACATCTACTCAGAAGCAAGTCCCACTGAGTACAATGAAAAGTGAATATAGGACTGCAGTCTCAGTTGTTTAACCATTTTATTTTAACATACTGTGTTTGGTTATTGATTTAAAATTCCTTTTGTTCAATGTTATGTAACTACTTATGCCTACATGGTGGTCTGCAACAAAAAGTGTTTCTATTCAAGACTCAGGATACTCTATTACATTCTCCATCCTCACTCACAATTTTCCATTTGCTCCCACCACTTGTAAGTTAGCATTTGATTGACTGTCAATTATGGGTTGTTTTAGGACATTCCATCCAGATGTTTTCTTTCCAGGGCTTTTTGGGGGTGTGGGTTGCGCTTTCTTTGTACTTTTTGCAAATCATGTACCCAAATACTTCATTACAATGAAAACATCATTTGAGGCGGGGCGGTGTATTTATTTTCTCATATTTACATAAAGGGCGCCAATTGCTCCAACTGTAGTGTTGGAGGGGACCAGAAGTAGCATTGTCCCAGTCTTGTTTAAAGATCTGTGGGAGAAGCTGTGTTCACTGTCACCACACCCAATGAAATCTGAATGGAATGCCTCTGAAGTGAACTTCTCTATAGCAGTGCTGCCATTTTATCACCAGGTGAAGATGCACTTTTGGGGAAGGGTGACACACTAGATAAGAGTCCCTCTCTCTCTCTCTCTCTCTCTCTCTCTCTCTCTCTGTGTGTGTGTGTGTGTGTGTGTGTGTGTGTGTGTAATGTTGCTGCTGTTTTATTTGTATGGAATTTTTGTTGTCCTGCTTTAATATTATTGTTTGGTTTTGGTTTTAAGTATATTTTATGAAACCTCTCTGCAGCACTTTTGACATGGTAGAATATTTAATAATAGTAGTGGCCATACACTATCATGTTCCCAATAAATCTCTATTACTTTGCCAAACAAAACAAAACATGGAAGCCATATTAACGCTTTGTAGGACAAAGAGAAGGCCATTTAGTGAATTTAGATGCTCTGCAGCCTCTAGTCACCAGCTTCTTCCTTCACGATCAAAGGAAGGAATTAGGCCTAGTTCCTCTGAATAATAGGTTCAAGATGTGAAATAGCACAAAGTAAATTTTTCAGCTTGAAATTTGGTACTGTCAGCACCAGAAATTCTCTCTATGGAATATCCCACATTCCATTTTGTCCAGTAAGTGTACCAACATTACACGGAAAAATATAGTCCACCGTAGTGGCCTTCCCATAATATGCTAGAATTTTGGTATTATCCAATGCAATGTGGCAGCCATCAAAGGAATGTCACTGCCACCAGGGATAAGTTTAATTCCCACTTCTGAAATTCTCCCCAAGATGCAAACAATTCTTTGAAATGTCGTCCTTATTTCACTACCTGGAAGTGGTGCAGTGAAAGGAAGGAGCCATTTCAGTCATCCCTTAAATATAATTCCAGAATACAGAGTAATCTATTACCTACAATACCTAAGTAACAGATTGGTTTCTATTTATTGGGTATATGCTTACATTTTCTAGATGCTATCTTCTATTTTCTTCAAAATATTCATAAAATTTGCTGTTCTGTATTTTCAATCATTTGCAGAAATTTCCTTTTCCTTAATGATACTATAGTACTCATAAGCTCAATAGTCCTCCCAAAGATCAGATTCAAAGCACTCTGTGAATGCTATAATGTCTAAAAGGAAATTAAACCTTGTAACCAACAAGTGTATGTTTTTTTTTAGGTACAAACACAATAAAAGGAAAGTAAACTTGACCAGCAGGTCAAATAGCAAGAGTGTCTCTACAACACTAAAACTCCCAGGTGTTTCTCTTTTCAAAAATTATGTATGCTGATGTGTCTAAACAGAGGTGCAATTTTACATTTGACATTTTTAGTCTGAAGAAAAGGGAGATACAGAACCCAGTTGTCATACATGTTAACAGGGGACAGACCCATAATACAAACAGCAGAACAGTTCCTGAAAACCCAGTAAATGGAAGAGAAACCTGCCACACATGCATGCACACACACACACACACACACACCAACAAAAATGCACCCCTCATCCTAATTCTATTCTGCTTTTTCTACCAGAAAATTCTGTTAAAAGGTAAATATCAGAAAAAGACACCTGGATTCCTGGTTTGTGTATATACAAACACAGTCAATTATCCTTCAACAGAGTTTAATGCCACTTTCTCCAGTGGGCAAAATCCAAGATAGAAATTTATTTTTAAAAAACCATCTCATGCATTAAACCTTTAATCCATGATTATTTGTCCTCCAAGGTGGCAGATGGCAAGTCTACTGCTGTTATTAAGACCCCTGCCATGGGCATATGTTTTCCCTGGGGCAACCACAACTCGGATCTTGGTATATTAAAACAGCTAAGTCCTTAACCAAACACAGAAAGTAGATACCTAGGAACCATAAATTTACCTTGGATGCTATTTCCCCCTGAATAATTATTTCAAACGATATTATTGTATAACAAACATACATTTCTGTGTAATTTTATGTAGATCTAAGAAGATGCTTTTTTATAGATAAAAATAACTTTTAAAGAATATTTTTATAGAATATATTTGTACCATACATACGTCCCAGCATAAAATAGCACAGATTAACTAGTCTTCTCTAAGGAGAAGAATATGATACATCAGATTAGGTATTATGAGCCAAGCTTCCCAAAATTCTACCTCTTGGATCAAGTATTAGCTCAGCAGATATGGATGGAATTATTTATACTTAGGGTGTGATATATATATATATATATATATATATATATATATATATATATATATACACACACACACACACACACACACACACACACACACACATCATATCCTGTAAATGATTCCATCCATATCTGCTGAGCTAATACTGCTGAGCTTGTGTGTGTGAGAGAGAGAGAGAGTGAGAGAGAGAGATGCATAAAGACATAGCAATAAAAGCTCCTTTTCTTTCTTATTCACAACTGCCCCCCCAATGTTCTGCTTTCTCCATAATAGTGCAAAAATTCACATATTGCCGTGTTTTGTTTTGTTTTTAACTAAAAAGTCTCCACAAGGAATTGCTCGATAGTTTAAGTGACCTTTCCTTATGTGTGTTTCATTTTCACCTTTTGTCTAACTTGTTTAACTGACTGGTGGGTACACAAAATTAATCTTCTGGCCTTTTATGTACCAAAGTCTCATTAGATACTGTGACCCTGATATCTAACTTTTTTTTCCTTTTTTCTTTTTTGCAACAGTTAAAAGGTTAAAGGGTCTGTGATTAGAAATGACAGGTTTGGAGATCAGTAAATCAATACTAGGCTTTGAGTTGACCACAGTGATAGCTTTATGTACAAAGGTCAAAGCATTTAAAAGGTTCAGAAAATGGTAATGAAAACTCTTCTTTCAACTCCTTTATATTCTCCTTTTTCCAAAGAACACCTGCATACCATAGTAGTTTTAGTCAATAGAAAAATTAAAATCCTGGTTAGAGAAGCATGATGGAGAAGGTAAATATTTCGGTAGTAAATTGAAATAAATAAAACATCTTCCAACAAGACATTTTTGTGAACATGGTAACTGTTCCATTCATACCAAGGCATGCACATATGATCTTAAAGAAATCAAATGTGAAACTGCTCATCTTCTAACAAAACACAAAACTTGTCTCTAAGATCAATCTCTGTACCTGTGGACTAGGAAATGGCCAACATAATACAGTACCAATTTTTAAGAAGGGATCCAGGGGACATTATCTTAACATCTCTTGCAGGAAGACAGATTAGCTTAATGTCTCTTGAAGGAAAGCATTGTTAAAGATAGAACTAACAAACACAGAGAATCATAGAATCATAGAGTTGGAAGGGATCACGAGTGTCATACAGTTCAACTCCCTGAAATGCAGGAATCTTTTTGTCCAACATGGGACTCGAATTCACAACTGAGATTCTTCTACTAACTGAAGAACAAGTCTTGCTGGGGAAGAACCAGCCTTGTTTCTGCAACCATACATCCTAACTATTTAATATTTAAAGTTCTCAAGGGTGTCATTAAGCACATAGATAAGGAGATACAGTGTGAAGATATTGTGTACTCAGGGCCGGCTCTAGGGGCAGGCTGGGTGGCGCAAGGCCCCAGGGCGCCAGGCCAGCAGGGGGGAGCCAGCCCACCAGCCGCGGCAAGAAACGGGGTGGGCCGGGGCCGGGGGCATGCTTGAGTACCCTGTGTGTACTTTTACTTTGTAAAAGTTTTTGATTTTGTTCATCAGTAACTGGTTAAAGAACAGGAAGCAAAGAGTAGGGAGGAGGAATGTTAAAGGCAGTTCAGTGTAAGCATGTGCAACATGATGCATGCTGGAACAAAAAATCTGTAACTTCACCTAAACACAAAAGGGATAAAAACTGGGAGTCACTGACTACGAAAGAGATTTTGGGGTCATGGTGGATAACTAGATGAAGATGTAAACCCAGTATCTGGCAGCTGTGAAAAAGGTGACTTTCATGTTAGGAACCATTAGGAAAAGGATTGAAAATAAAACTGCAAATATCATTCCGCTGTAATACAAATGTAAAGTGTGATTGTATTTGAAATACTGTTCACAGTTCAGGTAGTCATGCTACAAAAAGAATACCCAACATGCTACTGAGTTTTTGGTTCCATTTTTATATATTGTTATTTTACTGCTTTATTGTTTTTTGTTTTGTTTTAGACTTTGAATTTGTAGTCCACC
Source organism: Zootoca vivipara (assembly GCF_963506605.1). NCBI lineage: Eukaryota > Metazoa > Chordata > Lepidosauria > Squamata > Lacertidae > Zootoca > Zootoca vivipara. Next base: position 58,615,476 of record NC_083279.1, read on the forward strand.
TTCAGATGGATTGTAATAGCTAGCATATAAGTGCTTTCATGAATAAAAATAAGTTAAATATAACATAGCTGGGTAAGGTTCTTTTAGAAAAAGTATGTTCAATAAATTCATTACTTTTTAAGCATATTTTGTTGGCAAGGTCACCTTCCCCTTGTCACACCATGTTCCTTTATTAAACAAGAAATATTAATAAAAGGGCTTTTCCTACTTTATTGACATCATGTGCATAATAACTAAAAATGGAAAAAGATTTTTTTAAATAGATAGGCACCATTCTCTTTTTGAAAAACCCTACCTTCCTGTGGTTTTCCAAAAGCATTCCAAAGAGGTTACTTACATTGCTTTGAAATGGTGAGTTATGGGAAGGCCATAGCTTGAGACTAGCAGCTGAGACAGCAACAGAGATGAAAGTTATTTAGTTCCGTGATTCAAGGGGAAACACAGCTGCTACAGCTGGCCTTCTCAGATCTCAACACTTACTACAATGATCTAGAAGGCGATAATGTGTTCTGTCTCAGTTTGAAAAATGCATTCATAAAAATAGTCTCTAAAAGGGACAAAAAATCTATTAATCACACTTCAGACTGCATTTTGAGCACTGAAGCAGGGCTAGGTTTACCCAAAGGGTATCTGATACATTCTGTGAGCTATCTATTATCTTGGTCAAACATTTCAATCTAATTTGAACTGTTCCTTTCACATGTACCGGTACTCTTATGGAGACAAGACTTGTTTACTATACTGTATATGCTTTTGATGCCAAAATAAATAGGTCACGGATTAAATTGATAAATTTAAAATTAGACTCAATAAATGCCAAAGGATCGCAACTGAAACAAGAATGTTTTGGAAAGCACAACAGTTTGGCACAAGGAAGAAACAATCATTTTACAATCGCTTCCAAAAACCCTTTGTATTATAAGACTCAGACAATTGGCTGGATGTTTTTCTTAACATTTATATGTCTGTTAACTGAAAAATAGTATGTTTTATTGGAACTATGACATGCTATATAGAAACTAACACTTATTTAAAATAGCTTAAGACAAAGACTGATCTACCTTTAGGTTAGCTAATGAAGCTTGCCTCAGGCAATGGATTTGGCGATATATCGGTAATTTAAATGGCAGCAAATGCTCAATTATAAATGTAGTCATATTTTAAACAATTTTGGGGTGCTGCTTTCTGCCTTGGAGAATAAAATGTATTGGTATGTTTCTTTATGAACATCTTATAAGTTACAGAATACAAAACAAGTAAGTGAATTACACATTTATCATCAATTTAACAAGAGGGAAAGTTTATAGATTATTATTTATTCATTTCTACGTTCAGTGTTAGTGTGTGAAGTAGCTTTTATATAGGCACATATGGAAAGAAAAAACCCAAGCTTTTAACAAATGGGAGCCTGCATGCACATGTATCTGCATATAAAACAGAGGCCACAGAGATCATTAATCTGCACACAAACCAGAGTAATAGGGTAAATTGAGCTGACACTGTACACATACAGATATTTAAGTTATTTTCCATTCCAAGGTATTGAAGTTACATCATGCACTTAAGATCTTTGAACTGTACTTAGTGACTGTCATTGTTGATCTTTAGGTCTCAGCTTCTTGCTCCAGGAAATCTTGGAAAAAAGTAATAGTTTTAGCTCTCTAGTTGTACAGTCTGTACAGTTGTACAGTTATACAGTCTGCCCACTATATAAATAAGGGCTATTCTATACAACTTCTATACAAGTTCATTGTTCATTGTTTTATTTTATTTTTTTACTTCAAGGTGTTCTAGTTCAAAGAAGGAAGGAAGGAAGGATGGCCATGGGTTAAAATGGGTATAATGTAATGGGTTTTAAAAGATTTTATATCCAGAAAACAGATTTCTTTTGTTTCTAAGAATATCAATCTATTTTTAGAATTGACAACCATCATTATATAAGTAACTGGTATAACGTAGTATGCATTGTTAAACAGCCCATTCGCCATGTCTTCAGTCTTGGCAATCCCTGAATTCACACATTGCTAAATAACTAATTCAACAGACTTTATGGACACAGGTTTTCTTCTTAAAAGAAAGTGGCTAGAAGCAAAGAGCTACTAATAAGGTGGTTAGTGCTCTATTTGTTAAAGCTAAATTGGGCGGCTGTAACCGCTGTAAATAGCTACAAGCATTCAGATTCAGCAAAACAAAACTGTTCTCTAAATTTTTAGACAGTAATGTAATCTATTATTGTAAACATTATAAGCTATTAATCAAAACATAAATGTCAAGATGATTTTAAACTGACATCAAGTCCAGTCAACAAATGCAATAATTTCTTTCCTTTAATCTCACCATGAGCACCCCATGACAAAGATTCTCTCATGTTTTGTTTTTGTGGGATGTTTGATCTCTAATAAAGAGACACATTAAAGTTGCTTTTTGGCAAGTCAATAATGTCTATCAGCGTAAACAACACCACTTTCAAATTTTATGACATACCAAAGACATATTGTACATATTGCCTGATCACCTGTGGAAAGTACGAATTAACTGTTTACAAGAAGGTGAGTTCCTATTATCCCTAATAGCTGGCCCTGGAAGAAATGTTTCCCCTCCCCTTTTCTAGGATAGAGCTACAAGGGGTTTCCCCTCCACATCACAAGCTTGTGTTAGATATGGCTATCCTTCCACTATGGCACACTACATATAGTAGATCTATATTATTGCTAAGAAGACAGAAGAAATAGCCAAACCAACTGTCTAGAACAGGCATCCCCAAACTTCGGCCCTCCAGATGTTTTGGACTACAATTCCCATCTTCCCCAACCACTGGTCCTGTTAGCTAGGGATCATGGGAGTTGTAGGCCAAAACATCTGGAGGGCCGCAGTTTAGGGGTGCCTGGTCTAGAACATTGCCCAGTTAATGTAAAGCTGTACTCTGAAAGCTGAGTACCAGAATCTTTCTTCCTTTCAGACCTAGAATGGAGCGGTTGAGTTTTCTCCAACTAAATACCTATTGTAAACAAAAATGTTTCATACATCACAAAGTAATGTATTTTCAAAGTTATATGTATCAAAATCAGAAAGCAAAACTTATTGTAAAAATGCATCTCCTTAAGGTAATAAAAAGACAACTCATATACTTGTAATTAATCTTTTGACTCTTTCTGTAGAGACCGTTAAAATTTTTCTATGATATGCTATTCTATAATTCTATAGCTAATTATTCTGCTTTGACTGGTGTGTGTATGAGAGAGAAGAGTGACAGGAAAGCACACACTCACTGAAAGAGATACAAGAGCAAGAAAGAGACAAAAATATTTGCATCCAGCAGGATTCAGATAATTAGCTCTTGGAATAGTAAGGCTAAACAATTCACCTAGATGAAAATGGCACTTTAAAATATATCAACATTTTAGAAGCAACTTGAAAATAAGACTCTCTTGAACCAATTAAAACATGTTATATGATAATCAACAAATGACTCAATCTCCCCATCCCTGGAGGGCCAAATAACAGCCCTGCACTGTTCCTTTAACATTTGAAATCAAAAGAAAACTGCTTCCCTTCCCATTCCTTGAGCAATGAGCTCCCACTGCTTGTCAGGTGATGGGTATGCGGAAACATGCCTTGCCTCTTCAAAAGCAAATTTGGGAGCTCACTTTAAGCTCCTGATTGGAACCCTTCCCATCCCATGGCTCCCCAAAATGTTCTCACTGTCTAAATGGGGAGGCCTGGCAGGCCGAGTGTGGCCTATAGACTGGAGGCTCTCCATATCTGTGTTAGCAGTGAATCATTATAAGATTTATCTGTGTTAGTTTTCCTGTACTGTATTTCACTTGCATGGATCTATGGACCTGTTCATCATATTGACCACAGTGAACATGGTTCCACGACTCACAGTTTTCACTTGGATTTGGAGACGAGGAAGCACCCCTCTTAATGACAGCACCCACCCTCTGGAATGTCATCCTTCAGATAACTTGCAACACAGATACTGTAATTGTAGCAGTGGCCCAGTACTGCTTTAAAAAATGTATTTTTAACACAAAGTAGTTTCCTGCACTCTGACTTTTAAATGTTCAATTCTCTGTTTTGTATATGGTTCAGGTTCATTTGTGATACATACTTAACTTTTGGGGTTTGCCTTATTTTTATTTAGCTTTCAGGAAAACATGCTGATTGTTTTTATATATTTTTATTGTTTTATGCAAACCACTTATAGATGTGTACTAACAAATAAAATTATCTCTCTCTCTCATCTGGCAACTGCCTTCAAAGCTTGGTGCAACAGGTGGAAACTATCACAGAGAAAGGAAGTTTTGAGGAGGGATTTGAAGGAAAAGACTTCCAATGACAAACACCAAAACTAATAAACAGGGGAGGGGCTGCCAATGCCCAGTTACCCTCAGAGCAGTTACATCCTTTTACTCGCAGAGAAAACAAGGAAACAACCATACCGCTCAATTCTGTGAACTTGAATTGAATATCTGCAGCTCTTGCTTGCAGATAAGATAGGAAGAACAAGGAAAAACTCTAGGGAAGAAAAATAGCTCCGAAAACTCTTTGGATTCAATATTGCCTTTGCATGTGAAATCTGACAAGGAGATGTATTTCACTAAATCGAATGGATGTGTGCCAGAAAACTGTGGTTAATCATGGCTCCCCAGCTGGTGTTCACACCGTGTTTCCACATGTTTGGAGATTCCCCTTAACATTTTATATGCAGCAAACATGAGATCCATAAAAATGTGAATCATCCATAAATCTGCACTGCACTAGTTGTCTTCTATCGCCACAAGCAGAGAGGGTTAGACAACACATCCTCGTAAGCCAATCAAAAGTGGGTAGAGAATAATATTTATTTTTAAAACAAGTAAATATTTATATGAACATAACTTAGAATAAGTCAAATATAGTGAACTAGGTAAGCAAAAGAAAATATAAAAAAATTAACATGCCTGCTGGGATTCAAAAAAACTACTTATTCCGTAGATGTCCAGACTTCTATTTTTTTTGTCAATGCCTACTATTGAAAGTTTTTTTAAAAATATGATAAGCAGTGTGGAGGTGGGCTGTTGTTGGGTTCTGACAGCAACAATTCTCCTCTCAATCAACTTTTTTATTGTGATCAATGACCAGCTGTTCATACGACTGTCCCCATGCACCTTCTCTCACAATGTAGAGCTTGGTGGCTGTTTAGTTGATATGAGAGATGTGAACAATGAAGCAAGTTGGACTACCCATTAATTTATATCGTAGACACACCTTTAAATATAGTTCAATCACCTTTTATCATTTTTAAAGTATCTTACGGCTTTCATTTCTGAATAAACTTTCATGAATGCAATATATATGCCTCACAGGTCAAACACTATATTCTATAACTACCCTAGCTATTATAAAAATAATGCTGACAGCTATATCAGAAAGAAACATTAAGAAACAAATGACAGAAGCTAACAGGGTTATAAAATATTTGCCAATGTGCTGCCTGTTAAACATTGACTACTGATTTCATGCTCCAGTAACTAAACAGGCTTATTAAGAAGTGTGAATATACAGCTACTTTGAAAGATGCCAGGTTCCTAATGTAGGTCTGCAACAGGTTTTTCCCTAGCCAAGAGAAATGGCAAGAAGAGAAGCATAAGGTTGAGGTATTTTTCCAGAAACAATGCATAGTCAATTCATTCTGCTTGAATACACTGCAGTGGAGTACTTGACAATGTAGAGCCGGAAGTACACAGAAGACTATGAACTGGCAGTCATCCATTACCTTTAGGATTATTCTGTTCCCCGTTTCATCACACTGACGGTAAATATTGAATATTAAAATGTATCTAATGATAAAATTAATTAATGTATCCGCTGCTTTTTGGTTTGTACCCTATGTTATTTAGCTTGTCCCTCCTTGGTATTAACACTTGAAATATGTAGTGAAATCCCCTTTTAGTCTCTATTGGATTGGTCAATAACAAAGAGGATGTAGGCCATCAGAGTAGGATTCTGACTAGGTATTGCCCTAGATCTATTTTCCTGGTGTAGCAGGAGAGGATGGCAAGATTCAGGGACATTTAAACATTTCAATAATACAACGCAACGCAACACAACACAACACAACACAGTGGTACCTCTGGTTAAGAACTTAATTTGTTCCAGAGGTCCGTTCTTAACCTGAAACTTTTCTTAACCTGAAGCACCACTTTAGCTAATGGGGCCTCCTGCTGCCGCCGGAGCACGATTTCTGTTTTCATCCTGAAGCAAAGTTCTTAACCTGAGACTATTTCTGGGTTAGCGGAGTTTGTAACCTGAAGCGTTTGTAACCCGAAGTACCACTGTACATTTTTTTATTTGCAGAATATGAACATGTATCTTCTCAAAATCAAGCACTGCCAGTTTGTTTCTTTTTGTTTCATGATGTATTTCTTAGCAATAAAAAATCTGGTGTGTCGCAAGCACACACACACGCACACACACACAAACACACACATTTGGGGCTCCTGGATAATCCCACTGCTACATCAATATTACATAGTATCATAAAGTAGACCCTTTCTTAGCTAGCATGGAAGAGCAAGTGACTTTGCAAAACCTTTTTTTTTAACAATCTACTTTCGCTTTGCACTTCGTGTTTCTCTTTATTCTAAGGGCAACCCCCCTACAATTCATGTTTTGTTTCTGTTGACCACATTCAACAAATTTCTTACATTCCTTTTTATGGAATCTGATTTTAACTTCAGGATTTTAACTTCAAGAATTATCCTGATGTAGGATTCTTAAGCAATGGTAAGTCCCACTGCTGTCAGAAAAAGCTGTTTGTAATTAGATATTTACTGAAGTCATCAAATTGAAACTTAGTTTAAATTTAGGTAGCCTCCTGGAGACTTGCTAATGAAAGCCAGCTGGAATCAGTCAGGTTGAAGGACTTAAATTAGTTGCTTTGGGAATGCAGAAAACACTGCATTTCCAATTATTATTTTTTATTCTTGTCATTTATTAGATTTCTTACGCAACCTTCACCATGAGGTCCCAGGGCAAATTATAATTTTAAAAAATTAAAGCAAAATGTACTACAATCAAGATAATAGGGTGCATCCTAAAATATATGTGTCAGGTGTCAGACCAGGACAGACATTTATATTATCCTCTTAAAACTTTTGATTACTTCATCAATCTCTTTCTTTCACATGTGCATGCGCGCGCGCGCACACACACACATACCTCCCTATGTGTTAACAATCCATATGAGTTGACATGTCGCTGTGTACATTAAGTATTGTATGACTATTGTGTACTACATGAAGCATATTAAGGAGAGCAGGCAAGTTGCACACAACTCAGCTCTATTACTACATATCAGTAGGCACTTGAGGTGGAAGTTCAACTTAAGTAAAACATTACTGTTAATTATCAGATGATATATCGTTGCAATCAACGGACTTCACACCCAACTGTTTAAATAAATCCACATGTGTCTGACATGTGATCATCTACAAATATTTCAAATACTGTTGATAACATGATTGGATATAGCATAGCATTACTCAAAAGTAATACTGGAAACAGGGCTGGCCCAAGGCATTTTGCTGCCTGAGGCAAAGGACAAGATGGCAGCCTCTCTCATTCCACAAGCAAAAGCCAACCACTTTGGCAGTTGAATCTTATTTCAACACTGGTAATGGGACATAATCCTCTATTACACCTGGAGCACAATAGACTAATTAGAGGGCACACAACCCTTCCCTCCAACACATCAGTGTTCCTCAATGATCTGGCACCTAGGACAGTGACCTCACTCTTCCTAATGCTAGGACCAGCCCTGACTGGAGCAATGCTCTGAATATTACAAGCAATGTATTTACAAACAGAAACAGGGACACTCTCAAGGTCTTCTGAAATATAAAAACTAAATGAACCAGACAACAGTTACTTGCCTCATGTTTACTGTCACAGAAGCAAAGCACACACTTGATTCTTCTTTTACAGAAAAGAAATGTTAGCAATGTTGAATGGATGAATGAATTTATTAATACGGTCGCAGACCAGCATCAACACATACAGTAGTTAGCAATGTTCAGTGAAGAGATTTCCCATGTCATCAATTACATGAATGAATATTATGAATGTGCAAAGGAAAATTGAGTGAAATGAGAAACAATACATTAAGTGAACTCTTTCCAAACTGGCATCGTTAACAAATCCATTTCATTGAAAGTAAGACAGAATAGGCAAACACATCTCACAGTGTAAGCCAGTAAGTAGTTTACCTTCTCATGAACTCTGTTTGCATTGGATGATAATTTTGTTACTTCCTGGAGCCAAAAATGACTTGCACTTTAAATGTTTGCCAGAAAAAGAGAGGAGATGCTAACTGCATATTAAGAGGCATAACAACCAAAGAACAAGCAAGGACATAGTTGAACTACACAATTACACAATGGGAACGCATTGGGTTCAGTATAAACAGATCATTCACTTCTTAAAAATATATTCCTGGAGACGGTATTATTTAACATTGTTATTTTCTTTATAGCATCACTCTTGACACATTTAACTCTTTATAGAAGAAAGCAACATCACACACACACACACATACACACACGAAATGTTTAAAAATGGGCTGTACTTCCAGAATTTATTTTCAAACTTCAGACTTTACATAAAATAATTGATTTTATATCTAGAGCGTGTCTTGAACACAAACTATGATTAAAACACTGTCATGTTAATCAGGGCAGAGGTCTCTCTCCTAATGGTGTTCCCCTCTAATGTCGCCTTCAAGCTAGGAAGCTAGGTATATTACGCCACTTCATAGGATCAAACCTACACATGATGAGAGACAAAGGCAGAGACAGAGGGTGGAGAGTATTCCCAAATGGTATCAATTGGTGCCTTGTAGAGAGGGTGTTTATTGATTTTGATTGATTCATTAACTGATCCAACAGAGGGTTGGCAGTGGTTAGTTTTGCCCACCAGGGTATATTTACAAGCACTTGCATTTCAATTATTAAAAGCACGTTGAGAATGTCATCTCTTTCATCAAGAAGCTGGGAACAAAAATCCAGGAGTTGTTCCTTTCATTGGGTCATAGCATTGGTCCTATTGGTGTACTATCCATCCCACTGCTTACAACTTCTGTTCCTGAGCAGAGCTGGTGATTGTGCTGAGGGATTTGGACATGCATGCTAAGGCCACATCAGACTTCACAGACACCATGGCAACCATGGGGCTGCCTGAATACATCACAGGTTCAATACCCAGCTCTCTGACCCTGAAACCAGACCTACTCTTACCTAGAGTGGCTCTCCTGAAGAAGTGTGCATGCACACGAAAGAAGAATGCACACTTCTGAAGAAGTGTGCATGCACACGAAAGCTCATACCAAAATAAAAACTTAGTTGGTCTTTAAGGTGCTACTGAAGGAATTTTTTTATTTTACTGGCTCTCCTGTGTTGTTAACCCCTGGACTTTTCCCTAAGACACTGTCCCTGGTGTTTGAGATCCATACTGATTACCTGTGCCTGTCTCCAGTTTATCTTTGACTTTGACTCTGCATTCTTGACTTCTCCTACCATTGTTTGGTAAGTCTTGAGACCTTAGCCTCCTTGGATGCTATACACTTGGGACCTATCCACAGACTACACCTGCTTCAGTAAGATAGAAAAAATGACCAATTGCAATAAATTGAGAGGAGTGTTTTGAAACTAGGTGATAGATTTTGATTCAGGATGAAATATGATCCTAGAGTACTGAGAGGAGACTCAGGTAGGCTGGAGCTGTGAGGGAGTAAGAACACACCTACTGTTAAGTACAATATAGTGAGATCTATAGTTTGTGTGCATTTATGCACCTGCATTTAACCACTCTGCAAGTTATGAGTTTGTCTAGTTATGCAAATGCCAGTGTGTTTCTCTCATCTGCATACCCGTAAAAGTGTAAACAGCACATCAGCTGTTAGTATGCTTAATTGGAAATATTACTTTTGTAGCTGTCTTCACAAAACCTCTTAAAACAAAATATGTGCAACCAAATGTTTCTTCCAATTTTATGTGAAACTTTAATCCATCCACAATTTTGAATGCATGATTTTGCTAAACTATGTTTAGAAGGCATTAATTGCTTACTTACCTTATGTCTTCCTAGCTTGGGGAAAACCAATCTATGTTATACTTCTTCTTCCATGTGCAAGCTTTAGTATGTTGTCAAAATTAATATAGTCCTATAATCTTTATTTGAAACACTAAAATATAATTTATCCAAGGATTACATCTGCTATGTTTTTAAAGTTCCCATATGGTGGGAAGGTACAAGATTCCAAACCCAATTCCCTAAAAAAAAAATAATCTCCAGACAGATATTTAGACTGTTTTCCAAGTAGTTTGAAAATGTTGAGTCCTTATTTTCCTCTCAGCTTTATGGTCATAATATCCCAAAATGGTTATCATTTCTTAGATTATTTCAAATATATAAGTTTCAGATAAGCTATGCAACTGTTCTTCAACATAGATTTAGACTAGAGAAGCATAGAAATGTTGGTTTATAAATCTAGCAAAAGTATTGAGAAGTAGAAAATAGGAGCAGATTATAACTTAAAGTCATTATTGAACAATGTTCCAGAAAAGCCTGTGGGGTTATTCCCTTTTGCTTCTGAGTTTCAGTTACAGGATTCTGGTTTCTGAACACTTTATTCCAATATATTCAAATTAAAATCTTTTATCCCAGTATAGAAGCCTTTACTAATCATATTAATCATGAATAAATTTGCGTTCCAAATGCAAGTCTAGTTTTAAATTGTGCAAAGGAGTAAACATATTTGCTTTGAAACATATTATACCTTTCTTCCCCCTGCCTCATAAAGAGAGTCATGTCAATTTCATTTCATCTTCATCTTACCATATTTTGTAAATAAAATGAATCCAATTACAAGCAATAAATCACAATTTTTAAATGCTCAATATAGTGAATTTCCGTACAATATATAGTTTAACATAGTTCCTAGTGGGCTCAGAACAACCCTACAGTATGTTATTTAATTGGGGAAATGGAACATGACCTCTTTTTGAATGCCTGTCAAGCTTACTCCTTGATTGGTGGGATAGCATTATTCTAGAGGGTCATTAAAGACTCTGTTTCTTCAAGTGCTTGAAATCTTTATTATCTCTGTATTATTGACATTTATGCAAAAGAGAGAAAGAAATGATAAACCTTTTTTTGAACAAAGAGAATATACAGAACAATTTAATATCCAACAATTTTATTATATGCTTGCATGCTTTAACCAACACATAAATCTGAAAATAAATCTTCCTCTAATAGTGCTTTGCTTAGATTATTAATAGTATTTGAAAACACTTTCTCTGAGACAGAGATAAAGCCAGATATGTTGACCTATAGTACAAAGGATAGAACAGTGAACAGATATAGAAATGACAAGTGAAAAAGCTGAACAGCTTATATTAATAAGGAAAGGAATAAGGAGTGATGAAATTTAAAATCTAAATGATTAAAATGTGTTTCTGTGCTTCACAGCACAGTATCAAAAAGTGATTGCATCTTGGAAATGTTCCCCATTCACAAGCCATATCTAAGCTGACCATACGTAGCAAAGATTGATGAGCCTCTACAATTAAAAAGAGACAGCTAATTTTATTTTTCAATGCTCTCTGAAAAGGTGGATGATGAAAGGTCAGTTTAGTCTTTGTCAAATCTGTTGCTTTTAATCTTTTGAAAGTGTTTTCTAGCCAAACCAATAAGTTTAAGATGTACTATCAGATAACATTTTATTCATTAGAGAAAGCTGGATTTAGAAGGAAGAATTTCTTAGAAATAAAATGTGTAGAGTTGGAAATTGTAATTATGACGAATGCAATGTAAACACATTCCCTATTGAATTGTCTATAAGCTTGCCCTGGTCCCAAAAAGGTGCCATGGGACAAGGCAATAAAGCAATTTGGCTATTCTGTCACAAATAAGAGGCAAACTGAGGCCCCTTGAGGCTCTGCCTTCATGCCGAATTCTTCCTTTGCCCCCTTTTTTGTAGAACTGCAATTTCTTAAAAGGTGGAAAGAGAACTGCTTCTTCTTCATGTCACACCTAGCAAGGTATGCTCTCTGTACCTTTGGATTGGTCAGGTCATGTATGAAGTGCTAGGTTCCTCAGATCAAGGTGAAGGCATCTATGAAGGTCCCATCTCTGGTTTCACAGGGGGGTGGGGGTCAGGGTTCAGCAGGTTCATGGCTGCATTCAGTGGATATCTGATCAGCAACATCCCACTAATAGTCAGAAGCCTGGTCCAGCTCATCATCTGCTGCCATTATAGCCTCTGACCCAGTGTTCTGGGTGTGCCTGATCTCTGAGATTATGACAAAGCCCTGGATAAAAAACTTCCTATGCTTGCAGGGTACATAGGCAAGGTACCTCTTTCGCTACAGGAAAGGTAGATATAAGTATCATTCCTTGCAACATAACTGTAACTCAAAACAACACATTGAGCCTCATTTACTATCTAGCTAGGAAGTTACAGGGAGAAGAGAAGGGGAGCCATTCCAGCATTCTGCCAATCAAGGAGGAAGCATGACAGGCATTCAAAAAGAGGTCATGTTCCATTTTCCTAATTCAGTAACATACCATAGGGTTGTACTGACATCCCACAAATTGACAACCAATGTACTGTCACACAACTTATCAACTTATCATGGCTACTTGTGCTCACTTTCGACCTTTCTTTGCTCTGTTCATAGCCAGTTACCATGCAGCCTGAGCAAGTCTAAAGCTGCAACAAGGTAGAGATTACCTTAAAATGCAAAATTGTAGTTTACATCCCATGCAAACGATATCTAGATGTTTCAGTGCCTGCTCCATAATGCAAGTGCCATATCATCTGAATGGTTAACCTGAGCAGTTTGTGCCTAATGCAGGTGGGCTTGCAGAGCAAAACAGGGAAGTATAAAGCAGATATCTGAACACAGCCATGCTGCAGAAGTGAGGAATCTGTGGAGCTTAGCTGAACATACCTCGATAGTCAGGTTTTCATATATTTTGCTGTTGGGAATTTGCACAGTCCTAAAGAGTTATGATGCTCCAATCTAGAGACAGATTGCACTATGAGAAACAGTCTGTTGTTTACAGACAAAGGTTGGAAAGAATCTTACAAGACAAAAGTCCTTGGTAATCATAATTTCATCTCAAAGTCAAAGTAATTTTTGAGAAGATTAGAGCTTTATATTTAATAAATAAAACAACAATGACAAAAATATAAAGCTCTGCAGAAAACAATAGCTTATAATGTCAGTGTTTAAGGAAAAATGCCTATAACAAAATATAGATTTCAAACTTCCAAATATATTTATTATATATATATATATATATATATATATATATATATATATATATATACAAAAAATAAATCAATGTCAATTAAGGGTTCAATTATTTTATCATGCTATTTTGCTTCCAAATATAGTGGGAAAGTTTGGAGAACCACATTTTGGCTGAATAAGACAAGATATGAACAAGCTTTCCCTCATAAATGGAGCCTCTCCATACAAGCCAGAAAATGAAACAAAGTCCTCCCTGAGTTATAGTTTCCTGAACAAACTGAGATACTGAAGCTATTAACCATAGTTCCTGGTTAGATGAAACAGAAAACTATAGCTAATGGAAAACTTCCTGATTTGCTCAGAGGCGGAGCAAGGTGGGTGTGGCCTGCCCCGGATGCCATCATTGAGAGGGGGTTACTAAACAATTTACTTGTGGAAGAGCATACAGACTTTAAGAGTAAACTTAGAACGTTATGGAATCAGCAGTCACATGATACACAAGTGTGTACAGGTATATGGATAACATTGCTCTATGCAGGCATTCTCTGGTGATTGTAACAACCCAAAATGTTATCTGTCACACTGATTTTGTAAAATCAGTCTTGATAATCTAATAGGTAAATTCGTTTCATTTACCTCCAGTAGTTTAAAGTTCTACAAACCAAATTAGGCTCTCCGTCTCAGCTGTACAAACCTAAACTCTCCAAAATGAAAGTGACAAGTGTTCAGTTACATGGATTCCAACTGAGTGAAACAAAAACAAACTATTCTCTCAGGAAGGCATAAGAGAGAAGGTATTCATACTCTTCAACTTCAGCCACAAAGCTCCTAAACAAGGAGGCTAGGATGCATGGACAAAATTAGTTATTCGAAACAGTACCCCATATAATTCTTAAAGCTTTTTGTGGGGGAAGGGGGCTGGATTTCTGAAAGGCAGGTATAAGAGAGGGATAAAGGGTGAATTATTCCAGTCCTTCAGCTGATACATAGAAATATGGTGTAATATGAAATCACAATTTTGCATCTTATGAGTCTCAGGCAAGCTATGCTGGAAGGAAAATATAACATATCTCCATTTTATATACTAGATCAAACTTCAAAGGCATAAGGAAATTCCAGCTTCTAACACCTATCAGATACTATCATCCTTTTGATGTTCCTTTCCTGCTTGAGCTGCATAATAGGGAAAATTCTGTCATTTTTATCCATTGTGAGTAGCTAGAGGACCTCAGTCACAACTAAGATACTTTGTGTAGTGTTCCCCACTCCATGTTTACTCAATAAGATATTTCCCCACTTTGATCTTAAATTCTCTTAATAGAACCAATTAACTAGCTTAGATTAACAAAGAAGTGTAAAGTGCTTGCTATATTCAAGTACAGAGAGAGGGAAATAGAGAGGGGGAGAGAGATGGGCGAGTACTGTGAAAAAAATTGTCAGATGCTCTAAGGTAGCACATTTTAAAAGCATCTGAAGTGCCTGCACAAAGTGTCCAGTTCCCTTCATCAGTGTGACCCTGACTCATCGCAAAGAGACCAAGTGTCAACACAGCTGGTACCAGAAGGCTCCTTAGAAAATAGAAGAAGCACGCCAGACCTTTTCTATCCCAGACTGGAGGAATTAATAAGGAAACAGCAATAAGATCAGAATGCAGTCAGAATCACTGGGTTGGCAGCACCAGTACTTCTTCAAGGGACTCTTTACCACCTGCTACGCCATCCCCCCAACCCAAAGTGGTGTGTTTTTCCCCCATGCAGACAGACATTGTAGCCCAGGGATAGGGAACCTGAAGCCCTCAAAAGCTTTGTTTACAACTCCCCTCGTAAGATGGTCAAATGGTCAACGGCGAGGGAATATGGAAGTTGTAGCCCTCCAAAGGGAGGGCCACAGCTTCCCTTTCCTAGTATAGCTGTTGGCAGATGGCTGGGTGGTGAAAGAGCATTATCAAGTCATAAGTCAAGGGCACCCAGCATGGACTGTGACTGCATCACTTCAGATCACAGTCACCTGAACAGGTTCACCATTACCGTATTTTTCACTCCATAAGACACACTTTTTTTCCTCCTAAAAAGTGCGTCTTATGGAGCGAATGCATTGTCCATGGAGCCAAATTGCCCAGGAGCGAAAACCAGATCGTGCTTTTTTATTATTATTTAAAGAATTTTAAGAATTCAGCTACATGCAATGAACAACTTATCCAAGTCTGAGTGTGGGTTCTAGGTCTTTAAAAAGTGCTACTGCATCACCTTAATGGGCTACTTATCTAGCCTTCAGGTAATCAGAATTTTCCAGCCTCTCAGCCTATTCAGTGAGTTAGACACAGTTCCATTTTAAAAAGCCCAAATCTTGGGAAACAGAAAACTAGTGAGAAACTAGCAACTGGAAAAGCAACTGCTCACACTCCCCACTGAAGTTTTCGTCTTATCGCAATTGTACCCAAGGAAGCAATAAATGTGATTGCTCTACTGCATAGACCAATATTCCACCATCAGATCTCTTCCATCTTAATGTGCTGTAGGTATAGATTCCCCAGAAAAGCAGGGAATCCAGTTTATACATGAAAGTCAGCAGGACCAATGAATTCAAAATACACTTAAGGAATCAACCACTTGATGGACAATGTGAGGTTTCAACAGTCATATAAAAGGGGTGGGGGACAAGAAAATATTTCTTTCTTTCTTGACAGCAATATTTTCTCACTAACTAAAAGGGCAGATGTTAACAAAACAAGCCTGTCATGTAGCAACCAATGCACCTATTACTATCTTTCCATCACAAGGCAGTGGTCAAGTGTCATTGCAATCAACTTCAAGCACAACAACTTATTAGGAGGATGAATCAAAGGTTCTGGCAAAGTACCGGCAAATATGTTTTGTTAACTTTAACCCTTTAGAATGTACCTGAAAATGAAAAGGATAACAGAACAACCTATATGAACTTGGAGGAATGTTCTATGTATAATGCTTGGACATTATTAAAGTAACAGCATTATTTATTTTCCTTCATCATTTTTTTAACGATTAAAAGCAGAGCAGTTAAGCTTTTGGAAATTGTGATTTAAACACAAAAGACATGCATTTCTATTTTCCATTTCTGTGGATAACAGGATAAAAAGAAAATACCTTTTGGCTACAAAAGATCTCATTACCATCTCTAGTTTACTTTTGTTAAATAATTTTACTGACTTTCCCTTGCCCTATATTCATTGTTGGATCTCAAAAAACAAGCCTTGCTTTAAAGTATGATGGGATCTTAAACCAAAATAAGTACTCCTCTCTTGAAGGAATACTTGGTCAGAAATCTTAACATATTGCATCAGCTTCTGCTAATCCAGACCACCCTCCTAGCTACCACATTGCGTTATATACTTTTAAAATTTACCACTGGAATGTTACAAATCCAGTCTGGTAAAATTTGTTCCATCAAACAAGAATGAAAGCATCTGACATATCCATATGTCGTTGCATATAATCCAATCCTTCTCACCCGCCCCCAGCACCTTTTAAGGTTTCCTACTGTGTATCTTCAAAACATGAACCAGTGTTTCTGCAATCAGACTGTTATGCAGGGAGGGGGTTGCCTATGCTTAAAGTTAGGAAAGCTGTGCATACCTACAATAAATTAAACTTTCCCTGATATCAGATTCAGCCTACAATGTGCAGTTCTAGACAGCTTGCTGACAGCTCAATATTAACATGATCAAAGTTATCCTATTCTTCATCTTGAAACCCCTTCTCAATTTCTACTATTCATTGCTGCTATTCAAAAATATATCATGCCACTTCAGATCATATCCATTTGATCAACTTTTATCCCTGCTTCATTTTTCTTCCCTCTATACCTCTGTAGTGGCTATCACATCCTGCCACTTCTCTTCTGCTCGTTCATATTATGACAGAAGGTTTTTTTTTCTTAGCACAATAGCCTTTCCAAATAGAAAGACCATTAAAGGGAGAAGAAAAGGAAGACAAAAGAGGCCTAAGGACTGGACCATTTCCTCTCTAAAATGTGGCCCTAATTTTTTTCCCTTATTATTAAGCATTCTAACAATGTCCACTTTTTATGTCAGTAATAATGCAACATCATTTATTTTACTATAATGTTCGAAGCTTGGATGACTCCGCTTATATCCACCAATGACCAAAAAACAGAAGGCTTTTGATCATTTGGCATATGCTGTATTTATCTTTCCATTTTAGAAAACCAGCCTGACTGACAAGCTTTGCTGCCTTCCTCTCATTGCCTACTGTCAGAGAGACAATTTAGACAAGTGGACACCATACAGTCACACTATACAGTGATCACAAGCCAACATTTGGAAATGCTGTGCAAAAAATAGGAAATTGGCTACTAAATTTTCAGATCAATAACCGATGTTAGAAAGAAACATTTTCCGATTACATATTACTAGCATACAGTTTGACTAAAACTTTGATAACTGTGAGCTCAAAGTTCCAATGTAAGGCTAACCTAGACAGTTGCAGCTAAAGATCTGATGCACTGCTGGAAATGCCATGCCCTGTGTTTCTGTCCTTCTGTCTATCACCATGGTGATGACTTCTAATTAATAGTTGTCCAGCTTGTCCTTAATTAGGCATATATAGAGTCAAACCAATGGTCCATCTAATCCAGCACTGATTTTTCTGACTAACAGCAGCAATTCAAGTCTCAGGCAGATAGGCCTTTCCGAGGTCTGTTACTTGAGATTTTTAAAAGTGAAAAAGTTAATTTTGGACTGCCGGCATATAAATCACAAAGGAGGCTACTTGTACCCACAGCAGCCCCTTTGTTAAAGGAATAGTACACCAAGCGTCCAGATATCAATGTACCAAGGACATAATTACACAGTATGTCAGAGGTCCAAATGGCTTCCTACCGTATTGCAGCTATCTCATACTCTAACATTTTTCTTATGAAATTAGGGAGGTCCAATTCCATAATGATAATTTTGCTATTTAAACCCCACACATCTTATTGGGTTGCCCCAGCACTCTGGGCAGCTTCCTGCATATATAAAAACATAATAAAACATTAAACATAAAAAACTACTTCCATGTACAGGATAGTCTTCAGATTGCCTTCAGAACTCCATACTCTCCAACATTTCTCCAATGAAAATAGGGACTTCCTAAGGAAAAGCAGGACATGCCGGGATCAAATCAGAAACCAGGACGGCTTCTCTAAATCAGGGCTGTCCCTGGAAAATAGGGAGGGTTTGCTATCTTTAATCTATGAAGTTAGGTTAAAACTATAAAATTCTGAATAGTTTTGTATTCACAAACTTTTATCACCAATTATCTAGAAAGGAATTGTTTTGCAAGTCACCATCATCTATGGTTTTCATAATTTAACCAGCTTTGTACCTTAAGCACCCATATGAGTGCATGGTATGCATTCTGATACGTTTTGAAATACATATTATACCTGTTATACCATTTTATTCATTCCACAAATTATGTCAGGAATCATATTCAACAAAGTGCCATCATACAACCCCTCATCTCCATTTTAGCTGGCCTTCCTCCTTTCATGCTTGACATAAGAACAGTGAATAAAGAAAGACACAGCAGTGGTTTCTAACAGCAGTTAAAGTATTTCCATTTTGCTCCAAGTTCAATTCCCATGTGATAATTTTCAATAAGCTTTTAGTATGAACGGAGATTAAGTTGAAAACTTAAACTATACCTTTCAGAAAGTGAGGAGAAAGTGTGAATTACGGTTTCAAAGAAGAGTGGTACATCACAACCATTACCCATAATTATCCATTTTTAAGCTAAGGTAGGAAGCAGATGTGAGGAATAAGACATCCATATATATTAAAAGGCTACAGAATCTTAATGGTATCAGCAATGTGACCTTGAGAAATTCAATGTTTCCATAGAATGTTATTTACTAAGCAAGTTTGCTTCTATATGAAAATACTATCTAAATACCATTTAGAAATTAGCCAAAAGCAGAAAAGCATATGACACTGAATTTGCAATGACTTAAATAAAACTTTAACTCTCCCAAAGGAGTTTGTACACATACTTGCTATTTACCCTCAAAGTTCAGAATACATTGCATTGCTACTATCGCTGCACTGCAGCTCTCTTGGTAATTTATGTTTGGAGTAAAATTATTTCTCAAGAGTTTTTAAAGAATACTGCAACATGGTATTGGAAAGTAGCCTGACTGAGCTCTATAAGATGATTCAGGTCATAAACCTGCACCCCAAACAGTACTTGAATAGCTCTATTTATTTAACTGATTTTTAATTGACCATCTGTAATAGTTAAGTGCTGATCTGGACTGCAATCCAGAACATACATAAAACTACATCGAGGGAAGAAATACGTTATGTTTACCAATCTGAAATTTGCATCACTTGTCAACTATTACTGATTAAGATTGCATTTGTTTTAATTTTGTCATGCTGTTTTGCTTGTTTCATCATGTACTTCAGTTCATTTTTTTGTGATTCTTATGGTAATATGGTATTTTAAATTCCTCCCAAATACTACATTTGTACAGCAACCTTTACACCAGGTTTTCAACTAGTTTACTGCCATGGCTTTTATTTAAAAACCCAAAGACACAAAGTGGTGGTGTAGCAAGGCTGCCGAGAATCTACAACAGCAAATTCTTGGCAGTCTCAAACCTACAGCTCCCAAGATTCCTTGGAAGGAAGCCATGACAGTTAAAATGAGTATAATTTTGTAGTATATTTGAACCTTCACTGAAATTAAACAAAGTTATTTTGGGGAGAGGGGAGAGGTTGAAATGTGTTTAAGGTTAACAATGTTATGAAAACCTATTCATTACTGCCCTATTAAATGTTGGGGAAAGCATGGAAAAGTCCTTTCTCTTCCTTGTAAGAAGGAGACTAGGTAAAGCTGTAAATGAACTCCAGTTAAGTTCCAGAAAAAGTATGTTTTCACCATTCTGCATCTCAGTGCCTTTTCTTTCTAAAGAAAGCCCTGGTTGATAAAAAAAGAAGAGTGTTATGCTTGCCTGTCTGATTTATTTTATTCACCTCTTTAGGGGAACTTTAGTAGTTTGAGGTACAGAAGGATTTATTGTGTCATTTGTACTACAGTTTCCCTCCGGAGAGATCAAGTTTTCATGTCTCTATTCCTCTATAAAGAGAATAGAAGGGCAGACTAAGTTGGAAGATCATGTTTCCTCACTGTCCGCATTCTTTTGTCCATCCACTGTAGCCCAGTCTGTGGTGATATTCAAGACAGACTCTTCTTGTTTTCCCAGGGTAGTAATTTCCAATAGCTATATGTACTGTATGCATTTCTCAATACTATTTTGAGCATTAAATAATTACATTAGAAGTAGGAGACTCTTTCCATTTGTTCTTTTCCTGTTGAAACCCGAACACAGATAGCTTGTGTTTCTGATTAGAAAAGACTGAAACATAGACCTTAAATTTAAGACTGCCAACATAGCCAGGTTCACTCACAATGTGAAATTAAAGCATTTTCTCTTGTATATTAGGTATCTAATTATTAGGGTTTAGATCAGGCATCCCCAAACTTCAGCCCTCCAGATGTTTTGGACTACAATTCCCATCTTCCCCGACCACTGGTCCTGTTAGCTAGGGATCATGGGAATTGTAGGCCAAAACATCTGGAGGGCCGCAGTTTAGGGATGCCTGGTTTAGATAGATAGATAGATAGATAGATAGATAGATAGATAGATAGATGATAGATAGATAGATTATAGAGAGTCTCTTCCTATAACCAGCAAGTGAACCAGTTCACTATTTATCAATAGAAATGACAGAATTCTACTGATCCCACAAATATGTTGTTTTCAACAAGGAACTACAAACTGGAAAAATAATATAATATGTCAGCAAACTTCATTAAAAAGGCAGTCAAACAGAGAGCTAAAGATATTACCATTTCCCTAAAATGGGATGCAGGTACAACTTATCTATTTTAGGCATAGGAGCCAGAAGTCAGCAATGAAATGCTATTTGGGAAGAGAGAGAATTTACTCAAACTTTAAAAGGGAGTATTTCTCCTTTTACGTGATATATATATAAATAAACATGCACATTTGAATTTATGAATATTGTCGTTCTAAAATACTGAACACTGGCAATGACAACTGGAGAATTTATGATATGCATAGCACTTATTTGTTTAGGCATTTCATTAAAAAATATATTTTTAGATTATATATAGCCAACATTGTGCCCTCCAGATGATGATAGTGTCCATCTCTCACCTCCTCCAGCTTGGCCAATTGTCAAAGGATAAAGAGAGTTGTAATTCAACATCAGAGGTCACTCCTGATCTAGATAGACCACTAGACTATTAACCTGAGTAAATTCTGATAATTGATGCACTAACAGAGTAGAGTGTCTACCACAACACATGCAACTTCATCCAACACTGAAGTAGATAAAAAACCAGCCCCATAGTTTAAATAATCCTAGTTGGCGGAGGTTACAGCTAGTCACCACCATCCATTCTGACCACTTCCAACCACTTGAGAAAAGATTATGATAATCTAGAAAACAAGAAGCTACTCTCAGCTTCTTTGTGCAAGGCATACTGAAGCAGGGAAGAGTTGGTTGGCCCCACCCCGGCCTCTGCATAGTGTGTGTTCCCAGTCAACAATAATGCATGTGCTTCGCCTGCATCAGTCTGGAGTTTATCTCTCTTGGTGTGATTGCTGTCTGCCTGGATAAGAGATATTTCTGTCTGATTGCAGTGTATGGTATTGTTGGATTGCTAGCTGAGTGGATACAGATGGGATGTGGGTGTGCTCCAGAGTCTGCCTTCCTATAGCGCTATAGGACAGAGTCTGCCATGGGCAGCAGGCCTCAACTATCATGGTGGGGTCACCCCTTCAGGAGCAGGGGTGATCCTGCTCACACCAGTCAGGATAAGGAAATGTGGGCAACTGCTTTTGATCCTTACCAGGGTGACAGCTTGGAAAAGGGGAGTTTGATTTCTTTCCGAGTGAGAGACAGTGGGAGGAATGTAGCAGTGGCATTACTATCTGTGACTCTACTCTACCCATTGTATATGGTGATACTGGACGATGATGAACCTAAGATATGCATGGGTGGGAGTTGCAAAGATGCTGCCCCAACATGGTGCTGCATAGGAGAAGGTATAATCATAATCAGAATAGAGCCTAGATGTTTGATCCGTGACAACCGTTTCAGTACCCTTCCACTCCTCCAGAATTCTAGATTCAGGGTTGGTCTGACGCAGTCGAAATTATTATAAAATTTAAAAAGATTTTTTAAAATAGTCTAGTAGCACCTTAAAGGTAAAGGTAAAGGTAAAGGGACCCCTGACCATTAGGTCCAGTCGCGGACGAGTCTGGGGTTGTGGCGCTCATCTCGCTTTATTGGCCGAGGGAGCCAGCGTACAGCTTCCGGGTCATGTGGCCAGCATGACTATGCCGCTTCTGGCAAACCAGAGCAGCGCACGAAAACACCGTTTACCTTCCTGCCGGAGCACTACCTATTTATCTACTTGCACTTGATGTGCTTTTGAACTGCTAGGTTGGCAGGAGCTGGGACCGAGCAACGGAAGCTCACCCCGTTGTGGGGATTCGAACCGCAGACCTTCTGATCAGCAAGCCCTAGGCTCAATGGTTTAGACCACAGTGCCAGGTGCTACTAGACTATTTTTTAATTTTTTTTAAAATTTCTTTAATTATTTTGACTCCTCCAGAAGTTTTTGATAGATTATGCCTTGAATCTTTTTTTGTTTGAATGTGACTAATATGTTTCCATGGAATTACAAAATTGCAGAGTTGGAAGGTACCCCAAGGGTCATCTAGTCCAGACCCCTGCAATGCAGGAATCCTGCCCACAGCCATCCCTGGGTTGGCACAAATAATCAACCTTCCAATTAACAGCCGGATGTACTGACCCATTGTGTCTGGAACCCAAAATCATGAAACAACAAATGTTAGCTTTTGTATCTTACAGATCTTTCTTATTTACCTTCTGCTAGGTCAAAATACTTATTTAGCAGTTACAGTGTCCTGAACATTGTTCATAAACATAGACTCCAGTAAAATTCCCATTAATCAGAACAGCAAGAATGAGTATCACTATGATATTTTTTGAATAGCCCTATTTATATTGTATTTCATATCGTAATTTCTTGCCTAAATAACCAGTAATAGTCAGCACAGAAACATATATTCCTCATGCATTTTTTGTGTTAGGCAATCAAAATAATAGTCAGATATTCAGCAAACCCATATTTTTTTATGAAAAAGGGTTAACTGGGAGAAAGTCGTGCCATATTGACAAAAGTAGCTTTGCTCCCTATGAAATAAAAGATTTCAGGTTTTTATGAAGGATTTCAAAATGTTGCTGGGTAAGTTAAAACTAAACAAATAGTGATTCATTTCCCCTCAACATTAAATAAAATTGTCATTCCCTGAAACTACAGTCATTGGCTTTTGCTTTTGACAGAAGCTGTCTTCTAGAATCCAAGCATTTTGTCTAACATCTTTCCAAGCAACATTTAAAGTAATTATTCTCTCATGCCTGTTCACTTGCTTCCGATTGCTGTCCCAAACTTCTCCCATCAGTCTTCACTTGATTGCCTGTATTATTCACAATCAATGTTCTGATCGCAGTGATCAGCGATCTGTCGTGACTCTATGAAATATTCTTTTCCACAGCTGATAGCTATCTTTGTGCTGAGCTTTTATCTTCTCCTTCTAGGTTTACCTGCATCACTATTTAAAAGCCCTTTTTTATATAAGAAATTTGTGAAGAGCTTTCCCCTTGCTTTTCACATTCTGTATTTCTGTAACAGATCTAATAAGGGGACAAAACAACAGACTGTAGTAGCAAGAAACAAGTGGGATTAATGGCCATGTAAGCAATTACATAGGTTAAACATTAATATGAGATGACATACCCTTTTACTTAGTGAACTCTGATAAGAATATTCAATATTCTCTAGTTCTGACATTTTATACCAAAGGATACTGATGATTCTATGTGTCTATTATTTCTTTAACCATCTATTGCAGTAACTCCCCCTAAAAAAAGCTCAACAACTTTGGCTCCCCCCTCCCCACGGGTAGATCACTGCTAGATTTTTATTCTGGAAGTACCGTAGATCTACTGCTGCCGCCATTGTGAGTGTTGGGGAAGGCCGCTCCCTCCTGCAAGCCAATTCCATCGGGCCTAGGGGGCGGGCCCCACCACCACAGCTTTAAGAGGCTCCAGCAAGGCCTTGGGACATTGTGGTTGCTGCTACTGCTACAGCAAATGTCGAAAATGGTTTTACGTGTCTTTAAATGTTTTAAACACATTTTGACTTCATTGCACTGTGAACGGTGGTTTTTATTTATATATTTTTATTTTATTTTTGTTTGGGGTGGGATAAATGTTGAGTTGGGGTGGGGATTAGTTTTATTTCAGTACAATTGTTTTTGGCTTTGTTTTTACTTTTACTATTTTGTTATGCTATTGTATAGTTTGTATTTTGCTTTTTAAGGGGAAAGGGTCAGGGCTGCCTGGGAGTGGGCCCCAGCCAACAGAATGCCTGGGGCAGGTTCCACAGGGGCAGAAGCACCGGGACACCCATCTCAGTGATCACAGGCAGAAGGAGGAGCTACTCTAAGACCAGACCATGTCATTACCGAGGAGGCAGGTTTAGTCATTGTTTGAAGACTATCCCTGTCTCCGGGTCTGGTCCTGACAGGAAGGATACCTACTGGAATTAGCAAGGGAAACCCAGCAAGGTGCTGCTGTGCAATGCCAGGTCAATGATGTATAAGACTACTGCCATCCACGACCTGATTGTAAAGTAAAGGTACCCTTGACCGTTAGGTCCAGTCGTGGACAACTCTGGGGTTGCGGCGCTCATCTCGCTTTACTGGCCGAGGGAGCCAGCGTTTGTCCGCAGACAACTTCCGGGTCATGTGGCCAGCATGAAAAGGCCGCTTCTGGCGAACCAGAGCAGCGCACAGAAACGCCGTTTACCTTTCTGCCAGAGCAGTACTTTTTATCTACTTGCACTTGATGTCTTTTGAACTGCTAGGTGGGCAGGAGCTGGGACCGAACAACAGGAGCTCACCTCGTCGCGGGGATTCGCTTACCCTGCTGCTAAAAACTAAAACCCTTTAATATCTAGAGAAGTTTCTTTTTGTTGTGTTTCTTGTTTCTTTGAAATAATATTTGTTTATTTACTTGCCACCATTTAAACAAAGCAAGCTAATCTCCTCAACTGCTAAATAAAGAAAAGCAAACATTACTCTTTCCAGGGTATTCTGTACAGTATAACATTGTGGCAGTCTATTTTAAAGAACACAGCAGGTGGCAAGATCATGCACATTAACAGAATTTTTTTTAAAAGGGGAATTACAAGGGTATATTCAAAACAATAAGGTGGGCCTGCTGAATTAACTAAGTATTAATTATCTCTGGACACCTGCTTACCTTTGAAAATCTATTTAAATTAATGACTAATATTATTCACATGTGGTTAAGAGTCTAAGTTCATTCTCTGCATGACATGTTGGTGTAGTTAATTTTTGTTTATCAAAAGAAGTATCTTAAATATTTAAAATAATACATGGTGCATCCTATTTTCACAGTAATTTCTAAAATACACACTCAAATGGGACAACTACATCTTCTTAAAAGGTACTGAGATAGCTTCCCCTCTCTCTAGCCTATGCTATATACAGTACTAGTTTAGTAAGAATACTATTCTGCATTTAGACTAAATTTCACATTTGTTTCCACCCAGTGGTCTGGCTTTACTTCAAGTTTGGGAAATATGCAAGCTAAACCTTTAGTAGCATGTTTGATCTTATAAAAATTCATGAATATGATTACCACATGCTTTCTCTACCAAAAAGAAAGGCTAAATACCATCTGGGCAAGATAGTCTAATTAGTGGATTGGACCACGGAAGCCCTGTTAGCTCATATATTTAAGCTCATGCCCCTTGTCCATTTAGAAGGAAATAAAAATTGGTATGCTAAGAAAGTGGACAGCAGCAATCCTTTAGAATCAGGGCAGACTGAAGTTAACTAAGCTCACAGAATTTAGCCATCCAACCCTCCCCATGGGAGGTTCCTATTTTTCTTTTCTTGATGGATATAGTTGGCCCAGCACAAACCTTGCGAATAAACTTGGCACCACATGAATCAGATTTTAATAAGTTGAATGGCATGCTGAAGCAGACTGGTATTTAAAGGCAACAGCATATGATGGGGACCTTTTTTTTTAGATTTGGCAACTGCAATAGAAAAGTAAATGATAAAAGTAAATGAGTAGCTATTAAAATAAAATGGGATGTAAGTGGGAAAATGACTTTGCCTTGAATGCACACATAAAGTATGAAGATACTACAAATAATCTAACCTGCATGCACATAAATGTACAATAAAATCATATCATGTATACTAATAAGGAAATTGTTTTCCAATTTAATATTATCATGTAGCCAAACACATTACCACAAACAAGAAAAATATATCAGCTTGTTTGGGGGAACCAAAAGCTGCACAAAAGTAAATATATACTGTATTTTAAAATGGGGTGGGGGCGCTTAAGGGATCAAAGCACCCCAAAACAGACTAATGAAAACTAGACACGCTTATTGATGTATTGTCTGATACCAATTATCTGTTGGAAGTTGAAAACAAAAGGGGGATATGGAAAGGAGTATATTGGAACACTCAACAGAGACACTCCCCATGACAACATAGTAGTAGTAGTAGCAGTAGCAGCACTAATAGTAGCCGTAGCAGTAGTAGTAGTACCCTGTCCATCTGACTGGGTTGCCACAGCCACTCTGGTCCCAAATCCATGAAAATGAAACACATGTATCTGTATAGATTTACATTTCTGTATAGGAATGATTATGAGAGATAGTGTGCGCAAACACACAGACACAGACACAGACACAGACACAGACACAGACACACACACACACACACACACACACACACACATGATCCAATTCAGAACCGTTGGAACCAGCTTGCTATAGAAAATGGAGATAAATGTGTGAATCAACCTTCTGTAAAAACAAAGTCACCCCTTAAAAAACTGATCATCAATCTGGAAGCGAATTGGCTGTGCCAAGCCATTTTTCTTTATCTCAGAATAATTTATGAATGTGCTAGTGAAAACATGTAATGACTTTAACCAAAGACCTTTAAAGAAAAGCAGGGGCATAGTATTTTGAATGCTAATGCTGACAAGTTTCAACAGCTTATGATTAGCATTCTCTTTACCATTTAGAGGGGAAAGCTGAACAAATAAATGCCTTTGAAAGACTAATTGAATATACTGAATAGTCAATTCTTGTACAAGTCATTCAAAGTTTATCTGCTCTAGATTCATTGTTAACCGTTCATTTAAAGTATATGAAACTTCTAAGACTACTTAAATTGTGACTAATGTCATAGATGTTCATTTACATACGTTCAAGAGTATTATTGGTGAGAGTAGCAGGATTCATTTGCTACAAGGATTGCACATTTTGGTACTTCCTTATCTATAAATATTACATTAAAAATCTAGTATATATTATTATTTTGTACATTGCTTTCCTAATACACTTGTAAAGATATGGGTAATAGTTATGCTCACTATTAGGAAATACTGCAATGAGATGTGGATGGAGTTTTTGTTTGTTTGGTTGTTTGTTTGGTTATTTGAAGGATCCATTAAAATTTTGTTAACTGTTTGGTAGGAGACACAATCAAAAGGTAATATAAACAACTGATAGAATTGATTTCTTACTATTAATATCAGCTCATAATACCACAAGTATTACAATATAAATTAATAAATGTGGTTTTTTCTAAATATAACATATGACCCATTATGTTGATTTAGATCCTGTCCTTGAGCCCCCTCCCCGAATAACAATGTGCGCTTGTTTGAAAATATAGCACATATACCATACTTGCATAACCACAGCTGCAAAATTTCTTCCAAAAAACTCGTATCTATTCCAAAATATATTAATGCCTAGCAATCCCCAATGGAAGTGAGAAATGTTCTGCAAACACTGGGATGGTACAACAGGTTTACACAAAATGCAAAACCAAACCATGGTCTAAATCTTGCATCACAGGTACCCCTACATTTTCAGATTCAAGTAGTCTCATGCAGAACAGATCACTGCAGTCCTCAAGACTAATAGAGCATGAACAGGGCCATCATTAGCAGATGCTGCGCCGGGGTGCAAATATCCGCCCAGCGCTCCCAAATTACCACAGAGAAGTGTTGGGGTGGCCATAGCTGCACACTGCCAGCCATTTGGGGGGGGGGGGCTCTCCCAATGCCGCTGCGGGAGAGCGATCCCTGCAGAGGCTTGTGAGTGAAGTTGCACCCCTCCCAAGCCTCCTCGGGAGGAGAGCAATCCTCACAGAGGCTTGGGAGTGAAGTTGCGCCCATTCCAAGCCTCCGTGGGGGGAGAGTGCAGCTTCCCTTCCAAGCCTCCGTGGGAGGAGAGTGATCCCCGCAGAGGCTTGGGAATGGCACTGACCGCCCGCCATCCTTATGGTTGGCCGAGCGCAGCTGGCGGGCGTGCAGGGAAAGTGGAAGGCGCTGGAAAAGGTGCACAGCTCCCCCACTTGCTGGGGCACCCCTGAGAGGCCAGTATCCTGGCACGACGTACCACTAAGCCCTATGGGAAAGACGGCTTTGAGCATGAATGACAGTTACCAATAATAAATTGCCAGTACAAAACATAAGCCTTCTTTTGAAACTCTGGGGAGG
Source organism: Zootoca vivipara (assembly GCF_963506605.1). Classification (NCBI taxonomy): domain Eukaryota; kingdom Metazoa; phylum Chordata; class Lepidosauria; order Squamata; family Lacertidae; genus Zootoca; species Zootoca vivipara. Next base: position 58,644,513 of record NC_083279.1, read on the forward strand.
AAACCACTTTTTGACACTCTGTCCACATTATGTAATCACAGGGGTGGCCAAGAGACTGCGATCTACTCGCAGAGTTATAAACTGGCAGTGATCTACCCCCCTTTTTGTGGTTCAGGTCAAAGTTCTTGAGCTTTTTTTAGGGAGGAGGAGAACCCCGGTTTTTGGGGGTTCAGGTAAAAGTTGAAAGTTGTTAAGCTTCTTTGGGGAGCCAGTGATCTACCCATAATCTACCACAGACGTCCAGTGATCTACCAGTAGATCACAATCTACCTGTTGGACATAATGGATCCAGGAATCTATGAATTTCAGTGACCAAAAACTGGCCACTGAAGACCACACCTGGACATTGCTACTGTAACAAGTACAAGCTGTCAACAGATGGTATGATGCTGCTTATTCAACAAAATGTTTGTCAGGGAAGCATAACTGCTTCAGGCTATAGTAAATTAATCCCCAAAGAGTTATGCTTTATTTGCTCTTTTCAGGGTAAGATGGAATACTGATTAGATTATTTAGTGGAAGATTGATAAAACTCTGAATAAAGCACCTTCAAAACTCATTGTGGCCAGAATATATATATATATATATATATATATATATATATATATCAACTGATTTTTCCTTCAATGAATAGAATCAACCCCTTACCTAGCAACAAGTCTCCTTTAACAACAAAATCCAAATTCATAAATAAGTACAGTAGTTGCTTTTCCAGGCATTGCTGATCACATCTCCAAAAAGACATAGATGTTTTCTTTTATTTCCTATTCTGTTTTCACACTGGTATTGCTAGTAGTTGGCTGACTAGTTATGCAAGAAGCCAAGCCAATGATTTCAGAGCTTTAATGGCAGTAAGCAATTTTCTCCTTCCAAAATTTGAAATAAAAACATAGGGTTATTATGCATTGGTGTTTTGTTGTTCTAATTAAGATTCTTGAGACTTTTCCAGCTGGAACCCTGGGCCTTAAGTCTAACTTCTTATTATATGAAGCTGACATTGTTTAGAAGCTAAACTTTCATCTACAGAGACTCTAAGCAAGTTCCCAAATGCATACATAAACTGATAACACTGGGTTATATCCAATGGTAGCACTAGTGGGAATTATTTCTGCTCACACAAGGCAAATCACTAAAAAATTCCCTATTCTTTCTATCGAATGCAGCCTCTGAGCAACCTAAAAAGCTTGTCCTAATGGACTGGGAACCATCTAGAACAATATGGAGGTGGAGGGAATGGTGAAAACTAGGAGTCAGAAAAGTTGCACAGACAGTAAAACTTGGCTTAGTCAAAAAGCAGTAAAAGTTCCCAAATTATTGGTATAGGAACACAAGAATGGCTTGTGAGATACATGTGGCTAAACTGGAGCAACCAGCTGGACCAACCAACTTTGCCTCTTCACATGCTGAATTCATCAGGTAGACTAGAGGTTCAACAATAGGCAGGTGATACAGAGTAACCTAGGTAAAGCCTGGCAGGACAGCTTACTCCATGGTCTTAACCCCTTCGTGCATTAATTAGACTTAAGCATGTTGGTTATATATTCACATACAATAATTCCACCTGTAGTGGCTTTGGATGTTGCAACAACCCGATCCTAACAGAGCAAGTACCTTGAACACTACATGCAGCAGCTCTGAAATTTGAGCGAAAAAGTTTTACAAACTGGATGTGTATTTAAAGCTTGTAAGAATAACAAATCTGGACATCACAGAAACACTGAAATAATCAGAAGTGTGCGGTACTGGTGCATCTTGGTAGCTGCAGGTGCCAGCTATTTCACTGACTGTAGCTTTGCATTTCATTATACACATTATACAACTTTTAAGAATTTTATTCTGTTCTACAGTGACTTGGCATACATTCTCAAAGGATTGACGGTGTGGGCTATATGTCAGGGTCAAGCGGAGGTAACAACAGGGGCGGAGACCAGAGAGAGTTTAATGGCCCAGCTCTCTCTGGGACTGTCTCTTACACCTCTGAGCCTACCCGCAACTCTTCCCCCACCTTGTCTCCACCCCTCTCAGACTGCCCAGATTCTTCCTGCCTCACAGGTGGCGCAGAACCCAACAAATCACTGGCGCCTTCCCCAGGACCATCCTCCTGTTCCCCCGCCTCCTCTGCCCAGCTCTCGGACTCCTGCCTGTCCTTGACAGTTCATAGGTTTTCAGTTCACAAAGATGTTGCCATAAGCCACCGAAAAAAGCAAAAGTTGGCCTGGACAATGTTGCCAAAGAAACGAGATTCTCTAATACGGGAGACAGTTCAGACAGCAATTTAGATGGATATACTGCCATGGGGAAGTGTCAGAAGGTCCATATATTCCTTGAACGTAAGAGATGGAGACAAAGTACTTTAGATCAGGGATGGGCAACCGTGTCCCTCCAGATGTCCTAGTATTATGTAACTCCCATCATCCCACATCACTACCCATGCTGCTTGGGGTTGATGAAAGTTGGAGTCCAATGAGACCTGCAGAGGCAAAGGTTTCCCACTTCTGTTTGAAATAAATCTTGGGTGTTTGTTTCTGAAGGCTTTAATGACTAGAAATATATAATTCTGTGAGTGGAGGAACAGGGGGGGGGGACAGTACATGAACTCTGTATACAAGAGATGCCACAAACACAGAAATGTAATTAAAAGCAACACATAATTTCTAAGACGAACATGATTTTCTAGTCTTTAATCAATATATTGGTATATGTACTGATGTATCTCCTCACACTGCTAACTACAAAATGCTGCCTGAGATTGTTATTTCCTCTGCCTGACATACTGAACTGGAAACCTTCAGATATAAACAATGGCTCTTTATACTGCAGAAATGTAACATCTGTGTGCAAAATTATACTATTTTTCTCCCCCGAGCTAATATCCCCTATCATAAGTCTATTTTACAACTGACAAACGTCTCAAGTGGTCAGTAAATCTGGAGGATGAGGTGTTATTAACTTTCACTTCAAAACAAAAGTTATTATATCAAAGTACAAAACAACAGTGGCGTTCATGTTACACAAAGTCTAGCAGAAACTAGAATTTATATCTGACAGAATAGAAGTAGCTTCTCCCAAGTCTTCTCATTCCCCAACCTATTTTGCCAGCCACCACCTTTTAAATTTCTAAATTAACCATGTCTTTGGTGTAATGATTTTATCTTCTCTTTTCATAAAACAATGCCCCCCAAGTCCAAAGAAGTGACCATAAGGCTATGCTTTACTTTCTATTCAAGAACCATAATCACTTCTTCCATTTCCTGCATATACTCTCTTTTTCACGGGGTACAGTACTTAGTAAATGTACAGTGCATTCATGTTACACTATAACCAGGACAACTTATTCTGTCCTATAAATCTTGCAAGTAACTTCCACACTCAATGGACTTCAGCTGTGTTTATTGCAGACAGCAAAAGAAAATGGTTTATTTTCTTTAGAAACACTAGGAGGATTGCTCTGGGGATTGAGGTAAAGTACCCACTTCTGATTTTGCCAGACATCCACTCAAATCAGACCAATACATCTGCACAGATGAGTCTGATACAGACAGCTTAGAAGCGAACTCACTAGCAGATCCATTAACCTATGCAGTATCTGCATTCTACAACTCTTCCTTACCCATTTGTTATTTGCACTTTTTTTAAAAAAAGGAATGTACGGTAGTTTAGAGTTCTAACATGTCAAGCTCTTCAGTTTGCAGTGTGAGGCTCGGGTGGGGAGGCAAAACAAACATGCTACACATAAGCACATAAAACACCAAACCCAATAAATGGGACTAAGTTAGTACTGGAGGGTACAGGGGGTACACACATGTGGTGCAAGGTTTGGGGAGAAAGCAGCCTCACACATCAAACTTGACCTGCAGGTTGGAGGTTCCCCACCCATGCCCTAGAAAAATTCTCTCTAATCTTTTATGTTCTGGAAGGACTTATTCTTTCAACATGGAGAAGCAATTTGCAGATGTGTACAGAGACGTATCCAGGGTTGTGGGGTGGGGGAGAATAACCTAATTTCTAAACTTTGCAACTATAGCTATATTATAACATTAATTGACTACAGTACTGAATTAGCCCTTAGAAAACCGATCAAAACTTTCAAATTTGGGGCTTCACTCTCTATGTCTCTGAAAAGATGGTGTTCAGTAGCTTTCCCAGTAAACCATGTTTTTCTCAAATTCGCTATAGCTGGCTCAAAGAAAGGATTACGGCTGTCACAACTAAATAGTTATTTGAATTCCTTATCAGCATTTCAGAGTGTGCATCTCTCATGTGAAAACAAGCTGCTAAGTTTTCTTTTCTGGATCAACTCATCCTGTCCTTGTACTGGACAATGACATTAATTGAAACCACCCAGGCAGATTCTGTGTTTGTGCTCCCCTCCCCACCCCACCCATTTCAAGTTTCTGTATATCAGTTGCTTCATTTCAATGTGATTAGCATGAAGCATGTGCATCTTGTGACTTTTGCTACAGCTGTGGAAAAAAGGGAAAACAACAACATTTTTTTGCATATGCTTTAAAAACAGCATGTATTCTAACCAATATTACTGCTGACTAGAAGATTTTGTCAATCTGCTCTCAATGGCATGAAGCTAATTAACAGTTGAGAACATATTGAAAACTTACTAAGTACTATTGGTAATAAAACTACAAATTGCGATGTGACAAGATCTTCATTTTATGTTTGATTTCAGATGCAAGGTCATATTGCAAAACCAAATGATTATAGCGAGGAAATCATTTGACTAAATTGTGCATCCTCCCAAGTTTGAAAAGCAGATTGAGGATTTTGCATAGGAGCCAAGACCAAGTATTTATTTATTATCCATTTAGAGCATTTCAATCCTGCTCTTCTGCCCCCCAAAAAGAGCTCACAGAGTGTCTTATAAAACAGTCCCTGCATTCTGGCTTTAAAGTTTGGGGAGGGAGAAAAGTAAGTTACAGAATTCTTGTAATAAGGCGGCGAAAAGGAGGCCACCCCCCCCCCCAGCCGTGCCATGGTTTAAACGGCAGCAGCCACGTCCCTGGCTAACCTGATTGGTCAGCCGGAGGGCATGGCGTGGCTGGGAGTCCCAATGACATGGGCGGCATCACTCCGCGTCCTGCTGGGTCACAGGGTGGTCCCAGATGCCCACCTGCAACTCCACCCCCCCCCTGGAGAAGGGGAGTGGTCTTACAGAATTCTTCTAATCATCAGCTACAATGTATATATTTCAAGGAAAGAAAGAACCAAAGGTTTAGAAAAATGTATGGAAAGGCCCTTTACTTCCATTTCTTCTCTTTTCTTCTCTTGCGCCTTCTCCTGAGTGAGTATGTGTGTGTACGCACGCATGATACAGAGAGATAGGGAATGTACAAGCTTTCCAGATTCACAGCTCATGTTCCAAATTGTTCCCCAAATTCAGCAAGCTAAAAAAGCATATTGTATGTTTGTTTGGAAGAGGGTTCATAACAATAATAAACTCTTTGAAATATGGTCTCTTGTAGCAACCAAAATGGTTCAAATCAGATTTTGTTAACCTACAGTTTGAACAAGGAAGGTAGAAGAAATTCAAAGGTTTGGCTAAATTGACATTGACACACTTAGTAGAGATACTAGCTGAATCCATGATGCTAGAATATACCGTATAAATAGCAGGACATCTGAAGTGAGCTATATTTGCATTAGCCACGTAATATGCCACTGGGGAATTGAAAAAAGATCACCAAATGAAGAACCAAATACACACAATGACTGTCATTTGGTGTCAGTTTTTTTGTTTGTTGCCCAGCTTTGTAGTGTTTTTTCTCATGTGACCAAAATTCTAGTTAGGGTTTCGGGATAGCTAAAGTTGATGGTGCTGTATGGACTGTTTGAAAGTTGGTATCTAGTTTGTGTGAGGGTCTGTCAGTTCAGCATGGGATTTGGAGGCAGTATTTATATACTCAAATTCCATTACTTGAGATGTTTACATAATCTGAATCTGAACCAGTGTGCTGTGGTTCTACTTCAGTACTTGTGTTTGGGGGCTACTTATCTGGAAAAAAGCCCTGAAATAAAACAGACACACTGGAGTTGGATAAAAAGGGGCCTTGGATCCCATACAGGGGGCTGCTGAAGCATGAGTTGGAATTCGGTAGGGACATTATTATTATTAATTGAATTTATATACCGGCCCTATGCCCAGGGGTCTCAGAGCTATTCAAGATGTCTTGAGGACATCTACCTCAAGAGCCCTCAAACGCATAAGGCATAGGTTACCGCAGAAGGGAAGTAACAGAAGAATTCTGCTCACACTTACCTGCATCCAGTCCTCTGTACTGGGAACTAAGTGACTACATGAAGAGCCACATAAACTTATCATTCCCTTTCTGGGGAATAGCTACAATTGGGACACAAATGAGAGCAAAGAATTATGGTAGTTTTGGGTGTATACAACTAATACTAGCATTACAAATCTTTTAATAAAGTTATAACTCTGCTAATAAACCCTCTCTTTGTTCAGAAAGGGAAGGATATGTACACTTATATATGGCACCAGAGAGGTGTTCATGTCCCATTGTGTGTGCACTTTCTTGACAAGAAATCAGCGTATGTGGATTAGAAAATAAAGATGAAAACTCTTCTCTCCACCAGGCATACTACTCAGGAAGTGAATTTCAAAACAAATTTTATACAAGTAATACAGCAATTTCTCCATTTAAATGCTGTATATTTGTGTGTGAATATACAAGCACACCAATGTAGATACAGTGGTACCTTTACTTACGAATAACTCTACTTACAAATGTTTCTACTTATGAATGGAGCTCCGTCCGCCATCTTGGATGCGGTTTAGATAGGATTTTTTCTACTTACGAATGTGCGTTCGGAATGCATTAAATTCGTAAGTAGAGGTACCACTGTAATAAAAACTGTTCCTGTAACTACCTTAAGGTAAAACTGGAAGTATTAATGTTTCAATATGAATCATTTAAGCTGAACACGGTAAGAGATAGATTTTATTTTATTTTTGCAATTTCACTCATGTATGCAATACTACTGATTGCAACTAACACACCTTACTGCTTTTTGTACTTCAGATGACATATGGGCCTACTGGACTGTCAAAACTGAGACTGGGTGCTGTGAAAGCCTTTAATTATACCCCAGTTTTAAGGCAAAGAACAGAGTGCATACAACTGTGTTAATCAATTAGCTGAGCTTCTGAATGGAAAGATGTTGTGGGGTTTGGTATGTATTTGACTTTTCCTCTTAGTAAGATGCAGCATGTACGACAAAGCTATCTATTGCTTCAGAAGAGCTTTTCATGCTTATATGCACATTGACCATTGTTCCATTATAAGAGCCACATTAATCAATGTTGGGAGAGTACTGAAGAAATAAAGCATTGGCTGTTCTATCAGTGATTTATTATATAAGCCAATATACGTTTGACATGAAACAAGTTGTCTCTCTAAAAGTTGCCACCAACACATTAAACCCTTTAGGTTTGCTAATGTAGACATACATTGCTTTATATGAGGTTTCCTTTTTAAAAAGCTGTCAACCATCTACATAACATTCAGGACAACAAATGACTCAATTTGATTATCAGTACTGTAAAGGCTAATTAAAGGTATGTTCACATCAGTGTCTTGTCTTGCATTTTCTTACTTGTTTTCCCTGATCTGAAAGCAGTCTTCATGTATCTTACATAGTTTTACCATGGTGTTTTACCATGGTATGTTTTTCTCCAGTTGTTCATAAGGGAGTATATCTTCCTAGTTTTACTTAAAGAGCATGTGCCACTTGGAACTGCAATCTGTTTAACACTTGTTAAAGTTAATTTTTGTGAAGGAGCACCATAGCATAGCATAGCATAGCATACAAGGATAGGGGGGGGGGGGCCCTGACCATCAGGTCCAGTCGTGTCCGACTCTGGGGTTGCGGCGCTCATCTCGCTCTATAGGCCAAGGGAGCCGGCGTTTTGTCCGCAGACAGCTTCCGGGTCATGTGGCCAGCATGACAAAGCTGCTTCTGGCAAACCAGAGCAACACACAGAAACACCGTTTACCTTCCCGCCTGAGCGGTTCCTATTTATCTACTTGCACTTTGATGTGCTTTCGAACTGCTAGGTTGGCAGGAGCTGGGACCGAGCAACGGGAGCTCACCCCGTTGCAGGGATTCGAACTGCCGACCTTCTGATCAGCAAGCCCTAGACTCTGTGGTTTAACCCACAGAGCCACCTGGGTCCCATTAGCATACAAGGATACCTACTCATAAACATCTGAAGCTGTATTATAGCAGGTCAGACCGCTGCTATAATGTCTCCTCTGACTGGCACCGTATATTCAGAGATGGAAACATAGGTATTTTCACTAAGCTGTTATCAGAGTTTACTTATAAGTGGGCATTGCAATGCACCACTTAAAGGAGAAATTATAACAGTGTTTGTACAGCTATTATGAGGGGGATTCTAAGTCATTTTAGTATCTCAGTTTAGAACAAATTTCAGGAAAACCTACCGTACCTAACTTTGGTAAGCAGCAACCCACTAGGGTTTTGATGGGGAACCCTTCCATTCCATTCCCAGCAACTTTTCAGGGCTACATACTAATGGGGAGCACTGCCAGACACAAAAATGGGCAGAGCAATGAATGCAATTTTTGTGGAGTAAGCTAGTTTCTACACGCACTCACATACCCCTCTCTTACTGTCTGACAATCAAGAGTTCAACACATTAAAGCAAAGAAACAAAACTCTGGGAGAGTGTTATGCTAAACTAGTTACATGTATGCATTGAGGAGAAAGCTGTGGCTGAGCAGAGTTCCAAGGGCCAGATAGAGAGGTCTAGAGGGCCACATTTAGGATCCGACCATAAGTTATCTACTCCCGCAACTTACACAGGGTTCACGTTCTAGGGATTATGCCTAAAACCAAAATGGTGTATAGTCAAAACCCGTTGGGTTCAATGGCAGGTCATTTTTTCCTGAAAACTGCTCCCCACCATCCGGTCCTTTTTACTATTATTTTGCCATGTGCGTAAAGCTATATGCACACAAATAAAGTGTGTGTAAGTTGCAGGCTTACTGTATTCTAAACATAACTTGCCAACTGGCAAAAGGGCCTTAGAATAACAAGTAATATTTAACTGAACTCTGTGGTAGCATAATATATGCCAACTGGGATATAACACCTTCCCCTCCACAAGTATTTGTGCAATGCCTATTCTGCTTGTGTATCCCTTGGCTTTTAGTGGGCTTTGGATGGCTGCTCCTATTGCTCTTTTAATTTACAGATGGCTTTAGTTTGTTTGGTATCCTTTTTGCATTTCATGAATTTAAATATGAAAGTTGTTGAAACTAGCAAGTCCCCTGGGAATTATGACTGAAAGTCACATTGGTTGGTGTGAGTTCCTTGGTGAAAGAGAGAAAAAATGACTGAAATTTGGCATTTTTGTAAAATTATAAACAGTGTGCAGAGACAGAGAGAGAAAAAAACAAAAAAAGATGTGAACTAGCTGCATTTAGCAATTTTAAGTTTCCAATGTTTAATTCTTAAAAGGAAATGCTGAACTGCATATATGCCATCCGTTTCACACAGATCTAATTGGGAGAGACAGACACCACACTAACTGTTCAGATTAATTCAGTATCTTGCATTCAAGGAGTTGGGAGTCGCCTCTCCCAACCCCTCCCCCATTCTCCTTGTATAAAATGGCCCCAAACATGCAATGAAGTATATATTAATGTCATAGAAAATAAAAGGCGTACGAAACACTGTGCCTGAGGAAACAATACAGAGTAATATTAATGTAGAATATTTTAGCAAATATGTTTCATAACATTCAAGGATTCTTCAAATGGGAGGAATGCTATTTCAGACCCTAAAATTCTTCTTCAAGGCTACATTTAACAGAGAAGCCTACATCTAATGAGGAAGTCCAGTATAAATTAAGGCATTATCCTTAAATTGGATTAAGTTTACTTTTCAATCTAAATTTCTTTCACTTAATCCTATCTTCTGATGTGATAAAATCCCTTTATTCATTGTTATCTCCTTAACAGGGCTGAGGCCCTAAAGGAATCTTTGAAGATATGTGACCTATTGTTAATGAACTATACACAAGACCTTTTTCAAGTCTTAAGGGCTTTGAAGTAAGATCTGTTTCTAGAGGTGAATTTGAGCCAACATACACTTAGGCTATACTTGTCAAGATGTTAGACAGGCCAGCTGACATTGTAAAAACATGTTCAAGTTGGGAGAATTTTGCTCATCTGAAGTGCAAAGTTGAAACACACATAGAACCCCTGTAGCATAAATGACTTCGTCCTTAACCATTGTATAAATCAATCAGTTCTTCTCACTCCAAATATATTACAATCAAAATCCCAACATAGACCCTGGGGTTCGCTAATCATGTAACGATACTATTTTTATTTTTCCTTATAAAGTCATATGTCTTGGGATCCAATCCATGTCTCTTTTATAAGAAATACATTTTCACTGACTTCAACAATTTAGAATTAAAGAGTTGGCAGTTTAAATTTAATAGGTTAAAATTAAACCATATAGCATCATTCTCAACCAAGGTGTATGCAAGTTTTCTTGCAAACTATTAAAGATCTAAATATTTGTGGGGGAAATTACTACTTATGAAAGTTATATTTCAAATGTTGAATTTCTTTTTTTAAAAAATTGCAAAACATTGAACTTCTTTGCAGTCTGCAAACTTTGTCATTCAATTTCAGAAAGGCTGTGTCAGTTCATTAAGAACAGATGTTAAATTAATTGATTGTGAATGAAGTTGTCAAACAGATTGCTAAAGCCCCAGTTACAAATTATAGAGGATGTCTTTTAACGAATCAACTATGAATCCTGCCCTTCTGGCACTACTACATTTTGGAAAATATATTCTGTATTTGTTGTGTCAAACAGACAACATTTCTCTCTGCAGTTTCTTGAAAAAGTTTATTGATAACACTTGAAGTGATTGAGTGGCAGACAGAGGGCAGGTGGTGGTCAAAAGTGTATGAAATTCATTTTTCATGGGCTTCAACCATTTTTTACATTGATTTCAGTTCCCCTACATGTAGTTCTGTGTATATATTTCCAAACATATTAGAAAGATTCTTCCATTGGTATCTACTATAATAGATTAAACCATCCAAAGAAGATAATATAGGGCAGGGCTGGTTAATTTGTGGCCATCCAGAAGACGTGGGCTACAACTTCTCTCATTTCTAACCATGATGCCAGTGTTTGAAGGGAGTTGGAATTCCTGCAATATCTGAATGGCACCACATTGCCCATTGTGCTATGAGGATAACAAAGGCAAAATTCCAGAGACTGACTTTCAAACTCATTTCAATACTTTGGTCAATAATATTATACTTATTTGCAAATCAATGACAATGCATTGTCACAACTAATCTAATGATAAGCCCTGGAGAAAGCTACAATCAATATATCAGTTTTTATAACCAAGGATATAAATATTTTCTGGGACAGCACTTAAAGAGCAGGGCAGACTCGAGCAGGTCGGGCGTCCTGGCGCTGAGGGGCGGAGATCACTCCGGTGCCCCCGCCCTCGCAGCATGGCTTCCGTGTGGCTTTGCCACGCAGTGCCCCGCCTACCAGCCCCGCGCCACCGGGACTCTACCTAGAGCCGGCCCTGTTAAAGAGCATTATCAGTTTTAGTCTTGAAGGGCTATGTGTTTTTCTATTAGATCTGATAATATAGCTATGTACACATATACATCCGAGATACTTAAAAGAAGTGTTTATCAATAAAGTCACTATGAATGTTTCTTGATGGTTCACATGCTTTACAATGTATCCTTAAAAGAGCAGTTAGAAGTTATTTAGGCAGAATTGTGCCTCAGCAACTGCTCTGAAATATCATTTGCATTACATATCTTTCATGTTTTGGGGCAGTTATATTCTTGACAATTATGAAGTCAACTCTCCCACCTTCAAATAGTACATTATGTAGCTTTCCAAGGTGTCACACCCAATCAAGAAAGATACTGTACATACAAAGCTAGAAAGCGATCAGCGCCAATGAGGGCCATGCACAAAGGTGTAGACAGACATGCCTGCCTCCTGGAGAAGTCATGGTTGTGTGCTTGGTGAAATGAACCAGGTCTAGGAAACATATTGGATCTGCCGAGGCCTAGGGTGCTGGACTTGAAAAGCTGAGAGAAGCAGAGAAGTTGGTGGAGACCTTTGGAGATGTACGTTTTGTCATGCACAAGGGTGACAAACATCTCTGCTGCTTCTCACTTTCAAAGCAGTAAGTCAAGAACAAAGCTTGGCTACTGCTTGTGATTTCTTCGGCATGAGACAAACCACAAACCTGGAATGGGATACAATATTAAGCAAAACCATGGCTTAGCTCCAGGAAAATTGGGCAAAGAGCAAAACAGCCACAATTTTTCCTACAAGTATTCACATGTCCCTGCCTTCTTGCTTCACCATAATAGAGGACAGAGGAGGCCCACTGAGCAAATGGAAGTGCTTTCTGCTGGCAGTCACGCACTGTTGGATTTCTGTTTATTTCTAAATGCAGAGAAGCTTCAAATAATTTTCAAATTGTGATGTTCGAAGGGTCAAGAGGCCAACATTCTGGAACCAAATAGCTATAAAAACCCATAGGAAACACACCCTTTGGGAAAGACTGTAACAGCCCTGGTCACTATCAATTTATTTGTTGTTTAAATATTTAAATGCCATTAAATATTTTCACTTTATAATCAACAGATTATAGTATGTATCCTCTACATTGTAGTTTGAACAAATTCTATGTCTTAATTATCTCAACAAAGCAATATCTTCACACTATTATTATTCAGATTCCCCAAAAAGAGTTGCCATCTGGAATTTCATTAATTAAGAAATCTAACTATTATTTAGTGGCTCTTATTACTAAGACAACTGCATTATTTAAACCAAATTTATTTAGGTAGCATTGCTTTTAATCACATTCTGATCAATTATGGTATAACCATGTACTGTATAAAGAGTATTTGCTGTTTGCTGAAAAGGCAAATTTCCTTTAGTAGGGCATTGTATTGTATTATTAACAACCCAGTCTCTCTTGCCCAATTACTACAGCACAGACCATGAAATGGGCAGAGTCATTTAAGAGATCTTTGACATAAACTGGTTCCTGCCCATTTAGGGCCTTAAAAGTCAAAGTAAGCCCTTTGAACTGAGCATAGAAATAAACTGATAACTAGTATACCGTATAAGATACTAAATGAAAGTTATAGCGATGAACCTCATTCACAAGCAGAGTGCATCGCTTTACGATACAATGTTTCTTACGAGGAAGGGTAGGGGCCATAGGAGTTCTAGTGCAATTTCTTAGGGATCAGGACGAACCTAGCTCTTTAAAAGGACCAAAAGGACCTCTGGTTACGAACTTAATTTGTTCCGGAGGTCCGTTCTTAACCTGAGATACCACTTTAGCTAATGGGGCCTCCTGCTGCCGCTGGTGCCCCGCCGCCGTGTGATTTCTGTTCTCATCCTGAGGTAAAGTTCTTAACCTGAGGTACTACTTCTGGGTTAGCGGAGTCTGTAACCCAAAGTGTTTGTAACCAGAGTACCACTGTACTAAAATAATATAGGACCCCCAAACTGAAAAGGTCTGTTTTCTGGTACACCATAAGGCAATCTAGTATCAGAACAATCCAGTTCTTTTATATCACAATAGGTTATCTGTACAGTGGAATTTATTTTAAAGGAGAGCATTTTAATAACAGATGCACTCCAATATGAATTTTCGAAACCACACTGAATCAGCTCATTTTATATATAAAATCTCATTTCAGTTCTACAGTATTCCTTCAGCATATAAAGAACCAAATCAAGAAAAATGTGCGAAAAAAACTTACAGTACAAGAAATTTAAAAACATTATTATAAAAACATGTTTCCTCAACTGCAGTGCTTGCTAAATTGTATGCAAAAAGTATGACTTGGATTGCATCATTTAATTTGCAATCTTATACCAAATATGATGCATTGGTGGAAGTGCCAATTATGATCATATGGATTTCTATCTGTATTAAGTATATACTCTGACATGCTTATGGATAATGTGTCTGGTACTTTGCCCCCAGACATTGCACAGGGCTGGACTGAATAACATCTACATACTTTAGATTATACTAATAAGCAAGATATCAGCTGTTGGTGGGACTCCGCTGAAAAGCAGTACAGAAACCCAAAGAAAACACCAGCTGCTTCTTCTAGAGAAGATGGATTACCACCTGTCTTGTTATGTTGCATATACAATGCAAGGTATAACTGTTCAGTTTAGCAGAGACACCTGCACCCAAAAGCTGTCTAATTCAGAGCTACCTTCTAAATATTTGTGAAAGGCTATAATAAGTTGTAGATTACTTCAGCCAGGAGCCCTGGCATTTTATTCTAAGCAATACCAGTGTTGCAGGGTATCCCAGCTTTATCGGATATACTTTTGAGTACTTAACACTACAATTCTTCCTCCCTGTGTCATTGGTGTTAATGTTAATTTCCTTTCCTTGTAGTATAATTTTACAGTAAATGGATTGCTCTTTAACTGTTGTAACAGTTTTTAAAAAGCCTATCAGCAGTAGCCGTATATAAACCAACCATGTCGAAACATAACCCAGTAGCAGTACGGTAAGTATTTTTTATCCAGGTCTGGTTCTAGACAGACCTTGATACAGTACAAAGATAAAATAGGTCACATGTGGCCGATATTTACTCAGTAACTTTTTGACTTCTGCCTTTCAATAGATGGCATCTCTCTCCACTTCCAAACTGTCTTCAGCTTTTACTCCTGCCCTTCTGTCGTTAACAGGCATAATTTCTCTAAATTCCTTCCACCCATTCTGGCTCCCCTAGTTCTCATCTGAAGGAATTACTTCTTTCTAAGAGCTGTAATTACACACAGTGTTTTAACACATCACTGTTTCCATTTTGTAGCTCTTTCCTTCAGCACTATAAAGCTTTTTAATTTTACTTCAGTTTTTAAGTTTACGGGAACATATGCCTGGAGGAGACACATTTGAGGGGATACATCAGGTGCACAAGTAAATGAAAATTAGCTCAAAGCCAGCTCTATTCTCAAATACATGTTGACATTTTCTTTCAGAGAAAGGCAGGGTCATTCAGATATTCCTACATGATTTAGTCTGCACCTGTGACTTGTAATTAATTTTTAAATAAAGTGCCATTAGCACTATGAAGAAGATTAAAACAACAGTTATGTCTAATTGGCATATATCAGTTTAGAAATATTACCTGTACTCTATTGGAAATTAATGTTTTTTCCACTTAATGCATAATACAGTTATGTTTAATAATGCTTTCTTTCAAATGAATTAGTAAAATTACACACATTAGTATGAAAAGTCTCCTGACAACATTGAATTAGGTAATATAATGGTCACTCCCCTAGTGACATTTTCATGCTGCTAAAGTCCTAACATCAGAAAATTTTACACATACGTTTTTTAGCATTTTGCAAATAATCTGAAGCCTTATATCTAAGGTGTGGGTTGACATATAAACGGTCAACATGTTTGCCAAAGCTTCAAACAGCATACATTGGAACTTTTCAACAAGAAGAAGTCACCATCATCAATACATTTTTGTTTACAGAAGTTCAAAGGAGTTCCAAAGCTCAGTCTCGCAATGCTACTCTGGAGGCCAGCATGTAGGTATACAGCAGGAGTTGGAATAAAACCAGACTCATGATACAATAAAATATTTCAAAAATACCATGCCCCATTAGTCAACTACTGTGAAGCAAGTCAGTGTTAATTTTCAGGTATTAAGAGGAAGATATGATATAAATATATAACAAGATCTCAGATCAAACATACTTAAACTTTTCCAGTTTCCTAGACGAGCATTTCTGGCTGTCTTATGTTGCCTCTCTGTGGAAATATATTTGTTGCAACAGCTGGAACCCTTTGGCTTAGAAAACATTAGCTAAGTGTTTAATGCTTATTAAATGGTAAAAGTAAGAAAGGGACATATCCACGTGCCTGCACACACACAGGGATGAAATATGAAATTCTTGGCTTACAAATGGAGCAAATCTAGAAAAGTCACCCACAGTCAGCCAAGATGTATTCAATCTGCAGTAAAATGTACAGAAGAACCTCTAACTATTACAAAACTTAATGCCATGATGAGTGAGGCTATTTTTAAACATGCTGGGTCTCATGGACTAGGAAACCTAGGTTACAAGATGTTTCTGGAATTAATAATAATAATAATAATAATAATAATAATAATAATAATAATAATAATAATATCATCAACACCAATCCATGCTTTATTGAGTATGAAAATCTACCAAATATAATACCAAATATAATATTTAGGGTTCAGAAGGAATCTTTACTGCTCAGCATCCTTTGGCTTGTCTTATTTTTGTGAGTAATTTGAAAGTAATTTCCTCAATAAACACTTTTCTGCAGTGTGCTATTTTCTGTAAACAAACGGTAAAGGACCCCTGGATGGTTAAGTCCAGTCAAAGGTGACTATGAGGTGCGGCACTCATCTCGTTTTCAGGCCAAGGGAGATGGGAGTTTGTCCACAGACAGCTTTCCGAGTCATGTGGCCAGCATGACTAAACCGCTTCTGGCGCAACGGGACACCATGACGAGTGCCCGAGCGCACGGAAACAGAGTTTATCTTCCCACTGCAGATGTATCTATTTATCTACTTACACTGGCATGCTTTCGGACTGCTAGGTTGGCAGGAGCTAGGACAGAGCAACAAGAACCCACCCTGTTGCACGGATTCGAACCACCGACCTTCCAATCGGGAAGCCCAAGAGGCTCAGTGCCACCCGCTAAAACACATAATGGCCTTGATTGTTTGGATTGCTGGGAGACTGTCTTAAAGCAGGGATTCAATCAAAGGATCTTAGGGTTCCTTTCAAACCTGATTCTGTATATATTGCACAAAATACTTGAAACAGCTTTTCTACAAAGGGTGGCACTGGTGTGATAAGTGTTGTGTGTAACATAGATGGAATGTAGAAGACTATTCAACTGAACATTAGAATGTGAAATTGAAAATTCGGTGTGATGGTTCTTCTCTTATTAACAGGGCTTATGATTGCTTTAACAACAACAAAAAAGAATAAAATGAAGTATGAAGCTTCCATCCTGATAATTTTTAGTTTTCATGAAGAAGGATGTGCATCACCTACTTCCAGAGAAGGTCAGTACAATAAAAACAAATTAAAAATCACCAAGTAATTTTACTAGTATTAACTATGTTGATTGCCTTCAATGCACTTTCAAACTTTAAGGAATTAAAGTTTGATCCTGCAAACCTGGAAACCAGATTGGTGATAACCGTACTTATTCATAATTCAACATGTTCGGGGAGGGGGTTATATAAACCTTAATTTTCCAATCAATGTAAGGTCTCCTAAGCTCCCAGATAGAAAGTGGATTCTTCAAATGTACTTTATCCATTAAATGTTGCTGCCAGCAATAATCATTTATTAATTTGCTGTATTTATATCCTACCTTTTTCTTAAAGGAGCTCAAAGTGACACACATAGTTTTCCCCCTCCTCATTTAATCTTCACAACAACCCTGTAAGGTAGGTTAGGCTGAGAGGCAGTGTCTGGCCCAAGGTCACCCAGTACCGTGTTTCCCCTTTTTTAATACGTAGTCATTAAGTAAGCCATGGCAGGATTTCTAGGCATGTGCGAAACGTAAGACATACCCCGAAAATAAGACATACCTCGGAGAGGTTTGAGACCATGTGGGAGGGGGTGCATGAATTGAGCGCGTTGCCAGGCGAGCCGCGCTGGGAGCCTCCCCACTCTTCCCAGGACTTTTTTCCACTCGGGCCGAGCGCCCGGACAGGGAAACCCCCCGGCGTCGGGAGCGCTGCTGGCCCCTTCCGCGCCTCTGGAGCATTGTGGGCTGCATGGCCCAAGGCTGAGCGGCGACGGGAGGCCCGCTGGCCCTTCCGTGCCGCCAGGGCAACGGATGGAGGCGGGAGCGCTGCTGGCCCCTTCCACTCCTCTAGAGCGTCGTGGGATGCATGGCCCAAGGCTGAGCGGCAACGGGAGGCGTGCGGGCCCTTCCGTGCCGCCGGGGCAATGGGTGGCGGCGGGAGCGCTGTTTGCCCCTTCCGTGCCTCTGGAGTGTCGTGGGCTGCATGGCCCAAGGCTGAGCGGCAACGGGAGGCGTGCGGGCCCTTCCGTGCCGCCGGGGCAATGGGTGGCGGCGGGAGCGCTGCTTGCCCCTTCCGCGCCTCTGGAGCAACGGACGGCTTTTTTTTCTAGCCGCTTTTAAAAACAAGGTGCTGGACTGGAGGGACCTTTGGTTTGGTCCGCCTGAGCTCTTTCTGTTTAAGCGCGGGAGAACAGTTCTTCGGAGAGGCTCTCCCAGCTCCCGCCTTGGGCTCTGCAGCACCACCTTCCACACAGAGGAAGCGTGAGAAGCGCAGCTGCCGAGGGCCCCGCTGACCCCCGCGGAAGCCATCACGCCCCTCCCTCAAAGCCATGTTGTGCCGGAGCAGCCCAGCAGCTTAGCCGGCAACGTCTCGCCCCGCTCCCAATCCGCCTTGCCACCCACGACTGGGCCATTTCAGATTCCACCCCACTCCCGCCCTGCCTCCTCAGCCGCTGTGCGATCGAGCCCCCGCCAGCCAGCCGCCCAAGCCTGGCTCCTTGAAGGCTTCGCCTTAGCAAAATCCCTGCCTAGGCTGGAGCTGGGGGAGCCTCGCGCCATCGCTTCACACACCCGCTCACGGCGCGTCCCAAGCACCAAGCTACCCTGGCGCGGGACCTGCCCGGTTCCCGCGTGCGCAGGTTCAGGCCGCGGCTTCGGCACCGAACGGACGGTGACGGGAGCGCTGCTGGCCCCCTTCTGCCCCGCCGGAATGTTGTGGGCTGCATGGCCTTGGCACCCGGAACCGGCAGCTGCTGCAGCGCCAAGCAGCGCCCCGAGCCAGCGGCCTGTCATAAGGTACCGACTACACTTTCCTCCCTTCCTGTGTTCCGAGAGCCAGTCTCTGCAAATTCCACCCTTCCTGTCTGCCTTATAAGACCAACGAGCAACAGAAGGTACCGTAATAAAATAAAATAAAAACCTAATAAAAAATTAAGACATCCCCTGAAAATAAGACACCTTGTGTTTTTTTGAGGAAAAAAAGTTATAAGACGGTGTCTTAAAAAAGGGGAAACACGGTAAGTACTCATGGCTGAGTAAGGATTTGAAATCTGATCTTCCACTATGCCACACTGGCTCAATTACATAAATTCATAGAATCGTAGAATCGTAGAGTTGGAAGAGACCACAAAGGTCATCCAGTCCAACCCCCTGCCGAACAGGAAACACCACAAAAGCATTCTTGACATATGCCTGTCAAGCCTCTGCTTAAAGACCTCCAAAGAAGGTCTTACTGTTAGGAAGTTCTTTCTAATGTTTAGGTGGAATCTTCTTTCTTTTAGTTTGAATCCATTGCTCCATGTCCGCTTCTCTGGAGCAGCAGAAAACAACCTTTCTCCCTCCTCTATATGACATCCTTTTATATATTTGAACATCGCTATCATATCACCCCTTAACCTTCTCTTCTCCAGGCTAAACATACCCAGCTCCCTAAGCCGTTCCTCATAAGGCATCGTTTCCAGGCCTTTGACCATTTTCGTTGCCCTCTTCTGGACACGTTCCAGCTTGTCAGTATCCTTCTTGAACTGTGGTGCCCAGAACTGGACACAGTACTCCAGGTGAGGTCTGACCAGAGCAGAATACAGTGGTACTATTACTTCCCTTGATCTAGATGCTATACTCCTATTGATGCAGCCCAGAATTGCATTGGCTTTTTTAGCTGTGTATGCATAGGAATGATGTACATCATATTTATTCTAAACAGCTATCTGAAATTATTTTGCAATATTAAAATATTTATTTGCTTTTTCTATATGTCACTCAATAATTTTCCAGATTTTGATAAAATGAGCATGAAATTAGGTTAGCATCTTCTTTAAATGTTCAGTATTCTTAGTAAAGCTAATATATGTAGGTAAGCTTAGCCCCACATTATATTGGTTTATAAATAACAAGCACTTTCTCTACATGGTTCATGCCAATACCACAGGTAGTGTAAACATTTGAAATACTCGATCTTTGTGCCACATAACAGTCAGATGGTTTTTGTAAAAGTGTCCGATACTAAGTCCGATAAACCATAATCCAATAATTCACATTATGTATCTTTAATCTTTTTTAAGCAGTCAGTTTCTGTGCCATATCCAAATCTGCTTTGAAGATCCTGCTTCAAAAGCAAGTTACAAAACAGAGTTGATATTACAAAAAATAAAAGTTATAAGTGGCTGCTCAGCAAGATTTGCCACAAACATCTATAAATTAGAGTTTCAGAGTATGATTTAGAGACACTTATCAGCAACATCCTATTGAGAATATTTTTGCATGTTAACATTTTCTGAATTTCAACTTATATCTATGCCTAACAAATACAATTACATACCTAGGTGCTACCTTGAGAGAAAATTAGAGATATTATGAATCTCTATGATTTTGCTTTCAGGATAAAATAAATACATTTGCAGCTATCATTAAGTGTCCTTGTTATCACCCTATTGCCATTCTATTCTTTGTGGCTTAGGGCCCTCAAATTTACGGGACCACCTCTCCTGGTATGCCCCGCAGAGGACCTTAAGGTCCATGAATAGCCATAGTTTAGAGGTCCCGGGCCTCTACACTTGGTATATTTTAATAAAGTTGTGGCCAAAATTATGCCCAAAAACATTTAAATTTAATGCTTTGTCACTTTGTTTTCATTTATATTGGGGAGGGTGTTTTGGGGCTCGAAGCACAACCTGCTTTACTTGATCAGGGCATTTATGCTCCAATGCACTATATATTTATCTAGAAACTTTGACTGTGGTTTCATTGCTAGCCACATTTTTAATTCTCTCTCTCACTCACACACACACACACACACACACTTTTGCTTTGTTAACCATGTAGCCCAATGATCACTTTTTGAGTCAGTGTGGACACATCTGAGAAAGTACGATGGGCCCAGTCACAAAATGGAGGTGTGGAGGCTTAACACCAAATTGCTGTCACGTGTAAAAGACAAGAAGAAAAAACTGGACCACAAAATGCTGCAGCAATGTCCCTCCTTCCTCAGCCACTGCCATACTCACTCACAGAGAAAAGTTATTGCACCTCTCTCCTCCACTTAGAACAGACGGGATGGAGTAGGGGTGCCATATTTCAAACAATGAAAATCCGGGCGGAAAAGTTGTTGAGCTCTTTGGGCAAATTTGCAAAACAAAATGGCTATTTGGCTATTTTGAAGGAAGATCGCCCAAACCGAAACTGCCAACATGGGTTGACATACGTTCGGATTTTAGCGATGTCCGCCCAGACACTGCTTCCGACTGCAGTGTTCCGGATACGTCCAGGGAAATCCGGATGTATGGCAACCCTGAGAGGGAGGGTGGACACTCCTGGCATCCAGTGAAATGTGAGCATCTTTAAAAGGGCATATTAAATGTAAGAGAGGTTAAGTCAGTGAAAATGGAACAGAGCAGGAAGAGCACTCTCACGCACTGTGGATTTTTGAAGAGATATTTCCATAAAACAATTGTGGGAACCATAGAAGATACTGGCACTTTGGTCTACAAAATAATGATCTAGCCTAAACTTTATCTCCAACTTTGATAATATGAAAACTACATACCAAGGAACCTGTATGCTTCTGACTGATGCAGACACCTTGGTTTCACCACCAGCCAAGCTTCTCTCCCCGCCCCCCCTGTCTTTACTTTGTTTACTAGTTCTAGAGAATTTGAACACTATTTTATGGCAGTTTTAGCCTACTCAAAGTACTGCCCTAATATGGGGTTTGGATTTAAAAGAAAAATAATGGGCCAATCACAAAATCCTTTACTTTATATTGGTGTAGCTCTCCCCTATCTCAAAGGATTACTACAGGTAACGACAAGCTAAAAAGGTAAAGCCCTTATGAACTAGCTTGCTATACTATCTTGGACGCCAAAAGCAGACATTTTAAAAACAAGCCTTAATCTGCACCTGTATCTACAAAGTGTCAGAAAAGTCACTCAGGACTCTGTTTGTTTAAACAAAATACCCTAAAATATTAATATTCCTTTCCCTATGAAAATAGGTCAGACCTAAGCGTAAAATTATTCATGAGAAAACAATGCATGACTTCATTTTCAACTAATTGCTGTGGTTTTGCAAATTGACCAAAAGCATTTCTGTACTTCTGTGAACAAAGGACGAGTTGTTCGCATTGCTTTTACAACTTCCCTATCCAAAAAGTTTCCAAATTAAATCATGTGCTTGCTTCAGACGTATTTCACCATTATTGCTTTCAGTTATTGAAACTCAAAGGAACTTTTGATCTGACAGATCTCATTAAACAATAGGTGAAAAAGTGAAATGCACAAAGGCAGTATTAAGTAATACCTATTTTTTTTGTTGACTTATTTCTCAGAACTCTGGCTCCTACATGGAGTCTCTAGACCAGAATTTTCCTGCATGTTGACAAGTTGTTCAGTTCCGTTTAAAACCTTTATTAACAAATCTGAATAAACATATAAATAAATAAAATAAATACCCCATCCTTCCGGATTTGAAAACTGGGCTCAGGGGGGCTAACAGCAAATATAAACATTAATTAAAAGCAACTTTAAAAACAGCATAAAATACAACATAAATGTAGCATCCATGTCAATAAAATTCAAAAAATACAGGGTCATTTTTTGGGGGGGGAACCCAGTTTAGTAAACATCAAGCTATCGCCAGGGGCTAACTGACCAGCTTACCAATGTCAGTGTTAAGACAGTCCCTGCCCTCAGAATTAGAATCTTAAAAGACATAGGGAAAGAATAATGAGATGAGGATGGGGGAAAATTGACATACAGTCATACCTCGGGTTAAGCACGCTGCGGGTTACGTACTTTCAGGATAAGAACGCAGCGGACCCGAAAGTGTTTACTTCCAGGTTCTGCGCGCTTCGCGCATGCGCATAATTGTAAACAAAAATGTTGGTAAAGACAACAGAAGACTCAACCCAAAGTCAAATTAAATGGTAGAAGTAAATACATTCACTTCTACCAGTAGTGAATGCCATCAAAACTACAGTGGCAGAGAAAATCACACACTGAAAATAACTCTAGTAAGAAGTTAAAATTAGTACGTATGTATCTTCAAAGTTTGTAAAAAACTATGAAATTGTCCAGTCCACACCTTAGAAAGTATATGTTGTATTTTTACTTCCAAGAAATAGCATTGAGAAACCCATACCAAGCAGGAAGTCAACCCAAGACTTGATTGTAACTTATGAATTACTTAAATTTAAGACTCTCCATGCCTCCACCCATAACTATGGCTCCTATCCAGTAGAATGAACTTTAATGTGAATACACTAGATTAAAGTTTTTTTTTACTTGCATATTCTCCACTCTTACTTTGCCTTTTTCTTTCACTCCTTCTTGTATGCATGCATACGTCTCCTATAAGCCCATAATAAAACTGTAGTGTCAGCTAATCCTAAAGCCATATAACCTGTTCCCCATTTATCAAAATTCTACACTTACTTTTTACTTTTGACCCACATTCAGTATGGTCAGTATAAGTTCAGAATAAAGTATTCTGATTTCATGAAAGTATTGAATTATATCTAGAACCTATCTAGAGGTCAGTTTAGACCACTTTAATGTATTCAGGTACCCTCTGGACACGAAGGGAAACTAAAAATGGAAATAAATGAATTGAACAATTTTGCTTATGGAAGCACTTAGACCAACAGATTCCATAAAGATAGAATTGCAAGGAAAGTGTAAACATAACACAAATCCAGAAACTCTTAATTAAAACTCATCTTAAAATGGATGAAAGTCATGAATATAACTTCAAATTTGTCCCTCTGATTAAATGCCACATTCCTGATGAAATAAGAATGCATTTGCTTGCTTCCAAAACACAACATGCAATAATAGACAAAGTGTAGAGTTTCATATATCATGTGCACTGATCGGATAGTCTCAAGCTATTGTAAATATACATGCTTCTCCACTCACATGGTGGCTTTAACAGGAAGAAAAGCCTAGCTCATGCCATCAGCACCAATGACTTGTGTTGTTGTTTAGTCGTTTAGTCGTGTCCGACTCTTCGTGACCCCATGGACCATAGCACGCCAGGCACTCCTGTCTTGCACTGCCTCCCGCAGTTTGGTCAAACTCATGTTCGTAGCTTCGAGAACACTGTCCAACCATCTTGTCCTCTGTCGTCCCCTTCTCCTAGTGCCCTCAATCTTTCCCAACATCAGGGTCTTTTCCAAGGATTCTTCTCTTCTCATGAGGTGGCCAAAGTATTGGAGCCTCAGCTTCACGATCTGTCCTTCCAAGGAGCACTCAGGGCTGATTTCCTTAAGAATGGATAGGTTTGATCTTCTTGCAGTCCATGGGACTCTCAAGAGTCTCCTCCAGCACCATAATTCAAAAGCATCAATTCTTCGGCGATCAGCCTTCTTTATGATCCAACTCTCACTTCCATACATCACTACTGGGAAAACCATAGCTTTAACTATACGGACCTTTGTCGGCAAGGTGATGTCTCTGCTTTTTAAGATGCTGTCTAGGTTTGTCATTGCTTTTCTCCCAAGAAGCAGACTTGTGACATCTTAGCTATTGATGGTTTTGCCTTTCCAATCTTTTTTGCTTTAGTATTTTTAATTCATTTCAGCTTGAGTAAATTGACAAAAGGGCAGTACATAAATGTAAAATAAAAACTGCAATCTCCCCATAGGTTTCTGTTATAGCACTATCTGCAGCCTCTGTGCAACCTGCTAGTATGTTCTTGCCACAGCACTATTATCCAAACATTGGATTTCTGCCTGCTTACAGCTTTCAAAGAAGCCTGCTTTTCCCCAATGCCCACCCTACACCAAAGATTAGGCTGCAAAGACTACTCAGTTACCCAGTGGTAACCCCTATTAAACAAACTCTTACTTCTGAGCAGACATGAATAGCATTGTACTGTACTTTACTATACAGTACAGTGAATTCTTAATGAGAACCTGGTCATTTGCTCCTGCATAGCAGGGGACATGCATAAGCTGCTTTCCAATGTTTTATCATTTTGCATTTGCCATTAACATCCACCCACACATATTGTGCAGTAGTATTTGCAAAGAATAACTTCTAGAGGTACCTAATTTCAATAAACCCAACACAGGAAAGATGCATACTGATGTCTAGGAAACAAGGAAGGGCAAATTAAGAGGCTTCAAGGACTAGAAAATGAGACAAAAGCAGGAACAAGGGAAGCAGGAAGGAGAAGGAGAAGCAGAAGATCCTTAGGACTCCAAGGATTTCTATTGCCTGATGTCCAAATAACTCACTCACTAATCACAGCTCAAACTTCACTCACAGTTATGAACATTGAAAGGAATGAAAAGCCAGGCTGGCTTATCCCACAAAAATCAATTAGAAGTACTTGAATATCTTTCTTCATAACTTACTTTCTGGGGGGGGGGGTACAGACTGACTTCTTCTTCTTCTTAAAGAAAGTTCAAAGCAGCCCTGAAATCATTACCTATAAAGGTTATGCAACAGATCTATAAGAATTTTTTAAAAAAATCCTTCCAGTGGCACCTTAGAGACCAACTAAGTTTGTCACTGGTATGAGCTTTTGTGTGCATGACACTTCTTCAGATAGTTCTTCAGATATTTGAAAAAGTGTGCATGCACATGAATGCTCATGCCAATGACAAGCTTAGTTGGTCTCTAAGGTGCTACTGGAAGGAATTTTTTTTATTTTTGTTTCGACTACGTCAGACCAACACGGCTACCTACCTAGATCTATAAGTCAGCAAATCTATGCACATTTGGAAAATAATACTGATTATAAAGAGCCAGCATCAGTTTCACCAGATCTTCTTTTTTTGATAGTGTTACTATCCCGGGAGATAATATGATCACAGCATATATTGATTTCTACAAGGCTTTCAACAAGACCCCCACAACATTATTGCAGGCAAACTGTTAGATGGCTAAAGGGCCCTACCTATTAAAGCAGACATGTCCAAAGTCCAGCCCCCATGGCAGTATATGTCCCAGAGTAAAATCCTAAAAAAAGCTAAGCAACTTCAATCCTAAAAAAAAAAAAGCTCAACCACTCTAGGGGGAAATAGTAAAAAAAAAAAAGTTCAACCACTTCAGGCAGCCCTCATACACGTTCACTTCATCAAATATGGCCCTCTTTGAAAAAAGTTTGGGCATCCCTGTACTAAAGGGTACTCATCAATGGCTCCTCATCAACTTAGAGGGAAGTGACATGGGTTCAGACCTGGGTCAATAATTGTTCAACATCTTTATAAATGGATCAAGTCCAAAGGAGGTCAACAAAGATTAAAGATTCCAGAGGGCATCTGGAAAAGAAGTCCTGACTCTCAGCTCGGAATGGTGGCTTCTCTTTCATTTGAGGTTTTAAGCAGATGTTATTTGACTGCCTATCAGAAATGCTGCGCTAGTGAATTTTCAGCCTCAACAGGTATTACAACTAAATAAAAATCCAAGCTTCCAACTCTTTAGTGTGTGTGTGAGGGGGTGTTAGCTTGCACATTGAAGCAGTAATGCACTATGCTCAGCTGAATAAACAAATTGTCCTGGGTGGATATCATAGAACAGTATATACAAAGCAAGCTATCTTTAAGGCGATTCCATATCAAAACCAAGACAGATACTATTGTAACACCCAATTTGACTAAAAAAGCTGGAGCCAAACAAGTTCTCCTCCAATAAATAGTCTGTATTGAGTCTCCTACTAGTGACAGATGAAGTCTAAAAGCAGTCTGGTATTCAGAGAATCAGTTTAATTACTGCCATCCTGATTTTTATGAAATGTTCAGCTCATAGCCTCAGTAGAACTGAAAGACAAAATGAATCCTGTTTCCTTGGTTTTAAGTCAGAATGGATAAGAGATGGAAGGATATACATGCATTTAAACACAACCCATACTTAATAGTGATTGTGGCAAGACATTGTTTATGTGAAGAATTTTAAAAACAAAAACGAACTCAGAGTCTTGCTTATCATAGGCAGGGTTTAAGATCCACATTAAATGAATTGTAACACTGTTATTTGAAAACACTGAATGCAAACAGAGAATGTTGGAAAAACGGGGTGATTTAGCATCTGGAAATGTTTTAAAAAGAAAATATCCACACACTAACAGATATCTGAACAAAAAAGTTGTGCTTGAATACCAGCACTATTAGTGCTCCCTTATTCCACCACCCTTTCTTGTGTCATGTTTTTGGGAGGGGAGGGCACTGAGAAGTGTATGTTTTTATTTTATAATTGGTTACTGGACTATGAAGCTTAAAAAAAATCCTCATGCAGATATTTTATACTTCTGCATTACAAAATTATGTCAGTAAAATCTTGTATTTCATCCTTGGCATCCCTAGGAGTAGGTGAAACACAAAGAAGCTCAGTTTCCTCGAGTACCACATGGGTTTAATCTTTGATTAATTGAACAAAAACTAAAAAAACAAAACAAAACAAAAACCCAACCCAGACGTTATTTCTTTTAATCACAGGAAAGATAACTCTTCTGTGGCTTTACTGGTAAGAGAGCCAGCAGATGTCTGTCTGGTCTGGAGGGAATTTCCCTTTCTCAAGAGAAAACAGCTTAAATAGAAGAGGAACAACCATATGCTGACTATGCACTGCTTAACAGATGACGTAGACATGTATCCACTACAATGGTGAAAGGGGACTTTTAAATTAAATTTCATTTAACATGCAATGCAATCAGCTGAAAGCAATTTACATGCTGGATCCAAGTTAGGTCAGATGATTGCCATCTGAATTATCTGGACACAAAAACAGAAAGCTAGCTTACTGAGCAACGTGATTGTTATAAAGATGATGAAATCAAAATGAGTGACCCTCAGTGTCCAAGGTCTTTTAGGTTTTTTATTTTCTTGAGGGAAATGCCTGTGTAAACCTCTAAAACCATATTTTTTATCACCTGTGTGACATGACCCTAAATTATCCTTTGCAATGCCAGCACAAATTTAGAAGAAAAAATGTCCAAGACAAATAAAAGAAAAGCCCTCAAGCACAATCTTAAATTAAAGAACCTAAAAAGAGCTCTACCTACTCCAGCCTCCCCTTTGCCAGTGACCAAACAGATGCCTCTGGGAAGATCACATGCAGGACATTAAGAGAGTAATCCATTCCCACTGTGGTTTTCCAGTAACTGACATTCCATCAAATTGTCTCTGAACCTGGGGGTAGTATATAGATGTTATGACTAGCAGTCATTCACAGCCTTACCTTTCATGAATGTCTAAACCCATTTTCAAGTCATCTAGTCAATGGCCACCAATGCATCTTGTTGTAATCAATACCATAGTTTGTACACTGTGAATACCTAGAGAGTACCTGGCTGGGGAAGACTTCATAGAATTATAGAATCATAGCATCACAGAGTTGGAAGGGACCCCAACAGTCATCTAGTCCAACCCCCTGCTATGCAGGAATCACAGCTAAAGCATCCATGAGAGATGACCATCCAACTTCTGTTTAAAAACCTCCAAGGAAGGAGAGTCCACTACTCTTGTGGGTGTTTGTTCCACTGCTGAACAGCTCTTACTGTCAGAACGTTTTTCCGAATCTTTAGTTGGAATCAACCTGAAGCCATTGGTTTGAGTCCTACCCTCCAGAGTGGGAGAAAACAAGCATGCTCCCTTATCCATGTGACAGCCCTTAAGATATTTGAAGATGGCTATCATATCTCCTCTCAGTCTCCTATTTTCCATACCCATGCTAAACATACCCAGCTCCTTCAAGCACTCCTCATAAGGCTTAGTTTCCAGACCCCTGATCATCTTGGTTACCCTCCTCTGCACACATTCCAGCTTGTCAACATCCTTCTTAAATTGTGGTGCCCAGAATTGGACACAGTATTCCATGTGTCTGACTAAAGCAGAATAGTGGTATTATTACTTCCTTTGATCTGGACACTATACTTCTTGTTGATGCAACCTATAATAGCATTAGCTTTTTTTTTTTTTGCTGCTGCTGCTGCTGCTGCTGCTGCAACACACTGTTGACTCATGTTAAGCTTGTGGTCCACCAAGACCCCTAGATCCTTTTCATATGTACTGCTAGTAAGCCAGATGCGCCCCATGCCAAGTCATTTAGAAAGACATTGAACAACAATGAGCCTAGGACAGAACTCTCAAAGAACCCAAATGGTTCATGAAAAGGGACTTATCTTTGCAGAGGTCATCTTGACTTTTTTCAGAAAGACATGTACTTCTGTAGGTTGGATGATTTTACTGATGTGTTTCTGGTAGGTATGCTTGGCAATTCTGGCAATGCTTTGGTCACTTTGTAAAATGAAAAGATGGCCAAAGCAATAAACTTAGTAGCTCCTAAGTGCCATCTCCCACACTGTAAAGCTTGCTTGGCTCTTTGGTTTAGAGATCTCAAACCAATAAAACAGGTTAGGAGGAGATAGAGTGGCTCAGAACCTAGACAGTTGGCTCAGAACCTACTTCAGCTCGAGCCATGTGAAGTTGAGGGAACCATTGGAGGCCAGATATTTAATAATCACCTTAAAGACAAAATCACTCACATTGGACTAGATGCCACATTTTTAAATAGGTACATCCAGAAAATGGCCAGTGTTTCATTTAAGCTAGTATTGCATGATTAGCCTCTATTGTAGGCACAACAGGAGGTGAACAAGGAACTTGGGGGGGGGGTCTGACCTATCTGTTGTAAGCACCTTTGCTTTCCACAACTTATAATTTCTAGTAATGAGGGACTGTCTGCCTGGGTTCAGGATATTATAAATGGCTCTTTGGCAGAAGAGATGGCCCTGACTACTTCAAGAACGTGGATGCAAAGGCCACATCTGAATATAACTTCATTGGGCATTCTTTGGATTATAGTAACTACTGCCTAGTTACAAATGTCTCTTTCTTAGGCAAGGTTTTGGAGTGAGAGTTTGCCAGTCAATTAGGTAGTGAACATATAATAGGACATGATATCCAGACAATGAGCCTTTTTCAGGGGGGGGGGGGAACACATGCACTAGAGACATATGGAGAAGGGTAATATGTACTGTATATATGTTTATCTGCTAATTCTAGAAGCCTCGGGGCCCAGCTGAGATAACTTGAGCACTTAGTTTTACTAAAGGCAACTATGACTAGTCAATATACTAAGCTTTTGTTATGAGCTGAATGGAATGGAGCTGGCATGTAAAATAGGCATGCCTTCAATCACCTAATGACTTGGCGTAGAATTCAAGCAATTAAATCCACAATACTGTTTATGATGAGTTGTCTATACACATACTTTCACATATCTTAACTGGAAACCAACATTGGTGCCTCTTTAAGCATTGGCTCAAAGCTGAAGGAATTCCTGGCTAGTTTTCTAGAGGCAGGAAGAAATGTCTTAGAAAACAGTACTGGCAATACCGTAATGCTGTGTCTGGTCAAGCTGTAACAGAAGCCCAAGCATGTTCAGTAAGATTAAAAGGACAACTCGGGGGGGGGGCATATTTTGCAAAACGAGTTAGAAGAGCACACCATATACCAAGTTTCTGGTTCTAATAAGATCATGGTCATGCCAAAGAACTCAGATAATGTTGGTGACTTGTCAGACCCTCACACAGTTAGTGTTATTGAACAAGTAGTTCATTATTTAAATATGCCATATATAGCAGACGGTCAGGGAAAATAAGAAAAAAGCTGCCTCTTTTTTAATCAGTATCAATGTAGCTGATGTAGTATCAATCGGTGGATAGTTGCAAAGAATGTGAAGCCTGGTAAGAAATTATCCTCATCTCTCTCCCCACACTCCCATGGGAAAGAGACGTTATCTTAATAATTAAACCTGCCTCCCATCATCTCCTAAGTGATCTTTTTTTTATTTGGGGTCTCAGTCATAATTAGTTGATAGCAGTTAACTGTTTGGCAGACCCTGATAGCTAATCAATTAGCATGGTATAAGCCTTCAGACTGGAATCCGCATGAGGAAGAGCACATTTCCACAATCAACAGTGTACAAGACAGGGGGCACACTAGCTGCACTGGAAACAAGACAGGGGTCATACTAGCTGCACTGGAAACATATTCTGCTTCTGACAGAACACCAACATTAGCACTTCAGAACAATACCAGTAAGAGGCTTGTTGGCACACGATTGTGCAAAGTTATTCACCAGCATCTGGTTATTATTAACACTCTGGTTCTGATCTATCCTCCTGGGCAGAACCAGGAACTGTTGAATCTGTCTTTGTCTTTAGCTCTACTTTAAATATCTACAGATAAGTTCTATGTCCCCCCCCCCCAGACAAAACTTGTTTCAGGGTTTACATTCTAAATTTTAAAATACTCTTAAACCTAGCACCTAACTGAGCCTGTAATACAGCTAGAAAAGTACAAAAAATACTAACCATACTAACAGAACATACTACGTTCTGTTGCATACTAACCTATGCAACAGAACACTACAGCAAATCAGTGCAGCTGGACTAGATTATGTACTCCACTTCCTCATGCCAGGAGGAAAGGGAACTTGGTTGCTTTCCGTCTCTGGCGGCTTTGGGTAAAGTACTCAAAATATATGATATCCCCATTTATCTGGCATTTTCTTCCTTTTTTTACACAGCTGCAAGAATTTCAGCTATTTCGATGTAATAAACTCCAGACTAAGGTACCGTAAATATCTTGGCTAGTGTCTCATCTCCTAAGTGTTAGTAGCAATATGAACCCTTTTGCATTCTGGACCAAACAACCAAAAAGAAAGAAAGAAGGATTATGCTGTTTCACATACTGCCCCAAATTTCTGCTCAAACATTTCTGAGTGACTCAGAGCCTTACTACACTTCAATCTTCCTACATGAATCATTCCTAAAATAAAACACAACAATATATGACAAATACTGAATAAGGTTTAAAATTTCTATTTTGGTTGTAGTGTGTTCATGTACACATGGCAGAGTTAATGGTTTTTTATACTTTGGGAAAGAGGTATCTATGAAAGGCAGTAGTGTCTATGAAAGGCTGGAACGTAAGAATCGTCACTGCAGAATTATAGGTCCTTCCTAGCTGTGGTTTTATTTTTGTGTTCCTTTTGACTCTATCCAGGCCAATGCCAGCCTTGTTCCTTTCCAAGGGCCCAGTGAGAAGATGAACAACATTACACCCTCCATGAAAAATGATACCTGGGAATGGGAAAGAAAATTAGGAGGATTTTCTCTAGGTCCAAGGTATTTGTAACAAGTGTTCCAGTAAGCTAGATTTACAGTATCCTCTTCCAGGGTAGTCAATTTAATTCCTCCTGTTTTCACACACATCCTCAGTATGTTCAATCTTCATTGACTTGCTTCTGGGGGGGGGGGCCTAAGGATTTGTTATACTTCTGCAAACATTGGAGTTCACTCACACCTGTGGATACGTCCGTTTTGTGTGTATGAATAGTGTGGGTCTGGCTACATAAAGGCACACACAGACAGAAGGTGTTTGCTACTAGTTTACAGGATTTCTTTTTGCCCTGTTTTCTGCTCATCCCAGAAAATCATCCCAGAATTAATCAGAAAACCCGAAAGCCTAGACCAAATCTTCTGCTAAATGACACTCAGTGATAATCTGTTGTGCTGCTGGCTAAAGTAGCAAATGACATTACTTGAAATCTCCAACATTTCTAGGAATATAAAATGCTAATATAACCATATGCTTTTTTGAAATACTGTATATACTGCCTTGCAAAACAGCAAGCTCATACAAAAAATGTTATCTTATTGCACAGGAAGTAAGATTTTAAATGTCATCTCATTTTTAAAAGCCTAAAACAGGCATCTAGTAACTCAAGATACCAACTGCTCTTATAGCTGTGATACAGTAATACTCAGTTTACAGCAAACAGAAAATAGGAAAGTTTTTTTTAAGTGCTTATGAACAGCTGTTCAGTTAAACCTTTAAATGCCTCAACCACCTTTTAATGCTACTGCTTCTAGGTACAGCTTCAGAAAACATATTTTCCCCATGCCTGAAGTTTGCTCCGAAAAGAAAAGTAAAAAAACCTGCTTTGAAATCTACTCTAACAGATTACAGTAGTGTTGTAATAAAAATTACCTTCACCTGTGTTGTCCCCATCTGTTGAAAAAGTGCTGCATGCATTCTCAAAACAAAGTACTGCCAGATATGATCACCAATTCGAGAAAGAAAGGCTTGCTACAGAAGCCACTTTTTCTCTATCCTGGGAAGAGATGAGCTAGTGCTGAATTTATTTCATACAATTTATAATCTGGTTGACAGTAAACAAACAAACAAAAAACCTCAAAGTGCTTTACAAAATGAATGAAACAGTAAAATTATCCGTAAAAAGGGTTAAAAACTATTTAAAACATTCAAAAATAAGAACAATAAAAACAGATTAAAACACATGTCACCATTCTACATATCTGAATGCCAAGCTAACAGCAGCTACCATTTGAGTAGAATGGAGATCTTTGTGCACAGTACCAAATATGCATCCTGAAGCCAGTTTTGAAGGTCATGGCCAGAGGATGCAAGTCACACTCAACTATAGTGAATGAATGATCATCTGCTGCTTTTATGGACCAGAGTGGCACCATACAGTCCTTTTAATCTTGGCACTTTCTGAGCAAAGAGCTTTTAAAACACAGCTCTCCTCAAGACAGTATGTTAAGGGTAGCGATTCCATTTCAAAATATGAAGATTATGTGATTGGGTAAGAAGTTACACAACAACAATAACTTTTACTAAGAAAACATACTAAACATGATTGATGGGGGGGGAATCTTTAGGAGATAATCATAAATCTCAACACCAAAATAATATTTATTTGAACTGTTTATTTCAAGGGTGACTAATCTGTGATCCTTCCATCAGACTCAGTCATCTTGGCCAAGTGTCAAAAATGACAGGAAGTGCAGACCAGCAACATCTAGAGGCCTCTACTGTCCTATATCCTTCCGGTATACCTTATATGCCCCTTCATGGATCAATGCCTTGTCGTGGCGAAGGGGCTTGAATAACTCAGAGAAGCTATGAGCTATGCCATGCAGGGCCACCCAAGATGGACAGGTCATAGTGGAGAGTTTTGACTAAACGTGATCCACCTGGAGAAGGAACTGGCAAGCCACTCCAGTATCCCTGCCAAGAAAACTCCATGGACAAAGACAACAGGCATATAAAAGTTATGACGCTGGAAGATGAGCCCCTCAGGTCGGAAGGCGTCCAACATGCTACTGAGGAAGAGCGGAGGACAAGTACAAGTAGATTCAGAGCTGATGAAGCGGCTGGGCCAAAGCCGAAAGGACGCTCAGTTGCGGATATGTCTGGAAGCGAAAGGAAAGTCCGATGCTGTAAAGAAAAATATTGCATAGGAACCTGGAATGTAAGAACCATGAGTGGAGGTAAGCTGGATGTGGTCAAAAATGAGATGACAAGAATAAATATCGACATCCTGGGCATCAGTGAACTAAAATGGAAGGGAATGGGCGAATTCAGTTCGGATGACTATCATATCTACTACTGTGGGCAAGAATCCTGTAGCAGAAATGGAGTGGCCCTCATAGTCAACAAAAGAGTGGCAAAAGCTGTAATGGGATGCAATCTCAAAAATGACAGAATGATCTCAATACGAATCCAAGGCAGACCTTTTAACATCACAGTAATCCAAGTTTATGCACCAACTACCGGTGCTGAAGAAAATGAAATTGACCAATTCTATGAAGACCTACAACACCTTCTAGAAATGACACCAAAGAAGGATGTTCTTCTCATTACAGGGGACTGGAATGCTAAAGTAGGGAATCAAGAGATAAAAGGAACAACTGGCAAGTTTGGCCTTGGAGTTCAAAATGAAGCAGGGCAAAGGCTAATAGAGTTCTGTCAAGAGAACAAGCTGGTCATCACAAACACTCTCTTCCAACAACACAAGAGACGACTCTACACATGGATATCACCAAATGGACAGCATCGAAATTAGATTGATTATATTCTCTGCAGCCAAAGATGGAGAAGCTCTATACAGTCAGCAAAAACAAGACCTGGAGCTGACTGTAACTCAGATCATCAGCTTCTTATAGCAAAATTCCAGCTTAAACTGAAGAAAGTAGGAAAAACCACTGGGCCAGTAAGATACAATCTGAATCAAATCCCTTATGAATACACAGTGGAAGTGAGGAACAGGTTTAAGGATTTAGATTTGGTGGACAGAGTGCCTGAAGAACTATGGATGGAGGCTCGTAACATTATACAGGAGGCAGCAATGAAAACCATCCCAAGGAAAAGGAAATGCAAGAAAGCAAAATGGCTGTCCAACGAGGCCTTACAAATAGCGGAGGAGAGGAGGCAAGCAAAATGCAAGGGAGACAGGGAAAGATACAGGAAACTGAATGCAGATTTCCAAAAAACAGCAAGGAGAGACAAGAGGGTCTTCTTAAATGAGCAATGCAAAGAAATAGAGGAAAACAATAGAATGGGGAAAACCAGAGATCTGTTCAAGAAAATTGGAGATATGAAAGGAACATTTCGTACAAAGATTACCATAATCAAGGACAAAAGTGGTAAGGACCTAACAGAAGCAGAAGACATCAAGAAGAGGTGGCAAGAATACACAGAGGAATTATACCAGAAAGATATGGAGGTCTCGTACACCTCAGGTAGTGTGGTTGCTGGCCTTGAGCCAGACATCTTGGAGAGTGAAGTCAAATGGGCCTTAGAAAGCATTGCTAATAACAAGGCCAGTGGAAGTGATGATATTCCAGCTGAACTGTTTAAAATTTTAAAAGATGATGCTGTTAAGGTGCTACACCCAATATGCCAGCAAGTTTGGAAAACTCAGCAATGGCCAGAGGATTGGAGAAGATTAGTCTACATCCCGATTCCAAAGAAGGGCAGTGCCAAAGAATGCTCCAACTACCGCACAATTGCGCTCATTTCACACGCTAGCAAGGTTATGCTTAAAATTCTACAAGGCAGGCTTAGGCAGTATGTGGACCGAGAACTCCCAGAAGTGCAAGCTGGATTTCGAAGGGGCAGAGGAACCAGAGACCAAATAGCAAACATGTGCTGGATTATGGAGAAAGCTAGAGAGTTCCAGAAAAACGTCTACTTCTGCTTCATTGACTATGCAAAAGCCTTTGACTGTGTCGACCACAGCAAACTATGGCAAGTTCTTAAAGAAATGGGAGTGCCTGATCACCTCATCTGTCTCCTGAGAAATCTCTATGTGGGACAAGAAGCTACAGTTAGAACTGGATATGGAACAACTGATTGGTTCAAAATTGGGAAAGGAGTACGACAAGGTTGTATATTGTCTCCCTGCTTATTTAACTTATATGCAGAATTCATCATGCGAAAGGCTGGACTAGATGAATCCC
Organism: Zootoca vivipara; assembly: GCF_963506605.1. NCBI lineage: Eukaryota > Metazoa > Chordata > Lepidosauria > Squamata > Lacertidae > Zootoca > Zootoca vivipara. The sequence goes on from NC_083279.1 coordinate 58,680,943, forward strand.
AAGCCGGAATTAAGATTGCTGGAAGAAATATCAACAACCTCAGATATGCAGATGACACAACCTTGATGGCAGAAAGCGAGGAGGAATTAAAGAACCTTTTAATGAGGGTGAAAGAGGAGAGCACAAAATATGGTCTGAAGCTCAACATCAAAAAAACCAAGATCATGGCCACTGGTCCCATCACCTCCTGGCAAATAGAAGGGGAAGAAATGGAGGCAGTGAGAGATTTTACTTTCTTGGGCTCCTTGATCACTGCAGATGGTGACAGCAGTTACGAAATTAAAAGACGCCTGCTTCTTGGGAGAAAAGCAATGACAAACCTAGACAGCATCTTAAAAAGCAGAGACATCACCTTGCCGACAAAGGTCCGTATAGTTAAAGCTATGGTTTTCCCAGTAGTGATGTATGGAAGTGAGAGTTGGACCATAAAGAAGGCTGATCGCCGAAGAATTGATGCTTTTGAATTATGGTGCTGGAGGAGACTCTTGAGAGTCCCATGGACTGCAAGAAGATCAAACCTATCCATTCTTAAGGAAATCAGCCCTGAGTGCTCCCTGGAAGGACAGATCGTGAAGCTGAGGCTCCAATACTTTGGCCACCTCATGAGAAGAGAAGAATCCTTGGAAAAGACCCTGATGTTGGGAAAGATTGAGGGCACTAGGAGAAGGGGACGACAGAGGACAAGATGGTTGGACAGTGTTCTCGAAGCTACGAACATGAGTTTGACCAAACTGCGGGAGGCAGTGCGAGACAGGAGTGCCTGGCGTGCTATGGTCCATGGGGTCACGAAGAGTCGGACACGACTAAACGACTAAACAACAACAACAACAAATACCTTATATGAATCATACTTTTCTTGGAAAGCCTGGAACAAATGTACATTCTGTTTAACCAAATTTATTAAAAACAGTTGTCTGCTATGAACCAATCCATACCGTTCTAAGCTAGGCTTCCTAAGGTTATATATTTAAAGCTTACTAATTTAACTTTCCCAACAAGCATCTCTAGCAAATGTTAGTCACAATACATCACTCTTCTAATACTAACAGTTTGAGGTGTATATGGAAAGAGAAGCTTTTAAGAAATCTCAAAAGGCTGGTGTGTTTGCACCCAAACAGCATTTGCTTTTCCTTATTTCAAATACAAAAAATGCAGTATGCTTAAAGTGTTTATGTCACTGCTAGATTCTTGTCTGGACTTCGAGAAGTAAGCAATGCTTCACCCCCCTGTGAAAACTGATCTCTATAGAGGGGAAAATGCCCTGCATAGTTTTGACAAGAACATGCCCTTTACCACATTACATAGGACCTTTAACTACCAGAGAACATGTCCCTGTAGATGGTAATCTGAACCTGGTTATATTCCACAAAAACAAATAACACTGAATTAATTTAAGTGCATTTCAAGTAATCAAAAGGCTGGGTTCAGAAACTCAAGAAAAGAGCTGAGCAGATTTCGGTAGTCATATGGCAGCTCTTAAGGGTGGGTTCTCCTTCCATACTATCATTGTCTTTGCCAGCAGAAAATGTTTTAGGAGTTGGCTGCATGCCCCATCAACTTAAAGCCACATCTGGCTGTGAGTCTGACAGGTAACCTAAGAAAAGTTTACTAAAAACAAATGTGTACAACAAAATAGAAGGAACAGCAGCTAAAATTCCTTGCAGGAATACAGAACAGTGTTTATTGAGCCTCAAAGAATTACAGCTTCTATGTTCTGTTTATGATTTTGGAAAATATGGATTTTCCAAAACCATATATTACATATAATGTTAGAGGTCACATTTTATTTTCATTACTCTCCTTCAGTATAGTCAATGTATTTAGCTGCTTTCAGTTTCCATAATTTTCTAACCACTGTATCAGACACCAACAATACTTCTATTTTTCTACCATTTCAATATTTATTTTTCTATATAGCTTTCCACAATATGATTTATGATCAGTAAAATACATAAAAGATGCAACAATAAAATCCCATTTCATTCAACAATTAAAGTAAATTGTATACATATGGCCCAATTATTCTAACCCAATATCAAGCGTCATATTTCAATCTCCAAAGGCCATTCTACAAAAGGTGTATCTTTAAATCTAGTTTTTAAAAGGTTATGATCTTTTCTTAACCAGGATTTCACTGAAACTATTTAGTCAGGTGGAAAATAAGCCTGACAATACTGTAAACAAACAAACAAACAGCAATATATAACTAATGAACAGTTCACTCAATACTCACTCAATACTCACTCATATAGTTCAGAATATGTAGCTGCAAATAAAAATACTGTCATAGAAATACATACAGTATAGGAAATAATTTCAGGGAAAGGGAATTGGGAAAAGACAGAAGCAAAAGGAAAGCAGGCATCACCAACTCTACTTGCCAATACAACAGGTCTCAGTAAAGGTAGAAGTACTCTTAAAGGTAAAGGTAAAGGGACCCCTGACCGTTAGGTCCAGTCATGGATGACTCTGGGGTTGCAGCGCTCATCTCACTGGCCGAGGGAGCCGACGTACAGCTTCTGGGTCATGCAGCCAGCATGACTAACCCACTTCTGGCAAAACCAGAGCAGCGCACGGAAACACCGTTTCCCTTTCCGCAGGAGTGGTACCTCTTTATCTACTTGCACTTTGACTTGCTTTCGAACTGCTAGTTGGTCAGGAGCTGGGACCAAACAACGGGAGCTCACCCCGTCGCGGGTGTTTGAACCGCCGACCTTCTGATTCTCAAGCCCTAGGCTCAGTGGTTTAGGCCCCAGCGCTACCCACGTCCTCACAGTACTCTTAATAACCTCCAAATAACTCAGTTTACAGTGAGGAAGACAAACGAGAGCTTTGCTCTCTTCTCCTAACTGCATTATAACAAGAAACTCTTTTCAGCCTTCTGTCCTTGGTTTGGAGAAGATAAGAAACATTGGGGAGGGGGGTGAATTCCTGCATTTCTCACAATTTCCAAATGATTGGTTAATGACACAGTCAACCCTGCCCATCATGTTTTCTGACAAGCACACAGAACTTTGGGAACGCAGTATTGTGAGCAGGTTTCAATAGGATTAAAAGACAGTGGTTGAGATTTATGCTGTTTGATATCTAAATCTCTCTGGGTTGTCTTCCAAGAACTGTCTGCATTCTGGAAAGGAGGCAAACATTTCATTTCACTTATGCAGCAGTTTAAGCTTAGAAACAGCAATTGAGGAAAACCCTTTACGAACACTGTAGGCTATTCCTGTAACATACCGAAGTCCCTCCCTGTCTTCCATCCTTCCTTCTGTGCATGCCAGGAGACTTGGGGTTGTGGGGATAAACAAGGTGACCCATGGCAAGTAAACATCACATATTTGAGCAGGAGAGCCTTGTGGCTGGAAGCACTTGTATGTAGGTGGGGAGAGAGACATTGCAAAGGCAAGAAGAGGGAACTCCAATACAACTGTAGGATCAAGGCTATAGTTTGGCAGACCAGAAAACAGGCACTGATACAGAGACTTAAAGATGAGAAAGAGGAGCAAACAGGGGTATAAACAGACAAATGACAAGGAGCCTAAATAACTGCAGCGGAGTGCCTTTCTTTCACCATAACTGGAAAAGTGCAACTTGTTCCTGTCAAAGCTCCTAAAAACTACAGCTTACAAGGCAATTGAATATCTCCTATGCCAATAAACCACAACACTTCTTGCTTGAAAAACTGATTAATGTCCCCTTCTCTCTTGCAGATATCCACTTCTCTTTCATGCTAAGTTCCATTCCTTCTTTTCCCTTTACTTAGTGTGTGTGTGTGTGTTTGAGAAAGAAGGGGGGATTTCTCTGATTGCATCATCACTATTCTTCCACTGGAATGACATTGTGCTAATGTTTTTAATAAATATGTAGTTCTTACCATTAAGCCTCTTATTGTATTTCTAATCAAGAAGGCTCATTTTGAGTGTAATAAGTACACTTAAAAACTGAGAAGTAGAATGGCAGTAATAATACTTTAGCACTGATTTAGTCCTTAATCAAATTTGATGCCATTTAATAGAGAATAAGTATATTCACATATTAGACATTTCAGATACTGAACTAAACAAACAAAACTAAACTAACAACAAAATTCCCAGGGTATAAAGAAACCAACATACAACTACATCTACCATGTACCAAAACTGATAATTTTACAATATGACCCTAAAATCTACACAAAATACACAATCAGTACTGCACATGCATTTAAAAAAAACACGTTTTGTACCAATTCATATAGCTTTGCAGACAAGGTGGGGAAATCAAACATTTTCTTAGGCACTTCCTGTACAAGGTATGAAGTACATGTAAACAGAATCATTATAACCAACTGGCACTGAAAAGATGAGGACATGCCCAATTTTAGCATTGTTTATCCTGCATGAAGGCCACGGGGAAGTTTTTATTTCTGCTAATGTTTCAGGAAGACATTTCTGCTTAGTATTCTTTATCAATTGCACAACTCCCAGCATATTTCATGCCTGCTGATCAATAGTGCATACCTGTGTGGAGAACATGCCAGAATGTAAGTAAACTGTAGGCCTGTCTAGTACACTTACAGTAGCTAGTTCTGTAACTAGTAACTGTAACAGTGTGTCAATGTGAGCACACTAAAATGAATGACAAGACATGTGGCTGCAACACCCCTCAGTAGATGCAAGAGTGCAAGGATAACCTCATAGCATTTTGTAACTACAGTAATTGAAACCATTTTTTACTCATTAAAACACTTAAGAAATTTGTCATTACTGTACATTTTTTCTCCCCTTTGCTTAGCTCAGAATTGCTCAGTGCCATATGTACTGCTGAATACAATTAGCTTATTGACCAAGATATTGAACAAGATATTCTAATTTACTTAGTCATATTCATAATCTGCTTGTGTGAATATAAACATTAGCAGACTGCTAATTTTCTGAACTCAAACCTAACTAAATATCTTATTTGTACACATTGAGCTCAGACATTAAAAGCTAATGAACTCTCTTAGTTTAAACTTCCACTCAAGCAGCTGCTTCTAAGGTGGCTACCAGTGATGGATAAAGAGGAGAAATACTTACTTGCTACTTCCAGCGATGCATTGTGGCTCACAGCTTCACCAAGGTAATTCCTTGCTACACAGACATAGACTCCTTCATCAGGCCTGCTTTTGCGGCCATGAACTATTCGTAAGAAAAATAAAGATCCACTTGGCAGCAACATCCGATGAGAACGAGGATCATCTTTGTCTGTTTCAACCCTTTCTCCTCCTTTGTACCATTCAATAGTTGGTGTTGGCCTGCCTTCAGCCTTACAGTTCAAAGTTGCTGGTTCTCCTTTAGAAACAATTAGATCTGAAGGATGTTCAACAATGCGAGGTGGGGAATCCTCTTGGCGAAGACGGGAACCTAAAGAGGATAAATGTGAATAAAAATTTAAATTCTACTTCTTGTCAAGATGTAATGGAAATGCGGTGGCTTGGATTTAAAATGGTGCACTTGAAAATCAACAAGTACTTCCTGGTTATTTGTATAGTTAAGCTTGATGTCATCTAGTTGGTAAGATTTTATTACGTTTATGGGCAATTATATTTTCTTCCAAATTAGCATTTACAATATATTTATTGCTATTTAACATGCTTGCCAGAGTTTTGAAGCAGTTCACAGTAAATATTTAAAGGCAGTACAATACTTTAAGAATTAATTGGTTGCTTGTAGTATTGCTGTACTGTTAACATAAGATCAATACATTCATGAAATCAATGAAGTCAGTGAAAATGAGGAAGCAATATATAAATTGTTGTCGTTTAGTCGTGTCTGACTCTTCATGACCCATGGACCAGAGCATGCCAGGCACTCCTGTCTTGAATATATAAATACACATCTCCAAAAATTCAGCACATTTTGATCAAAGTATCTTTTAAAGAGTACTATTTTCAGCTGCCTCCTAAAGGAAAGACAATCATGGATGATTTTAACTTCCAGAACAAAACCGGGGCATTAACACAAACTGGCTTCTAATTTTGTGACCCCACTGTTCCATACTCAGTCAGGCAGTCGTTTGAAACCTTCCAGAAAGATGGATTGCATGAGGAGACTGCAAAAATGCAGATTTTCTTCATGCATAAAGTGGGGTGGCGTTAAGGGGAGAGAGAGACAAAACACAAGGAACTGCCTGTGAATATATTTCCACCTAAGTGCTGTAATAAAGTCACTCTTATCTGAAACATTCCATAAAATTCCTTAAATTGTAGTGTGCTGTATTTTTCATGAAGAGAAGAGTGGCACATAGAACGCATTAACCACAAATTTGATGACAGCCGCCAGAGGGGATGTAACAGCTTTGACATCTGAGTAATCTTTTTCCACAGCTATACTTTTAATTTCTATCCTTATAGTCAAGTTATTTAAGTTCCAATTTGTGTTTTATTTAGTAGAAGCAACTTTATGTATCAACATAAATCTTGCAAAGGGCACAAATCCTGTAATTTTCTTGTCAGAGATCTGTCCCAGAAGGGTTAGTTGGTGAACACAGAAACACAATACTTATTAGTTACATACTTTATCTACAAAGAACCCACATTTCTCCTTCTAAAAGCTGATAATCACTGCAATAGAGGAAACTAACAAACTTGCACAACCTGCTTTAGTATAAATTTCACATCTCAGAATGAAAGATATAGCATGCCAAATATTCAGAGCCTTTGGTTAAAAGAGCAATTACTGTGTACATAACACTGATCGACTTCACACAATTCATTTGCAAACTAATACCAAGATTCTGACAAAATTTAATTTCCTCAGTTGGTTTTTAAATACAAAGGGGCTGTTTGAGAGCAGGTGCAACAGACTGGTTGGAAGCATGACATGCGAGCCAGAACATCTTTGGTTCACATGAGCCCAGATATGAACAGACCAGATAGTGCACTAGGTGTGAAAATATTGGAGTGCACTAGGAAGTAAGCAAATACTAGGAAGTACATCTTGTTTTTAAAAACTAACGCTATCACTTTTTAGATTCAAACGAAGACAAAAGCTGCAATTATATCATTCATGGCAATTGGTGGTATCAAAATAAATCATACCACAATTTAAATCAATGAGCTTAATTCCACGGATCCCAATGGTTCTACTCTGAGTATGACATGTATTATATATCATCTGTTATGTGCAACTCAAATTACTCATCTCCAAAAGTTGTCTCCAAATCATTTCACCTACAAGTGTTTTCTGAATGCTTCTCTTTTTTTATTAAAGGTTTTATTGGTTTACAAAGATATGTGCAATGTCTCTCATAACAGTTTTACAATTCAGTTTCATTTGTTGAGACATTGGGAAGAAAAGGGGAAGAGAGGTAGATGGGGGGAGGGTGGGTGGGGGTGGGGTGGGGTGGGGTGACCACCACAGCCAACCACAAAGGAACAACCACATCCTAGGCCAGCCCCAACATCTCTCACCACCAAAGGAACACAAGCAGAGAACCTACACAAGCAATGCTGACAATACCCCCCACAGAAACATTGTCACCATCGTGTTTTCTGACAGAAATAACCACTGTACAGTAAAAAGCATTCACATCTTCTTATATGACTGGGAAGCTGCCTAATAGATGTACAGTCATACTTCATGTTGCGTTAGGTTCATGTTGCATCTTTTCGGCTTGCGAACGTGGCAAACCCGTAAGTGTATACTTCCGGGTTTTGCCACAAGCACAGAAGCGTTCTACGTGTTTCACGCATGCGCAGAAGTGCTCTATCACGCTCCGAGCTTGCGCAGAAGTGCCGCTCTAGTTGCGGACTTTTCGGGGTGCCAACGGCACCCTGGTATGGATCGTATCTGCAACTAGAGATACCGCTGTACATATGTAAAATAAACTCCCAAGTAGTATGGGGTGCTAAAAATGATTTTTTTAATACACTTGCAAGTGACAGTTGCAACCAAAGCTCTGCCTCTTTTCAGTGTAACTGGTATACATTCACGTTCTTGATAAATTATGCAGCTTCTCCTTACATGCATACAGACATGCATTTGTTAAAGAAAGCTTTTAAAATAAATCTGTAATTGTAATCTCATTCTATTTTCCTGGAAAAGTGAAATGTCAGAACTGTCTATATGTTCTTAATGTTATTTATTAACAGGATATGAAACCCAGTTCAGGAAACACCAGGGATACAAAAGGTCAGCTGCTTCCAACGTTTACACAATGTATAATGCCCAATTGAAAGTCTTGTTAACCACTTATGGCCACATGCATCTACTGTGAATATTTAATATTTTAAGAATTGTTAATATCAGACATATGTTTAACATTCGTAATACCACCACACAGCCAGCTTTTAACGAGGAGAACGGGCTGCATAGTGTAAGATGGGCACTTACTAGTTTAACCAGATTGTTTAAATCCAAAATAATTAGGGTCCCCCAAAAAACAAATAATAAGCAATTAATATACATTATATTAAATGGAAGAATAATGGGTAGAATGGTGGTGTGAATTTTTCATGTCCATCTTAAAGTTAAAATTCAGATCTTGAACTTCTAAAACAATCTGTTCATAATTCTGTCTATATGGGAGAATAAAATCTCCAAACTAGTATCTGGAAGGGGGGAAAGTTAGTTTTATAATCTGTCAAATCTAAAAATGAAACATCTGTTGAAAGTGTAGCATAACTCTGGGTAAATTACGCAAGAAGTAATTGTGCTATTGAACCACATGCTTGCACAAACAAGATTTGTTTAGGGATGTATAATAAAGTTAAAGTATTGAACCAAAAAGAACACAACAACATGTTTTTATACCTAAAATTGTGTCAATCACCTGCTATAACCAATAAATTAAACAATAAGGATTAGCCCAGACATCCCCAAACTGCGGCGCTCTAGATGTTTTGGCCTACAACTCCCATGATCCCTAGCTAACAGGACCAGTGGTCAGGGAAGATGGGAACTGTAGTCAAAAACATCTGGAGGGCCGAAGTTTGGGGATGCCTGGATTAGCCCAATGTGAAAGGTCCATTATCTGTATAGAAATCTGACTATTAGATGTTGCTACGCATTATAGCAGTTAGCAACCATATATAATCTTAGGTAAAAAGCAAAGGTAGCATCTAGAACACATACATGCATTTTTTTTCAGGGAGTGATTGTATCATTTAGTGTTGTTGAGAGCTGTAGGGAAAGTTTTTTTTTTTAAGTATGCACATTTAATTATGCACATTTAAGTATGCACATTTAATTCCTCCTCGCGAGGAGGAATTAAAGAACCTTTTAATGAGGGTGAAAGAGGAGAGCGCAAAATATGGTCTGAAGCTCAACATCAAAAAAACCAAGATCATGGCCACTGGTCCCATCACCTCCTGGCAAATAGAAGGGGAAGAAATGGAGGCAGTGAGAGATTTTACTTTCTTGGGCTCCTTGATCACTGCAGATGGTGACAGCAGTCACGAAATTAAAAGACGCCTGCTTCTTGGGAGAAAAGCAATGACAAACCTAGACAGCATCTTAAAAAGCAGAGACATCACCTTGCCAACAAAGGTCCGTATAGTTAAAGCTATGGTTTTCCCAGTAGTGATGTATGGAAGTGAGAGCTGGACCATAAAGAAGGCTGATCGCTGAAGAATTGATGCTTTTGAATTATGGTGCTGGAGGAGACTCTTGAGAGTCCCATGGACTGCTAGAAGATCAAACCTATCCATTCTTAAGGAAATCAGCCCTGAGTGCTCCCTGGAAGGACAGATCGTGAAGCTGAGGCTCCAATACTTTGGCCACCTCATGAGAAGAGAAGAATCCTTGGAAAAGACCCTGATGTTGGGAAAGATTGAGGGCACTAGGAGAAGGGGACGACAGAGGACAAGATGGTTGGACAGTGTTCTCGAAGCTACGAACATGAGTTTGACCAAACTGCGGGAGGCAGTGCAAGACAGGAGTGCCTGGCGTGCTATGGTCCATGGGGTCATGAAGAGTCGGACACGACTAAACGACTAAACAACAACAACAACATGCACATTTATTTCTTACATTTATACCCTCAGGGTAGTATAAGGGAGGATTACCCCATTTTATCTACACAACACTTCTGTGAGGTAGGTTAGCCTGTGAGCATATGGAGAAATCTGAAGTTAGTTCAGGCACAGGGATCTGTCCTACATGAAGTCAGATGCAAAACAATTCAGTCAGCCTTTCTATAATTTCATTTGTCCTCCTTCAGCACACCTTTGACTCCCTATAACATCCTTCTGGACCGTCTAGAGGGCTTGGGAGCTAGGGGCACTGTCATACAGTGGTTCCGCTCCTTCCTCCTGGGCCGTGTTCAGAAAGTGGTGGTGGGGGATGAGTGTTCAGACCCCTGGGCTCTCACTTGTGGGGTGCCTCAGGGTTCTGTCCTCTCCCCCATGCTTTTTAACATCTATATGCAGCCGCTGGGAGAGATCATCAGGGGGTTTGGGCTGGGTGTTCATCAGTATGCGGATGATACCCAGCTCTACCTCTCTTTCAAATCAGAACCAGTAAAGGCGGTGAAGGTCCTGTGTGAGTGTCTGGAGGCGGTTGGAGGATGGATGGCGGCTAACAGATTGCGATTGAATCCTGACAAGACAGAAGTACTGTTTGGGGGGGACAGGAGGCGGGTGGGTGTGGAGGACTCCTTGGTCCTGAATGGGGTAACTGTGCCCCTGAAGGACCAGGTGCGCAGCCTGGGAGTCATTTTGGACTCACAGCTGTGCATGGAGGCACAGGTCAATTCTGTGTCCAGGGCAGCTGTTTATCAGCTCCATCTGGTACGCAAGCTGAGTCCCTACCTGCACGCGGACTGTCTCGCCAGAGTGGTGCATGCTCTAGTTATCTCTCGCTTGGACTACTGCAATGCGCTCTACGTGGGGCTACCTTTGAAGGTGACCCGGAAACTACAACTAACCCAGAATGTGGCAGCTAGACTGGTGACTGGGAGCACCCGCCGAGACCACATAACACCGGTCCTGAAAGACCTACATTGGCTCCCAGTACGTTTCCGAGCACAGTTCAAAGTGTTGGTGTTGACCTTTAAAGCCCTAAACAGCCTCAGTCCAGTATACCTGAAGGAGCGTCTCCACTCCCATCGTTCTGCCCCGACACTGAGGTCCAGCGCCAAAGGCCTTCTGGCGGTTCCCTCGCTACGAGAAGCCAAGTTACAGGGAACCAGGCAGAGGGCCTTCTCGGTAGTGGCACCCACCCTGTGGAATGCCTTCCCACCAGAGGTCAAAGAGAACAACAATTACCAGATCTTTAGAAGGCATCTCAAGGCAGCCCTGTTTAGGGAAGCTTTTAATGTTTGATGGATTCCTGTATTTTAATGTTTTGTTGGAAGCCGCCCATTATAATATTATATTATATTATTATTATTATTATTATTATTATTAATTATTATAGTTTTCTAGAAGTTCAACCGTCTTCCAGGTCAGTTTTCACCTACTAATGCATTTTAACGTGTTTTTTGTTGTTGATGATCCTTGTTTTCCCAATGTGCTCCTTGAATTATTTCTACTTATTGTCTCCTTATATATATATTTTTTGCCAAAGTTTGTTTTTCCCTTATTTCCCCTCATTTGGACAAGTGTTCAATATTTTAAAGACAGCCTTCTTACTTCTTTTAAGCTTCCTTGACTCTGTTTATAAATCACACTAGTATTCTCTGTGTCCTACTTTTAAAACTTCTCCAGTGTCAGGACTATTGTCTCCATATGCGCCAACTTACTAAGCAGATTGGGGGCACTGGTGTCGCGTGTGTGTTGGGTCTCACACCCATGTGCCAAGCATCCCAAGCTCTGGCTTCTTCTCCTCCTGCAGCTGCCGGGGGAAGAGGTCCTGGCTTCTACTGAGGTTGCACCAAGCATACTGCATTCCCTGAGTGTCACACACCCCGAGCGCTACACCCTGAGCTCCCTGTGTATGATGCACGCTGAGCATAGTGTGCCTTGAGTGTCACACATGTCAAGCACTCTAAGCGCCATGCACTGCACGCACAATGTTGGGAACAGCCAGGACATCTTTCCCCAGCGGTTGCAGGAGGAGGAGAAGTCTGGCATGGAAGCCACAACTCCGTGCTCTGCCACCTCCGTCCCCCTGTGCATTGTGGGGGCTCCACCAAATAATTATTCAGGGCCCCCAAAAAGCTCCTCACCCTGAGGTGGTGCCTCTTGGTGTTTCTAAATAATCAGCACAATAAAATCTTGCTATGTGTGCAAAAATAGCCACTTTTTTATATAATAGTCTACTGTATATAACTGATTAAGTTTTGCTCTTTACAGTGGTGCCTTGCAAGATGAATTTAATTCGTTCCGTGAGTCAATTCGTTTTGCGAAAAATTCATCTTGCGAATCGCAGTTTTCTCATAGGAATGCATTTCTTTTTTTGCCCATAGGAACGCATTAATTAAATTTCAATGCATTCCTATGGTAAACCACGATTGAATTCGTCTTGCGAGTCACCATCACATCGCAAGACGCATTCGTCTTGCGAAAAATTAAGTCTTGCAGGACATTCGTCTTGCAAGGTATCACTGTGCATGTTAATATCTGGACAAAGGCATTGGCTCTTAGGCTGCAATCCTCCTGAAACATGAAGCAGTGCACCCAGATATCTTATGCTACTCAGCTTCAAAAGTGTCATATATACTTTGGGGAGAAAGGACTTTCAAATCTACATAAATTTCAGAGAGCCAGCATGATGTAGGGCAGGCATCCCCAAACTTCAGCCCTCCAGATGTTTTGGACTACAATTCCCATCTTCCCCGACCACTGGTCCTGTTATCTAGGGATCATGGGAGTTGTAGGCCAAAACACCTGGAGGGCTGCAGTTTGGGGATGCCTGATGTAGGGACTGGGTCCATCAAGCTCAGCATTGTCAACACTAACCCGCAATAGATCCCTCAGGGTTTAAGATGGGAGTGTTTACCAAACATACCTGAAGACATCAGGGATTGAACTTGGACCTTTTTCTATGCAAAGCACGTTGGATTCAGTATAGAGAGATATTGGTGCCATGCCCAGCATACCCTCATAGTTCACCATCACTCCCATTCAACCTGCCTCTCACTTTAGGACTTTTGTTGTAAAATGTTTACAGCTGTGTAAAAACTTAAATTAGCTTTCAGTTTAGTCACTTACAATGGTTATGTTTACAAACTTACCTGGACATACTTCTGAACAAATATCCATAGGTTTCACAGTTAGAGAAATAGATTACTAGTACAGTGCATACCTATGTGCTATGGTAAAATATAAAATATAATATGAAGCACAACTTATGAACTCCTTTTCAGAAAATTCCTCAAGAACCTGTCATGCATCTTTGGGCAGTGCTTGTGTTTTCTTGTTTGACATACTCAAACATCCTCTGAAGCTTTTAAAAACTAATAGATAATAGTCAGAGTCAAAGATGATAGTTGAAGAGCTTTGGTTTGTGTGAGTTATTAGCTCCTATAACAAAAAGTACCAAGGCAAAATTTTAGGGGTAATTTTGTGAAGACATTTATACTTTCAGAAAACAAAATATTTCAAACAGCCTTTTAAAGGATTAGTAACAAATCCCTGAAGGAATGCAGTCAACCTCAGTCATATTGAAACCTTAAAGTCAACTTTCCCAACATTCATGAAGCATTAGTGAGCACCAGGTTAATGAGGCACAAAAAGAATAAAAGGTGTGATGCTTTCACAGGTAAATCAACATAACCACACCCTAAAAGAGTCTGTAATCTAAATGAATAGTATAACAAAAAAGCTTTCAAAATTTAGTTGCTGCTGGGGATCACTTGGAATGGGAACTGCAGAAATATAAAATTTTCTTTTACTCAGTCGCTCCTCTAGTACTTTGGCTTAGTGCATTATTTTATTAATTTGAACAAAATTTCTGTATAATTTTTAATTATTAATTTCTCTAAAGAGAAGTATATTTTTGATCAAAGAGGAAGGCATGAAATAAAGATTTGGATCTCAGTAGTAACACTAGGACTTATATTAGACAGACTTGAAAGAAGCAAGCACATTAAATGCTATATTTAGAATTTGATTTGGGGAAAGGGAATGCCTTTCAGTGTATTGGAAGGCTGCTGAACAGAGTAATGCTGACAGATTGTTTTGCACATTAGTTTAGAGGCAAATTTCAAACATTGAGTATTCTGAAATCTGAGAAGGCCCAGAGTCAAAAAACACTAAAGAGAATTGGAGGGCATGTGCATTTTAAAATAATTAAATCTTTATCATAAGCTGCTGCCATATTAAAGTGGAAATGATAAGCTCAACTGAGTCAAATTTTAGTTGCATATAATCATTAAGTTTCCTTAAGCATCTAATGCACAAATATATCACTTCTTTTTTAATTTAAAAGAAGTCATTTTGTTTTAATATGTTGGTAGGAAAGTCATTTTATTTTAACTTGCTGGTAGCAAAACTAAAATGTTGTTGTTAACTCTAATTTCCTGATCAACATTTTAAAAAAATGCAATACCGGTAGTAGTGTACAGTTGTTAGAGTGCCAGAATAAGGCCAGGGTGAAAAAGTTAACTGGGTATTGTCAGCTTCATGAAACCAACATAATTTATTTATTGTTATGATGGTGAAATAATTTGATTCCTTCCTCCATAGAGCTTAGACTAACATGTGACTCCCCACTTGTATCTTCATAAACTGAAAAGCACCACCTAATATATTGTTCTGAACTATTAGAGCTCCAGCAAAAATTATGGAGTTTTAATACTGCTGAAGAAGTCACACGGCAGATGGTGCGTACCAAATTCTCTTTTGATCATAGCAACTATTCTCAGCAATACAGTCAAACCTCGGTTTCTGAACAGCTCCGTTTTGGAACATCCCGGCTCCCGAACACGTTTTTTGGCCAAACGTCCAACACAGCTTCCGCTTGAGTGCAGGAAGCTCTTGCAACCAATCGGAAGCCGCGCCCTGGTTGTTGAACGTTGTGGAAGCTGAATGGGTTTCCAGAACGGATTATGTTCAACAACCGAGGTTTGACTGTACAGTGGTACCTCGGTTTAAGTACACAATTGGTTCCGGAAGTCTGTAGTTAACCTGAAGCCGACTTAACCTGAAGCGAACTTTCCCATTGAAAGTAATGAAAAGTGGATTAATCCGTTCCAGACGGGTCCATGGAGTACTTAAACTAAAGCGTATTTAACCTGAAGTGAACTTTCCCATGGAAAGTAATGAAAAGTGGATTAATCCAGACGGGTCTGCGGAGTACTTAAACTGAAAGAACTCAAACTGAAGTGTACTTAAACTGAGGTATGACTGTATTCTAATCTAAGCAATGTGTCACATGCATTAACAGATACCCATCAGTGCACATGAGTCCTATGACATATATTGAGTGCCTTGTATACAGTACTGAAATCTTATTTTCTTAACAATAGAGTCAGTGACCAAGTGATAATAACTTCATTGTACAGTCATACCTCATGTTGCGTCTGCTTCAGGTTACATGTTTTTGTGTTTCTTCCCTTGGCAACCTGGAATACCAGAATGGGCTACTTCCAGGTTTTGCCGCTTGCGCATGCGCAGAAGCGCTAAATTGCACCATGCGTGTGCGCAGACGCAGCACTTCAGCTTGCATAAGTTCCATGTTATGGACGGGCCTCCGGAATAGATCCCGTACGTAACACATAGCTGCCAAGTCTCCCGTTTCCCGCTGTCATCCCGAATGGCGAAATATCCCATAATTCCCCCGGATTTCTTCTGGTGCCGCTCTGCCCATGCATGGGTACCGGAAATCGGGCAGTGCCGGCACCAGAAGTTGCTTCTACGCATGTCTGGACATGCGTAGAAGCGACTTCCGGTGCCTGCGCTGCTGATCCCGTATTTTTCTAACCGGGACTTGGCAGTTATGACATAAGAGGTTCCACTGTACTGTAGAGCAACTAATAACATTATGTTATGACAAACTGGAACAAACAGTTCAATCCAGGGTGGAATTTATCACATCTGAAAGTACACTAAATGCTGCAATACTGTACACACTTGCCCCTACAGAGGTTCCATTGAAGTCAATGGGTCTGACTTCTGAGTGAAAATATAAAGCCTCACCCTGAAATTCTGCTTTTGTCCCAAACTAGTTAGTCTACTGGTCACTATTATGTCGATTCTACTAGAAAAAGGCAAGTGATACTCCTAGAAAATAAGTCAGATCAAATAAATTAGATGTAGTCTAGAGACATTCTTAAGTTTATTAGCATTGATAAACTGAGCATGTGCACTGGAACTGCTTGCTTTGCCTATCCATCAAACCAGCTCTTTTATTGGTTAAGAACTTTATAATGATTTTTACCTAGCGAAACTGGATAAATCCAATATCTAGTTTAACACCACTATTTATATGTAGGTATATTTAAAATTAATTAGAACAGTGTGTAATATAATAGCACAAAACAGCAAAATTCTAGACACTGAAAGCATTGTCAATGTGTAACCATGGCAGTTTGTATTAGCTCATTGCTGGCCTTAATACAACCCACAATGACAGTGGAGATTCTACACTTGCTGACACAACACCCCATATTCCTACTACTAGCAATACCAGCAGTTTCCAAATTGCTCAGTAGTCTACCATAATCATTAGTAGCCAAGAAAGACTGTCACAAGCCTTTAGCATACTTTAGTGAATCAATACCTCATGTTGCGTCCGCTGTGGGTTGCATTCTTCTGGGTTGTGAATGCGGCGGACCCGGAAGTGTTTACTTCTGGGTTGTGCCATGAGCGCATGCACAGAAGTGTTCTGCACGTTTCACGCATGTGCAGAAGCATTCTGCGTGCTTCGTGCATATGCAAAAGCACTCTATTGCGCTTTCGCGCATGCGCAAAAGCGCCGCTCGGGTTGTGGACTTTTCGGAGTGCAAACGGCACCCTGGAATGGATTGGTTCCGCAACCCGAGGTACCACTGTACAAATTCGGCTGGTATTTGCAAAACCCACAATAATCCAGCAGCAATAACAAGCTTTGATTTCTGCACTAAGCGATGACAGTAAATGTCAGAGCAACATAGGAATCTGCCTTATACAGAGTCAGAACACTGGTCTATCTGGCTCAGTACTGGCTACAATGACTGGCAGAGACCTCCAAGATTTCAGGCAGGGTTTTTTCCCCCATTGAACCTGGAACCGACTGCATGAAAAGCAGATGCTCTACCACTAGATCAAACAAAAGGCTGATCTGGTTTATTCTTTCCCCAAGGATACCTTTCTTTGAGAAGACACGCTTCCCACTCAGCTCTCTTCTTTTTCTTAACTTTGCAATGGATTGAGACAATTTAATCTGACTCTGAACATACAGGGCTGTATTAATATATGCTGATTAAGTCCTTGATAGACCATTTTCATTACTTGTTTAATTCTTTTTAAAAGCCATCTAACCTAGAGGCAATCACCAAATGTAGGGCTATTTAAGTTACATATGGAGCACTTCCTTTTGTCAGTCCTACTACCAATCAGCTTCAATGGATGTCCAAAATTCTAAAACAAGAAGTATGATAGAAATCTTTCTGTTGTACCATTCTGGAAGAAGAGGCATGAGAGTTTTCAAAGTGCATGATTTCTGGAGAGAGAGAGAGTATAGTAAAAAAGAAAGAAAAAGAAACCATATTTTTGTTAAATTGCTTCATAATGTTTTATGTGGAACTGGGCATCTAATAACAAAGTACATGTAGTGATCATCCATAAAATGACTGCTCAGCAATTAGAGTCATTCTATCAATATGTTGTTGTTGTTTAGTCATTTAGTCGTGTCCGATATCAATATATCAATCCTATCAATATAGGATTTCTTTACTGTCTTTTAGCAATAACCGTGCTGTAAATAAAGATTAAACCATTCTAACATACTGCTTCAGTTAAACTGGTTGTTATTAAACCAGGCAAAGGTCTTTAAAACACCCTAGCATATCTGGACTAAATGCACAATCCACTGAAAGAATTTACACCCCCACATCATGTTTTTTTCCCAAAAGAACAGAATAGTTAAAGGGAATTATCTGTAAAATGAGCTACCACCATTTTATTTATGTCCAGATTGCCCCAGGGTTTTCTTACTGCCTATGCAACATGTGCCAACATATCAGATTATATAGAGAATCTGCACAACACATTTAATTATCTCAACTCTTCCCCCCACCCCCCGTTTTGCACGTCCGGTTACCATCTGTATAAAATAATGTGTAATACAAACAAGAATCCCCACTTTAAACATTGGAGGGATGGCAGGGGTTGGGGGATGTGATGGGGAGATTAAGCATAAAGAATGCATTTCTACTGAAAAATGAACCAGAGGTTTTGAGAGCGGCTGTGGATTCCATAGACAGATGGTGTCAATCGACCTCTCTATTAGTCAAGTTTGCACAGAAAGTATAATGACCAGTTTATAAGATACCACAAGAACTCAATATAGCATAAGGAGAAGACATTAAAAATATAGTTTTGCCATCCAAAATGAGGCATCCCTTACCACATATCTTGTAAACCCAGCTATTGTTCACATCAACTAGCTTATAGTTTCCTCTATTGACTGTAGTGAAAACTGAGCTCTTTAAACATACAGGGGAAAACAGTCCCACAATGAACAGCTGGGCTTAACAGGTGAAAATATGGAATCTAATGGTTTTTCCATCAAAGTCTAGCTGCCTATTTGTTTTTCTTCTAGGAACTAATACTATTTAGACCTATTTTTTCATTGAGATGCCATAACAAAGTCTGGAATCCCAAACAATAATCCCTGAACGTAGTTCTTGGTGAATGTATGTCCAAATCAGAGGAATCAGATATGCAGTTAAGCCACAAAGATGAACCCAAATTTTGACATTTTATACCTTTAGCAATTAATAGCAGGGTGAGGCCTACCATGAGCCAGATTGAGGCAGCTGCCGTAGGTAGCAAATGCTAAGAGGCAAAGTGTGCACACACCCTCACATATTTTCCTTTGCCCCCTAAGATAGTTTGTGCCATCAGCTGTGGTGGATGGCTCTGCTGCATTACCAGTGTTGCAACAAGAGTAAACTGCCGGTGTGGTTGTTTTTTGAACAACCAGACCATGTTAGGCAGTAATGTCTTGACTCAGCCCTGAGCAGTACTGGTAACTGTACTAGACAGGGCAATCCAGTGCTGCTCTTTATGACGGAAAGTCACCAAGCAGGGCCGGCTCTAAGGCAAGGGCGCCAGGGGGGTGCTGGGCCGCCAGACAGCCGTGGTGGGAAACGGGGGGGGGGGGCGCCGGAGCGATCTTCGCGCCAGGGCGCCCAATATTCTTAAGACGGCCCTGATACCAAGAGATGGTTGAAAGGCCCAAATTAGAATAATTTTGTGTGATATGCAAATGCATCCCACATATGAAAAAAGACAAAGCATACAAATGTACCAAAATCTGAAAACCTGCATTTTGGAAATGTAAAAACAGGGGGGGGGGAGAGCTATTCGATTCTGATCAAAGTAATTATTTTGACACTCACATTGGTTCATTCTGGCTCAGGGTAGAATATAAATTTGAATCAATAAATAAACCAGAGTGGGGTTTTTTTAAAAAAAGAACACCTACCTTTTTCCTCAGTGGTAAACAGTATTAAGTATATTATTGTTTGCCCTTATATATTCTAAGGTATTTGTTCATCTATATACATCAATAACAATAAACTACTGCTGTTCTTCGTTAATACAAATAAAATTAATTCAACAACTCATGCATTACTACTAATTAAAACCAGAACTCTTGTCTTTGGAACAACATTATGTACCTTACTTAAAGAACATTTTTTCCACTGGCATGCCACAGCCCACAAGAGTCCAAGGGAAGCCACTACAAGCATTCAGGAAAGGGTGAAGCACTATTACTACGTAACTAGTACATTATGTGTTCAAATAAATCCAGATGTTTATTCCAATGCTTTATTTTTGCTATGCGGTCCTGCCTTCAGTGTGGGAAGCAAAGACACATTGAGAACGATCCTTTGTTAATACGAGCCATGCCAAACAAAGAAGCATTGACAGAAATCAGCACCATTTCTTGTCACTGACTAAAGAGGTGAAATAGAACCTGCTTTTTTTCATTTAAGACCACTCTATATCCTTAAAATACAGAGCGAGTAAGTTTTTTTAAAAAGATAAACCAAAATAATTCAGTCACCAGCTCTACTGACCCTCTTGAGAATCCATGTACACTTCTTCACGGACATTTCTTACCCTGGAATAAATAAACAGAGTAATGTCCCCACTGCATTTCCTACGAAACTGGGAATGCCCTGGAAAATCTGTTCAGCAAGTTTGCTACACATTTATTTCTAACATTACTGGGGTTTTGTTATTTTTTTTTAAAGGAATTATTAGTTTGTAATGATATGGCAATGTGAACACTAATTTAAAAAATAATGTGAACATTAAAATACAATAGAATACTAACCATAGGGCTTGACACGTAGAAGGATTTATAGCCCTTCTCTAAGTTAGTGTTTTAATTCAGACTTCTGAATGCACTATAAATGCAACTGGAAGAGAAGAAAACTCAACAAATATCTAGGTAGTTTGTTCAATGATGAGCTTTCTTCAAGGAACCATTGAACTCATGAGTGGTGAGCATGGTAGGGAGGTGCCACTAAACTGGATTCCTTATTGCCACTGGCGGAGGAAGAGAAGTGCGGGGGGAGCCATCATGGCTGGCTGCCCGCCCGCCTGCACTGGGTGCCATGCCCCTGCGGGTGGCACGCCATGCCCCCAGGACGCGCACAACACCCCTGCAGACAGTGTGCCCTGCCCCCGGGATGCACGCCAGCCCTGCCCTGTCTGTTCTCCACCCCCTCCCCCGGTGAAGCTCCGCCACTGCTTACTGCCACTTACCTAAATGGAGCAGGGTGGCATTGAGGTCAGGGCCGTAGAGTGGTACTCGCAGAGTGAAGTTAGTGTTCCTGCTGATGTGTACCTGTTCAGCCCTGCCTCCACAGCCTCCAGGTAAGCAGTAGCAATGCCACTGTCCAGAAGGCAGCACTACTCCTGAATGAACTAGGGATTCTTTTTTAAGGTCAGGTAAAATAGTTTCAAGGATGCGAGTGGTGCTGTGGTCTAAACCACAGAGCCTAGGGCTTGCCGGTCAGAAGGTTAGCGGTTCTAATCCCTGTGAGGGGGTGAGCTCCTGTTGTTCGGTCCCTGCTCCTGCCAACCTAGCAGTTCGAAAGCACGTCAAAGTGCAAGTAGATAAATAGGTACTGCTCCAGCGGTAAGGTAAACAATGCTTCCGTGCACTGCTTAGGTTTCACCAGAAGCGGCTTAGTCATGCTGGCCACATGACCCGGAAGCTGTACGCTGGCTCCTTCGGCCAATAAAGCGAGATGAGTGCCACAACCCCAGAGTCGTCCATGACTGGACCTAATGGTCAGGGGTCCCTTTACCTTTAAAATAGTTCCTGTAACAAAGAAAAAGCATACCTGAAAGCAGTGGCGGAGCTTCATGCTCCAGCACAGGGGGGGGGGGGGGCGGAGAGCAGGCAGGGCCGTGGCTTGCACGTGTCCTGAAGCCATGGCACCTAGTGCGGGCAGAGGGCAGTCATGATTGCACCCCACCAGGATCGCACTGCTGGGGGGCGGTATGCTCCCCTGCCCCCCTTCCTCTGCCAGTGCCAGAAAGGTGCACTGAACAACATCAATTCTTTTATGATCTAACCTTCTACAGCTTACATGCATACAGGATGCATACATTTATGCAGGAGTACAATAAGATAACTATCTGACCAGCCAAGATTCCCTGAAGAGATATTGAGCCCCCACCCACCCTGCCCTTGATGGGAAGGTCAGCACAAATTGGACCACCTACATGCATAAAGGAAATCAGTGTCCTGCTCTCACAACACAGAATTGTTGTGTAGGCCTATGCTCCCCCTTCCTCAATTATTTCCCTCCATTTTCCTACATATTACTACTACTTGTTTTTAGAACTTGAGCTAGGAAAGTGAGACAGCCACATTTTATGATCTATGAAAGCTACATGGCACATCAGGTGTAGTTAATGTGGCTGCCACCTACCATCATCCCTGACCATTGGCCATGCTGATTGGGGCTGTTGGGAGCTGTAGCCCACAATGTCTAGAGGGAACAGCATTGACTGCCTCTGGTGAACTGAATGACATTTAATGACACTACTGTCCTTCCTGTGCAAGCAAAGCTTTCCCTAGCTTTGTATCATCTGTATAATATGTTTGAAGCAATTTCCTCTCAGAAATACTTGAAATGGATTTTATTAACATACTGTTAGCTACACTTGTGCATTTGCATTTTAGGGTCACACCTTATGGTAACTCTCATGTTAAAACACAGTTAATTATTAGAAGAGACCAAAAGGCCATGGTGAGTTTGGTACTTAATAATTTGCTTTATTGTTCAATGAGTTACAGCATAAGATCTGCAATTCTTAAGTATTAAAGGTTTTGATTCAGCAACTTTTCACTGAAGGTCAGCTACAGGCCTCTTGTATTTAGAATCAATTGGTTAAAATTAAGCAAAGCATGTTGTTGTTGTTGTTGTTGTTGTTGTTGTTGTTGTTGTTGTTGTTGTTGTTACCCTACTTCACTAGCATGTCCCGAAGCGGGTTACAACAATTTAAATTTCAGTAACCAAAACAGTTAAAACAAATCACAGGGACAGGGATAGGGTAGGTCCTAAAATACACATCTCAAGGCCCAGAATGAATAGATGCATCTTCAACATTTGCAGAATAACTGTATACTGAATGTGCTTGGAGACACCTTTGTGGGGAATGAATTCCAGAATTTAGGGGCTGCCATAAAGAATTCACTGTCTGTGAAATTCCTGAAATTTTACTGAAATTCTGAGGGTGGCAGGACTACTTACAAGGGCTTATATTTGTGGCCTAAGTCATTTAGGAGCTTAAACATTAGAGTGGACACCTTAAATTGAACCAGAAAATGAACTGGAAGCCAATGTAGCTGTCACCAGCAGCCGTACAAGTTCTAAATGCAACCCCAGCCAGTAATCCGAGCACTGCATTTTGAACCAGTTGACATTTTCAAGCTGTCTTCATGGGCAGCCCCATAGACAGCACATTGCAATGATCCAATCTGGATAGAGTACCAGCATAGAGTACCATGGTCAAGTTATATCTGTCAAAAAGGAGCCATAGCTGGTGAACCAGCCCGAGTTGAAAATACGCTCTCCTAGCCACCAAGGCCACCTGGGCCTCAAATGACAATGTTGAGCCCAGAGTATTCCCACGCTATGAACCCGCTCCTTCCAGAGGAGTGCAACCCATCTTCCCACCTCCTGGACTTGAGAACGTGGAACACTTAGGACCTCTGTCTTTTCAGAATTCAATTTCAATTTGTTGGCCCACGTCTAGCCCATCCCCGCCTCTAAAACCTGTCTAACACCTCAGCCACTTCTCCTTATTCAGGTGGAACACAGAGATAAAGCTAAATGTCACCCACAAATTGACTACACTTTACTTCAAAACTCCTGATAACAGCTCCCTGCAGCTTCATATAGGTGCTAAACAATTGGGGGGGGGGCGGACAATGACAACAAAATGGAACCCTGTGGACACCACTCGAAAGCTGCCAGAGTGTTGAGATAGGAGGAGAACCACTGGTGTATGGGGCCCCCAACCGCAAAAGCCTTCCTCCAGAAGAATGCAATGGTCAATGGTACTGTAAGCCATCAAGAGGAACAAACAGGGTCTCTCTCTCACACACTCACCATTAGGGTGGGTCATAAAAAACTTTTTTTGGAAAATGTTTCCTCCCTTGATCTTATATCAGGCGTATGGTATAAACATAGTCAAATTTCAAATTTGGGACAAATCGGGTAATATTTAGACCCTGCTCCTACAGATTGAAATTTTGCCTCACTACGAGTGATGAAAACATAGCAATTTGACTCATTTATTCTCAGTATGTTAAATTGTGAACTAATAAACATAAATTTTAGATTTTATGTAGAGCAATAATAGTTGCATACTATTATTTTCTGCAATATTTTTTTATTTAAGATAAAAGATGTTGATAATTTACATGAAAAACCAATGGTTTTGAACAAATTATATGGAACAATTAAGCAAACAGTGTACTAAACAAGTAAACATAAACATTAAACAATAAAACACTACTCATATTATGTGTTGCGTCAAAACATCACATTATACTTAATTACGTAGTCAACTTTCTTTGCCATATAGTACTCCACTTCTTCAGTTATATCTAATGTTATTTGCACCATTCCCAATTCCATGCTGGAAGCTATGCACAAAACTCAAAATGCTACAACAGAGATCTACTACTGGAAATCAGGTATTAGATAGATAGATGATAGATAGATAGATAGATAGATAGATAGATAGATAGATAGATAGATAGATAGAGTGGTACCTCGGTTTACAAACTCGGTTCCAGAAGTCTGTACTTAAACTGAAGCGTCCTTAACCTGAAGCGAAGTTTCCCATTGAAAGTAATGGAAAGTGGATTAATTTGTTCCAAACGGGTCCGCAGAGTACTCAACCTGAAGCGTACTTAACCCGAGGTATGAGTGTAATTAGTTCCGGAAGTCCGTACTTAACCTGAAGCGTACTTAACCTGAAGCAAACTTTCCCATTGAAAGTAATGGAAAGTGGATTAATCTGGTCCAGACAGGTCCGCGGAGTACTTAAACTGAAAATACTCAAACCGAGGCATACTTAAACCGAGGTATGACTGTAGATAGATATAGACAGAGCCACTGCGAATGTATATACAGTATCTTTCTTTCCTGAAAGCCTCATCCTTGCTAGATTGTCTCCAGGACACTGACAAAGATAGCACCCAACAGTCAATAGGTCCCAGCAAAATAATGTTTAGAAACTCCTTTCCTTCTGCCATCGGTAAGAAGTTTCAGCATCATTTTTCAGATTTGATTTCCTTGAAGTAGACAGCACTGGAGTTTTTGTAATATTTTATCTACAAATAAAAGTGCATGCACTATAAAAAAAAGTGTGCGCTCCTATCAAGCAACAGAAATGTCATATTTCCACAGAGAAACAACTTGCAGCCTTCTAGCCTTCAGCTAATTCTCAGATCTCTCTCTCTCTCTCTCTCTCTCTGCTTCTCTGTCTGCCTGCTCAGCTCACATACATGAATACTTTCATCAGCCAAGTTCTCTTAGCTGCGGTGGGGTGAGGTCACAGTTACATTACCTCCTATGTCCAACAGAATTAATCAAGAATCCTCCAAAGAGATCTCACAAAAATAGAATTATTTATTATTTACATTATGAAGAAAAAATGTTCAAAAAGAAGGTTTTTCATAAAAGTATCTGCCTGAAGTCAATGCTACTATGATATAGACTTAGCTGGTATGGGGAATAGTTTTGAACCTTGTAGTTGCTAGCACTTAAACTGTTTTTATTCAAAATACTTCGCAGTGGATTCCTACATAAATCCATGAGAGACTATGGTTCTGTTCTCACTGCTAACAAGTGTCCTTCCTAATTCCAACAGCAAGCTTGGTATTCTTATGACAAAAAAGGCCCATTATTTGGAGTAGCTGAACCCTGGAATGGAAAAGAAATAAGGAACAATGTACTAAAGCAGTCAAATGCCACTGGCATCTCTCTCTCTCTCTCTCTCTCTCTCTCTCTCTCTCTCTCTCTCTCTCACACACACACACACACACACACACACACACACACAAAAGGAGGGTGGGGGGGTGGGATAGAATAAAATAACTGACCTCACAAGAGTAGTTCAGTAGTAAAAGGTAGCATCAGTGGAAAGGCTAATTTTTAAACCATGCAAATTAAATATATGTATTCTCTCCAGATGCACAAAAGTATCATTGCCACATTATATAATATAGTAATAATCTTATTCAATCATTACCCTTATGCTTTTTACTAATTCACACTAAAATCAAGGCAACAATAAAACTCTGGAACAGAAAATCTCTAAATAATTTGTTGACTGTTGTTACGCTACTCCTCACAACCATAACAGTAGAAGATCTTCAATATCTTCCAAGGACATTTAAATATATTCAAGGACTGACAAGTCTCTTCGAGTTACGATTCATTTTTACCAATCAGCAAGTGCAGCTTAATTAACCACTATAATATCCAGGTGCTTGAAAAATGCAGGAACAAATTTTTCCAACTGATTAATACAGAAGAATCTGTGGCACACTGGATTTGATTTTCTTCCTCTGTGCCTTACAAGTTTCTTGTCATCTAATTAGTTCTCCCTTCAAACATTTCCTAAAATGTAACATACGATAATTTAGGCAACCTGTATCATCTCACAAATATATTGACTAGTCACTGTATTAAGCGGAGACAGATGATGCAAGAAATCAAATATGATCTCTGGCTTTGTAGCACAAAACTTTTGAGATATAGAATCCTTAAAATCTACACCATGCTAGTATTCTGTTCTGCACTGATGCAATGGACATGTTATAACATACAATTTTAGTAGAGATTTCTTTGAACTTTTTGGTTGCTACTTCCTTTGGGGGAACTTCAGATGTGGAAAACTTGCCATTAAGTTGAACTACTCTTTTCATCATAATAATTGGTCTTGGTCCTTTTCCATTGGAATCTCCCTTCCAAACTTTCTACACATTATTTCTGAAATTTTCATTCAGGTGTTCAGTTTTCCAAAACAGTATTAAACAATGTTTAGATACTACTAAGTATATTCTGATCACACAACTAAACATACATAGCTCAGCTGGTAGAGCCATTAGACTCTTAATCTTGGGGTTGTGAGTTCAAGCCCCACATTGGACAAAAGATTCCTGCATTGCAGAGGGTTAGAAAAGGATGACCCTCGTAGTCCCTTCCAACTCTGCAATTCTATAATTCTATGATAAACAACCTACTGCCTGTCTTTAAACACACACAATTAAAGAGTGAGAAGGAAAGTAGCAGGACTTTCACATAGGCCAAGCTATTGGTATATCACCTCTTGTTTAAACACAGCCTCACTCCTACCTGGAATGTAAATTTACTGTATATTCCTGTGTATAAGACTACTTTTTAACCCAGGAAAATCTTCTCAAAAGTCGGGGGTTGTCTTATATGCTGGGTCATATTTCTTATACAGCAAGTATATCCCAAACTCTATATTTTAACTGGAAAAGTTGGGGGTCGTCTTATACTTTGGAATATATGGGTAGTTTCTATATGATTCCTTTGGTACTCCATTGACACATTTATCATCCAAGAAGTGTACTTAGAAAAGCGCAAGCAAGCATAACTTGGAAAGTACAATGTAAAATTAAGTTTTCATTGTCTAGGTTTGGTTAGGTTTTCGTGCCAACCCCTTTTTTCTCTTCTTAGGACCTCATATACAGATCTCAAACTTTTCAACAAGCAATTGATGCTCAATATTTTATTGAAAGTGTTCTTAATAACAGGCTTCTGACACCCAAAGATTTCACCTAGAAACTATGTATGACAGATCACCACTCCCTATATCAGCTGGCCAAGCTCGGAGATCAGTGGAGGGTGGGCATCTTGCCATCCTCCCAGAAGCTATAACTGGCTTTTCCATAATGCAGAAAGAGTATTCTCTGCATTTATACCCCAACCATAGAGTTCCTCAAGAGAAACCGACAACCACAAAACTCAATATGCCAATGCCCAAGTAAAAGCATATTTGGAAGACTCTGATTTTCTTTCCCAGGACTTAGAACTACTGTACTGTGAACTACTGTGATCTTTATTGCTCGAGATGGTTTTTACAATTACCAGTAGTTGTTCTGTTTATTAATTTTAAGTGTGTTTACTTTAAATATGTATCAGATACCACCTAGGATCACTATTTGATGAAGGGCAATTACAAAGGTGAATTTATATGTGGGAGAAGATTTGAGGAACAAGAATTGCCTGCTTTTCTGCATACCTCAAATGTGGCTAACAATAAGCAGGAAATACTATGTACAGAACTTTTACATGCAATGTATTGGCTTGGATCCAGGGATGTCTTACACAAGCAGAAAATCATTTCCACTTCACTAGACAGCACATTGAATTGGTATAATTTGCTTGTACTGCTGCAGGCCCATGTCTACACCATTCCAGAGGGTTCATCACCCACGAGGAGTTGTGGGGGGCACTGGGGCACTGTCTGTAGTGGTGGTGAAACACCAGGAAATCTGTTGAACAAACAGAATTCCACTCAATCTCATCTGGATCCAGTCATAGCTGTCAACTTCCTGATTGGAAAATAAGGGATCAGCAGCCTCAACCAGCGGCGCTGCACCGGAAGTCGCTTCTGCGCATGTCCAGACAGAAGCGAATTCCGGTGCCGGCCTGCCTGTGTCCGCATGTCTGGGCACCGGAAATAATACCCTCCTTCCCACTCGTCTCTCCTGTCTTCTTCCTTCTTTCTTTTTTGTGGAAAAGAAACAACAGCAGCAGCATTTAGATGCAGCAAATCCTGTAAATGAATAAAGTCACACATATACCTAAATCTAAATCGCTATGTCTAAAGGCATGCACACCCATCCACCATTACAACCCCCCCTCCAGAAACGTCCCTCAATTTTTGGTGCCCCCCCCGAGAACATACCACAGCCCCCCAAAGACACCCTAGATAACCCCCTTCCTTGGCCTCCACAACTTTGGGTGTCATAAGCGAACATTTCCCCCAAACACAACAACACCCCCCATTGCACCCTCCCAAGATACGGGAGGAAGGGAGAAGCGCCCCAAAAGTGCATGAAACGAGAAGTGAAGAGGAGGCGAAGTTGGATAAAAGTAAATGAACAAACAAAGGTTAGACAAAAGCTTACAGAATCGTCTAACTGTAGAGATGGAAGGGACCCACGGGTTATCTAGTCCAACCCCCTGCAATGCCGGAATGCCAACTAAAGCCTCCAACAAAGGAGAGCTGACCACCTTCCAAGGGAGTCTGTTCCACGGTCAAATGGCTATTGTGGCCCAAAGGTTCTTCCTGTTTACAGTGGTACTTTGTTCCGGAAGTCCGGTCTTAAACCAAAGCGGACTTAAACCAAGGTGTGCTTTCCCATAGAAAGTAATGGAAAATAGATTAATCCGTTCCCGACGATGAAAAGCAACCCCTAAAACAGCAACTCAACATGAATTTTACTATCTAATGAGACAATTGATCCATAAAATGAAAGCAATAAACCAGGCTGCAGGCTCCAGTATCAAAAACTGGCAGTGATCTACCCATTGCCATTGGAGGGACAAGATGGGAGGGGGGAGTTTAAGGGGTGTGTGGAAACACTCAAACTGGAAGAACGAGGAGCGTGCATGGGGTGCATGTGGGGAAGAAGGTGGCTAACTGGATGCAGGAGAGGGGTTTAAGTGGGGAGGAAAGGAAAAACAATGAAGGAATGAGGAGCACAAGTGAGGTGTGAGGGGGGGAGGTGGCTAACTGGAAGCAGGAAAGGAGAGGAAAGCCAGTACTTTCTCTCTCTCTCTCTCTCTCTCTCTCTCTCTCTCTCTCTCTCTCTCTCTCTCTCTCTCTCTCCCCCTCACACACACACACACACACACACACACACACACACACATGTAAAAGCAGCTGGGCTGCAGGACGCTTCCCCCCAATGCCCCAATCAGTGCAATCTCTCTCTCTCTCTCTCTCTCTCTCTCTCTCTCTCTCTCTCTCTCTCTCTCTCTCTCATCAAAACAGCTGAGCTGCAGATCGCTGAGGGGACGCTTCCTTCCCAAGCCTCTGCAGGGACTGCTCTCCTGCCGCAGCTGCAAGGGAGAGAGTTGTGAGCAAGCCAACCATATAGCTGGCGGGAGCACAGCTTCCTTCTCACTCGTGCACTCAATTCCTTCCGCCGAAAGTAAGAGGTGGTTCTTCGCTCGTTCGAGAGGAGCTGCTTCCTGAAACCCGGGGATTTTAGGGATATCAAATAATCCGGGGGAGCACCGGGGAACGGCTTGTAATACGGGGGTTTCCCGCCAAAAACGGGAGGGTTGACAGCTATGGATCCAGTCCAGATCACTATCTGCATACCAAAGTGCACAAAAAGTCAAGGCGCATGGGGCTCCCATGTCAAAAACCAAGATTTCGGTTCGACCCTCAGACCTTGTTCCTATGAAAGAGTACGGTCACATACACTTAAAGCATGAGAAATGACTGAGCAATGTCACCAGGTGCAACTTCTCTAATCAGTGCAGTACACCGATTCAAAGAGACGCTGGGTAGAATTGTCCTTATCTCTTACAAGCCGCAACACCCTAAAGTACAGAAAGGTCCTAGAGAAACACATTAATGTCAGAAACGACACTAAACCAGTCAGTCAAACCAGTCTTAAGACAAACTCAGAACTATGTCACACAATGCAACACAATGGATTTTAGCAGCCAGCTTCAATTCAGATGTTGTTAGATTTATTGCCTGCCCTTCAGCAGAAGGTCCCAGGGTGGGTTACAGCAATATAAAACACAACATTATTAGAAACACTTTAAGAAAAATATATAATTACAACTATAGTGGGTTCTAAAAATTTGTCTCGTGGCCCCTCACTTTTCTTTCCACCCACCCCCTGCTTCCAGTATGAAGCTTTGCCTTTTGAGAGGGATACTGCCTAATCTAATTCCTAACTTGCTTCCTCCTTTGAAGTTCCACTAATGGAAATTTGGGGACTTAGTTTATAGATGCATAGCAGACTTCTTTCTGGGTGCTAACTGTGTAATAACATGATTACAATTACAAAACCAAGAAGTAAGGCTGAAATGCCTGAAACTATTTGGGAGTATTTTATTTGCCTCCTGGTACATACCGTGTTTCTCATATTATAAGACACGTCTTATATTTATTTTTTCCTCAAAAAAACACACACTATGGCTTATTTTCAAGGGATGTCTTATTTTTTTCCTCCTCCTCCTGCTGCGGCCGGCATTGCTGCTGCGCATATCACTATGTCTTATTTTCGGGGTATGGCTTATATTCCTTGAATGCTTAAAAATCCTGCTATGGCTTATTTTATGGGTATGTCTTAAAATATGAGAAACAGGGTAGAGACAGATGGAACTTTCTTTAAATGCTGTTGTAATCTTTGGGACACCTTGCACACTGTGAGAATCTGAACTAGCTCAGAAAGAAAGAAAGAAAGAAAGAAAGAAAGAAAGAAAGAAAGAAAGAAAGAAAGAAAGAAAGAAAGAAAGAAAGAAAGATTCATTATCCTTTTATTTTACTAACTTGCTACCGTACTTATACCAGCTCAAGCTTCCCATTTATAAGGAAAGGGTTAGGTACTTTTAGAAGTGCCCCCCTTCTCTCAGGATCAAAACTGTTCAGGCTGCAAGCATTTATATTTAGGGAGATTAAGGTTACTTTTAAAATATTTACCCCAATATTTTGATCAAGTCATCAGCCACTGCAGCTATGAATCTGACCCATTTATGTCTAGATTTTTGCCAGTTTCCTGTCAAAATGCCACAGAAGTCCTGTTGAATGTATATCAGACAGCGATATCTGATGCAGCGCTCACATCAACGATTAAAGCTCAATTCCCACAGCCATTCTGTGTTTTAATCTGGCACTCTGATAAAGAGATAAAGAGTAAATTATAGTTTATAGATGTCATTGTACGTTATGTGTAGTTAAGTGGGATTGATCTTCTTTCCAGATAGTCTGGATCTATGCAGAAGCACATGCACACCACTACTTCTACAGTGGCTCTGAAAACAGGACAACACTTAAAGATAAAATGGTTGAAAAAATAATACAGCACAGTGTACTGCAAAGAAATTGAACCTGCAAATGTTGCGTGGTAATAACCGTATTACTATTTCAAAGTCACTAACAGTGGAATCCTAAAGAATGTACACACAAAAGAAATGTAACATTCAATGAGAATTATGTCCAAACATACAAAGATACAATTGCAGTCTAATCCAATCAAGAACTTGCTTGTTTACAGGTAAAACACATTTTGTTACAGGCCACCTTTTGAAAAAGCCTAGTGGAACTTCAGAGTGAATCACATTTTTATTGCACTAGAAAGCAAATTTATTAAATGGAGATTATTTTACACAACATTTAATTCAGGCCAGTGTTCAGGTTAAGGAAAGATCTAACTCGGAGATGTAACAAAGTTCAGCAAACTTTTTTTTTTTTTTAAAAAAAAGATGGATCAATTATTAGACTTACTAGGGCATAACACTGTTTATATAAGACTAAGTGCAAAGTCCTGACCTCTGCATTTCCCCCCATGACCTCAGAGAACAGACACTCATCTCTTTCCTCAGTCAAGACAGACTGTATGCTTAGAAGATCTCTCAATGCACTAAAACTCACTATAGAGCTTTAAAAGAATGTAATAGCCTAATTAAAAATAAATAAATGAGTGAATTCACTGAATAAAGATTGCCCACAGATGCCAGAACAAGTCTAGATAGCTAAACATAACAAAATGGAAACTGGAGACCCCAATAAGTATTCCTACATTCACAGACAAGTTTCTAAGATCAAAGGCTAAACTCCATGATACACATACATTTCCTGGATACTAAATTTCAATTTGTACATCAAGATGCAAGTTCACAGTTCCTTCCATCTCTTGATACACCTAGACGAGCCCATTAATCCAAAATTTATTTTGCTTACTTTCTCTATCATAACTACATAATCACATTACGCATGACAACAGATTCAGGGCAATAGATATACAGTACTGGCGAGTCAAAAGTGTGTTGACATACTCTTAGCAAACACAATGGAACCATCCTTACCGAGAATACTAGCCAAGTGCATCAGATGCATATATAATGCTTTACACTGTTTTCCCCAGTACTTTTTTTACACAGTGATAGAAAGCTGCCATAATTATTACAAATCACAGGAAATTCTAGTTTTTGTAGCAACATGGGCAAAAGGTACCATGGAATTTACATAAAGCCTTGAATTAATTCACATCAAAGAAAGTATCCAGCAATATTCCACTACTGTTAACAACAGTACAAAGCCTTGGCTTAAAAAAATCTTAGACTTTATTGTGGGGTAAGGAGTAAAGTACTACAATCAGTACTAAACACAGTACAGACATACCTTGGAAGTCGAATGGAATCGGTTCCGGAAGTCTATTCAATTTCCAAAGCGTTCGAAAAACAAAGTGTGGCTTCTGCTTGGCTGCACGAAGCTCTTGCAGCCAATCGGAAGCCGTGGAAGCCCTGTTGGACATCCAGCTTCCAAAAGAACGTTAAAAAATTGGAACAGTCACTTCCGGGTTTCAATCATTCGGAAGCCAAAACGTTTGAGAACTAGGCTGTTCGAAAATCAAGATACGACTGTATGTTGAAAGTAGATGAAAATAGTATCCAATGTATATCTATACAACATTTAACATTAAAAAATCCCCCTTGTAACTTCACAAAAAGTTAAAGCAAGCAGATCAAATTAAAAAAAGCTTTGACCAAAATATTTTTAAAGGGGAAGGGATGGAAGATTTCCGTTTGTTTTCAGCCCTGAATCAGAAAGAATCATAAAAGTTCCTTATTTTTATGTACTGTACTCATTTATTCAATTGCCATTCAAATTTCTAGATGTCAAACCTAAGGGCAGAAAAAGCCATATAAAAGCAAAGACTTCACATTGCTGCATTTCTTGTACTTTAACACAGTTGATTCTGGTTGCTACCTTTTTTTTTCTTTGGTTGCTACATAATTTCTGGTTGCTACATAATTTTTAAAAAAATATCTTCATCTTGATGAAAATATAGGAATAATG
This sequence comes from Zootoca vivipara, assembly GCF_963506605.1. Classification (NCBI taxonomy): domain Eukaryota; kingdom Metazoa; phylum Chordata; class Lepidosauria; order Squamata; family Lacertidae; genus Zootoca; species Zootoca vivipara. The sequence continues at coordinate 58,714,616 of NC_083279.1, forward strand.
GAGCATTATATCTTTTAAAGCTATCAATTCTTCAGATATTGTCTCATTTAGAAGATGAAATGCTAAACATAATATAATTTAATTATCTTTTAATGGGATTGTCTATCTGAAATTTTAAAAAGTGAGTACAGCTTGAACTCCACTGCAAGATTGGCTAATTTACACCTCTCTCATTACACACACAATGGAAGGGAGAAAACAAGAGTTTCTTTGTTTGTGTACATTAGCTCAAAGCTGTAAAAGTCATTCAGTGGAACTTTACTACGGTTTCACCCATACCTTGCTTGTAACAACATTTGTAGCCTCTGAAATTACATGGGGTGCAGTCAGACTAAGGTAATCACCCTTCACTTTTGATTCATGGAGCCTGAAGAAATGGATTTATGTGCATTACACAAGCAGTTAAAAGGCAGGTTCCCCATTTATTACTTCTTTCTTCCAAAACTATACCAAAGCAAAAACTGCGTAAATAAAGAAGTCCATCACATCGGAAATGTGTAAATACAGCCAAGGTTATTCTAGATAAAATTACCAGTTTCCTACATCAATACTTTTACTCAGAAACACCATAACAACATGAACTAAGTAGTGTATACTGCCATCTACCATGAACGCCTTTAGAAGAAAAAATGGTATTTATTAGTACATACTAAATGTATATGTATAAACAGGTAATAGGAAAAAAGTTGGTGCAGTGTATTTAACCAATATTTTGCCCACATTTTAAAACCATGTTTCTACAGCCCTTCCAAATGGAAGTGGAAAATTTCTAAAAGGTAGCCACACCTGACCAATAATTAGAAAATGCTTACCTTTATTATAGCAAAAGGTGGAAGTAGAGCAGTAGTTATTGGCACAAGCTCAATTAGTAAGAAAATTCCCAGCTGCCTACTAGGAGTGAGGCTGCAAACCTGGACACACTAACCTATGAGAAAGACCTCCATGGGAATTTTGTCCCGAGTAAGACAAATACAGGATTGAGCGGTGAATGGTTTATGCACAGCATCATGCTACATCATCTTCTTCCCCCCCAAAATGACGACACACAAAAAAACCGGGGAAATGTAGTACAACCACTCACAACCATCCAGAAAGACGGACTCTGGTCAGTCTCCAAAAAATAGCACTTTTCAATATCAGCTATAATATCATTTAATAATAATAAAATAACAATAACAATAACAATAATTTTTTATTTATACCCTGCCCTCCCTGGCCAGAACTGGGCTCAGGGCAGCTAACACCAATAAAATTACAATAAAACATAAAAGAAAAAGAAAAAACATTTAATTAAAATATGGGTTAAAATATGTGTTAAAATACAATTTAAAATGCAGCTTCATTTTAGTAGTAGCCCATAAATCAAAACCTTAATGGGAGGGAAACATAAGGTTCAGAATGAGTCCAAACCAAAGGCCAGGCGAAACAGCTCCTTCTTGCAGGCCCTGTGGAAAGATGTCAAATCCCGCAGGGCCCTGGTCTCTTGTGACAGAGCGTTCCACCAAGTCAGGCCCAGTGCTGAAAAGGCCCTTGCCCTAGCTGAGACCAATCTAACCTCCTTGAGGCTTGGGACCTCAAAAGTGTTGTTATTTATAGACCTTAAGGTCCTCCACGGGGCATACCAGGAGAGGCGGTCCCGTAGGTATGAGGGTCCTAGGCAGCATAGGGCTTTAAAGGTCAAAACCAGCACCTTAAACCTGACCCTGTACTCCACCGGGAGCCAGTGCAGCTGGTAAAGCACTGGATGAATGTGGTCCCACAGCAAGGAGCCTGTGAGGAGCCTCGCCACAGCATTCTGCACTCGCTGGAGTTTCTGGGTCAGCTTCAAGGGCAGCCCCGTGTAGAGCGAGTTACAAACTCAAGCCTGGAGGTGACCGTCGCATGGATCACTGTGGCCAGATCAGGGCGAGAAAGGTAAGGGACCAACTGCTTAATTCGGCAGAGATGGACAAATGCTACCTTTGCTGTGGCGGCAACCTGTGCCTCCATGGAAAGGGAGGCATCAATGGTTACACCCAAACTCTTGACAGAAAGCGCTGGCACTAATTGAGCCCCGCAAGAGATGGGAGTTGGCCCCCTAACCCCATGTTGTCCCGACCCAACCAGAGGACCTCTGTCTTTGAAGGGTTTAACTTCAACCGGCTCCCACACAGCCATCCAGCCACAGCTTCCAAGCATCTGGTCTGTGTGTCCATGGCAAACTCAGGGCAGCCGTCCATCAACAGGTAAAGCTGGGTGATGACAACCCAGCCCAAAACTCTGGGCAAGGGGGCACATAAAGATATTGAAAAGCATCGGGGAAAGGATTGCTCCCTGCAGCACTCCACACACCAAGGAATGCTGCGACGACAACTCCTTCCCTAGCGCCACCCCGTCCCTGACCTGAGATAAATGAGTGCAGCCATTGTTGGACTGTGTCCTGAATCCCCACATCGGCAAGGCAGTGGTCCAAAAGTTCATGATCGGCCATATTGAAAGCTGCTGACAAATCTAAAAGAATCAGCAGTCCCGACCCACCTTCATCCAGCTTACGGAGATCATCTGTTAGGGCAATCAAAGCCATCTCAGTCCCATAACCAGGGCGAAAGCCAGACTGAAATGGATCCAGAACTGATGTTTCATCCAGAAACCTACTTTGATTTAGGATCAGAGATGCTGTGTGTCAGTGGTTCCAATTTCAGATTACAATACTATGAGAGTACTGATCCTGTGGCATTTATAGTGCTACTCAAGTACACCAACTGAAATAGATGGACATGGCCTATTCTGAGTGAATCTTAGATAGCTGAGTGAAGCTCACCTATCAATGACTGCAATAAGAGATGAAAGGTTTTTTCTTCCTTTCTTTTTTCTTTTATTTTCTTGCTTTCAAGGGAAAACTTGATCTTCACATCTGAGCCATTTTGTTTTCCCTGATTTTGTTTCACAGCTTTTTTTTCGGGGGGGGGGATGCTTCTAACATTGACATTGAAGCTAGTGCTGAAGCATAGCAAATTCTCATCCATTTGGGAGCATTTAAACCACATCCATGCCATATGCAAGTATTGCTGACATTCTAAGGAAGAGGGAAAAGAGCCATGCTTTAGTGGCCCCTCACCACTAAATGATATATAAAAAGGGAGCTCTTATATACACAGTTTTAAAAATTCTAATGTGTCCCAACTTGATAAGGTGAAGTGTGCTACACAGCCATAATCCATGAATAAAAACATTTGTAATTTGCCATTTACCAGGCATTCCAGATTTGTTGAACCTTGCAGGATAACTTTAGCTTTTAGGAGGCTTTCAATATTAAGCCAAGCATAGTAACTGCAGCTTCTCGGCTGCAACAGTGCTGGAATTGGCTAGCACATATTCTGCCCAAGCCAGGAAAGTGAACTGTAAAACTAATAATTTCCCTTGAGCCTACGCTAAACAGATGCATGCCAGCTACTCCCACAGGAACAGAGAGCCTAACAGTTAAGAAAGAAGCTGTGTGTAAACAACCACTCTGCTTCAAGGCAGTTGTATTTATAGGCTATGGTGGATTTGATTCAAATATATACTGCAGTAAACAAATTTGGAGAATAGTATACCAAACCATTATTTTTATCCTGTGAAAGGATCTAGTGACCCAAGCACCTGAAACGCAAGCCAAGATTCAATTTTTGACTAAGATGATACAAGCAACCGTGATCTGAAGAAAACAAGTTTTATTTCAAGTGGCCTTACATAGTTACCACCCCTTGCCATTTTTATGCACTACTAACAACAACATTTAAGTTTAGTATGCATCCTTTTTTAATAAATAAATGACTGCATTTTTCTATTAATACATTTTTGGATTTTGAGAATCAATTTGCATTTATTTTAAAAAATGTATACAGGTAAATAGTTAAACATCTAGCTGACATGGGGGAAGGGCCTGGGAAATCTTTTAGGAAGCCAGACTGCTAATCAAGACTAGGTTGCCTCCAGCTACCACAGCAAAAACAGAGTCTCAGCAGACCTCATGAGTAGCATATTTTACATGCATTCTTCCCTGCCTCAGCTCTATCCCATGTTGGATATTAGATTTTAAACTTTTAATTAAATAGATATTTACTATAGATACACATGAATGCAAAAAAAAAAACCACACACACACAACAGAAACATTCATCTACTGAATACATATGCACGCCAGATTATACTACCCAAAACACTGAATCAACTGCTTTTGTTTTTAAGAAAACATATCTTTGCTTCCTGCCCCCTTCCCACCATTACATTCCCACTCACAGATATCTCTGGTTTAAAATTTCCTTTATTATAGCCTTGAAAAAGTGGGATGATGAATGACTACTATAAGTTTTTCCTGCAGGATTTAACAAGTATAAAATAGAATGCTAGTCACAGCACATGTCTGGGTGGAGTAGAGAAACCTCAGAAAGGCTCCTCACAGAGCCAGAAATTAAGAGCTGTGCCAACACTCCAATCATGTGCCGATCAGATTCATTTTTACAGAGCGACAACACATGCCATGTTCAATTCTTTGAAGAGAAGCTGTCTCAGGTTGATTCTGTGTTTAATTAGCAGGCATAAGAAAGCTATCAGGAATCAGGTGTTGAATGAAAGTCAAATGAATCAAGTAAAGCCCATGGAGATGTGGTGAAATGGCTGAGTTACAAAAGCTGGCTTGGATACAGGGTGGTAAGAGATGCTTCTGGGTGGGATGTTTTGCTGAAGTGTGGCAATGACTTGTGAAGCCATGTCTTCTTCTATACCCAGACTTGCCCTGGGACTGATTCAGGTGATATACAAATTGTGCAAACAAGCCTTTATGAAATAATGCATTATTACATACTCAACAGAACACTAATAACAGTTCTTAAACTCTATAATTGCAGTATGTTCAGCTGTGATGAAGCAACCCTGAGCTCCTTTTTATATAATAAATAAACACAAATTAATGTACTTTCCTTAATGAAACAGAAGTCCAAAGTGCTGGCCACCATATGACCATAGCTGTGAAGTGCAAACCAGATAGCTCATGTCTACCACTACAGAGGACCAAAAAATAAACTTCATTGCCATAAAATATTGATTAGGGTGTTCTCGTGATAGTGGCAATGGAGGTCTATTTCAGATTACTTCATATTGTGATAAGAAACAACCATTTTGTGAAATATGAAGAATTATTCCACTTTCCTTACCTCAGCTTCACAAATAAAAAATCTATATTAATGTATCCTTATTATCTCAAATATGCCAAGAGGTGTGTGAATATGTGTGAATCACTAATGTCCACCAAATAGTGACATACAATAAAATGGGGTGTAGGATTTCACACACACTCCGCTTTGGAAATGAAATGTATATTAACATATTCCTGCATTGCAGGGGGTTGGATTAGAATTCATGGGTAGGCAAACTAAGGCCGGATCCGGCCCAATCACCTTTAAAATCTGGCCCACGGACGGTCCGGGAATCAGCGTGTTTTTACATGAGTAGAATGTGTCCTTTTACAGTATTTAAAATGCATCTCTGGGTTATTTGTGGGGCATAGGAATTCGTTCATCCCCCCCCCCAACAAAAAATATAGTCCGGGCCCTCCACAAAGTCTGAGGGACAGTGGACCAGGCCCCTGCTGAAAAAGTTTGCTGACCCCTGGATTACATGGTCCCTTCCATGGTCCCTTTCAACTCTACAATTCTATGATACTAAGCTGGACACTACAGGTGAGTTTTAAGCATGCTTAGCAATTTTTTTTACCAGCACATGAAACAAAATATGCACTTAGAACAAATATTACAAATATTACAAAGTATGTCTTCAGCTGTGGGAAAGTGAAGTTGGCTTTCTATTTCTTCTGCACTAGCTACTTATTGGTTTCAAGGCCTAATTCGAAGTGCTGCTTATTATTTATGAAGCCCTAAATGGCTTGTGAAGGCACGTGGGTGGTGCTGTGGGTTAAACCACAGAGCCTAGGGCTTGCCGATCAGCAGGTCGGCGGTTTGAATCCCTGCGACGGTGGAGCTCCCATTACTCCGTCCAAGCTCCTGCCAACCTAGCAGTTCGAAAGCACGTCAAAGTGCAAGTAGATAAATAGGTACCGCTACAGCGGGAAGGTAAATGGCATTTCCGTGTGCTGCTCTAGTTTGCCAAAAGCAACTTAGTCATGCTAGCCACATGACCTGGAAGCTGTACGCCGGCTCCCTCGGCCAATAACACGAGATGAGTGCCGCAACCCCAGAGTCGGTCACGACTGGACCTAATGGTCAGGGGTCCCTTTACCTTTAAATGGCTTGTAACCAGAATATCTGAAGGGTGAACTCTTTCCCTGTTGACCTGTTATCAATTACAATCACCATCTCTATGTTTCACCATGAGAGGTACAGCTAGCAATAACATGAGATGTGGTCCTCTGTGTGGAGGTTGTGGAGCTCTCTCCACCAAGATAGGGGTAATCAATATGTACTTATTTCATCAGGGCTTTAAGGGGTTTTATCTGTATGTTAACTTGCTGTTATCTTTATTTTGTTTTGTAATTGTTTTACTGTTTTCAACTTTTACTGTTATTAGAATTGGGTTTTTATTATTGTACACTGCCTTAGGGGACCTTATGGGGGTTGAAAGCAGTATATAATTCTATAAATAAAACCTTTGATTCAGACACTCTCCTTAAACCTGATTTTCTTTAAAAAGCCATACCTGTAAGTTAAGATTAATCACAGTGCAGCATTACATCAGACCCTAGCTATGATTAATCTAAAACTAAGGTGAAAGTTTCTCCTGCTAGTAGTCAAGCTAGAAGAGGAAATGTTGCACAAGCAATACAGTACAGTGGTACCTCGGTTTATGAACACAATTGGTTCCGGAAGTCTGTTCATAAACTGAAGCGTTCATAAACTGAAGCGAACTTTCCCATTGAAAGTAATGGAACGTGGATTAATCCGTTCCAGACGGTCCGCGGAGTAACCGTTCATAAACTGAAGCGAACTTTTCCATTGAAAGTAATGGAAAGTGGATTAATCCGTTCCAGACGGGTCCGTGAAGTACTTAAACTGAAGCGTTCATAAACTGAAACATGGGTGTAATTGGTTCCGGAAGTCTGTTCATAAACTGAAGTGTTCATAAACTGAAGCGAACTTTCCCATTAAAAGTAATGGAAAGTGAATTAATCTGTTCCAGATGGGTCCGCGGTGTTCATAAACCGAAAATTCATAAACCGAGGTGTTCATAAACCGAGGTTCCACTGTACTTGTTTTGTGCAGGGGTTAAGTTCATGCACAAATGTGTTTGTGGGGCCCTCATAAAGCATTCCATTCCACCCCACCTATTCCGTCCCCATTCTGCCCTTTTATTGACATTTTGGGTCACCTCTGGGTTTGGGACCATGCAGACATGAATAAATCAGTCATTGCCTGTAGTGTGCAAGCTCAAGTCCCACTGCAGCTCATCTTTGTTACTGTCAATATTTGACTATGGCTCTTGCAATACATTACAGTAATTATGCCCAGTTTTCTACCGTTAATACCTGTACTATTATTGCTAGGTCAAGTTGCCTGTGAAATGGTTTGTATTCCGCAAAGTGTTACAATAAATCTGTTAGCTTTCAAGAGGACAAACATCTCTTTTGTTTTGTCAATGTGCATTCAACAATGTTTCTAAATATGTTCCTACTCAGTGTTCATTTGACTCAACTCCCTGATGCTAAAAGCTTGGCAAAAGCAGAAGTTCCGTTATTGTTACCACTGTAATCCCTTAATGAAATTATGAACAACTTGGGGGGGATGGGGGGCGTTAACAATAGCATTTCAGGTAACAATTCTGCTAAATTACTTCTGTGTTTAAACTGCCAGATGAAAACAATAAAACATACAAATGTAACTGAAATAAACACTATGCAACATCAGTGAACACTTTTATGCTGCAACTGTACAGCTTCCATATAGGCTAACATTAGTCTGTGAATATTAATGAGTTATATTCAAAGGAGAAGCTTCAAAACAAGTTCAACATTCCAGACAGTCTTATAAAGAATCCTCTGTAAATACTTCTGCAAATATATAAACTGAACCATTTTCAACGTGAGAGCTTTTATTTTCGCAAAACACTATGTAAGCAATGAACCACATATGCTTTAATATAGTGTCCATTGAATTATTAGTTGTCATTCATTACCAAGTATCATTTTTCACTTACCCTACAGTAACTGCCAAAATCAATGGACAAATGTTTCATAATCAGCACTCTTATTCTTTTAAAAAATCATCTTCCTTTATTTTAGCTCTCCATGTTAACGTCATTTTTCAAGCAATAATGCAGCAGTTGCTTCAAATATACCTATGACATACATTCATAGTTAAAAATAGCATATTCAGGTGTTATTCATTTTTCTTCCACTCATCAACCAAAAAACCATGAGCTTACAAATCACTTAAAAAGGGATACCTTGCTCTCATTGCTCACAATCTAAGACACAACACGAAAGAAAAATGGATCGAGATGGATAAGAAAAAAGCCAACTCAGGAACAAATTATTAGTTGAAAGTTCTTCTAATGACCTGCTGAGGTGGAAAGGTTGCTGGTAAATCAATTGTGCTGATAGAGTGGCCCTGCATCCCTTCTCTGCTGCAGCCTGATGCATTGGATGCTACCAAGTCACAGCTGACTGAGAGGGGAACCTGACCTGAATGGAGCAGGTGGTAGGCCTGCTTCCCATCTTTGCCCCCTCTGCTAATGAAATGGCTGCTGCTAGGTGACAGTTAATGGGGGAAGCATATTTTATACCACAATAGTAGTGACATTAGTAAAGATCTCACTATTTTAACAAGTTATAACTTCAATTGCTATGCGTTTGTCACTTTCTGGATGCAAGGGCAGTGGTCTGGTGGGAAGGACATGAATGACTGGTCCCAAATAACTGGAGGTTATTCTAGAATCTGGATCCACCACTAAGAATTTTTTGTTTTGGTTTTTTAAATCACCCGTCACAACCTTTGGGGCAAGGATACTAATGAACTAATGTTTAGGGAAGTTTTTAATGTTTGATGTTTTATTGTATTTTTAATATTTTGTTGGAAGCTGTCCAGAGTGGCTGGGGAAACCCACCATATGGGAGGTGTGTGTGTGTGTGTGTGTGTGTGTGTATTATTATTATTATTATTACTATTACTATTACTATTACTACTACTACTACTACTACTACTACTAAAACTGAGGCAAGTTCACTCAGGATGAGATGTCCTTGGGACAACCCGGCCTCAAGACACCAAGGTTTTTGTCAAAATCAGCACTCAGAAACAAATGGACATGTTTGAGAACAAGCAAAATATAATAAGTTCTGCAGGAGTCATTCAGACATCCAAACCACTTTATTAGAAGTCAAATGTTCTCAAAAGTTCTCAAATGTTCCTCATAATACTCCATGAAAACTATTTTTATCAACTCTTATGGCACAAACTAAAATCACTAACATCACTCAACACAAATTACATAGCTAGTGCCCATTTGAATAATCTTCTATGTGGTCCTTAGATGCAAATGATGAATGTTCACTCTTTCTACATGATATTCAAACTTCCCTTGAATTATGTCCAATTATCATCACAAGGAATAGTTCTTTTTGTCTATAAGTTAGATAACCAGTGTTGTGTTCTGATACTGATCACAAATGTGCACACTGGGCTTTCTCCCTCTCAGCTATTGCTTGTGCTTTAGTTATTGACTTCCAGGTGTCAATGGGACCTTCTTGACAACACACATGATGCACAAACTAGGAAATTAAAGCCTCAACCAAAGTTTTGGCTGTACTGTACTGGCCAACTTATAATTTTAAAATACACTTGGTTGCTAAAACCTGGAAAGAGTGTATTGTATGTTTCCTCCAAGTTACCGTAATTAGATCACTACAATCTCTAGCTCTAAAGCAATCTGGTGTTCTCCTGATGTATTGACCTGCAACTCCCATGAATCCCTATTGCAGTCCAACAACATTGGGGGTAGGTTGGGGGAAGCTGCTCTAAGGCAGGGTCACTCAAAGTACCTTGATTAGTGACATCCTCAACTATATGAGAGGAATTTTGCAACAATGTGCTTGAAATAGAACATGAGCAATGAAATTTGGATGACTGCTTTTAAACCACTTTATCCTCCTTAAAAGTGAAAAATTCTTCAATTACACATGCTTAATGAGTTGGCAAATATCTATCCTCACATGAAAGATACAGATATGGCAACCAATTCAGTGCACTGCTATTAATACATTAGAGAAGGTCAAAATGTCTGTGGCAAGCACTCAGTTTCTTTTTACCTGAAAGTGTTGAAGAATAGTTATACTGAAAGGGCCTTCTGCCCACACCTGGCTTAGGGTGTTAATTAAGGAGCCAGAGCTACTACAATCATATCTTGCACACATCATTGTAATTCTTCAGTAAAACTGCAGAATTCTAAAGATGGTAGTAAAAACACTGAGGAAACCACTAGGAGTATAATTCTCTCTTAATTATTTACTTGTGGGGTTTTGTATTTAACTTCCCCTTTCCTTTACCAGTTCTCAAAGAAGTCAAACTCTAAAAAAAGTTTGCTGATGGAAGTTTTTATAGCACATTTAATCACCCTCAAATTAGTGGCTTCTATTTGGGAAGAAATCATACAGTCACTTAGCTATTAAAAAGGTACTTTCCCATCACTCTGTAAAAGGCCCAAGCATTAGCTATGGCACAAAGACAATAATAACCTCTTTGTATTGTTTGTGAAATTACCCTTTTGCTACACTAAAATTGCTATACATCCTCTCAAGCTAAATGAAATAACTCACATTCAAAATTTCATCAAGTCTGTTTACATTTTAATTGCACAATAAATTTTAAGCCAATGAATGAATCACTGGTTTTATTCTATTCCTGTAATGTACATTTTACTGGAATTCTTTTAAATCAAACTATTTCACAACAATGTAACTGGAGGTTATTTTAATCTGGTAACTTTAGGCCTTTCCAGCAAATGAACTTGATGAATCATTGTTGCATGTGAACCATAAGGTAATGAAATTGCAGTTCTTTTTCAGCAGGCATATATGGTTCTTCTCTCAAGAGATTATGTCATCTATTGCTATTGAGATTGCTTCATGGAATATGGCTGTTTGAGTGCCAAAGGTTCCCATTGCAGTGCACATGACACCATCACTTTCCAGTGAAAGCTTCTTTCTTTCAATGCCTGGATCATCTTGTGAAGACTCTGCACTTCCTTACTATGTAGTCCATTTGGTTTTGTTTAAAACAAACTCAGCTGGCAAGAAATGACACAGCAGTCACTTCTCTCACTACAGCAATGCCTCAATATTTTCTGAAGGTCATTTTGTGTTGTGTTTCTTCATTGGACGCTTTGCAGTCCTTCCTTCTTTCCCCCAATAAGGCTTATCAAATCTCAGAAGAGAATTGACGAAAAGCCATTCACAATCTTGCAAGAGGCCTTTTAGGGAGAAAGCTGGAAAAAATGTGCCCCTGTTCACCTCAACTGAGTGTTCTTTTTAAGTTCCTTTTAGAAGTCAAGTGTACACATACAACATGGCACACGGCATTTCCTCATATCTATAAGGGATAGCACCCATGCAAAAGGGGGAGGAATGCTGTTTGCTAGTTTTTTGCACACTTTTGCTGATGTCTAAAGCAGGCGTCCCCAAACTTCGGCCCCTCCAGATGTTTTGGACTACAATTCCCATCATCTCTGACCACTGGTCCTGTTAGCTAGGGATCATGGGAGTTGTAGGCCAAAACATCTGGAGGGTCGCAGTTTGGGGATGCCTGGTATAAAGTAATCACTTGGGAAACCTAGATGGGTCTGAAAACTATGCTACTGTTTACATATATTGCACCAGTCATTGTTACCGGTAGTCACATGGCTCATCTTTACTGGCCAAGCCAAAAGAGAGATACATTAATCCCCTGGCTCCACATGTTTATGGTTCTTCGGGAACCCAGGGATCATCAGACTGAAGCTCTGAAGCTGGTTTAAAGCATCCAGCACTAATAGTTGGCAGCTTGTCTAGACATCTGCCAAGGGACTGCCAGTTTAACAAGCCAGCATGTAGCGTAACCACTTGCCTGATAGCAGAATGAGAGTATGTACACATTAGATACTTGCCACAAGGGAAAATTTCTGGCCAAGAGTGAATGTCCCTCTGTTCCTTTGACACCAAACACTAGAATGCACTTTGCACCTGGCAAATATGGAATAAAACTCATAATGAACAGCACCTTATATTTATGCAACTCAGCATGCAGCAGCTGCTGTCCTTTCCTAGCAGCTTTACCAAAACAGAGAGGTGAGAGGCAGGAAGGCATATCATCAAGTTAGTTTGAGTACACCCTTCCATCTCCACAACACATGCATGCATGCATGCATGCACTCACATACAGACCTTTGTCACTGCCAATATTAATAGTGCCTACTTTTTTTAAAGTTACAGATCAGGCAAACAATTTCACTCTATAGTAATACTACTATGTAGCTACAGTCATGGTGACTTTTAGAAGAACACTACGAAAGCTAAAATATATTTTGCATTATATTTTTAATAAATTTCATTTAGAATATTAAGCATACAGCTTAATGGTTTGATGGGGGTTAATAAGAATTCCTCTGAATTCACACAAAGTACATATCGGTATCTATTTTGCTACTTATACACAGTGGAAACCTGCCACTCATTTGATTGTGCATTCATGCACAGCGGAAGTGACAAATCCTATTGCCATGTTTAATTAGGTATGTATGCCATAGTTTTTCCACACATAAGTAGGGTTCCAGCTGGGTTTTTTACAGGAAGACGGAGGATTGCCTCTTAAAATAGACTCATACAACTTCTCTGTTCCTTAGCTATTCTGCTAGTAAGACCATTTCTAAAGATTTATTAGATGGGTGAATGGTGCGAGTTTCACACTGCAGTTACAAAAGTCGAAATAGGTGATCCAACAAGAAAGATGGACAGACTGACCAAACAAAACTATTAGCCATATATTAATTCCTAAAGTTATTCTAATGAAGCCAAGTTTTACATTCCACTACCAGAAGGACTAAACTATGAATATTCCTTTCTAAATACTATCTTGAAAACCAAATAAAAAGTTATAATAAGAATCATGTAAGCAACCTTAATGCAAACCTCTAGTCACAGGGAGAAAAAAATGCAATTCTCATTTGACTAACACAGCTAGAAGATCACAAAAAACCAGAGAGTGCAGTGGCAGCATCTTTTGATCTCTACATGTAGCAACTTTTGGCATATGAGTAAGTAATTCCTAGCCCTTTGAAAGGCCTTCTTTGAAGAAGGAACTGACTGTAGTAAACTATTCTTTCTTACTGTAGAACAATCACTACCCAGTTTGACACACAGGGATCATCACGTTTTGAGGAGGTTTACTTAAAAGCTTGTGTGTGTGTGTGTGTGTGTGTGTGTGTGTGTGTGTGTGTGTGTAGTTTTGGGGTTTCAACCTCCAAAACAGAATACAATCAGCATCCATTTTTACTACTCCTGAACAACCCTATTTAAAAATGTAACTGAAGTGTCTTGTAACACAAAATCCTAGGCATGTTCACTCAGAAGTAAGATGACTGGGCTCACTATCAGAAAGTGGGCACAGGACTTCAGTTTTTATAGAAGCTGTATGGACCTCTTAAGCACATAGCTTTTGAAGTCAATGCCATGAGAATCAGGGCTGTTTTTCAATTCTATCTGATTGAAACCATTATCCAAACTATTGAGTAAACTTTTGCAAACAGTTCATATTCAACAAGATGAAATTATAAACACATTCATTTTGTTTAAAACAGTATTCCTCCACCTTTTCAGACAAGGGATACAACTAATTTCAGTGAATAACATGGGTCTTCTATCTCTCCATGCCCTCCCCAATATCTCTATTTCCCCCTTTATTCTCTCCCTCCATTTTTAAGAAGGTGTACCATTTTAGAGTCTCATGTGTGGTGTCTGATCCACTAGCTAAATATCCATGATAAAATACAAATTGTTTGTATTTCCATACCAGAGAGCAGAGTGGAAGTACTCTACTGGTTGTGCTATTCAGCATGGAGGGCAAACTAAGATTGTTTCTCAAATAAACTTGTGTATATCATATTGCTTCAATTAATCCACAAATAAATTGATTTCCAAAACAGAACAGAATGATCAACTTTGCAGTAAAAGGGCTAACATAGAGCTATGTCATGGTCTCTGGATCATTTGAATCCTTTACAACACAAAAGAAAGAGTGATTTGATGTTATGCTCTACTTGTGTTGTTGCTGCTTTGTTTGTTTCTATGTAGAGCAACCAGTAACCTTATGGAGTGCTAGCTAGAAATGGTTACCATATATATAATGAGGCAAAAAGGTAACTGGAATGTAACCTTTAAAACACAGTATGCAAATAGGAAGTTAAGTGTTTACAACCACAATGCAACACACACTAAACTTAAAAGTCCCACAGAACTCAGTGGGTATATTAATATTAGAAGCACATTGAACATATTATATCAGGAAAGCTCACAACAGCCAAGCCAAGCCAGCATTATTCTCATACAACAAAGGCTGAGAGAATTTGTGGCTGGGAAGAGAATTGAACCATGTATTTGCTGGCTCACACTCTTTGGTATTACGCTAGGTTTCTATGTAATTAGCAACACATTATACAGCATTTTAAAATAGGTGAAGGAATAAGAAAAAAAAACACCATGAATAGACTTAGCTCTTTTCAGCTAAAGTTCTAGCAAATTTGACTGAAGGGTTTTTTTTCTGGATCAGAAGTTGAATAGACACTAGACTGGGCTTGTTTTAAAACAAGAAAGAATTAACATTAATAATTAGGCATAATTATGTCAGCTACACATATTTTAATTAGCAGGACAGAAGCAAGCCATGGTCTTTTAATTTACAGACCATTGCTGAATGAAATACAGTACACTCAAAACAATTTGCAGGCAAAAACAAATGTTGTTGTTAACTTTTCTTTGTTTCCATGTGTATCTTCTGGCATAATGTTTCAATCAGTTAGCTTTTGCAATAACTGATTGCAAAATTTCTAGAATTTGAAATTACTCCAACGGTCCTAGTCAACATTATAAAACAACACTAGTTGAACATAGGGGCAGGGGGAGTACAGTACACAATATGACCCATTAAAATTCTTGTAGAGTAGTTATAAAAGAAGTGTCATAGTCAGGATACTCAACTTCTGTTAGCTTTTATAGTAAGTCAAATGCCTTGCAGCCATGCCTGTAACCATGCAATCCGTACTTCTTGAAAACTAAATAAAAAAGTTAATGGCAAAAATGAAAATATAAAATAAAACCTCCTCTCCACCAGAATTAACATCAAATACTTCTTGAAGTAATAAAAATGCATCACATTTGGCCCAATGGTTTTTCACGTTGATGGTCATGTTGCAATCAGAAAAAATAGAAGCTGGAAGTGAAATATGGAAAATCAGACAACAAAAATCCCAGACTATTCCTCAGTAAGAGCAGTTCTCATGTGCTGCAGATGAAGAAAACTGGACAACTGCAAACTTTTAAGTTAGACAAGCACACTGTCCTCACCTTGAACTAAAACAATAGAGTATTTGTGCATTTTAAAGTAACTCAAGAAGAAAGAACCAAACATAGCAAATACTTCCATGGGACCTTCATGACTCATAAATTTACTGTGAAGGAACATTAAGAGCTGGAGAGTTTTAAGATATGAAATCTGCAACTAACTTGCACCGCACTGGCATGACACTGCAACCAGGATAAAACTTCCCATAGCTAATTAAACCAGTTCAAACAGTGACTAATGACCACTAATCCCACTATCTTCTCAATTATCTCGCCTTCCTCTGTTTATCCACTTGACACATCACTTTACACATGAGAAAGAACTTTTAGCATAGGAAAGTGAATAAAAAATAAAAGGGAACCCTTTTGCTATAAATGGGGGGGGCAAGAGGGTTAGTAAAAGAGACAAGTGAGACAGGTTCCTCCCACTGACTGTGATTTGCATCCAACTCTGTGCTTAAAGTACACTCCATGAAATAATGGAAACTGAGTGAGCTGGTGACATTACTCAAGAATTTAAGAAAAAACAGATACAGGGTTTCAGGTTTAACCTAGTCACCTGTCCTACTCCCACAGAGCAGCAGCCAGCTGCCCTACTGCAAAGTAACCCCGGTCTCATGGGTTATATCCCATTCAGCACATGGGAAGTAGCTCATTTTCCTCTCCAGACTGTTCTCATGTCACCTCAGATCAAGGGAATAGGTTTCATGGGATTGTAACAATTTTTTGCGGTCGGAGTGAATGATTTAACATATGTGCCAGGCTTCCAGACTTTGCCAGAAAATTTACAGTTATTTTGCGGGAAACTGTGAGCTAGTAGTCACATCCTAGTTTGTATCCTTTCAAAATAATCATACTCAAATTCTAAAAATCTGCTTTCTATGTTGTTTAAAAGTTGCCAGCTGAGGGTGGGTGTGAGCACAAGCTTTGACTTGCTAGCAGAAGTTAAGGAAAGGGAGAGACAACCCTTCTGGGTGGGATTAAAAATTGTTTTAAACCAATAATTTATCAATCTAATTCCACAAGCACATATCTGCCGAACTTCATACTTACTTCCAACTAAACATGCATAATGAACTTGGAAGTGTGTATAAGGGGTGAAATTCATGAAAGAGTGAAACTTAAGTAACTCCAGAGATAATAAATCTATCTTGAGCCTAAACATCCCTTAGTTGGAATTTCCATTTCAAAGAAAGGTCACTGCAAGCAAATCTATGTAGTAGTGAACTATCCACTTACTCTAGGAGGTAAACACCAATGACTAGTGATGAACTATAGTTATTACCATATGAATATTGAACACTGGAACCATATGCACTCAACAAAGGTTTAAAAAGTGATGCTTCATATCACTACATCAATCAACATATACTGAATAAACCATGCCTCTAGCTTCCTACTTGCCAATACCTGTAACCTCTTTCCCCCCTCCTCACCTAAAACTGTAGGAAGAAGTTGTTTCCTGCTGTTTCTTTATGATCTATTTTAATTACAGTCCTCTGCTTACATCAAACAAGGACTAATAGCCCCCTTGTTGCCAACTAAAGTGGCTGGTCCTAGCAGTGAGGACATGGGGGGCGGGGAGAGAGAGAGCAGCTTGCTCCATAATCTACCTTCGCCTACTCTACTCATGTGCAAGCTGATCTATAATACACAAGTGACTAGAGACTAAGCCTCAGTGGACACAGTAGGAGCTTGCTTCTGAATAAACATGCATTTGATAGGCCTGTAAGGCTTCGATCCTTGGGATGTGCAGTGTCAAGTACATATATTGTAGTTAGGCCCTGGAGCATTAAGCTCTCAGCTGACTTGCTCCATCTAGTTTCTAGAAGCGGACTGACGAGTTTGGAAGCATCAGAGGACCGGTCCTTTGCTGCCAATAACCCTGCTTTAATTTTTCAAAACTATGGGTGCAAACTGATGCATGCACTGTGCACATGCCCTCCATAACCTCAAGGCTAGACGAAAGTCCGTTCCACCAACATACTAAAAATCACTTGAACAGGCAGGAAAAAACTGAGGAGAGAAACAAGAGCAAGCTCAGGGAACCAAGATTGGATAAAATTGTTGAGCATCTTTAGCTGGATCCTAGCCTCAGTTGCCCTGCAGTGAGCGACTAAAGTGGATGACTTTTGTGAATGGCCCATTGTTTTCAGTGTAAGACTTAAGCACATGTTTAATTATTTCCTGGTTAAATCAGCAGCAATGGCTAGAGTTTTACACTTCTTGAATCCTGCCCCAACTGGGATCTGCCGGCTCTACAATACGAGATCAATAAATAAAAATCATTCGAGGAGCAGCGATTACCTGAACAGAGACATAATAATCCAAAGAGATAGAAGTGTACAAACTCCGCGATCATTGTCTCCAGGTGGAGCCTGTCGATAATCTCATGCCAAAAGGGAGGGCTGGAGGAAGAGGGGGAGGGGGAGGACTTTCGCCAAAAAACCCTCCAAGGCTTCCCAGTTTGTAAATCCACAAGCAGCTTAATGTAAGCGGCGGCGTCCCAAATCCTCCAGAAGTTGAACGGGGAGCCTCGTCCGGGCTCTTCGCAAAGAGTCTCTATTGTCAGCAAAACCAGGCAGGGCTCCGCAGCTCCAGCCCAACCCAAAGCCCTCGCTTTCCTCTCGCCCCGGGTTATTCCAAAGGGGGCTGCCTCGCCTTGCCGCGCCGCGGGACCATCCGACAGCAACCGAGAAACAAAAGCAGCAGCCCGCCTGCTGCTGCCGCGCTTGCTGGCTGCCTGGCTGGCTGGCTTGGCTCTCCTCAAGGAAAGAAAGGAAGGCAAGGAGCAAGGACCGCGCAGGTCACGAGAGGGGCCCTTCGGCGAAGTGCAGAAAGTGCCTCCGCTTCTTGCGAGGATCTCAGGCAGCGGGTGGCGGAGACGGGCCGGCGGCTGCTCTTGGCGAGGACTTGCCTGGTGTGGCGCTGGGCGAGCGCACGGCAGACAGAAGTGGCTGTGCAATTGTAGCAGCAGCAGCAGCGGGAAGAGGAGGAGCAGCAGCAGCAGCAGTCCTGGGTCCCATCACTTGAAGCAAAGCGCCGGGATCGCCAGGCGAAGCAGCTTCCCGGCAGCCAGAGCGGAGCCGCTCCTCGAACCAGCCAGTACCTCCCGGGTGTCCTCCTCCTTTTCCTTTTCCTCCAGCTCCTTCCCTCTCCAAAAGCGGAGATTGGCACAAAAGCGAGGGACCGGGTGTGTGGGGTGGAAAAACTTCTGAGGGCGGCCTCGTCCTCCTCTTCTGGGCAGCCCCTGGTGGTGAAAGGCTGTACCTCCACGCTGAGGGGGCTGCAAACCTCCGTCTCGCGGAGCAGCCCCTGAAGTTTCTGGCGTCGCGTTGAGGCAGGCGAGAGAGAGAGCGCGCTTGTCTTTCTCGCCTTGCCGCTGCAGGTCTGGTGCCGCCTCAGGATACCTTAAAGGAGCCGCACCTCCCCAAACTGCTCAGAAAGAAAGGAAAATACAAAACGGCTACAATGCGGAGATGTAGAATCTCCTCCCTTAAGTTAAGACAACAGTGGCAACAACAGCCCACATTCCCATGTACTGTAACTTTATTGCGATGGCAAAGGGTAAGAAACTACCCTGCGCTATTGAATAACAAAAGGCTACCCCTTGGAATATCACGGAGCACGGAACAACCCATTTTTAAAAACATCACTTGCCTGGTGCTGCAAATGGAACTTCCCGACGTAGGATTCAAAAAATCCTCCCGGGGAAACAATTGTAACCCTTTCACTGCTGCACAGCTGCAATTAGGTTCCACTGAGCATAGGAGAGAGGAGTATTGATTACTGTACTGTGAACTGAGCAAGCGAAATACATAGAGGGGGAAGGAAGCAAGTTACAAAAGGGGCAACTCCTAGGAGTGGAGGTGTCTTCAACCTCAATATTTTTGAGAGCCTTCTCAGCAGTGGCATCCTCTATGTGGAATGCCCTCCCATTAGATGTCAAGTAGATAAAGAGATTCACAATTTTAGAAGACATCTGAAGGCAGCCCTGTATCAGGCAGTTTTTAATGTTTGATGTTATGTTTTATATGCGTTTGAAGCCACTCAGAATGGCTGGAGCATCCCAGCCAGGGTGGGATATAAATAATAAAGGTATTATTATTATATTATTATTATTATTATTGGGCTCACTCCCCCTATTGAGGGGCGGAGGAAGCTGAGTGCCAAGAATCCTCCTCCTGCCAACCTGGACATCACTGATTGACAGAAGCTAATCTGCAAATATTCTCACCAAACAGGTGTCACTGCTCTCCTCTGACCCCTAAGCAGGAGCTGCCCCCACCCAGCATGATTCAGAACCCCACCCCCACCCCCCACACGTGACGGCCTATGATTCCCGCTTCAACCTTTGGGTAAAGTTGATTTGACCTCCTCGTATCTGATGTAGATCTTCACTCACCCCTTCTTCCCTGGTGTGGGGATGGTTGCCATTTTGTGCTTTGGCTCAGGTGCCAAAATGTCTTGGGTCAGGCCTGCCACGTGATCATTGCTATCCAATCCACAGTAGCTGATCAGAATCATATGGCTCCAATTTTTTCTTTCCTCATCAGAAGTATGAAGCAGTTGAGCTTAGGAAGAAATATTATGCTTCTTGGGAGAAATATTATGTTTCTTGGGAGAGTGGCTGGGGGCTAGAGCAGGCATCCCCAAACTCGGCCCTCCAGATGTTTTGGGACTATAATTCCCATCATCCCTGACCACTGGTCCTGTTAGCTAGGGATGATGGGAGTTGTAGTCCCAAAACATCTGAAGGGCCAAGTTTGTTGATGCCTGGGCTACAGGATCAATGCAGGGTGCACCAGGGGTGTGGTGGGGAAGACTATGGATCCACAGTACTCTAAGCCCCCTTGTTCCCCCAATGCACATCCACACCCACATCTGGAACAGACCTTGAAACTACACCAGACCTGGAGCTGCTGTAATTAATCCCCATCCATTGTTGTCAATGGGGTAGGGGTGAAGATGAAAGACAAGGAACACAATAAATTTTAAAAGGTACAATACATGATCTTCCACCCTGCGTGCAACCAACTTTGGATGTGGTGAATTCTCTTCCCACCCACATCTCCATAATATTGCTCTGTTAATATATTACTGTTTGTGATCATTTGCATATTTACTGTAAGCAGTAAGCAGATGTAAGCAGTGATGGGTGAAACCCCTTCCTGAGTCATAAAATGAAGGGCCATTCCTCCTCTAAAATATTGGAAAACAGGATTGGAAATAACTATGCTAATTACAAGCCCATTTTGGATCTTGTTACACTTCTGTTCACGCTGTGATGCCCAGGATGCAGCTTCCAAGGGACCATAGAAACTGAGGTGCTGCCATGCAAGTTTATAAGCACAAAAAAAGAAGAGAGGTGTGGAAGGAAGTTAGGAACTAATTTCTGGCTGGCATTACAAAAAGAGGCAGAAAAAAAAGAGGGGGAGGGAGTATGTGGTTGAAATGCTTGCCTTGAATGGGAGGGCAGCCCCCACAAGTTATTGTGCTTTACATTTTGAACTAGAGAATTTCAGACCAGATTAACACTGAGCCACCTCACCCATTGTTTTTTCCTGTAAAACCAATTGCAGTTGTTAACAGTCGTCAACAGGTTTACCACACCTATCAGTCAATCACCCATTCCCACCACCCTTCTGAGTAATACCTCTCCCCACCCTCCCACTCTATATAAGGGTCTGGTGACTTCTGTTTCTGAAGAAGTGTGCATGCACATGAAAGCTCATACCAATGACAAACTTAGTTGGTCTCTAAGGTGCTGCTGGAAGGATTTTTTAAAAATTTGTTTTGACTACATCAGACCAACACGGCTACCTACCTGTAACAAGATTAACATCAGTGTGTGCAGTGGGACTTAACTCCACAGAAAGTGTGTACAGCATTGGAGCCTTAACCTGTAGGCACAAAGCCAATGATAAACTGGATGACTGCCACTGCCTCACCTATTTCCTTTATCCGTCATCTAAAAAACATGTTTACTTTCCCCAAATTTTACATAATTACAATTGTTTTAATAACTGCAGGTGTATTGCATAACACTTGAGGCTCAGTCTGCACTCCCTTTGATTATTTTAATATATATACAACCTGAGCCTATGGTGGAGGAGTTCACAGCATTAACACCCCAAGAGGATCTTGTTTCCCACCTGGCTGGGAATTGCACTGCACTGAATTCAGCATTGCACTGAAACAGAAATCAAACATTGCTCTGTCTCTCTAGGTTCCCCCACTTCCCAGCTTGCTGCTTTGCTTTTCACTTACATCACTTCAAACTCTCTGTTCTTGTCTTTCTAACTACCTGTGAGTTGAGAAATGGGCCCCCACCCATTTGCCTTCTCATACAAAGCCACTTCCT
The DNA here is from genome assembly GCF_963506605.1 of Zootoca vivipara. NCBI lineage: Eukaryota > Metazoa > Chordata > Lepidosauria > Squamata > Lacertidae > Zootoca > Zootoca vivipara. The sequence goes on from NC_083279.1 coordinate 58,736,536, forward strand.
TTGTTCCCTTTAATGGCTCATCACCATACCAGGAAGCTAGCTCAACTATTCCAGGAATTAGAAGGGGGCCCAGGCCTTCAGCCTAACCCTTCTTCCAATTACAGGTAGGTAGCCCTGTTGGTCTGGTGTAGTCGAAACAAAATAAAACAATTCTTAGTTGGTCTCTAAGGTGCTACTGGAAGGAATTTTTATATTTTCCTTCTTCCAACTCATCACTATAAACATGATCCAAGCCCAGTCCTGCCAATAAACAGAGGTAAGCAGCTGCCTCAGGTAACAGACAGAGAGGTGTTAGAGGACAGGTATATGGGCCATACTGCCTATCCTTTACCCCTAAGTTAGCTAGGTGCTCTCTGTTTCAGCACATCGTACAACCTGTTCTGTCGCTAGTGTGGAAATAAGATTCAGCTGCCTGTACTTTCACCTTTTATACATGGAAAGGGAGTGTGTGCACAGCAACATGCCTTAGGCCAGCCCTGAGTTCTATGATGAATGGAACTAGAACAAAAACCTGCCTAAAAATGGCAGCACCTGCTCTGCTGTTTTCCCTAGCCAAAGCACAAATTGTGGATAATCAGCAGTGAGGGGAGAAATACTCTACACATGCACAAAGGCCTAATTCTCAGTTCTTAAAAATAATTCCAATATAAGAGAGCCTTCCTTTTAGCAAAGGTCCTTCACCAGAGCAGCCTGAAGTAACCCGTTTAGGGCTTTTATTTTGTTGTGTAAAAACATTCTGATTTCTTGTCCAGACTAGCTAATAAATTGAACCTATTGAATGGGATCCAATTTTTTTTAAAAAAAAATGAATTCCACATGCCCAGGTGAGGTTTGCCTCGTGTTTCTTAAACAGTAGCTTCCCCATGTTGCACAGTTATTTGGTCTTGAACCTGAGGGGTTGTCAAAGGATGTTTGTGCTATTATAGGAAGGTGTGCACTTTAAAGGTTAGGACGCATAGCCATGTTCTTGGGTGCAGCAAAAGTATCTTTTTGAGTAAGCACCAGTGATTATTCTTTCCCAATGCAAATGCAAGCGTTTTTGCTGGGAGTGGGAGGGCATTTTCATTAGGAAATTTTCATTAGGGGGTAGGAATGCAATAGGGGGAAGTCCCACCCGCAGCAGGAAATGGTATTAAAAATTCAGGTCAGTTGCTCACATGTAATGTAAGTAACATCACATGTAGTATGACACACCCCCACCCACAGTCTTGGTTTACAGTATAACTAAATAAAACCCTTATACAACCTAAGACCATAATCCATTTTTTGTTTGTGATACAACCCATGCGCTCTTTAAATTGTAGAAGGTACAATCCTATACATTACTCAGAAGTAAGCCCCACTGAATTCAATGGGGCTTATTCCCATGTAAGTGGAATTAGCACTGCAGCCTTAGAGGTACAAAACAGATTTTTGTTGAGCTTCTTCTTGTATGCGGGGGGACGGGGGACGGGACTCTAGCCCTCTATATGTTCTTGGAGCTGACCATTGGTCATGCTTGCCAGGGCGTACTATAGTTGGAGAGCATACAAATTTCCCCAGGTGGCCTTAATGGACCATCCAGTTGAGATACATCATGACATCTCCTGGATTCTAGTGTCTATGATTCTTTGCTATTCCCCAAGTAAGCAGGAAGCCCACAATAAAAAAATACAATGCATGGCCTACTGTGTCATTGATTTACAATGTTTAATCTCAGAAATCAGATCATGGGAAATACTGTAGATTTCTCATGATCTATTTCTTTTTAAAAGAGAAGCAGCCTGGTATTTGATGTGTTCTGAGAACTCCCCCCCCCAATTTTTAATAGATTATAAGGGTATTAAATTCAGATTTCTTTATAAAGCAAGTTATATTTAAAGATATATATTAAGGCTGCAATCCTAACTCCATTTATCTGGAAGTAAGAGGGAGCTACTTCTAGGTAGACCAGCCTAGGATTCCATTGGTACTATGGGTTGGATCCAGACTTAGGTATAATTGAAACCAATGAGAAAAGGTAGCCATTACTAAGTTAAGCATTATTGATTTCAATGGGAATGAAGTTTGACCCAATGCCTTTTTTTCATCCAAGTTGAAAAAAAGTGATTCAATTAGAATGAAATTAAATCAGCCATTTAATCCACCCTGTATCTAACTGTGAATGTGTTAGCTTTACCACCCATGTAGTTGATGCTTCAAGTCTAAAACCATTAAGAACAGTTCATCCACCCACATACCTTCTTTCTGACTCACCCAGAGGCAGTTATTATAACATTACTAAAATTGTTATACACAGCAGAGTACACATCGTGACCTCCTAATTCTTTCATCACTCCTTTCAGTTAATTACTAGATTCCACTGTACTGTTTCACAGCTCCAAAAGACCAGTTCTTTAAGGGCTGGTCCAGACAGTGGTTTCCCACGCTTATGATTTGGCATTGTACTGTATAGCCAGGAGTAGACAAAATGTCACGGTGGAAAACAGACGCATTTTCCCATGAGACAGCTCCATGGCAAGAATAGGGAGCCAGAGAGGCACGTATTTTTACGCCAATATGCTTTGTGTATTTGATCCAACTGCAGAACTCTGGTTTTTCAGAATGCAAAGCTCTCTCTGTGATTCAGAAGTGTACAGACCTCCAAAGGACAAATCCCTGACTTTGAAGTGTCAGAACATAAGGCAAGTCTGCTGGATAAGGCCAATAGCCTATCTGGTCCAGCATCCTGTTCTTGCAGTGGCAAGACAGTTTCCTGTGCGAAGCCTGCAAGCTGGATGTGAATGCAACAGCACTTGGCCCACTTGTGATTCCCAGCAACTTGCATGCAGAGGCATGATGCCTCTGACAGTGGAGATAGAACATAGCCATTATGGCTAGTAGCTGCTGATAGCCTTGACCTCCATGAGTTTGTCTAATCATATTTTAAGTTAGTAGCCATCACTGTATCCTGTAGCAGCAAGTTCCATGGTTAAACTAAGTGCTGTGTAAAAAAGTGCTTTCCCAAGTCTTCCAACATACAACTTCGTTGGCTTTCCACAAGTGTCTAGTGTTATAAGAAAGGGAGAATAGAGCACTTTTCTCTATTAACTTTCTCCATTCCATGCTCAATCATTATCAATCTATTATGTCACCCCTTACTCACCTTTCCTCTAAAAAGTCCCAAATGTTGCTGCACTTCTTCATATGGGAATCCCCCCCCCCCGGTTGATGTTTTTGGTTGACATTTTCTTAACCTTTTCTAACTCTAGTAAAAAGGTAAAGGTACCCCTGACCATTAGGTCCAGTCGCAGATGACTCTGGGGTTGCGTGCTCATCTCGCTCTATAGGCTGAGAGAGCCGGTGTTTGTCCGCAGACCAGATTCCGGGTCATGTGGCCAGCATGACTAAGCTGCTTCTGGTGAGCCAGAGCAGCACACAGAAACGCTGCTCTACAATAATGATATCATTAATGATATCATTATTGAGATGAGGCAATCAGAACTGTACACAATATTCCAAATGTGATTATACTATAGGTTTGCATAGCAGCATTGTGATACCTGCATGGGGATGACACTGTGTTTCTCTGTAACTTCTGAATGAATCAGTAGTGGCTGAATGAATCAGTAGTGGGAGACTGAATAAGGGCCAATAAACTGAGTTTAAACCCTGGCAAGATGGATTCCCTGTGGATGAATGATTCATCTCTTCAGGAGATAGGGCAGTTACCTGTTCTGGAAGGAACTGCATTCACTCTGAAGAGACAGGTGTGTGATTTGAGGGGTGCTCCTGGTTTTATCCATGTCACTTGAGATACAGGTACCCTTGGACATGGCGTCCAACTCAGCACAAAAGGAAGTCTGGATGAGCCTTCAGATAGCTTGGCCACTGTGATCCTGGCATTGGTAACCTCAATACTGGGTTGCTGCAATGCACTCTTTGTGTCTGGAAGCTGCAAGTGGTGCAGAATGTAGCACCTAAGTTGCTGATAGAAGCTTCCTCTTGACAACATGTAACACTAACAGAGGCTGGACACAGCTGGGACTTGTCTCTGTGGAGCCTCTCACAGCTGTGTATGATGTGCTCTCCTTCCTCTGCATAGTATAAAGAGGAAGAGAAGTCAGAGAGGAAAGAGGTGCCACAGCAGCAGCAGCAGCATATACTTGAAAGGAAAGGAAATTTAGAAAATGGAACATTGTCTAAGTGTAGAAGATATAGCAGGAACTGACAGGGAACTCTGTCAGGGTTATAACCCAGTGGTGAGTCAGGAAAGTAAACTCTTTACTTAAGGGAGGAGGGGAGGGAAAAGTAAATTTGAAAAGGTATTACCAGGGAGAGTTGAATGAAGGTAAGAGTCCTAACCCTCCTGCACTAGGCGCTAGGGACTCGCCAAGACCTCTCTGAAGGAAATAGCATGTTAGCTGCTTTCGTCTGGGAGAGATTTCAGAACAAAAAGATGCTAGAAACACTTTTGCTGAAGGAGATGCACTGGCACATATGTCACTGAGCACAGCATTGAAAGTCTTTACAACCCAAAATTAACTTGGGACCAGGTTATATTAGGGATAAGAGAGAGCTGGGCTACCTAAGAGAAAGCTGGGGTAGCTGAGTTGACAGGACAAAATTTAATTTCAGCATGCTTTTTCAGCACATTGTGCAACCTGACAATTTGGTATAGGGCAACTCTTTCCAATGCAAAAAGAAAAAGAAAAAAAGCTATAACGCATCTATATGTTTTACATGTGAGTCATTCCAAAGGTCCCAACTGCCATATGTGTTATATAGGAAAGAGTGATAGGATGTCACCTGGTGGAATGTGCATACTCTTCATTAAAAAATTAAAATCAAAGTCGACAAGCAAAAAAGGGGGGAGCTTTGAATGACATGCATTCAGCATTCACAATAAAATGGAATGGAGCCTTGCTACACACACACACCCAATGCAATTATGCTAGGCATCGTGAAGCCTTCAAGAAAGCATTATTTCCCCACCCCCAATAATGTCTGGTTTTGAAACTACATTCATGTCACATAATATATGGGCACTGAAGAAAGGCTGTCAAAATGATGTGCCTAAAATGTGCCTGAGAAACGAAAGTATATTCACTGTTCAGATATCATGCATTTAATGTTTCCAAGGACATCCATTTTTAAATGATTCGCACAGAATTTTTTTTAAAAAAGAAAAGCTTCTGTCTCATTAAAAAGAAATGGAATAAAATGATACATTGTACAGTTCTGCCAGTGACAGTCAACTATGGAGAATGTTACATTTTTAAAAACATGGCATTAAAATAACTTTTCTATACATTTTATTTTGGGGAAAAGGCTTTCTGTATGTTTTAATAATTCACATAGATACGGTATTTAATATTCCATATATATATATATATATATATATATATATATATATATATATATATATATATTCCATATATATACCTAGAGTAAAATACGTGCTTATAGTGTTGGTTTCATTTTATTGGATATTAAATGTCTATTTATATGTTTGTATATCCCTTTCGAACGTTGTATCCTTAATTGTGTTTTCTTTGTGGTTGTTTTTTGCTAAGGAAGGCACAACTTTTGTTTTTATAATTCACCAGCATTAAAAATAACAGTAGCAATTTGGACATCAAAGGAATTACATAAATGATCCATCCTATTTCTTTCACTAAATTACTGGTCATATTTAACAAAGCCTCCATTTACGAGCTGAAGAATAATAAAGAATTAACTTTCTGTCCAATTCAAGGAAGAAAGTAAAACAACTGAAACTTATCTGCTTATTTGCACAGTACAATTTATGATGAAAGCCTTTATTGGCCAACTGTACCTGAGATGTTTGTTGGGAGGCTTCTAAACCCTTCAAATGAAGGCAGGATACAAAATAGAAAATAAACTACTATATATGCCTTGCATGAGCCTTAAGCATTTTCAAAATTCACACTGGATAAAATTATCCATATAAAAATAATTCAAACGTACTTCTTCTTACAAGATATACATTAAAACTATGACATATAGACCAAGTCAAAACCAAGCAAGTCACATTGATTTGGATGCATAAGCTTCAATCTCTTTCACTGAAGCAAATGAAATTTTAAGGATGCAATCACATGGCTCCTGGGAGAGTGTTCCAGGGCCATAAGATATATTAGATCTCTGAACCCAATGTCAGAGAGGAGATCCAGTGTCAGATCAATATAATACTTCCGGTGCCCTGACCCAACTGAAGTTCAAGCTCTGGTGTTTGAAGGGCCAAAAAGGGTATGTGCTGGGGACAGTTCAGGGGCATGTTGTGGATTGAAACAGCTGGGATCCATGCCACAGGCCTGTGACCTGCCCCCAAACTCCAAAAATGCCCCGGTACTGGGGAGCTGGTCTAAATATTTCCAGTGGGAAGGAAACAGTTAAAAAAAGAAAACAAATAAGAAGAAACCATATACAACATATCAAAGGGCACAAGATCACTCCTCTAATCTAATTTATATTTGTCAGGCAAACTGCCCCACTTTTCCCACTGGCTTTGAGAATTGTATCATAAAGGGCTTAATTTCTGAAAGTCTATAGGCTAGTGGGTAAATGATATGGGAGTTGAAAATGGGATTAAGATTGTTGTTGTCCAAAGATCATGGGGCAGTTCACAACATACAAATACTAAATGAAAACACAAAATACATATTTAAAACAACCAGGAACCTCCCTCCCACAAACACATTTAAATGCATGTCAATCAGCCCAAAAGCCTGGTTATAAAGAACCACTTTTGTAACAATATGCAATGAAGGTGCCAGGCAAGTCTCCTTGGGGAAAGCATTCCAGAAATGCAGAGTAAGGGCAGAAAAAGGCCCATTCTCATGTTGCCACCCTCCAGGCCTCTCATGGATGAGATACACAAAGAAGAGCCTCAGATGATGATTGCAGGGTCTGGATCAATTCATATGGGGAGAGGTGGTCATTGAGATATTGCAGTCCAGAGCCGCTTATGGCTCTATAGATCAAACCAGCACTTTGAATTAGGCCTAGAAACTAACAGACAGCCAATGTAGTCTGTCAGTGCAATATGCTCAAACCATCTTGCCCTGATGAGCAACCTAGCTGCTGAATTCTGCACCAGCTGAAGTTTCTGAACTGCCTTCAGAGGCAGCCTTTTGTATAACACATTGCAATAATCTAATCTAGTGGCTGCCAGAACATAGACAACAGAAGTAAGGCTATCCCTGTCAAGATAGGGGTGCAGCTGGCCCACCATCCACAGCTAATGGAAAGCACTCCATGCCACTGAGGCCACCTGAGCCTCAAGCGACAGCCGAGGATCCAGAAGTACCCACAAGCTGAATACCTGCTCCATCAGAGGGCGTGTAACTCCACCAAGAGCAGGCAACCTCCCATCCATCTGGTCTAGGGAACTGCCCACTAACAGTGCCACAGTGCCTCAGTGTTTTCTGGATTGAGTTTCAGTTTTTTGGTTCTCATTCAGTCCATTACTGAGGCAAGACAATGGTCTAGCCCATCCACTGCCCCACCTGCAGATGTAAAGGAGAAGAAGAGCTGTCAGCATATACCTGTAGATGACAAAACTCTAGATAACCTCATTCATCGGTTTCATGTAGATGTTAAATAGCATCAGGGATAAAACTGAAATCTGAGGAACCCCGTTTCAGTAGGATGGGAACCACTGCAAAGTGGTGCCAACCACTCCAAAGTCGGACAGCTGCTCCAGAAGGATAACATGACTGATGGTATCAAAAGCTACTGAGAGATTACAGAAAATTAACAGAGACACATTTCCTCTGTCTATCTCCTGACAGAGGTCATTATACAGGGTGACCAAAGCAGTTTCTGGCCCAAAACGTGGCCTAAACCGTGACTGAAATGGCTCTAGTTTAGAAGAACTGTCAAACATCTGGACCATTGTTCTTCAGCTCTGAAGGAGAAACACTTGATCAGGACTAGAGACTAGAGCAGGGGTAGGCAACCTCAGGCCTGTGGGCCGGATGCGGCCCAATCGCCTTCTCAATCCTGCCCACGGACGGTACTGGAATCAGGCCAGGGCCAGGTAGATAATGTGTCCCCCTTTTTACCCTTTTGTTACTCCCCCCCTTCATTTTACTGATTGTGAATATGCTGACCAAGGCCCCCTTTGGAATCGGAGGCCCGGGCCAACTGGCCCATATGGCCCCCCTCTGTCTGGGCCTGCCTGGAATTAGCGTGTTTTTACATGAATAGAATGTGTCCTTTTATTTAAAACGCATCTATGGGTTATTTGTGGGTCCTGTCTGGTGTTTTTACATGAGTAGAATGTGTGTTTTTATTTAAAATGCATCTCTGGGTTGTTTGTGGGGCATAGGAATTTGTTCATCCCCCCCCTCCAAAATATAGTCCAGCCCACCACATGGTCTGAGGGACAGTGGACCGGCCCACAGCTGAAAAAGGTTGCTGACCCCTGGACTAGAGGCACCATACTATACATCTGGTTGACTTTAGGGTGGTCGGCTGAAGACACGTTCATCACTTTCTGATTGAAATGTAATGATATTTCAGACAACATATTTGCCTAGGCTGGCCTTTGTGGTTCAAGAACAGGTAGGGAAAGGTAATTAAATTGAATCACGCTCTGTTTGTTATTTTTTTGCTACTGTTACTTGCCATGACTCTTCAATGTGGGGTGGTCTGTACAAATGAAACAGAATACAGTACTGTAAATATTTTCAGATAGAACAACTAATCAGACAATAGCTGTGCTCATTTTTTAACATCTGAAAGACTACAAAGGACAGCAATAGAGATGATGTCAAAGGGACCAGAAGGAAGAACAGGTCATATTTGAATGACAGGGTCCAACTGAATGACCATGAAATTATAGATTCTAAAGCAGAAATGGAGTGTTAATAGTCATATTCTTTTGTCATTTAATTCTGGACTTTGTAATTCTATCGGGATCAGTTTAGGCTCCCCACACTGTAAAATATACCCTGAAGCTGAATTCCTGTTTTAGACATCAGTTTAAAAGAATCCAGGACTGTTCATTCTAGGTTTACTTTCCTTAAAAAAAAAAAGCAAGGATAAGAAACTGCTGCTTTAAATTTAATGCAGAAAGTAACAGAACTTGACACCTTCTAGCATCTGTTACTCGAAGGTCAGACTAGCCTGCAAGGCACAAGGCAACTCTCCAGGACGCCCTTGGCTCCCAGCCAAACTGAGCTTCAAAAACAAAACGAAAATAATCTTCTATGTATTTCAAATGAGAGACCTATCACTTTGAAACTGCCAAGAGAGAGGCCTCACAGCTCTTATCCCCATCCCCAAGGATACGTGCAGGGATATCCTCCCTTAATTTAAAAAGCTTGAAGTTATTTTCTTTTGATCATGCTGGCAGCAATGAGGAATGCCCTAGAAAATTAGTGTGGATGTACACAGGGAAAATGGATGCATTCATATGCTGAGGCTTATCCATAGGCATGGGGTACTTTCTCTGCAAGGTCCCGGGGAAGTGGCGTAGCCCTTAGGAAATCACACAACTCTCCTAAACCTAATGCACTGATAGATTAAAGGAAAAGGAGAGTGGGGGCGTACATGTTGCAGTTTAATTCAAGAAAGAGGCTTAGCAACAGTAACACCAAGCTGGCTCTGATGACCATTTCTAGATAACAGAAAGAAAGGCCCATTATATTTGGAATCCTGCCCTAATTCAATATTTTTGTGACACACCTGTTTGATCCAACTCCTGATCAAGGCTAAACCCTTGTAATCCTCTTATGCTTGCATAAGGACCTACATATCCCCCTCTCCCAATCTGGGGAATCTGGTATTCTGCAAGGAGTACAGGATCTGAAATCTTTTAGCATCAGTGCAATATCACAAAATATGTCCCTTGTGCACAGGGAACAACGTACCAGGGCCACTGTGTTCATAACTATTGCTGCACTGAGGTCCACGTTAACATTTGAAGTGCCACAGTATACATCCCAACCAAATGCATATTTATTAGGAAGTAAGATTTCTTGTACGTTCAAAGGGACTTTTCCCCCAAGTAATTTTTTGGCAGAATTGGAACCTAAGACCCAAATCCTAGGCGTTACAGCGCCACCCCTCCCTGCATCAAGCCATGTCCTTTATCTGCTCACATAGCTCTTTCTTACAAGGCGGAACTAGACCACAGGGGTTCAAGGCTGCTCTGATAACGTAGGAATTGGATTAACCAGAGAACCGATGCAGTGCCAATAATACAGCCTACACTACAGGCTGCTTTGCCAGTCCTGGTAGCCACAACACTGGTATAATAGAAGCTATTTCATTTTCAAATGTATCCTCTCTCATTCCAGCACAAATGGCCTTATAGTAGGCATGATCACTATGGTGCCCATCAGAGGTTGTTGGACTACAGCTCCCAACTTCTCTGACTACTGGGCATGCTGGTTGTGTCTGCTGGGAAATGTAGTCCAGAAACATCTAGGGGGACACCATGTTGACTACAACTGTCTTATACAATAAATATTTTTTTCTTGATTAATGTGACACCACAAAAGCTTCTGATATTTAATCTCATATAAAATTAGTTTCTTTGACCCACTTATGAATTAGTTCATTTGACTTGGTATTAGAGCTGTACTGAGTCTTAGAATAGTATCTGTTAGCAAGAGTTTGAAAAGTAGCCTAAATATAATTAGATTTAAAAGCAGGATTGAGACCCATGGAACATTAATGCTGTTATCTTTTCCTCTTCATAGTTATGTAAAAGTAATTAGGCATGCATAGGTCTGCTCTGTGAATAAACAGGGTTCATTTTTTTGGGGGGGTGAGTTTTCAATAATTTAGGCAAATTTTGACTTGTGAGCTTAAGCATGGCTATAGCTATATGAGTTTTATAATTGTTTCAGTGTTTTATCTGGAATATATCATATTATTGTTGGAATCAAATGAGGTTTGAAAGATTTGTGTTGTTGAAATAAAGCTCAATTTAAAATAACTCATCAGGACTCTAGTCATTTTGTTGTTTTGTTTTTGTTTTGAAATTAGTTGTTTGTTGCATTGTGAACTATACTTTAATGCCCTCTGCTGGTACTACACGGTAAATGTTTCTCTTTATCTGTTTCTGTTGGGATTTGGGGTGTGTGTATGAGAGAGAAGGAGAAAGAGGGGGAATGAGAGGTGTAAATGTGTCAGAAGTGGCTTGTAGTTTCAATTGGAGTTAAAGTATAACTAATTTCCAATATTAGACTAGCTAAAAGAATATTCATGAACAAACCAAATTCTCACATTCATTTCTGAGACAGAATTATGAAATAAATACCATCTATTGTTTAAAGCCCTTCAATTCTTCATGTAAAACATAGTCATATATACTTAGAACAGGTATCCCCAAACTGCGACCCTCCAGATGTTTTGGCCTACAACTCCCACGATCCCTAGCTAACAGGACCAGTGGTCAGGTATGTTGGGAATTGTAGTCCAAAACATCTGGAGGGCCGAAGTTTGGGGATGCCTGACCTAGAACATGAGAACACCCAAAATTCTCAAACAACTTTTGGTTATCATTGCCACATTAGAATATCAATGTGTATGGCACATATTTATTATTATTACCAAAGTTTGGTTCTGCATTTTCACATTCTGTTTTGGAAAGGAATGGCTTTGTTTGTGCCAGGCAAACATTTACATAATTTACTGTCATATTTCTTATTTCACTGCATACAGAAGCCACTTGAAATATAAGCAAACATGAAGTTATCATTACAGTAGAATATTTCAATATATGGATTGCTATAAATGTCAGAAGTCCTGTCGACAGTGTTTTAAACAATTTTCTAGTGAATGGTGACACTCTTTTCTTTTCCTTTTTCATTTTACAGTAACATATGCACTGCTGATGACCTTCATAGCTATTAAGTTATTGCTTTGATCATAAACTTCCCTAGCACTTTTTTTTTAAAAAACGGCTCTGCCTGGTTAAGTAAACACATCTTGATGGAGGCACATTTTGTATAGTTCGATTTCAAAAATATTTTTTTCCTGAGCAAAAATTCAAACTATCTGTATTATTTTGGAGAGGTTTCCCCCCCCCAAAAGTAGTGCAGTTATAGAAACCGGCAACTGTGTTTCCTAAGTACCTTATTATACATATAATATGTAAAATATTAACAACTTGGCAGCAAATCCCAAACAAACACTGTGGAGTGAGTCCAACTGAACGTTTTGTGACTTATTCATGCATAGGAATGCATTCACCAAAATGTACCATATCATATGCTTGATAAAGAATAAACTGAACTTTACAGGCCATAAAGAACTGCCTTAGGCTGAATCAGACCATTGGTCCATCTCACATACAACCACTGACCCTGAATCATAGCAGGACTTTAAAGTCATTTAAGCAGGCTTGCCAGACATTCAACATAGAAAATATGTGAAAAAGCATGATCATGGCCATGAGACAGGGTGAGGCTGCTACTTTAGGTGGCAAAAAACCCCAGGCAGCATTCCATGGGTGCCAGTTTTGGGCAAGATCACGTCCACTTGAGGTGATTTGGGTATTGATCTTGCCAGAAATGGGTGTATATGGTGACACTGCTTCTCTGCCAGCAGTGACTGTGGCAGAATCAGGACTACCAGACAATGAAAAGTCTTAAAACACAACTATTTGACTGAATTGAGGAGCATCACGTTTATTACTGACGGTGAGTCACACAAACAGAACAATCAACTCTTAACTGCATTGAATTTATTGGTGATCGGGGTGTTACTCTTTGGGGAGGAGGAAGCCAACCTATTTCAACAGGGAAGAGCATGGATCACCAGGGCAACAGTCAGCATAAGTAAGTTAACAGAACCTCTTTTTGGCAGGAATGAAAGGAAACAAATGACTAAATGTTGTGATGCAGCTTTATCACCTGCATTAGCTCCCAGTGAAATAGAGTCTCCCTTCCGGATACCAGGGCAGCTGCAAATCCATCTCTTCTCTTTCTTTTTGTATGTATTGTGGCTGGTTTGGGATATGGCTTGTCAGTGGAGATTTCAAGTTTAGGACAGCAACACACGTTATGGAAATGGGCAAGTTCACACTTGTATATGACACACATATATTCATGAGGTTTCCAGTATCATGTGAGAGTTATGCTTAACTTTCACCAAGTATACATGCTGCAGGAAAAAGTGTTCTCCCTTCTCATGATTTTTATACACTTTGTCCAAACAATTAAGAGGGCCGGGAGGGGCGGAACTGAGCTTATTTTTTTGCATATTATATTTAAGGTCTCTGATATACACAGTAGTGACAAATTGCAGCCCAGTCTGCTGCAGCAAAAGCAGCAAAGAGCTCCATGTCTGATGAAGTAGCCTATAGACCCTGAAAGCTCATGTCACAATAAATTTTTAGTTTTCATGGTGCCATAAGACTCTCTCTTGCCAATCCTCTGGAATTTGTTGCTATTGAAAGTTCCAGAGTAGCTTTATTGGGCACCGTTAACTGTAATTTCCACAACATGTTCATGATCTCCTGCACAACATCATCCCAAGTGTTGATGGCATAACACCCTGTCAATACAATCCATAGACATTCCTACTGTACACAATGGGACAACTTGGCTTAGAGTTGTCCTAGCTCCCACTCTCTGACAGTGATACTTTGCAGAGTAGTAGAGCCGCCTCTGCAGCCCAGACTCTCATGGCAAATGCATCAAAGGCAGGGGCAGAATAATCAGGCTTGATGTCATTTCAAATGGCAGTGAGATTGACTTTTGATAATGTGGATCCTAGGCTGGCTCAGGCTTGCTGCCTCACCCCCCTCAGAATGTCCAATTTCAAGGCTTTCTGGTAGCTCCCACTGGTGTGGAACCCAACAGCATGTCTCTTGGCCATTCACTCGGAGTGTCATGGACACGACAACCCATAACCGAGAAGGGCAGCCTGAGCTAGAAGGCAGGCAGGCAGAAGGAGAAGATGGAGACTTGCAGATTTCTCAGACAGCTGGAACCAGTGGGCTGTTGCTTCCTCCCTCTGTAGCTGGAAGGAATGCGGCTTATCAACACAGGAAAGGTGGGCTGGATGGGAGCCAACTCTCTGAGGAATCACAGTCACTCACAGCACAGGATAGGGAGAGAGATTTCTCAGTGGAAGAGGAGGTAGCTGACCCTGTCAGTCTCAGAACTTGATGAATGGAAAAAGTCCAAGACAGGCGATGATCCCAAAAACGTAAGAGTAGGAGGTTCAGGATATTCTGCAGTAGCCGGAAGTATTCTTCAGATGAGTCAACACAATTGTGATAGATGGTCGCTCAGGGAGAGTGATCAGAGACTAATTGCTTGTATGCAATAAATCTTCTGTTAATTACCTCTTGTGTGCTGTTTTCTCAAGCCAGAAGCCGGCCAGCTCCTGACACTTGGCCATTCATGCGGCATATAGAAGAAGGAGGTTGATGTCAGAGTGGCACTAGTGACATTCCACTGGTGTCAGCTGGCAAGAGGTCAGCTGAGACAGGAGAGCTGGGCAAAGGGACACCTCTGTCTAATTAACCCCTCTAGCCCCAAACCTCTACTCCAGATTTGTGTAGGGTTTGCTCCTTAGTCTTTTCTTCTTCGGAAGATATCCCTCAAGACAGTGAAGGTTTAGGATCAGAGTTTTCCTTCTCCTAGATGGGTTACCTTCCCAGGTTGATAAGCCCCATCTGCCCCTCATTTCTCTCTACAGAATGTGCAGAAACTGCCTTCTTGACCATTGGACCCACTATTGGTCTTGTCCGCTCAATTCACCTGTCTTTGCATGCAGGGGAAGTCCCTAACTCATGGAGGGTTTGAGACCCATCTGCTACCCTCACATGGTTTAGCTGGCCAATTAAAGCTATTTCTGGGATGTTGCTAGTGTCACATGCTGACAGCTTCTAGGAGCCACAGGTGAGAGCTGAGTGCAGGGTAGGGACCAAAGGTTGACAAACTACGCCAAAAGGAGGAGGATGTGTCCCCCCACCAGAGGTACTACCCCTTCCCTAACATCCCATACACAAAACGCATACAGACACCCCTCCCTGAACTAAATGGATATTAAAAATATGTGTGTGGTCTTCTTACAAATGAGTACTGCAGAGTCTGTGTTGAAACGCTTGCAATGCCTATGCTAACAATGGAGAATTCCTATTAAATTAAAACTTTAAACTTCATATTAAATTCACATGAAAATATAAATTAATTTGAAATCCTAATTATTTAAAAAAGAATGTTAACGACTTTCAGTCTACAGTTTGAGGTTTTTACTCCTGTCTTTGTGCATTATTTCTTATAAGACATCATATGACAGCAGCTACTCAACATGCTAAGGGGATCCATTTGCAAGGAGTAAGCAAGTAGCTAATAATCAGTGTTTTAATATATTGTTCATTGCCATGATAACTTTAAGAGTTAGGCATTGAAAAAAGGTAATATAAAACAGCACATGGTATATAACCATAAGATGACAAGCAGTTAGCTTTTTGGCACAACTTCACAACACATAGGCTAACAGCACAATAAGGCCAAGATACCACACTTGCTCTTCTATTTTATTATTTTTCAGCAAAGCTGTGTTTTCGGTTTGTCCTAGCGAAGATTGGAATGATAAAATATTCACCCCACTTACAGAGAACATTATCACATAGAGCTCAGCAAGGCTCAGTCAAGTGAAATGAGCACGGTACATCAAATATTTTCATGAAACACGTAATTAAAGGATCTCTGGTATGCAGCCTAATGGAGTACAAAGTATAAATCACACAAACTAAAGAAACGGCACTAACAACTCAATTTCAAGCAGAATACCTAGTCCCGGAAGGTTTAAAGCCTCGGGCGACAGGAATTTACTGTTCTCATTCACAGAAATGATCTGCAGATCTCAGTGAACTTTTTTTTGGGGGGGGGGGGGTAAATCTTGCTTACTAAAACAGGTCATTACAGAACCAAGAAAATGATCGATCTCAGCAGTTTAATGCCAAGAAGAAAATAAATAGCTGGTAAAAACCTAGAAGAACAGTATGATATCATAAGATGTTTGATTCTGTTCTAATTCCAGATTCTCTGAGCTATGTCATATTGAACTCTTAAGGCCTAAAGGGAATCCTTTCTTGGAATGCAAAGCAGATTAACCATTGTTTATGTTTCCACATCATTATAGTAGATTTAGGCTAATAAGCTGCGTCGATAACAAACGTTATGTACAGAAATATATGTACAAAATGACAAACTGCCAAACAGGAAAACAAAAGGCTCTCCTATGTGTCATTTATGAATTAATAAGGTAAACCAAAGTAATATGCACAAGAAGGGGCTTGTGTTTATTCCCCCATTCAGCAAAAGAACTACTTACTTTGACTAAAGTACTTTAGGGAACAGGAACAGTTAAGTCAGGAACCTGTGAGATATCCCTGGCTCCCAATGTGTGTGTAGACCCACAGACTACATACAGGGTAGGGGCAGAATTCCCTTCTGTTGATTTTTTTAACTCAAACTGGAGCTCAGTAACAGAAGCCATGGCTTTGGCTAGTGGTGGTCCCATTAATTTTCCATCCCATTAATTTCAGTAGGTAATCCTCTAAATCAGTGTTATGTCTTCTTCATTCCTAAATAAAGAAAATGCAGATATTTGTGCTGAACATGCAAGTTTGTTAAAATTGCACTGTAACACATGTTAGAGCCACTGGAGCAAAGATTTTAAAAAAATAAATACTTTTTCACCTCAGACTGCACTTCCAAAATTACAGCTAAACTATGAGGACCATAGCATTATGAGGTGTACAGAACAATTTGATGAACACATAGCTGCAAACATAAAAGCCAACAACAAAAACATTCATTAAATACAGGTACGTTAGTAGCAGGAAACCAGCTAGGAAAGTGGTTGGAGTTTTGGATAACAAGGGAATTAAAGGTGTCCTAAAGGAGGTTAAGGAGATTATAAATAAGCTGAAGGAAATCTTTGCATCTGTCCTAACAGCATAAGATGTGGTCAAAGGCCTGGAAATGATGCCTTATGAGGAACGGCTTAGGGAGCTGGGTATGTTTAGCCTGGAGAAGAGAAGGTTAAGGGATGATATGATAGCCATGTTCAAATATATGAAAGGATGTCATATGGAGGAGGGAGAAAGATTGCTTTCTGCTGCTCCAGAGAAGTGGACACGGAGCAATGGATTCAAACTACAAGAAAGAAGATTCCACCTAAACATTAGGAAGAACTTCCTGACAGTAAGAGCTGTTTGGCAGTGGAATTTGCTACCAAGGAGTGTGGTGGAGTCTCCTTCTTTGGAGGTCTTTAAGCAGAGGCTTGACAGGCATATGTCAAGAATGCTTTGATGGTGCTTCCTGCTTGGCAGGGGGTTGGACTGGATGGCCCTTGTGGTTTCTTCCAACTCTATGATTCTATGACTCTTGACATTCAGCTTTTAACTAGTGGCTTGGATGGCTGTTGGTGAGATCCTTCTGTTGGGAGTACTTGGGACCAATATTACCAGCATTTCCTCACATTGTTCCACCAGGGACTATGCTGCAAAAGATCCAAGTTGTGGTTCAAGCCTAGCACTGAAGTAGGAATCTGTTTGTTTTACACGACCATAGCATAATACATAATCTTTTAGTCTTTTAGAGCTATAATGAAGTATAATTTGTAGTATCAAATTCTAAACAAAGTAATTTATATTCATTTTTGCTACCAGTAGCTGATTCATGTCTCCAGTCAGATGTGCCAACTCCCTCACATGTAGAAAGACTCACTTCTATAACTTCTTTTGAGAAATTAAGAAAATATATAGACCAGGAAGGGTCGTAGTTGATGATTTAGAACATTTTGCAAACTATAGCTCAAATTGTTGATCCTTCTAGATCTATAGTAAATACTGTGAACTCACATCAGTTCATAAAGGTAAAGGTAAAAGGCCCCTGACCATCAGGTCCAGTCGTGTCCGACTCTGTGGTTGCGGCGCTCATCTCGCTCTATAGGCCGAGGGAGCCAGCATTTGTCCGCAGACAGCTTCCGGGTCATGTGGCCAGCATGACAAAGCTGCTTCTGGCAAACCAGAGCAGTGCACGGAAATGGTGTTTACCTTCCTGCCGGAGCGGTCCCTATTTATCTACTTGCACTTTCATGTGCTTTTGAACTGCTAGGTGGGCAGGAGCTGGGACCGAGCAACGGGCACATCAGTTCATAGTTACTTACAAATAGGAACCACACTAAAGTATATTTAATTCAGCAAAATAGAAATGGACATTTCTCTTTTTTTCTCTTCTACAAATTTTCATAAAAATATGACACCTATTGCTTGGAATTTAAGACCATCCATAGAAATGGTAGTGGCTACAATGTCACCTCATTATTTCTGTATTACTGAATGGAGGTTATATGCTCCACATGATGCCATTTGGATCTATGCTCATATTCAGTTACTACTTCATATATATTTTTAGGTGGGAAAAGAAATCCTCCATAACTTGAAGTCCTATAAGTATTCATCATAGCATAGCCATATTTATCTATCCCAGTTTTTAATCTAACTGAAATGCTTGTTGGTAAGCCTCTAAGCTCTAGTAGAAATTCACTAATGAGCTCATATTCATGTTATAGTTGGTCTTCCCTGGAAGATTATGAAAACAAAAAATATATAGATGGGAAACTCCCGTAAATTAGAGTTGAAAGAAAGATTTACACGACCTTATTGTGAACCAGAGAGGTTTTATGTGTTGCACTCATTATAGAAAATCCTACCCATAGAATTTAAACACTAACCAGACAGGAATGAGGGATGTCAGAAACACTGTGATCTGGCTCTAAATGCAGATTCAAGTTTTGCAGCTGATTGGCTGTTTCAGTTATGAAGGGCCTTGGATTTTAGTGCTTCTGTAGTTAATTGATGTTTTGCTTATTTAAGCAGTGTCTTGACCACAAAACAATGATCCCTGGATAATTCTAGAAGCAGCTGCTGAAAAGAGAGGGGTGTATAAAGTCTTTTGCAGTTATCAGAGTAAGTAGATGTGGAGGAGGAGTAGAAGCTACATTTTCAAAAGATTTCAGGACACATAGGACTAACAATTAACAATCAGCCACTTTACTAGAAGATAGAATAGTGGCTGTTTGGGGGTGTTGAGTACAGAAAGGTATTCTGTAGTAAGTTGCAGGGGAACACATCTTAATTTTCTGCTTATCTATTTGTGGGGATAAGTTAGATCTGTTTTTGTTTTGTTTCTAATTACTTGTGTATGTGTTTAGGTTGTTATATCCTTGTTTTTTAATGTTCATTTTGGTAAGTTGTTTTGAGTTTCACTTTTCTGAAAAAAGCTACTAATAAATATTATATTATATTCTCTCACCAGATAGCTGAGTCAGTAGAACATGAGACTCTTAATCTCAGGGTTGTGAGTTCAAGCACCATGTTGGGCAAAAGATTTTTGCATTTCAGGGGGATGGACTAGATGATCCTTGTGGTCCCTTCCAACCTACAATTCTATGATTTTATGAATTATGTGGGTCTGTGGGGTGTTAGGAGCAGTAGTATGTATCTCTGATGGGGGACACATATTGCACCTTTGGTCCCCACCTTGCACTCAGCTCTCACCTGTGGCTCCTAGAAGTTGTCAGCATGTGACAGCACCAACACCTCAGAAACAGCTTGGATTGGCTGGCTAAACCATCATTGTTATGGTTGCCTAATTTATGTGTCTTCAGAGCAAACACATTGTCCATTTACAAACTCTTACAGGTACAGAGTTTAAATATCAGTTTAAATAACTGATATTTTAAAAAGTGCTTTGACAAACTATCTTCTTTTGTGCAGAAATTCCATGTCGATGAAATTCAATTTGGCAGAGTCACTATGTTCCCCCTACATGATATTTCAGGGGAGATGATGATGAAAAATAAAACAAGAGATAAGCTATGGTTTTTTGTTGTTGTTTTTTTAAAAAAATTGTTGCAGCTCTCAAGAGTAACACTTGTCACATGAGCAGAGATACCCAAGTGGAATGCTAGTTCAGAGTACAGTACTCTAAAAGGAGAGAACTGTACGATGGCCTTGTGATGAAACCCCTCTAGAAATTGGGAAATGTTGCAAGGTTCCACTAACTTAACAAAAACCCCTGTAAATAAAATTTGGATAGAGACAGACAACTTTTTAACATAAGTGGAAGAGATTTGTCCTTAAGAGTGGTTAATATCAAATAAAGAAAGAACAATGTGCCATTTTTTAGACGAGTGCACATAGCAGCCTTAAACAACGGTTTGACCTTTGTTCTTACTGCATTGAATAGGCAGGAAAGCTAGTAATTATTACCATCAAAAATTTGTATATTTGACAGCAACATTAATAATAACATGCTTGCAAATGATATCTGTTTCTTTCTTATTTGATCTTCTGGATAATAGAGTATTTTTAAATTGAGGAATAACCACTCTCTGTAGAACTTAATACTTGCTTCTGTTCCCCCATGATTCACCTATGAAAATGGCCGGAAATTACCATGCCAAATTTCATCATATAGAGTGATTCATAAAACTGGTATAAAAATTACAGTGCACAACTCCTGTGATTTTATGGGTTAATGGCATTGCAAATGGATTTTTGTTGGAAGCAATTAACACAGACATGAGTTGCTAAACTTCTGCTAGATTTCCAGAAGTGGCTTTTATGTTGCGTGAAAAACCACATAAAACATGGAAATGATCCGGTAAGGAAACAGAAACAAGTGCTATGTTGTGATATCCCCCTGAAATCCCCTGCCCTTTCCATCATATCAGTGACAGAGAGCCCCATGGGTGTCATGGAGACCATGAAGTCCTGAGCCAAAACACAAGAGGCACTATCGTTCTGCATTCCTCCCACACTATACTTGATACTACCTTTGCTAGCTCAGTCAGAGAAGCTGCTGGCCAGCAGGGTGGATGGTATGTCAGCAGCAGCCCAAGATTACTGTCTCCTTGGCCCAATAACAGGTGCAGGTCTTCGTAGCCAGTTCCAAGACAGGGGTGTTTCCTGGTAACGGACATGGAAGTCCAGTGGATCACAGCTTCAGCCTGTGCTGATACAGCACCAAACATGCTGGGCAGAATACCTGTGTTAGATGAACCCTTCCCAGCTCACCCACCCAGGTATCAGTAATATACATCAGAATAGCACCCTCATCCATGATCAAATCATGTGAGGTCTTATTATGCACCATTCTGGCATTAAACAATAGTACAACAGTACACCCAGGCCGGTGGGCACAGCAGACAAGTAACCAGGAACTCAGATATGGGAAGTGTAGGAGCAAGGAACTAGGTGTAAATAGCCTCACTCTGCCCTTCAGTGATTATTTATCACCTCCCCATGGCAATGTCTCTCTCTACCCATGATCACTGCAATAGGGGTTGCATCATCCTTCCTTCCCCAAGGAGGTCCTCTCAAGCACACAGTATAAACAGCAGCCACCCACTGACAAAAAAGTATTACAACCAATCAATTATCTTAGAATGTTGCTGATAGATTATGTACAGTTTGACAAAGAATTCACAACACTCACTCAGTCCCTGACACTATAGGAATGGTTGTGCTTTTATAAAGTATTGTATTTCATTCCTTGTCAAATTCATATTCATATTTTTTTTAGTTAATAGATGCAAAAATGAGAAGCAATTCAGCAGAAAATATGATTGCTTCAAAGAAACAAAAAGGTGCTTGAAATAAAAAGAGAGGGTTTTCGGTTGAAGCAGTGGTTCATTTTTAATGGAAATTGTTGCAAGCATTTAACTCAATATCACAAAAAATTGAAATGTGAAATATGCTCATATAGTTATAGCATTAAAGCATATTCATTGATACAGAGTAATAAGATTTATTTAGATGAAAAGGATAGAATCTTGCATTTATTTTTTTTAAAGGTGAAGTTCCAAGAAAAAGATTTGATATAATAGTCAAGCTGCTTGGGAAGGCACTATGTCCTGTTCAGAAAGTTCCCACACTCAGATGGATGTCAATGGTGGTGCCAGTGAACCATTACGCAAAGCCCCCCAAACACTTTGTAAACTAGAATCTGGAAGGACAATAGTAAAGTTCAGTGCTAGAAAGAGATAGTGTGCTGAATACACAATACCAAGCTTTGTCTGCTCAGGATTCTGTTGCAAGAGAAGGCTACTTAATCTCCTCCATTTGCCCTGGGGATTCTAACTGTTTTAATGTGTTCTTTTTGAGAGCCTGTGAACTGCAGAATACAAGCTGGTAACAACTTTCTTTGGAGCTGAATTGGTAAAACCTAAAGCCTCCAACACAAAATGCTGTCCCAATGGTGCTAATGAGCACAAAGACAGCCTTTAATGGTGTTTGAAGCTACCCTGGTTGAGGTTTCATGTCATCCCTTGGTGAAGGAATTAATTGTTCGGCTTGTTTTATGAGCATCCAAACTTATGTCTCAAGGTAGAGTGTGGCCTCTGCATCCCTGTTTTGAATAATAAATCCTGATGCATCTTTAATAATTTCTGAAACTTCAGGTTTCTCTTTGAAAATACAGTACTGATAAACACAAATGGTTTGTACTGAACTTGATATAGTTTGATAAAGGACAGAAAAATGCATCTATTTCAGATGTAATTTAAATGTAATCCCATCAAAGACATTAGAATTATGTTTGTATGCAGTTGTCCTACACTAACAAGAACTGGTAGTTCTTAATTTAAAGAACTCTTCTTTCAAAAAATATATATTCACTAATCAACTGCATACCCACCCTACTTTTAAAGCACATTTTGATTGATTGATTGATTGATTGTATTTCTATGTCACTTTTCATTCAAAAGATCGAGCCTTTTCCACCTTCCCGAAATAACCTGCGGTTTGCAGCCCATTAGAGCTCAGGATTGTTGGCAGTCCTTGAGTGCTGTGTGGATGGCCTTGTATTTCTGTTGCACCTGCAGTGTGGCTTTCTTACTGCTCCTCCCAACTCCCTTCTCCTGCTGCAGCTGTTTCACTATCTTTATAATACAGTACATTCTGATACTTCTGTAGCCTGCACCAAGCCCTGCAGCTCCTGCACACAGAGGAGCAGGCTCCGGTGGACAGCTCAGAAAAGGGGGGCACAGCAACTCAGCACAGGAGCCAGGCACTCACAATGTTTTTGCTGCTCACTCTCATACACTTGGCTAAAGGGTACAAGCAGTTGGTTGAAAGTTTAAAACACATTCCCTCCCCAAGAATCCTGGTAACTGTATTTTACTCATCACAAGACTACAATGCCCAGCATCCTTAACAAACTATACTTCCCAAGCTTCTTATTGGGCGAAATGTGCTTTTAAATGTATGGTGTGTACACATATGTTTCCACAAAGGGGTAAGAGGTCCACTCTTGCATATTACAGAAGTGTGAAAACAGAAAGCATTTGTCATTTGCATTTCCTCATTTGCCACTTACTAGTAAGTCCTATTCTTAACAATGGTGGAATCTAGACACACATAAAAAATGCTGTGAAAATGCCCTGACTTGGCCCCGGACACACGGACCAGATGCTTGGAAACTGTGGCTGGATGGCTATGTGGGAGCCGGTTGAAGTTAAATCCTTTGAAGACAGAGGTCCTCTGGCTGTGTTGGGACGACATGGGGTGGGGGGCCAACTCACATCTCTTGCAGGGCTCAATTAGTGCCAGCGCCTTCTGTCAAGAGTTTGGGTGTAACCTTCGACGCCTCCCTTTCTATGGAGGCGCAGATTGCAGCCACAGCAAAGGTGGCATTTTTCCATCTCCGCTGTATTAAGCAGTTGGTCCCTTACCTTTCTTGCCCTGATCTGGCCACAGTGATCCATGTGACGGTCACCTCCAGGCTCAATTATTGTAACTCGCTTTACACGGGGCTGCCCTTGAAGCTGACCCAGAAACTCCAGCGGGTGCAGAATGTTTTGGCGAGGCTCTTTATGGGGTCCTGGTCGGGGGGATCACATTCATCCAGTGCTTTACTAGCTGCACTGGCTCCCGGTGGAGTACAGGATCAGGTTTAAGGTGCTGGTTTTGACCTTTAAAGCCCTAAGCGGCCTAGGACCCTTGTACCTAGGTACATGACCCATGTACATCAGATGTCAAAGAGAAAAACAGCTACCAGATTTTTAGAAGACATCTGAAGGCAGCCCTGTTTAGGGATGCTTTTAATGTTTAATCAATTATTTTATTTTATTTTTCAGTTGGAAGCCGCCCAATGGCTGGGGAAACCCAGCCAGATGGGTGGGGTATAAATAATAAATTATTATTATTATTACTACTACTATTACCTACGGGATGACTTCTCCTGGTATGCTCTGCGGAGGACCTTAAGGTCCATAAAACAACACTTTGGAGGTCCTGAACCTCAAGGATGTTAGATTCGCCTCAACTAGGGCCAGGGCCTTTTCAGCACTGGCCCCGACTTGGTGGAACGCTCTGTCACAAGAGATCAGGGCCCTGCAGGATTTGACATCTTTCTGCAGGGTCTGCAAGATGGAGCTGTTCTGCCTGGCCTTTGGCTTGGACTCACTCTGACCCCTTATATGGGATTTGGTATATAAATTTTCCCTTGGCTTTTTTGCTGGCCCATGTAGGACCAGCATGGATAGCTGGCTCGGCTGAATATCTGATGTTTCCTCCCTTTATGGTCTTGATTTATGGGCTACTACTAAAAAGAGGCTGCATTTTAAACTGCATTTTAATTAACTGTTTTTTCTCTTTTTTCTATTATGTTTTATTGTAATTTATATTCAGTGTTAGCTGCCCTGAGCCCGGCCCTGGCCACGGAGGGTGGGGTATAAATAAAATTATTATTATTTAAAAACATTTTGAAAAAATATATTGAATTTGCCATAGCTCACCATTGCCATCTAGTACCACATTTGTATAATGTGCTTTAAAACACAGTTAAAATGTTTTATTTGCAGCTATGATAGCTGAGTCCTAAATTGAATATCTGCAGGCAAAGTGTGTATTGCTTTTTAACCCTTGTTCAACACTTCATGGTTTTAGATTCTTTATAAATAACTTCCACCATACAGTCATACCCTGGTTCTTGAAGGGAATTCGTCCTGGAAGTTCGTTCGACTTCTGAAAACATTCGGAAACCAAGGCACGGCTTCCAGTTGGCTGCAGGAGCTTCCTGCACTCAATCAGAAGCTGCAGAAGCCATCCCGGATTTGGGTGTTTCAAAGAATGTTTGCAAACCGGAACACTCACTTCTGGGTTTGCGGCATTCAAGAGCCAAAACGGACGAGTACCAAGGCGTTCGACAACCAAGGTACGACTGTATAGTGAAGAAGGAAAAATAGCAACATAAAAACAAAAGTTGCGCATTGAATAATAAAAAAGCTGGTTGTTTCCTACCTGAGATCAAGAATCTTGTACAAGGATAGCAAACCTTCCATAGATCCTATCTATTACCAAATTTCATACTCCAAATCTATGCACTTAATATGTCTGTTGAAGAAAGTATGCTTGAGTCCAGATCCACAATGCATTCTATAACATCATGTATTTCAAAATTATAATTTACTGTAGATTTTCTGGTAGTTCTTTTCTCTCTAGATTTTGCTAGGAATAGCTATATTTTACATTCACATTTCATTTCTCCTCATTCTCTTTGTGAATCACTTTTCTCCACCCTTCAACCCTTCTTTCATGTCCTACTTTAAATTTCTGCATTAAACTATAAGAAGGTTAATGTGATGCAACTGTAGTTGAAGTGCTAATGAAACACCTAGGGCAACAGATAGAAGAAGTTCAAAAGCCGCAGCAACTTAGAAAAAGCTGCATGAATCTCTGTTTCTAACGGCTTCTTTTCAAATGATATATAATCCATACATACACTGTCGAACAGTCTGCAAGCCCAAGTATAGCCATAGATCTTTTTAAAGTGAGTTTTGAAATGTCCTTGTCATAGGATTTCAAACTATATTAGAAATAGTCAGTTGTTCAATAAAAATAATCTCAAAATAGTTTGGATTTCAAAGGTATCTTGGAAAGTGTATGTTTCAGTTGATCTGCAAGAATTATATTAAATCTATTTTAATAGTGCTCTCCTCTGCACATAGTACTATGCCACACACACAAGCCTGAATAGCTTGTAAATATATTCTGCAACAGGCTTTTCACTATAGTAAACCTATATTAATGTCCTATGGAGGAAGCAGTTGTCATTTCCACTGTATGGGCAGACAGTGACTTCCTCAAAGATCTGGCCAAAGATATAGAGCCCACTGGGAGCCTAGCTGGGGAAAGTGTGTGTGTGAAGCAGGTGTTTCATGGGCTTCATGCCATAGTTATTTGTTAGGCAAGGCCCAAGGCCCAATGGGTACAATGGGTACAATTCACTGGTAAGTTATCCTGTGCAAGTCCCTAAGTGATCTGAAGTAAAGATCTGAAGAGTAAAGCTTTTATGTAGCTATCAACAAATTGTGACGGGACTTGCAGAGGAGAGCTTCCCAGTTGATTGTGCCTATAATCATTGGTAGTGCATCAATTAAGAAAAGCTCTGAGGTGCTCTTAGTTACTCAAAGGGTTGAGCAGAACCCTGTGCTCCTACAAGGAACAGTGGTATGCCTTTAAATAAACTATTATTATAATGACAGAGATTAAACTGGACCTGCAGATTCGACTCCAGTTTCCTTTTGGGGAAGAAAAATATTCTGAAACAAACAAGTTTGGATGATTGAAAAAGAATCTTCTTTACTTTTCAGAAGAATTTCACCTACATTTTAGCTGTGTAATTTTTGGCACTGAAAAGAAAGCTGTGTGGACACAGGAGGCTGTAGTTTTAGATCTTCATGAGTCAGTCTTGAGACCTCAAAGTACGGGTAAGGAGATGCATTACATGAAATCTCCATTAATATACGACTCTTTAACCAAGCTCTTTGCATCAAAATAGAAAAAGCTTCCATGACTTGGTTGGCTGTGAAGCCAACATCTGTGACCTACCTTAACGTCTGTGGGATCACTGTGGACAGATAGAGCCTCTTGGTGATTATAAATTACAGTGATCCCTGCACTAAAATAAACACAGATATATTCACACATCTGTGTTCTATTAAATGAGCAGCAGCTGCCAAAATAAGCACTATAGTTTATTTATTGATGGAAATAATATTCTATGTGCTTCTCATAAGCAAACTAGGATTTATTAAAATAGGCAGTCTTTTTTTTTTAAAGTTCAAAATTCTTTCCATCCTGGGGGTGAATTGTTGTTGTTTTTAAAACAATGGAAATAGTTAATGAAGTGAATATAAAATCATGCCTACTTTCTTGAAATCTTACAGTTTTTGTTGAAGACTAGCAAGTAGGGGCAAAAGGAAACTCATTCGTGAAACAGTGCTGTGAAATAGCTAAGAATGTTATAATCCCTATGGAACCCTGTGACTCCTCACACCATAGACCATGAGCAGCACTCCACATCAATTAGTGCAGCCATAAACAATAATTACCTCCATGCTTGTATCACTGACCTTCTCACTCCTCTTGTGGCATGGCTTCTATCATCATCTAGCAGCAGATGTGCTATATAATGCATGCATTCTGTTTATGGTTGATAAATACAGTATATGACCAGTGTTTCCACTTCTGAGTTGTAAAGCTTAATAATGCCTTATACATTAAAACTTTTAGTGGGGCGAAACCAAAACAAAAATCTCTTGAAGGCATGACTGAAAAATCAAGATTGCTACAAGTAAAAATAAGGAATGTCAAGGGTACTACTTCATAACAAGAGGTACACAAATATGTCCCCCCTTTTAATCTTTAATGCTCTTCACACATGACCAATCCTCAAATGAATGGTGAACCTAAACAAAATTGTTTCTGTGTTTCTGTTGTGTGTGCGTATGAAAGGGAGCATTTGAGTTTTTCAGAGAATTTGTAGAAGGAGTAGGTCCCAGAAGTATGCAAGTCTAAAATGGGTATACTTTGAAATGTCCAATTTCTTGACCTTATAACACATATGCATGACTTTTAATTGCAATCTGTGGCTCATCTTACTTTCTTGAGTTATTTTTTTCTGCTTATGTTTAGAATTCTATGCCATGGATTCACTGATTATTTTCCGGGCTAGAGACCGTCAGCTTCAACATTGCCCATCCATACAGTGCATAAATGTTTTCTGGAACAGCTTCCAAGTGCTTACTATCTTATGATACAGTGCAGCATGGTTGTCAATACATGATTTACAGTCTGTGCTGTGCTTGAGTTCAGCTGCTTGGGTTCTGCTCTGCATGCACTTATTCTTGCTTTGTGCTTGGGGGACAATTGTAGCTTGGATTGATCTGTGATAGCCAGATATTTGCAAATGGTATAGTAAGTGATCTGCAAGAACACACACACATGCAGCTGTATAACCACGAAAAGCAATAATATGGGAGAGTGACTGACTATGCCGCTCACCCATTTTACCACTAGGCAGCACTCTAGGGTTCCCTGAGCATAAACAATGCACCTTTGCCTGTATATGATGCTGGTTTTATTATTATTAATTCAAGAATGACAGTTGTACACCTCCATAGCATGTTTGAAAAATAATTAGCTACTCATTTTCTTCCTGGGAGGAGTGCAAAAGGAAAAAACACCAAAGAGCATCTGCAGCAGGACAACCGGATCTGACCCAGCTGCAACAAAACATGTCTCTCCCATATCAGTCTCTACAGCTATGGCAGGAGCTATAACTCGCCAAAGGTTTGACTTTGGGGGTGGACTCTTCTATTGTCTCCTGAACAGACGGATTCCACTAAAAAAACTCATTCCCTCCCTCCCTCCCTCTTTGCCTCCAAGTCTAATGCCACATGAAGCTTTTTTTCAGCCTTCAATCTCTATTCCTCAAGCTGAACTATGCATTACTTGTTCCTTTCTCCTCCTTTTTAATGTAGTGAAAATACCATCAGTTTAGGAATATTCTCAATATAGCTTTCTCCACTTGGCCTTGCAGGTGAACCAACGGAAGATGTGTATATATAATGTATATGATTGTACTGGTAGGTGAAATGCCCACTTAAACCTCAAACAATATATATTCGTTCACTTCCTTTGGAATGAGACTGTGCATTCTGAATGAGCTCACTGAGGAAATATAACACCAAATAAATCCTTACAATAAGTTATGCCGCAAGCAGCCATTCCTTAACAAGCTCACACATTTGAGGCCATAGTATCAACAGCTGTCTCAGAAGGCTGCATTTTGATATTCTGAAAGCGCCCGTGGCCCCCAAATAAATGTTGTCAGCAAGCGTTTTTCCACCTTTTTTTTTTACTTTATACTGGTATAAATAATGCTTTTTATTCTTCTTTCAGAAACAAAGACAGCCTTCTCTGATCCTAACTTTTAAGCATGTGAGTAGGGGGGAACTTATGGGGAGCAGCAAACTCCATTCCACACAGAACAACATTCCTCTGTTTGCCAGGTGAGACTCCAAAAAGAGAAAAGAGCTCTTCCAAATTAGACTCCCTTTCTCATTACCAAATGCATGCATTACATGCATGTGAAAGTAGATACTACTGCGTGTAAATTGAATGATAAGAACTGCAGCTAACTGCAGCAGTGATCCATGCTTAAACGTAGAAATTGCTCTTTGGAGACATGTCTATCCATTCCATCAACTCAAGATAGGCTATGATCCAGTGAAGTAAACCCATGCATGGAAGTTGTGGTTTCCCATTTGGGATTACATAAGAAGAAAGATCTGTATGCTTATACAGTAGAGGTCACCAGGGCCACAAGTAGAATGAGAATATTAAATGAGGCAGCAATAAGATATTTACAAGCCTTTCTATATGCCACAGTCTTATAGGTTAACTTGTTTTAAAAATAATTTGAGGGAAACAAGCCAACCCCACGGATGCAGAATACTGTATATACATAATCACAAATGTTGGGTTGCATGTGGACATGTGTAAATAATATGTGTTTCTCCCTGTCTGTCTTCTTATTCCATTTATGTACCAGTTGAAATTCAATGAGAAATAAGCCTTCTCTTTCCGATATTATGCATCTTTGGCTTCAATCCAAAATGGAAATGATTTTATTTGATTAAGCTTAATGATGCTATCATTAATCATTTTATGTACGATAGCATATATTCCCTGATGAAATAAGTGATTAATCTCCTTAATATCTGGCCTGCCTTCTATTGTCTTCTATTTACTTAGTCTTTCTTAAGATAGTTGGCAAGTGTAATCTCTGTGTCACGTTTATTTGTTTTCTTGGTGGTCATGATACATTTTTTATGATACGAGCATTTGTCATCAATTTTAAGAATATCCTTGATGTGGCAGTACAGAAAAACTAGAGCATGATCACTTCATTGTCTGGTCCTTGGAGAGAATGTCAATATATATAAGGAAGGAAAGATTCAACACAGATGCATATTTCGATGAGCAACAGAATGTGGGTGTAGTTCCTCTGCAATGCATTACTGTCAAGCAGGATATGTATTTCAATATCCATGAAATTGCGAAGCTAGGGATCATGGGAGTTGTAGGCCAAAAACATCTGGAGGGCTGAAGTTGAGGAAGCCTGGCCTAGTTAGAGATTTCCCGGCTTTGGGAAGAAGGAGGGAGGGCTTTATGACCCTACCAAAGCCCCGTGCACCCACCCCAAAGCATTGCTTATCCAGCTTTGGGAAGGCAGTGCAAGGGCTGGGGGAAGCACCAAATTTTGGCTTCACTCCCTTCCCACCATGCAACAAGATAGTGTGTGGCTCACAGGTTCTCTGTCAAAGTACTATTGTGGCCCACTTGGTATGAAAAGTTGGATTGCCCTGGGCTAGGCAATCAGTTGGTCTTTGTCATCCTGGCTGAACTGTCTTGACCAGGGTTCCCAAACTAAGGCCCGGGGCCCGGATGTGGCCCAATCGCCTTCTCAATCCGGCCCACGGACGGTCCGCGAATCAGCATGTTTTTACATGAGTAGAATGTGTCCTTTTATTTGAAATGCATCTCTAGGTTATTTGCGAGGCCTGCCTGGTGTTTTTACATGAGTAGAATGTGTCCTTTTATTTAAAATGCATCTCTGGGTTATTTGTGGGGCATAGGAATTCGTACATTTCTCCCCCCCCTCAAAATATAGTCTGGCCCCCCACAAGGTCTGAGGGACAGTTTGCTGACCCCTGGTCTTGACTCTAGGGAAGGGTAGGCAGACATTCCTGGGACAAGGTCCCTTAAAGAATCAGTGACTTTGGAAAAGGACACTTAACAAGTATTTAATGATCCAGGGAAATGAGATGAAAAAAGGGTAAGTTTAAGGTGAGAGGGAAAACTGGAAAAGAAATGGGCAGAGAGAAGACAAGTGCATAGCTGGTAACTGCAGAGGTGGCAGGTGCACATAATTCTTTGAAATAATATTTGGCTTCAGAACTCTAGTTGTATTCAAAAGTCTGCACACAGGTGCTGACTTATCTTAAATATGCCAAACTTGATTAAGAAGAATTCTATTTTCAAGTGATCTTAACATCACAGTTGTAGCAATGTTTTGGTATTGAAGTTGTTAACAATCTTCTCTTTGTGTATAATTTTTGGTACGCACTTTTCATTATAAAATAATGCAAAGTGAGAATTATTATATACGTCAGTGTTTCTCAACCAGTGTGCCTCCAGATGTTTTGGGACTACAACTCCCATCATTCCTGACCACTGGTCTTGCTAGCTAGGGATGATGGGAGTTGTAGTCCCAAAACATCTGGAGGCACACTGGTTGAGAAACACTGATATACGTAGTTCGAACAATTGTTCTACTGTTTTGAAGTTGAATGCTTTTCTTACTCCCAATTTTGTGTGGAAGATGGGAAGGGGAATGACCAGACAGATGCCAAAAAACATGTACATGTGCTACTGACTATAACCAGATGTTTGGATGGTGAAAGCATCATGTTTTCTTCACTGGTTGCAAATAGGAAAGTGATTGCTATGATAGTATCTCCCATGTGCCCACTAGAGGGCAATCTCTAGAAAGCAGATTAAATTCTATATAAGCATGGGAG
The DNA here is from genome assembly GCF_963506605.1 of Zootoca vivipara. NCBI lineage: Eukaryota > Metazoa > Chordata > Lepidosauria > Squamata > Lacertidae > Zootoca > Zootoca vivipara. The sequence goes on from NC_083279.1 coordinate 58,768,441, forward strand.
TTCACTTTTCTGTGTAAGCAGTATTTTTATTTTGCAATTATCTGCTCCCCACAGCTTACAAGAACTACATAATTATACAAAATAATCTCCTGTAATTTCACTAATGAGAATATTATGTTTCAAAACTGAAGCCATTGCCATATGTAAAAATTTAAAAAAAGCACGATTATTTCTAATTTTAGTATTGTGTTTCTTAGTCTGGTTCTGTAATCCTGTTTTTATTTTATTGCAGGCTAAGGGAATTTCGGTTTACTTCCTTTAACAAAGTAAACTACACAGACAGATCCTTATATGATCCAGTCACCATCGTGATACTCATAGCTAAGCTGCATTAGTTTAAATTGAGCAATGAGTGAATACTAAAAATTTCCAATTACCTGGAACTGTCAAGAAAGCAGAGAAAGCAGGGGGGACTGCAGGTGCCCCTTTCCATTCAAGGAACAAGCATTCCCTAATCTGCCTAATCTATTATCCAGGCATTACTGGAGTCTTCTTTCTCCCAGCTCTAACCAGCCAACCCTTTCCTTTGCAGAGGGTCTGCTGGAAGCTTAAGGATGGAAGGTTTTAAACAACAACAACAACAAAAAAGGAGTTACTGCATTTCATTCAACCTGAATAATCACTGATTGTGAAAGGAGCTAATCAACACAACACAGAAAGGAGGCTGAAAAAAAATGTAATTAAGGCTTTCCACCTTAATATAATTATTATTATTTATTTAATGAAGAAAGTTACAGGCTTTCTTGCATGTGATAAAAACCAGAGACAACAGTGAAATAATCTGGGGCATTTACAACGACTTGGAACTAACTCCTCCAACTAATTAATGTCAGTCACTTACTTGCTTGGAGGCATGTTCTTTTATTGACGTGATCCATGAGCCCCATTAAGAGGTGAATAGATCCATATATGCAACTAGCCCTCCAGTTTGCCACCTGAACATTTTTGTACATGCAGTCCTTACTTGGTCTTAATAGTCTTATTGAAAATATTGGGGCCATACCTAAGTTTAAGGTCTTGGAATTTATTCAAATGAAGCAGTTCTTTCTGTGCTTTGAAGTTTTGTGTTCAAAGACATTTGCCTTGATCTCCATGCAGCTGCATTATTAAATGAGAACAGCAGCATTTGAAATCTACTCTGTGAGCTGATTCACACAATGCCCTCTGGAAGACAGAATGAATGGATCTGAGTGTGTTCCTGCTTGTTTCACAACTATGAAGAAGGCCGTATACATCAACAGCCACTATGGAGGACAGTGATAGAAAGGCTTGCAGGGTGGTTTCTTATCAGCTTCCCCTATGCTTTCTTTGAGTAGGGGAGGAAGAAAGGGCCATACTTTAGTGGTAAACCACATGCTTTACACGCCGATGGTCTCAGGTTCGATCCCTGGAATCTCCAGGTAGGGCTGGAAAAAAACCCTGTCCAATATTGTTGGGAGTCTTTGCCAGTAAGTGTGGTCGATGCTGAGATAGATGGACCAGTGGTCCAACTTGGTGTGTGGCAGCATTGCACACACTTGTGTGCAGGATAGGGCAAAGAGAATGTTAATGGGAACATTTCTTTTTATGATCCACACACACTTGCTGCTCCTTAGCATACTTTCCTCAAAACCAATAGTTGTTGTTGTTGTTGTTTTGTATTTTCCACTTTGCTGATTCTTGTGAACATTGCTACAATAACTACATGCTGGAAAAGTTACAGTACAGAGTCTGAAATAAGCTACTTTATCCCAAAGAAATGAGTACGAACAACTGAATGACAATGGTTGCATATGGTAATTCTTTCAAATGAACTGTCGAAAGTAATTAAATGATAAGACAAGCCATATAAAGCTAATAATTTACACGAGAAAAAGAACACAGAATTTGTGGCTTACAGTGGACTTATTCTTTTCTCCAACCCATTTTCTCTATGAGTTAAGTGCAATTCTCTATGAGTGCAATTTCTCTATGAGTTAAGTGACCGAACCCAATGGCTCCTCCTCATCCTGGAGAGTAGTGACTAGTGGGGTGCCACAGGGTTCTGTCTTGGGCCCAGTCTTATTCAACATCTTTATCAATGACTTGGATGATAGGCTTGAGGGCATCCTGAGCAGGTTTGCAGATGACACCAAATTGGGAGGGGTGGCTAATACCCCAGAGGACAGGATCACACTTCAAAATGACCTTAACAGATTAGACAACTGGGCCAAAGCAAACAAGATGGATTTTAACAGGGAGAAATGTAAAGTACTACACTTGGGCAAAAAAGAAAGAAAGAAAGAAAGAAAGAAAGAAAGGCACAAATACAGGATGGGTGACACCTGGCTTGAGAGTAGTACATGTGAAAAGCATCTAGGAGTCTTGGTAGACCACAAACTTGACATGAATCAACAGTGTGATGCAGCAGCTAAAAAAGCCAATGCAATTCTGGGCTGCATCAATAGGAGTATAGCATCTAGATCAAGGGAAGTAATAGTACCACTGTATTCCGCTCTGGTCAGACCTCACCTGGAATACTGTGTCCAGTTCTGGGCACCACAGTTCAAGAAGGATACTGACAAGCTGGAACGTGTCCAGAGGAGGGCAACCAAAATGGCCAAAGGCCTGGAAACAATGCCTTATGAGGAACGGCTTAGGGAGCTGGGTATGTTTAGCCTGGAGAAGAGAATGTTAAGGGGTGATATGATAGCCATGTTCAAATATATAAAAGGATGTCATATAGAAGAGGGTGAAAGGTTGTTTTCTGCTGCTCCAGAGAAGCGGACACGGAGCAATGCATTCAAGCTACAAGAAAGAGGATTCCACCTAAACATTAGGAAGAACTTCCTGACAGTAAGAGCTGTTCGACAGTGGAACTTGCTGCCAGGGAGTGTGGTGGAGTCTCCTTCTTTGGAGGTCTTTAAGCAGAGGCTTGACAGCCATCTGTCAGGGATGCTTTGATGGTGTTTCCTGCTTGGCAGGGGGTTGGACTGGATGGCCCTTGTAGTCTCTTCCAACTCTGTAGAATCATGATTCTATGATTCTACATTTTACGGTGTAAAAGGTTATGAGCAGAATCTGACCTACATTAGTTTTAATGGGATTCATCCTGATTCTCACAGTTACTTTGTAAATTTATTTTATTGCAAACCCCCTTATACTCAAAGTCAGCATCCTTAGGATCTCAGTTCCACTGATAAGCATTATTAATGGAAATAAAATATGAAAAGACAATAAAGCTAGTTGAGAGATGTGCCATTTCCCCTTCCCCCAAAGCCATTTACCATTGGTGGGGGACCCCCCCCCAAATAACATAATGAATGTTGAGAACTCAGCATATTTTTGAAATCATTCCCTCACTCCCCCAGGTTGGCAGTAATAACATTTCAGCTGCTGGGGGACAAACATGAGGTTCTAATAGAATAAATCTAGGAACAGTATTAGTTGTGACTTGCCTGTTTATAACTGCTGCTGAACTAACATGATTATATCAATTTAAAAACATATACAGTACACTGTATTAAAGAATTAATGTCAATGTTCTAGTTATTTTCATCAACTCAAATCCACAAATGCAAGACCATGAGAATTGTTTGGGCATATGGTATTTTACTGACTCCACATTGCACTAATCATTGTGTTTTATCTATGCTATGAGTTGAAGATCTGATAGAAAAACCTTAACTTTATGCACCTTTACACAATTATGAATACTCAAGCTTTTCGACCAGTATTGCACCCACATAAAACTAATGAATTCCATACTTTTACATGTTGAGCATTTGTAAAAGATTTGAGTCTGGATCCTGGAGTTGGATCCCCCTTCTTCTGGGGATGAGGCCAAGGACTATGAAGCAGATGCGAAATGGTTTACAGGGAGAATCCCAGAAGCACTTCCACCAGATGAGCCTGTGGTGCAAGCTGAGGACATGGCGGTGCTGTCCTTGGACTCAGAGGACTCACACAGAGAGTCCCTCCCCCCACTCAACTAGAGCAGAAGATCAACAGAGCAGGCTAGGACCCTTTAACAGAAAAGGAACCTTCCAGTGGGGATGTAGCTGGTATTATGTAGTAGCAAACAATCTGAGTTTGATGGCTAGTGAAGCAACATCAGAGCTGTTCTCCTTTGGCTTGCCTTGTACTAGGCCTCACATCACAACACACAGATGAGAAGACTAAAGAAAATATAGATCGGCTGAAAGTGAGAATGATCAACGGAAAACATGATGGAAGTACTGTATGTAAAAGAATCATCATATTCATTTTAAATGTGATTGTAACACTCAAAGAAAATTTAGAGACAAGGAGTGCAAGAAAAGTCACATAGCAGGGAGTAGAATAAGAAGGGATCAGGTTGTTTATCATCATCATCATCATCATCATCATCATCATTGTCATACCATCCTTCATCAGCAGATCTCATGTTTATACAGGTAGAAATTGTCACTAAGATTTCTATCTACTTGCCAGACAATATTTAATCAGGAACTGTGTCATTTGGGGGGACGTACCTTAATCACTAAGCATAATGGTGGTCAGGGACCAGAATTTCTTATACTGATGAACTGTTTTTACTACTTTCAATCACAATGGAATTGTGCAGGGCTTACTTAGCACCAAACACTCACATCCTGCATCTACTGCCTTTTTCAGGAAAACCACCAATATCAAGATTCCTGCTACTGCAAATGGTCACTGTGCCTGCGTAATATACATTTAAGCTATAATTGAATTATCACCTATGGCATGCTTTGTATTGCGATGCCATTCAACCATACTTGTACCTTATATATGTCAACCAACGTTTCACCAAATGGGCTTTAATGAAAACCGTAATAAAGAAATTTGTTATGCTGTAATCCAATATAAGGGACGCGGGTGGCGCTGTGGTCTAAACCACTGAGCCTAGAGCTTGCAGATCAGAAGGTCGGCGGTTCGAATCCCCACGATGGGGTGAGTTCCCATTGTTCGGTCCCAGCTCCTGCCCACCTAGCAGTTTGAAAGCACATCAAAGTGCAAGTAGATAAATACAGTAGGTACCACTCCCACGGGAAGGTAAACGCCATTTCCGTGTGCTGCTCTGGTTCACTAGAAGTGGCTTAGTCATGCTGGCCACATGACCTGGAAGCTGTCTGCGGACAAATGCAGACAAATGCCTATAGAGCAAGATGAGCACCACAACCCAAGAGTCGTCCACAACTGGATCTAATGGTCAGGGGTACCTTTACCTTTAATCCAATATGGTGCAAGCAGACTTCTGCTCAGATGACAGGATTTCACTTTTGCCTTCTTTGTCCCTGAAGCCCCCTACATACCCCAAGAATCTGCTCTGAAGGGTCCCCTAACCCTCCTCCGAGTCCCAGAAGATTTTGAGGATGTGTGGAGAGGTGGTACGGAATGGAAATTAGTTCTGCTCAGTAGAAACAGCATGGAATATAACCCTTAGTCTTTAAGAAAGACTGTGGGGACCATAGCCCTGGGCACATGATTTTGAGGGGGTGTGAGCCAGGGATCCCCACCCTGCCTGCTACCTGGGCATTGGAGCTCCCCCAGCATAAATCCTGGCTATGCCCATGCTATCTACCATATGTGTTCTGTTCTGATCCAATGCCAAAACCTATGGGAAAAGATGTAAGGATGGTAGAAGGTTGTTGGAAAATACCCAGCTCTAAGTGAGCAATTCACTCCAACAAATTTTGTACTCAGACTGAGGTCCTTTATGTCTCTGTCTGCAGACTGACTCCTCCATGTTCTACCTCCTTACAGAACCTAGAGCCTTAAAGAGTCAATCCTCTGGCCTGAAGACATTCCATAGCCTCCTTCCTGGTGTGCTCCTGGCCAGTGGTGTAGAGCAGGCGGGGGCGTGGCTGGCACACGTTCTGGGGGCATGGTGTGCCACCTGCGGGGGTGGGGCACCCAGCACGGATGGGGGGGCTGCAGCGATGGTGCCCTCAGGATCGCGCTGCCCGGGGTGGAGCACCCTCTCCTACGCCCCTGCTCCTGACACTGCCAAACTGGTGATGTAAAGTGGAAGGCATCTCATTCTTTAAGCTCAGTGGAAGGTGTCTTTGAGGATCCAGGATCTGGCACTATATGCCCTGCTGGTTTGGGAGGTTCCTCTGTGAGTCTTTGTCCAACCAGCTTAGGTGCAATGGTTTCTCTATCTTCCGCAGTCAGCTCTGAGCCCTGACCTAGACCCAGTTCCCCACCTGGAGCTCCTGCAACCTCTGACCCTGTGTCCAAATCACTGTTGGATACAGGGATCATGGCATAATCTCTGGGATTGTTTGTGTGCAGCTAGAGATACAGAAAGGAAATTTAATTATAATTTAGAATCACTGCTGGCAAGTGATCTCAACTCAAGTTCAGTAACCCATCCCATTTCCTGCATTCTCTTAAACAGATGTTACTGCTTCTGGTAAATTGCTGTACAAGAAGGAAATTCACAATATTACCTTCATCTCCAAAATGAATGATTTGAGACATTAGGCTTAAAAAAAATAATTTGTTTTGCTCCAGAAATGCACTTTTATATCCAGTTGGGCAGCTCTGAAAACATTCCCAGTTTTTTACTAAAGATGTAATCCAATTCCAATCACTTTACATGAACCAGGCAAAACATTGTGCATCCTTAGTAATGTGATGTCTTGGTTCTCACAAGAGAAACCACTAACACCTGTTAGTCTCTTAAGAAGAACACAGTGTCATTTGGCAACAGATTAAAGATTATATTGTTTTGAATTTCTATCCACTTATGTGCTGCCAAAAGGCTTACATAATATTTCTTTTCAAGTGTGGCACACCGATTATCATTTCCAAAGAGGATAGTATTTCTTCAGGTGATAAATCCACATTCTGTGTAAAGATGTTAACACTTTCATGGTTCAGAGCATCTTAACACTAGTTAAGAAATCCCCAGGTTTCATTAGCATTGTTGTATTAAAGGGAAAGGTGCCTTTAACTTGAATTATGTATTGGTGGCACACCTCTATGCCCTTCCTCTTAGTATCTTCACAGAACCACACAAAGTCAGTCAGGAAGGGATACTGTGTTTCCCTGGGCTAGCAGAACAGTGTGAATTAACATTCTGTTGCTCACTGATACAAATGATACTGTTATAAGTTTTTGGGGGAATGGTGTCAAGGCTCCCATAAACTCCTGTGTGCCAAATAATCCTCCCCATAATTCCTGGATTTACTAAAAGTTAGAATTAATCAAGGTTTGATTAAACTGCACCAAACATGGAAATCCCTGGGTTCAGTTTATGCTAATGAAGGTGATGGCCAATCATTAACTTATCAATGAAATCCATCAACAAGGTAAAAGACTTGGCAGGACACAAAGGGGGAAGAATTAGCAAATGATAATACCATAGCATGGAGGGGAAAGTTTCCAGGTTTACAGTGGGCAATGAAGTAAGCTAACAGGAAAAAATGTCCCTTTTGCAAGCTGGAGCAGGGGGCCAGAGCACAAGATGGGCAATCTGTTTTATGCTGCAAAGAGGGTCAGACATGATGTTTGGGGAGGAACAGGACCCTCTTGAGATGTGAATGTTCTGCACTTTCTCCATATAATTGCTGATTGCATATATGTTTAAATAAAACATATATCATAAAGACACCAGAGACTGCTTATTGTCCCCAAAGGGAGTACAGACCAGTGTAAGTTTACCTGCAACATCTGGAATCTCACACCATTTGTGGAGATTGGGGAGGTGTGTAACAATATGATCAGCAACAATTACAAAAATGACCCTCATCCACCATTACAAGCAACATGGTTGGAGTGAGAGGGTTTATTTCCTAAATAAAACTGATGCAGGAACCAGGATACAGATACAGTACAAGCAGTACTAAAGAAAGATTCACATGGTATCTTATATATAAGCATAAAATACTACTGTATTCATTCTGAATGGCTGTTTTAATTCCACTAACAGTGATAGGAGACACCCATTTTCTGTACTTCCAAAAGTAGCTAATGATTTGCCCTGACCCAATGATCCCTTAAGTCAGAAGGACAACCCCGTTTGATGGAAATAGATTCAAGATCAGGCAGTGTGCTATTAAATCAATAAAGTATTCAAATGTGAATGTATCTGTAGGTACATGAATTATACATACGCTTAAATACCTTGTTTCAGCATTTCCTCTTTGCAAATAGAATAATGCATACATAGAGACTTGGAAGCACATGGTTTTTTTAAAAAAACTAGTGCAGGTTTTCAGTATTGTTTCATATTATTTAAGAGCAAAGCATCTTTCATCATATGGGCGGAGATAATTTGTGTATTGGATTGGAAGGATTCTTGCGACATATCCATGTATGAGACATATTGCAACTCTCCCTCTCCTCTAGGTATCCTGTAAATAAGGACCAGGCCACACAGTAACATATGTGCAGGGAAAGTATTAGCTTTTTTTGTCAGCATCTCCCAAGTGCAGCACCATATTGCTAAATGGTAAACATTATACAGTAGTATATATCAGAAAGTAGAGGGGAACACCACTAGAGTGGAGGCTTAACATTCTGCATGACAACCGCAATCTGTATAGCCTCATCTCTTCATCTGCCCTGGCTGGGCTTCCCCAGCCACTCTGGGCGGCTTCCAACAAAATATTAAAATACAGTAATCCATCAAACATTAAAAGCTTCCCTAAACAGGACTGAATGAATGAATGATGGAAGCTGGCACTGGAGCCCTTGGAAAGCAACCTTCTGTATAGACTTCCATTGTGAAATGTTTCCCAATAACTAACAGATATAAACTCACAGTGAAAATGTGTGTAGGTCTTGATTCAGTTCCAGTTATTTTAAACCAAGTATTAGTTTCTTTGCACAGTCCCTCCCAAGGAGACTGGTTTATTGTCACAATAAAATCTCACTTCTTGTTTGTCCACTTGTTCTGCTTTAATAACCAAGTTCTGAAAACTCAGTCATTTTGAGAGCCAGCTGTCCCTTCTCTAAATCTGGCTTCGAGTCTTCTGCTTATTCACACATGCTTCCTGTTTATCCACTGAGATTACTAATGCCTTTTTATCACTTCTTGGCTGGGACCTAAACTAAGTTAATTGCCAATTAGCGTTCTCAGCTAGGTGACCCAAGTCAACAGCTACAGCCAAAGCCAGGAATTAATCTCTTCTTTAGAAGAAGCCTAGACTGATGTCCTACTGGAATCTCATTATGTTTAAATTTTACTAACAGGCTGACAAGCACAAAAGGGCAGAAGAGGCACACAAAAAATTCTCCCTATAAGATGCCATCCATGCGGAGAATGTAATGTGTGACCAGGGTAGCCCATGGAGGCACTCTATCAGAAATGGTGGAGTACATTTCCTATGTTATGAATACAGTTGCAACTTCTTGCTGGCTATGACACTGCATTCTGTAGCCATCATGAACATGGAATTACTCCCAGAAAGCAGCTGTATCCATAGACAGCAGCCTCCACAAAAATACATTGCCAGGAAGAATCGGGGTCCATTATGTGAAGGTGTTGTTTTGCATATCTGACCCAGCCTTCAGGCTCCGTACAAACATGGGGACAAGATAAATAAACATAGCTGCCAAGTTATCCCTTTTTTAAAGGGATTTCCCCTTATGCTGAATAGGCTTCCTCGCGAGAAAAGGGAAAACTTGGCAGCTATGTAAATAAAGTATGTACAAAATAAACTTATTCCTTCTTTGGCAATGCATCTAAGACGCAACCACAAGTTAGGAGCTCCATTTCTCAGCTAAACGTTTCTCCTACAACTGCTCTGCTCGCCTTCAGGATGTCACAAAAAGAACCACTGAAAATCCAATGTTCTTCTGCCATCTCTCACCAGGTCACAGAAATCTGCTTGCATGCTCCATCCTTAATTTCTCTGTTGTAGCAGTGGCAATGACTGGAAACCTATCAGTTCTGAGGCTGGGGTTTAGTTCTCACCAGGAGAAGGGAAGCTGCTATACTCATGTTATTACCGGTATTATGCACTACATATACGTAGGACAATTGTTAATGTTGCAAAAGCAATACTTTAAAGATATGTTTCAAGTGGAATAAACTAATAGAGGTTTTGTTTCTATCAGAGTATTTTCAATATTGAAACAAACATATCATTAGGATATGGGCAGCTGCATTGCCTGATCTCCTTTCTACATTAACTGCTAAATAAATAACAGTACTTTCCTATAATTATATGATGTGTGAACCTCTGAGCATGACCACTCTCACCCCTTTGCACTTGTAATTTTACTACCTAGTAATTACATTGATTTAAACTATGTCTTTGAGGTAAAAGGTTAGTGCATTAATTCACTAACCTATTTATTATTTAAATACTAATCTAGAGGTCAATTATTGTTTTTTCATTGCGTTGCAAATGAGTAGTGCTCAGAACTCTTGGAGAATATAAAAGGGAAGTCTAATTTTATTCCTTTTATTCATCCGCAGGAGGATTCTTTTAGTGCAACGTTTATTGCTCCAACCTTAACATCATGTGTGATAAAACAACATTTTAATTTGAATCTGTATATTGTTATATACACATGGATTCTAGAAGTCTGTAAAGCTTAATATAAAATGACTAAGTATACAGATGAGGCTACATATAATAAATTAAAACTTTCCTGATGTGTTTTATGATGATGATAGTTTACCACACTCCCCAAATGTTCTTTTGTGTGACGTTTTCCTATCACATAAATACAGCAAATGATTAAATAATAATTAAAGCAAAGAAATATAAACTGGTAACGTGGAAGCTGCAGATTTGAAAGACTTTAAGCTGCGTGGTGAGGTGACTATTTTGATGCATCAGAGTCACCTTTGTGAAAAACAAGCATGTTTGGCAGACACCTCCCTGTCATTTACAAGCTGCCTAGGTAAGGTTGTGCCCACTGTGCATAATTATGTTTAATTTATTGTTCCATTTTGCATAGCAGCTGGATCTTATGTTCACAAACACCAGTGGGATTCAAGCTTGAAGATCTGCTTTTATCATCTAATGAAGCTAGAGACAGCCACAAAATGAATTAAATTGATTGTGATGTTACAAACACAAAGTTCTTACTTCATAATTATGCAGGTAGGTTATGTGTGTAACCTTCTCTTGTCTTGAAATAGGTCATCTGGTTTTAGAATAGCTTTTCAACATGCTGGCTTCAGTTCAGATACAGCTACACAGCACCAAGACCATGCAATGAGAATGAGAATGAACACCCCATCCCCATTACGTAGTGCATATTGGAAGTGAATTGACTGCTGGTATCTAAATCTGTTTCTGCATCTATATCTATACTGTATGTGCACTTCACAATTAACACCCCAAGAGCACCTTGATTCCCCCATAATTGTGCCCTTGGATTCAAATGGACTTCAAACATCACTCTGACTCTTTGGTTTCCCAGCCTGTCACTTTTCTTCTAGCTTCTAGCTCAACTTTCAACCCTGGCCCCTTTCTTTCAAACTACGGTACCAGGGAGTTTGAGGTAGGGAGGATCCAGGAGTTAGAAAGCATATAGCCTACCTCCCCCCCCCTCGTTATTTATTTTGATAAATGTTGAGAAATTAAAGATCATTTTTTCCAAGACAGCTTTCTTTCTTTCTTTCTTTCTTTCTTTCTTTCTTTCTTTCTTTCTTTCTTTCTTTCTTTCTTTCTTTCTTTCTTTCTTTCTTTCTGGCTTATGAATAGTTCTTAACGTAAAATTGTTCATAAATGCAACAAGCTGCATGAGAATAAATGGAAAGCAGCAATCAGCAAATAAAGCTGTTCCTGAAGTAGAATGTACAGCTGGAATTCCAAATTCATGCAAACCAGATTCTCCCTAATGGTTTCTCTTTTTGCATATCTTCCAGTTCCTGTCTGTGTCTTCTGTCCCACTAAGAACTCTGAACTGTTCCTGCTAGATCAGGCATATACAAACATACTGCTTGCCAACACATACAAATGTTATGTCATTAGTTGGCAGCAGTAACATATATCTATCTTGCTACTTAATAGCTGTGTCCCAAAAGAACATATTATTTTTGCATCATTTGCTCTGAGAAGGAAGATACACATCTCTGCATTTTCTTGTGCAGGCAGTACTTTTCCTTCTGATCACATGTACTCAGTTGATTTAGCCCAGTGAATAGAAAGAAAACACAGTTTTTAACTTGCTGAAGAAGAAGACAATTACTTTCTGCCTAATTCCTACTATCTCCTGCTGTGTGCAAAATACAAAGGCAGAGAATTAACTTTGCCAAGATATCCTGGCCAATGTTTTGTTTGTTTTTAAAAGTTGTTTGGCATTCATTACAGAAAAAAATAAAGCAAACAATTCCATTAGCAACTAAAAATACCCCAGCTACATAATAGCCTTATTATTCATGCATTCTAAGACTATACTGCATGGAGGAGGGTTGTAGGGCAGTGTGGCCAGCATACTCCAATATCCCTGTTCCTGCCAACAACACATATACCCCAGTGTTGAGGGTGAAGGTCTGAAGGCACTGCTGGATTAAACCCTGCCTCTAGGCAGTCGAAATCTTGGGGGCCTCCTTGTGTGTGCGCTCTAGTGGAATAACATTGAACTAAAAAAGCTTTATTGTAATTTTATTTCACAATCAAATCAAAATTATTTTGTTCCATTGTTGAGGGGCCCCTAAAAGGTGTGGGGCCCATAGGCTGGTGCCTACTCTGCCTATTTGGTGATCTGGCACTGTTTGAAGGGGAATTTTTTGCATAATCAGCTTCATGCACTTAGAATCCACCCTGAGATCAGAACTCAGCCAGGGCCAATGCCATCATACTATCTTGTAAAGGAACATGCGCTGCATTACCAGGCTCTGGTGTTTCTGAGCTTTCTGTCACATGTACGTCACAGGGTCACTGGCGCAGCAGCTGGCAGTGTCCAGACTCTGCCTGTCCTGGAAGAGCTGGATGTCCTTCCCTCCCCTGATAAACTGAATAACGCTATCAACTCTCAGGTGTGTGGTTAAAGCCCCAAACATAATCCCAACAGAAGTGATGGAAGTCAGCCACAACTCACCCGTCATGATGCACCTCCATGGCTTTCTCTTGCAGTGTTGGGAAACAGGATCTGTGCCACAAGACATGCACGACTCCATCATTGTGACCCTTTTACAAGAACAAGGGTTCCTGCCCTGACTACTGTGGAATCTCCCTGCACAGCCTTCGCCTGTGTAGTTTTCCACAGATTGCAGTCACTAGCCAACAGAGTCTATTGCGAGTCACAATGCTGCTTTAGAGCTCAGAGTTCAACGGCTGACATGATTTTCTCACTGTGTCGGATGCAGGAGAAATACCAAGAGCAGAGATGCCCCTTGTACATCACCCTCACAGACCTGACAAAGACCTTTGACCTCATCAGCCGAAAAGGACTCTAAACACTTCTCAACAGGATAGGATGCCCACATAAGCTCCACAAGATGAATGTGTCCTTCCAGAATAACATGTACAGCGCAGTCAAGTATGATCGCTCATCCTCAAATGCCTTCTCCATAAAGAGCGGTGTGAAACAGGGCTGTGTTCTCACCTCAACTATCCTTGACATATTCTTCTCCCTGCTACTCTCATATGCCTTCAGCTTGACTGAAGACGGTGTGTACATCCATTCAAGGAGTGAAGGGTGTCTGTTCAAAAGGGTACGGGAGAATGTGATGATAATGATCCATACCAAGATGAAGGTCTACCAGGCTTGCATGTTGACCACACTACTTTATGGCAGTGAGACGTGAGCAACTGATACCTGTCAGCTGTGACACCTCAACACCTTCCACATGCACTGTGTCAGGAAGATTTTGGCCATCACATGGCAGGACAGAGTCTCAAACAAAGATGTGCTCTCCCAAGCCCACATTCCCAGCAGGTTTGATTGTCATCAAATCTTTTGTTTTATGGTTGTTTATACAATCTTGGACTATAAAAAAAGGTTCAACAAAGAACCTCTGGAAACTGAGATGATTCAACAGACCTGTGGCTTTGTTATGCAAACCTCTGTGACTGAGTGAGTGGACAGAAGACCAGAAGACATTGAGCAAAGCAGTTTATCAATTCTTCTCCCTGTGCAACCATTAGAGCAAGGCTCTAATCTATGGCCCTCCAGATGTTGTTGAACTCTGCCTCCCATCAACCCTAGCCAGCATGGCCAGTAGCCAAGGATGATGGGAGTTGTGGTCCAGCAACATCTGGAGGGCCAAAGGTTCCCAACCTTTGCATTATTATTATTATTATTATTATTATTATTATTATTATTATTATTATATTCCTATCCTATTTTTCCAAAGTTGCCCAGGATAAAGCCAAAAAAGTACTGTATTTAGTAATTGTCCTTTTCGAAACAACATGTTAGCATCCTCCTGCATAAGACCTTGCAGTTTGTACTCAAATGCATTAAAGATGAAATTAAATGAAACACATACATATTTGTTAAACCCCTATGAATAGGAAATAAAAACATTTCCCCCATATTTTCTGGATCCATTTTTCTTGGTACTCAGCAATAACATTTCCTTCATGCCACAGACAAGTAAAACTATTAAAGTAAAGTTGAATCTTAGAGTAAGGGTTTTGACATCTCAAAACTATGCACTTTACTCAGGATATCGCAGTGGGTATTAAACTGTGCCCAGCAAGCACCAAATATACCTGGACATTATTGGGAAATTATTTTTCAATTTCATTCAAAAGTTTATGTGTTCACTAGTTCACATGAATTCAATTCATTTGAGTGGTTCAAGTTGTTTCAGTATATCCTGTCACTGAATTTAAGAAACGAGTCACCAATTACAAGTAATCTAGTCCATCCAGTACACCCCCCCCCACCCACCTACCCCCCCCCCCCGTAATCCAGTTTCAGCATCTGCATAACTCAGCCCTAATGTAAAGCTTTAGGATCCATCACATTGGAATGTACCACTTCAGGATGCAGGTGGCAGACTGAACAAGACTCAAGTATGCAATGTCAAAAGTCTCCTGAGTACATGTAATGAGTACAGTACATCTAAAAGAAACTAGGACTGAACTGTTCCCAACATCATGGTAGCTTTCTTACCTGGAAAAACACTGAAGCATATGATTTCCTCACCTGTATTTTAAATCCCCCAAAGGCTGTACCTTGTGCCTTTTTGTGAACATTTAAAATGGTTCTCAGAAAAAATGAAAGCAGGAAAATGGCATGCTGTAAGCGCCTTATATCTTTGACATAAAAAAGCTTTTATCAATGCGTCAAACAGCTGCTGAGAATTTACTGGAACTCCATTTTGCAGCATCCCCATTGAGTGCATTGTGAACTGTTATGGTGTCTTGCAGGTATTCCTCTGTGGAACAGCCTATTCCTCCATCACAGGCATGTGACTGCAAGGAATGTTATTTTGATGTTAAACGCTTGGGTTTTTGGGATTTCATTAGACAGGAATGATTTCAACAAAACTTAATTGTTCTGAAACTCGTTTATTTTCCAGAACCTAGAATTTTTATTTTTATTTCACAAAGAGGGTCCAGTAGGTAATCTTGCTCAGGCAAGAATTAATCCTACTTAAGTAGGATTAATCTTTACAACTTTTGGGGAGAAGATGTTTCATGTGGAATGAGCTCTTGGTTTCTTAACATCACCTTCAGAATCTCCTATTGCAGTTTTATGGTCTTTTCTGTCGTTGCTGAACAACCATTAAGTCATCTGCCTAGTGGCTTTGATGTCTGTGTTTGCAGCCACAAAAGGCTATGTTAAGAAAAACTTGGCCACAAACAGCAAAGCCCTCAATGACGTAAATATTTATGGCACACTAGATCTTTCAAGTAGAAATAAAAGCTTTTCTTTAAGTCATGCAAAAAAAACAGCAACAACCCCTTAATCTATTCAGTTTTGAATTTTACTACATTCAGTGACTTCATTTAGATAGATATTTAATTAGCTTTTGTGAAGATTAAGAAAACAGAAGAAACTTAAAGTGTTGTCGTTTGTTGTGCTGGAATGAAAAAATACTTAATCTCCTGAGTTTAGTACATTACTCAGGCCATTAACTTGGTATAAATGTGGATATGTGTGTGTTTGTGTGTGTGTAACCAATACCCATATCAATTTTATAGGCTAAATTGTAATATTTATGCTGGCAACCTATCTCTGTGAAAGCGTGGGTGATGGAAATGCACTTTGCCCCTGGTCCAAAGCACTTTTGTAGAATGCCTGGCTTGAAAGGCTGAGCCTTGATGCAGATTGTTTCACTACCTTCCCCCACTCCAGTAATGATGTATTTGGCTGTGTGAATATAAGTGAGATCACAATGCACTCTGCATTTCCTCAGCAGATTCACATTGTTGGCCCCAACTTCTATCCAAAGAAATTCCCTTCCAACTCTACCAAAGGTGGAAGGGTGTAACTTATTTCAGCCATACCAGCCTAGAGAAGGAGGAGAGTGTCACTGCCTGCTTCATCGGCTAAAAAATGAGGTTTTTCCAGAGTTCCCTGCAATGTCTGACACAAGGGAATATGGGACAACCTTCCATTTCCTGATGGAAATGATATAGTCACAATTTTCTCATACTCTTTCAAGCTGTACTGGCACCTTGAAGCACCTAGTCACACTCAACTTCCTCCCTCCAGGTCTGCCTCAGCAAGAAATGGGAGATGTCTGATGCACTTTGAAGAGGAGAGCTTCAATGCCATACCCTTCAAGTGCCCTGATTTTCCAGGGACAGTTCAACAGTTTCAGAATTATGAAAGGCACCCCAATTTTTTTTTGCTCCTGGAATGTCCCTATCCCCTGCCAGTACCACCAGTGCTGGGCTGGTGCTTGTCCTGTAGGGCTCTTACATCCAAGGTCCACACAGCGGGGATAGAGGATCTTGCTGCATGCACATAGAGTTAACTTGCCCAGGTGATGTGGTAGAAATTACCCTCATCTATTAATGAACGCCTGTCTGGAATTCAGTTGATTTGGTTACAGTGGTTGAATCTGACTAGTCAATTGGTTTTGCAGATCCTCAAGTTGTTATATTTAACAAATATAACCTATTTACCCACAATTGGTTGTCTTGATTCTTCTTCCTGGTGTGCTGTCTCATACAGTGTCATGATTTTGATGTTTTAGCTGCCCTGTTTTTATGACTATTACTCATGTGGTTTTACTTATTTTTGTGCTCCACCCTGGGATCCCTTTCCAATAAAAAGCAAGCTAGAAATACTTCTAAATAAATATATGATATGCAAAATAGTACTTCATTTTGTCTTTGTTCTGACATAGGTGTTGACAGGCAGCAATGAACATTAATGGGAAACTGACTTAAAAAGAAAAATGTTTCTTTGTTCCAGTCTTCAGGAATGCATCTTGAATAATACCTGCAGGACGGAGGTATTATACCTGCAGGACGGAGAGGGGAAGATTTGCCTGTAGCAAGTTTTGACTAGTTTGGCAGAATTACTAAGCAGATTTGGAGAAGTAGTTTTTTTTAAAAAAAAAAACAACAGGTGGTGATTCCTCATTCATCTCTATTTTCTTACTGATATTCATATTTCTTTCCCACCCTTCACCAGAAGGTCCAAGGGTTCGTCACAGTGTGTGTGTGTGTGTGTGTGGTATATATATATATATGTGTGTGTGTGTGTGTGCGCGCACACACACACACACCATAGAAAACAAGCACTCCCAAAACATAATTCTAGAATGTTTGCTTTAATTTTTTGTCAATATACAAATTATTACAAACATATTATATGTGTTCCCTTCACCCAAGGAAATTTGCCCTGTAAATGCTGTCCCTCAAATTCCTAATCTTGTGAAAAGAGAACCATGAACAAAAGATAAACCCCATAATTACTATGCTTTGGAAAGGATGCTTTTTAACTTTAAAATCGAATCATCTTCTGTTTACAAGGACTATCACACACTTCTGCCAAGTCTGGATTCTAGCATTCCAACATGAAGTCCTGCAGAAGTGCAGTTGTCATTCATACTGTACAGCTGTTAACAATGTGTGGAGATTAATCTTGCACACCTGTACTTGGGCAAATCTTCCTTTTGAGACAATGAGAAGATCCTACGAAAATGACTAAAGCTTCCCTGTGGGCTGATTGCACAGTTTTCGTCTTGTTTACGTGCCCTGGGGATGCATATTCAAGTCTGATAAATGTTTATCCAGATGTTTAGTTATAAGAGGGGCATTGTGCATTGTGGATGACAGTGAACCCGTCTTGGAATGCAATTCATTTTCAGTTGCTGGGTTTCAGCATTTTCTTCAAAAGCATCTGTAAATATTATTATGTTTACTGCTCAACTACCCAGTTTTACATTGTGCATCTACTTTTAAAAATCAATGTTATGGACATATATAGTCGTACATGGAAATGCTCATCTATAAACTAGTTTGCATTCAATGTGCTTCTCATGTTTGTTCCAGCTTCCCTTTCTCTCCCCTTCCTCTGCTGTCTTCCCTGTGTTGTATCATAGATTGCAATAAAGATTGTAACCATAATAAGTATCCCCTCTAACAACAAACTCGGGTATTTAAGAGTGACTATGGTTTGGCAGGAAAATGGGCCCATCCAAAAATAAGGAAATAGTTTTTACATACTCTGGAGATCCCCTATGCATTAAGCAATATGTAAGTTTGAAAATCATAAGAAAAAAATGTTTTTAAAATAGCCTGATAAACACTTGTGAATTTACAGACTTGTGGAATGCTGAAATGTTAGTTGAGTGAGAGAGAGAAAAATATCTAAAAACTAGGGGCCTGGTGGGTAATTAGGCTCCCCAAGAGCTCATAATAACTATCTTGATCTGAGGTGGGGTTGGGATAGGCCTATAGTTTGAAAACAAAATAGATTTAACAGAAAAGGAAGTTTGTATAGGTTTATAATTGATTGTGATTCTTCTTTTAAAGTATACTGTGTTCCTATTTAAAATGAAATTATTTTAATGTAAAAAATATGAGCAGTGGGTTGGATGTCTAAGTTTATTCTTTGATAAAAGTTGTAATAAAGTTAGATAATGCACTTGATGTTGGATTAGACTAACTGCTCAATTTTGAGGGGGATGTCCTTGAAAATGCAAACAGTGAATATAGCAATAGTTATTATTATCATCATCATTGTGATTATCATCATCAGTGAATTAAAATATCATCTCAAGGCGATGTACACTAAAGATAATTAAAAACACAAAAACAGCAAATACATGTAACACAAACTAAAATCATGTAAAGTAGACCTGGCAAAAAACTATTTATCCATTATTATTTTACTAATTATATGCATCTTTTTCTATATGTTCTCAGTGTAACTGATTGTTACATGACCCACCAGGCTGAAAGCTACATTGTTCTTCCTCTGCCTGATAGTTCTCTATCAACTCTTTCTTCAGACAATTTTGCAGCAGGCTCCCTACTATAGAGAGCAGGTAAACTCCCCTCCAATTCTTCTCATCTGCAAGAGCATCCTCTTTGGCATCTTGACAACAATGCTATGCTTTCAATCCTTGGGAACAGTCTCTTTTTCCCATACTTCTCTGAATAGTTCAGCTAGTTTTGGTCACCCAGTGTTTAGCATGCATTAACTCCTGTTCAGTAGCTGTACCATTCTTTATCTGCTTAATTGTATCCAGGAATTTGATAATTCAACTGGAACTGTTTTAATGGACTGTCATGGTTGACTATCAGGGTTGTAGTAGGGCTACGTAAATGAGAACCTCTTTGCAGTTTTCCATCCATCTAATTAAGCCTTCCATTTTGGAAGTCAACAGGTTTTGTTTTGTTTTTGGTCATCCTTATCAGCATATCATCACCAATTTCAAACATCCTCAGACTAGCAATGTCTTGCTATTGATACATATGGCTTCGTCTGCTTTTTAACAAAATTATTTTAAAATAGGAACTTTCCATTCAGTGCTAATCTACACTTCATTTTACTCTGCTTTTCCTCTTAATTGTATATCACTGCAGTGTAATCCTATGCATTTTTTCTTGGAAGTAAGTCTCACTGTGATCACTGTGTTTAGGACTACAGCTTTACAATCTTTGTTTCATTAAACAGTTCTGAATAAGGTATTTCATTTAACTTTTTAGGGTCTTCTTAAAATCATTCTTCAATTTACTTTTGGAATGTCTTCCTCATTTGTTTATAGAAATTTGCAGCACAAGCCTAACCATCTCTATTCAGAAGTAAGTCCTATTGAATTGAGTGGGTTTACTCCCAGGAAAGTGGAATTCCATCTTTCCTGCTGCACAAATATTATGACCATTTATTTGTACACATTAAAGACCAGGAGCTTGTAAGCCATTTATGTAGAAGGCACTGATTAGTTTTGTAATAAATCACTAAATAACATTTGTGATTAGAAAATCAGGTCTAAAGCTCTATGAGCAACTGGCCATTTTGATTGATAACTTCCATTCATCCTGCAATATTTGCTAGACCGTGTTTGCCCTGTATTTGCATAGAAGTGACCCATAACGAAAGTTAGGTCATGTTTAGGTACCCTTTAAATTACAACTTGAAAAGAGAATTAATCCTTGCACATGTGACAGCGCTTTTTATTATAAAAAAACCAAGCATCTACTTCTGTAGAATAAATGATATTAGTTAATGACTTTCTGTCTCTTAACATTGCTATTCCTGTCCTCTCAGATAAGGCTATTAAAATATGGACACTTTAACACATTAAAAAAACCATATTGTGGGACCACTGAAATGTCACAGCGAATGATAAGTAATATTATGTTAAGTATGCAATGTTTTGGAAGTTTCTCTTGAATATATACCACTAATAAGGATTGTAAATACCTTCCTAATAAGAAGTAGTGAACCTTATCTGAAAATGTTTAGCTGTGCTGCTAATTGAACAAGTCATCCTACTAAACAGTGTAATATAAGCTATATTCAGTGAACTGTTAAATAATGCCTTACTATTTTATGTCACGGCAGGCTAAACAGGAAATGTGCTGGCATCTTTTTTATAATGCACAAGCATATTTCAATAACAAAGCACATAGGAATTACTTTGCAGTCATTGATCAATAAATGGGGGAGATAAGAAAAACCTCACAATTTCTAATTGAATCCCTTTAACAATCAAGAACCAGTTCTAGACTTGCACAGTGATCATCCTGCCCTCCACCTTCTGTCCTGGCTGCTGTATGCAGCAGGGTTGCAGGCACAATAGTGGCCGCACCAGTCTAAAGCCCTGCTGGTTGACTTGAACCCTGTATGACTATTAAGCTAGAACTTATGACTACAGTTATATGTGCTTTTGTTGAGGAAGCACTGGAAAGTTAGGCCGCTTCTACAATATTACTTTATCAATTGCCATTCTTTGTACCATCTAGACAATACTGTTGTTGGCCTTTTGCATTCCTGTATTTACTGTATTATATGGATTTTCAGATTTGCTCCCCCCTTTTTGTAGCACCAGTATGCTTGGTGTGATGAGCATGAATAGGGATTCTTAATGACAAGCCTATTAATTGCCATAGCTGCCAAGTTATTCCCCTTTTTAAGGGAAATTCCCTTATGCTGAATAGGCTTCCTCGTGAGAAAGGGAAAACTTGGCAGCTATGATTAATTGCCCCATTGTTTCCCAATGCGAGGGAGGTTTTAATTATGAGTTTATTTTCCTCATTTTTATTTTTAATAACAAAACAGGACTAATTCACTGTAAAAATGAAAATCAAATATGAGAGTAATTTCTCAGTGAGGACAGACACTATAAGTTGGTCAATTATAAAAAGCTATTCAAGGAACAATGAATGGGCTATACATTATTAATCTACTATCTGAGGTCAACAAGAAGAAAAAGAATGGGGTGGACCTACAAGGAGGAAACCTTAACATTACTGGAAATGATGAGTGAGAGCCATGGGCGTACCCAGGATCAAAACTAGGGGGGGCAAGGGGAGGGGCCAAGGCATGGAAGGGGAGGGGCCACAAAGTGGGCGGGAATGGCGAACTCGCGCTCCGCCGGGCCGGGCCCCTCCCTAGAAGCAGGGCTGGTGGGCGGAGGCGGAGCCCAGCCCAGCGGAGCGCGAGTTCGGCGTTCCCGCCCACCGCACCGCGCTCCCTGGTTCCCCGCCGTGCTTGGCCTTGCCTAAGGGCGCGCCGGGGAGCTGGAGGGAGGGTGCGGCGCGGCGCGGCGGGAATGGCGAACTCGCGCTCCGCCGGGCTGTGCTCCGCCTCTGCCCACCAGCCCTGCTTCTAGAGTAGGGCAGCTGCCCTAACTTGCCCCGTGGTGGGTACGCCCTTGGTGAGAGCATCTTGTGATTAAACACAGGAGAATCCATGGTCATCTTATAATGGGAGCCAAAGTAAGGAGGTTATTACTGTAAAATATAGCACTTTATTAAGTGATTGTATGGAACCTTTATTTTAATGGAACCCCCACTTAGCCTCAGTTAATGCACTCAGGTGACAGGTGGAAGCCACTATTATGTCTATTAGACTGCATCTGCAAGTTACATGGACACAACCGGCTGAGGACTTAGGTGATGCAAACCACTGCTTACATGTTCAAGTTGGCAACTGCCTTGCAGACAATGGAAACAGAGAATGAGGCTGGAGTTCAACTTAGCACTAAGTAGTATATACACATGGGGAGGATATACACATGGTCTGCTTGCCCAATAGGACTTTTCAGGGGAAGGATTCAAAAGAGTATAAAATGTTTGAAGTGAAAAGAATATCCATCTGCTGAGGCAACTAGGTTAATTCTGTGATTCTCCCTGTTTTGCCACAGATGAAACCACCACAATATAGCACAGAAAAAGAGAGTGTGTTTACCTAGTTACCTCAGTAACAAACATGTATTGTCTTCCCTATTACATAGAAAATAATTGCTATATATGTCTTTAGTGGCATAATCCCATAGCGGAATCTGATTGGTTATGCAACATTTTGACATCATCATGCTGGCTATGTTACCTTCATTTACAGGAAACACATAGTCAAAGATATGACAATGGTGAGGATTGTGGGGGTGGAAGGACTTATCTATGGCTTCAAAGAAACTGTCAAAGTAGGCAGTAAGAAGTTTCAACAGCAGGGAGAAGGTAATGGGCACAGGAGAATATTATTTCATGTTTCATGTCAAATGTTCACACAAGCAAACATGTAACGTATCACTACTTTGCATTGTGAGGTTATGATCAAATGCTAATCCTACGTATAGAACCATATAATTAGGATTGCTTCCTCAATATCATTCGAGGTGAGTTTAAGTTTGGAGTTAAGTGGCAAAGAAATGCAAAAAGCAGAGTTGGTAAATATTCAGTTAGCACCTACATTCATGAAGAATAAGGACAGTGACCCTTCAGAAAAGCAGGCAAGTCACTGTTTATTTTGCATAAATTTCTGTTCTTTTTTTTGTCACAAACTGCTTTTTGAATTTTGTCATTTAACATTGGCTTTCACATTATACACCATTATACACAAAATATACCATGTCAGATAATGCAAGCTTTAGTCCACAAAAAATTACGCCATCATAATCTCATCTACAGCTCCCATCATTCTGATCATTACCATGCTGGTTAGGGTTGATGAGAGTTGTAGTCCAAAACATTTAGAGGACACCAGTTTGGTAGAAGCTGCAGGAAAAGGAAGAAAACCTTCCTATGTTGTATTTGTATGGCTAGAGAAAGAGAGCTGAGTTTTGGAACCTTTGGTCCAAAGTCACATGGGGAAGTCATCCTAAGAAAAACCCAGTACAAGAATGACGCCACAGTTTCCTGAGGAAGAAGTTTAATGTGCAGGTGTATTTACTAGCCATACTTCAAGCTCCCATTGCTTGTGGCAGCAAGAGAACACCAGCCTTTTGAGTAATGAAGAAACTAGAATAGGGGAAGTGAGAAGGTGGTGGGAAGAGAGAACAAAATAAAGAATTTGTCTGGAATTCCTTTCACCGGATATAATATGCATATACAGTACACCAATTTCACCATAGTAGGTCTTTTTCAGGACAAGTTATCAGCAATTAACATGCTGCAGAGCTCTGCTGCACAAACAGATATTCTGTCAATTTAGTATTACTGAAAACTCTACATGGGACTTAATGCGTGGAGTTGTTCCTGATACAGGACTAGAGCAGGAACCCTTTAATTAGGAGAAACCGCCATATTGTCATTTGAATTGTGGAATAAGTGATCATGAGTCTGAGTTCAAATGCTTATAAATATGAAACCACCATTTTATGTTGTCTGAAAGAACATTAAGTTCTGAAAGAACAGTAGATTGACTTAAATTTCACACATCTGGCATAAAACAATATAAGATTCTGTTGTGCCTTGTACTTTTTTTTTGAGGGGCACCCAGATGTGCTTGTACTTTTTAACTGTAGAAGTCTGAGAGAGATGCTGCCATTTCTTAGTATAATCTACTTCACACACCAAGAGGGAGAGATGGATAATATCACTTCTTGCAGAGGAAAAAAATAAAATGAGTTTGGCAAAATAAAACAAACAAATAAGTAAAAATGTGTGAGCTACAAAGTGTTGCAAGAGACAGTTGCTAGGAACTAGTAAAGCAAGCCTATATAATTAAAGATAGTACCGTATATATATATATATAATTATGATTAAAAATTATCATCTTATCTATATATCTGAAGTACATGGGGTTTTACATTTAATAAAATGTTGTTCACTCACAAGTAATTAAAATAATCTATACAAATGCATGTTGTTGTTTTTTAAAATCTTAAACTCATACCTTTTCTTTAAAGGAGTATAACACAGTCTATAGCAGAAAGTGCAATAATCCACTTGTCATTTTCTACAGATCAAGTTATTTCAGATTATCATCAGCTAGCCTTGCTGATCCTGACTAGCACTTAACTTTATGAATAATCTCAATGGGAGAGATTCAGAGTTGACACTTGCATAATTGAGATGACAGTAGGTTAATTGTGCAGTGCTCGGTGTTAATAAGGATAGAAGAATTGAAAAAAGATTTCTGACGCACCATCCTGTCACTGTGCCTGTTAATCATTTGATGTAGTCTCATGTGATGTAGCTCTAACATGCCTAATGTAATACAGACTAAAGAATCTTGAAAAGGGGGGAAAAGTCTATTGTATCTACATATAAGAGAGATTAAAACAGATTTTGATCTTTTAAAAATCAAGTATTTGACGTAAACATTACATTTGAGTTTTCTGAAAAATCTAGGCAATGGATAAGCAATGACATTCAAACAATACTGTATGCCTTTCAATAACAGTCATAAACAACTTAACCAGACTTCAAAAAAGCAACTCATAAAAAAATTCAGAAGTGCATTTTGAACTCCTGGATTGATTATCAATGTTTTGTGATAGTGGCATCAAGGATGATTAAACAGTTATGTACTGATGGGAATGGCAGATGGAAATGGGAAAGTGGAAGTAGTAGTTTTGAAAGATACACTCTACCTGTGTAGCCCAGAGAATTGTCCTCATTATCTGAGGTGGGAAGTGGTGTTCCGCTGTCGTTTCCTCTCTCGAGGTCATCAGAGTCTGTTGGAAATAACATCAGAGCTGCTGATGGGGTCATAGTAGTAACAGTAGTTGCCATTTCCATCAAATAGTGTCCATATACAAGTAAATCCACATATGACAGAAAAACAAACAGTGACAGCACACAGCATACTTTATCCTTCCACACCATTGGCTGGATTATCTTCAGCAACATTCTTTGTGGTTTTAAAATTCCTCTTGTGTTTACTCTGTCCCTAGTTTTATTCCTCTGTTGCACCTTCACTCTGATTTCACAGCTTGCGAAGTGTTCTGTCTACATGCTGCAGAGCAGCCAGCACATGCTGTGGTGGACATATGGGGAAGAGGAGGCTGGGTGGTTGAATGCTAGCATTGCTAATTTTCTACCTTATTGTTAATCAAAGCTATTGACTGTGATCACTCCCCATCATTGCTTCATCTCCTGGCAATTACAGACTCAGGGGATTTTACCTCTTTGTAGGAAGGGGGAAAAGCAGTGTCTTGTCAAATAAGGAGGAAGGCTTGTATAAGCGCTATTTCTTATCCAGGGGTGGAGCAAACGAAAGGGGAATTATCACATCTTGCAAAAGGCAACAGTTTATAGTAATCAGAAAGAGATATTTTCCTGAACTGAGGGGCAATATTAAGGACATCATTTTTAAATGTTTTTAAAATCTCATCGAGTACAGTCCCCCAAAATTAAACTGCAAACAAAATATTTTCAAATATCGTAGTTTGAAGCCATTCATACTGCATAAGAGCAAAAATGTATTTAAAAATGAGGGGAAAGTATCTTAAGGACAAAAATATCAATCTAGTAGGAGAATAACTATACAGAGAACTTATTGTACTATATTTTCTAAACAATATTCAATCATACTGAAATAAAAGCCCGTCGGAAAGTTCTGAGAACTCAAATAACTTTACTCGTAAAAATATGGCTATAATCTTCCTTGCCCCCGCCCCCAAATCATGCAGAAATAATAGGTAGCATTCTAGAAATATTATGTACTGTGTGCTTTCTTCTTCCTCTTTTTGAAAATGTCTTGTTTAAATGGTATCCAAGCTAGTCATCTAAGCACTTACATTTTATTAATAAATCCCATTATCACAGAGAAGTCAATGCACTTGGAAAAAATATATAGCACTTCTGATATTACATATTCAGAATACCTGTGATTCTTAAATAAGATAAATACAGTGATTAAACAATATTTATTTCAACCCTTTTATTCAATACACATATATTCTATGACTATGGTGGAAGTTAGGCATTTTCTGCTTTGATAAAATGTACAGCTCTTTTCAGACTAGTCTATTAGAAAGCAGAATGTAAAAAAACCCAACAACTTGGAAGTATCCCTTTACATTACTGAGGTCTCCTTTTTTAAAAGCCTTTGTGGATAAGATAGAGAAGGGTTAAAACCCCTCATTTATTTGTCCATTCGTCTTGCTACTGCAGTAAGATATAATCTCATGAACATATTTGAAAACTTATCTGAAAGAGACGGTTGCAACTGAATCAAAAGTCCTCTCTAATACACTATTCTCTTATTTCCATGCAGGGAGCTAGTGAACATGTTGCGAATTATAACTGCTGAGGGCAATGGGATAGGTCTCTTCCTAAATTAAATGGCAGAGATTTCATGTTTTCTCTTTCAGTTTTTTGAAGGTGCATGGTACAAAATAAAAAAATAGAGATCAAGTCAGTACTAAAAATGCTAGTACAGTAAGTTTACAGCTTGCCTAATAAGGGGGCAGGGTTCCAGGGAAAACGACATTGACAATCCCACCTGCCATTAAACCCAATTGGTTTTGACTATACACAGTTTTGGCTTTAGGCATGATCCATGGAATGTAACCCCTGTGTAAGTTGCAGGCCTACTCTACACCAGAACTTAGAGCAGTTAGAAGTGAAGTTCTACTTGGGATTCTGCCTCTCTCTGTCTCTTCCAGCCACACCATGCTAGACCTGGTCGAGCATCCATGAAATTGTGTGGTTAGAGTCCTTCTAATAACATTGATACAAAAGTTGTGCTAAAAAAACTGTACCCTAGGTAAACAACTTCTCTACATTCTCCTGAGCTCCTGGGGTTTCTGTTTATCTGAGAAGGCTATCTAGATGTGCTATGTAATAATATTTTTTTTTATAAAAAAAACAAACCAAGCACAGATGATTCTAAAAGATGCTTGCCCAACAAATGTTTTCAAGGATTTAGCATTAAGAGAAGTGGAACCATGAAATGCTGCAGGCAACAGGGAAAGGGAAAGGAGGGGGCAGCTGGCCTGCTTGAGCCCCTGCCATCTTACAGCAAGTAGGAGAAGAGACTTGTTGTATGTTGAGATTTAAGAAGGAGAAAACAAAGTTTCTCCATAACCATGCCATCTATACAGAAATAAAGAGTTGATGCTCAGGGCTGAATATGATCCCTCAAATGTGAAAGGGTCAGGTCGGTAGTTCAGGAGGGAAATAAAATATTGTCATTTCCCATTTCTACCTACCTGAAATACAATTCTCTCTTGCTTGAGCTGGCAAGAGCCTTGAATTGAAACATTCTTGTTAGGGCTGGAAATATACTGAAATATTTTGTTGCTGGTTGCCACCTGTTTTAAATACTAATACTGAGCTTTGAATGCTTAGGTAGCATTGAAGAGATCCCCGTCTTAAGCTACTTAGAATATAAGTCAGTGACTCCTTTTCATCTCTTGACCAGTTCACCCCAGACTTTCCAAAAGAAGCAATAGATCAAATCTTCAATGAGACTATAGCATGCGAAGCATTGTTCAGTGTAGTTCTGAACATATTCACAAGTAAATCCAACTGAGGTGAGTTGGATTTGTTCTCTAATAAGTGAGCTGAAGTCCAATTGTGTTTAACAGTTCCTGAACATGCTTACGTTTCTCTTAATTGCATCTAATACTACTAACACAAAGAGCACTGGATTATTTTTAGGAAATCCACTTGATAACAAATATTGATAATCTGAAGCAGATTATATAGTTCCAACAGTGTGCTAGCTACAGCAGATCTAACCATACATAAAGAGTGCTTCATACATTATGTTTTTAAAGATATGTGCTTGCTGCAGTAAAGTTTAACGAATCATGGCTCCCCAGATATACATATATGTCTTTTAAAATGTAGTGTTTGCTTTCTCACACATTAATGTATTAAGCAGATATACTGTATGCACATGCTAAAAGTGTAGTATGTCAAATAGCCGTAGCAAGCATATGTGAATAACATTTGCTTTGAATTACAGTGTAGCCAATGTATTACGGTAATCAGTATCACTCTGACTCTACTCTGTGTTAACACACACACATACAAACATTAAGAGAACTGCCCACATTTTTCTCATATAGGTAGGGTATATTCTCATATAGGTAGGGTATATCAATATTTGTTATCAGCCCTGAGTCCTCACTGGAAGGACAGATCGTGAAGCTGAGGCTCCAATACTTTGGCCACCTCATGAGAAGAGAAGACTCCCTGGAAAAGACCCTGATGTTGGGAAAGATTGAGGGCACTAGGAGAAGGGGACGACAGAGGCTGAGATGGTTGGACAGTGTTCTCGGGCTACGAACATGAGTTTGACCAAACTGCGGGAGGCAGTGGAAGACAGGAGTGCCTGGCGTGCTCTGGTCCATGGGGTCACGAAGAGTCGGACACGACTAAACGACTAAACAAACAACAACAAAGGTAGGGTATAACTGAACACTGCAAATAGTTGATACTTTCTTAAAGAATAAAGGGTTCAATAAATATTTAAATATAGGTTCAATAAATATTTAAAAGATGCAACATATTTAGTTTTAGTACTACTCATTTATAATTATGTTGATTAAATCCATTGACTTCCTTCTTTCAATCAATATTTAACACCATTTAAATCTTAGTTGCCTACTACTGATATATCACAGTTTCTTTAATTCTAATAAATTACATTCTAATTTACATCATACTTCAAATACATATTCCACCAGGATACGCTGGCCAGGGGTATGATCAAGTGCTTTTGTATAGTTTTCATAGGTTCCTTGTTCAGTTCTGATGATCTCAGCTAAAATGATCTGGCATTTCCATATTATTGAACAAAAACAACTTAAAGTCTGAAGTCTATTCTGTGTTAGAAGTTTTGAGTCTTCTATTCATTTTCACTAAATAATCTAGATTTCACAAATTAATTAAGAGCAGAAGGTGATCTGCTAAGTGCATAGGCCATGTGTACAATAAAAATGGATTGTTGCTTTAAACCAAATTGAGGCAGGAACCATTTCAGCGAACACTGACTTTCTTTGTTGCCTTCCACAATCTTAACATTACAAAGTGATTTTTAAAGACACATCATTTCTCACACTAGGGTTTCAGTGTGTTCAGCACTCTTTTTCAGGTGCATCTTCCTACATTACTCTAGATTAGTGAAAGGAATCAATGAGAATTGATCCAATTTGCAGAACACAGTTCTAATATTGATAGTAGTTTATACACATTTGCTCTTGCCTAATCTTTTATTAATGATCATCTTCAAAATGTCAATTAATATTGCTGAGCATAAATTCAGTAATATGGGCTAGATAGAAATCAGCTAATTAAAGAAGAGATGCTCAAAGGAAACAAAATACAGAGTAAGATGAAGGAAAAAGACCTTTTGGTAATCTGTTTTCCTTATACTACTTTGAGAAAAAGTAATCACTGTTACTGTATACAATTTACCTATCAGCAGAAAAATGTCAATTTAATTTCATTACTTTCATCAAAACTGTGCATTGGAAAATGAAATGTGGTAAGCAGATAGATTCTCATCTGTTTTTGTTATCTATTCATTTTAAGAAAAATACTGTGTAACATGAATGCACACTTAGCAGGGAAATAATTCAAATACTGTACCTATGTGTTCATACAGGAGCAAACATTCCCAGAGGTTCCTGGAGGGCATTCATGAGAGTGGAGTGACATATTTATTTGAGAAAGGAGGGCCTATCCTATCCCAATGCCTCTCTGGTTGCTTGCTAAAGCACCAACATAGACTCAAGGGTAGTATGGTAGGCAGGGCAGTCTCGAGCAGGTCGCGCTCCCTGGCGCTGAGGGGCGGAGATCGCTCCGGCGCCCTCGCAGGGTGCGGCATGGCTTCCATGCAGCGCCCGGCCTACCGGCCCGGCGCCCTGGCACCTTGGCACCCCGCGCCACCAGGACTCTACCTAGAGCCGGCCCTGATGGTAGGGGTGGGTACGTTGCTATGTCCTATGGCAGGGGTGGGAAACAGCTAATGCAGTCTTCCAGCCCTTTATATCTGGCCATCCAGACTATCTCCAGGCCAAACACCCTCCAAACTGCAACACACCCCTCACCAGCCCTGCTTGACACCCTGCTTAAATATGTTTGCCTGACTGGCAATGTGGCCATGAACTCTGATAGTGCTTCTTGATTTCTGGATGGAGGTTAGAATGGAATGTGTGAGTGTGTAGAAACTATCTTACTGTGCAAAGGTATAATTCACATCCATTGCTCTGTCTACTTTCGCCTCTGGCCTCACCCACCACTGGCATTTGCCCCCCCCCCCCCCGAAGGCTGCATAGAAGGGAATGTGGTCCCCAGCCTTAAAAAGATTAATCACCCCTGGTTTATAGGAATTCCATATTTCTCTTTAGACTTCCTGTCCTGTGAGTGCTAATCTTGAGTGTTTGTGTCTTGGGTTGGGTACCTGAGGGATTCTGCTGATATGCTGCTCATAAATATTCCTGTGTCAACTGATGAAGATTGCATCGATTTGTGTTGATGGCTCCTAGGATGGAGTTTTCCCAACTTCTATGCTGACGCCTCAGGATTTGGGGCACCTCAGGACCTCATGGCCACAATGAGAGCCAGGGTTGTGCTCCTCCTTGGATTGCAGATTCTAGAAGTTGGTGCTGGAAGATTGTTGCTGACCCCTTGGTGGGTATTCTATGAGATTTCACAGGTCTGTTTTATCCCACATGCTGTTTAATGTCTATGTTAAACCACTGACTACAGCACTTGACAGGATAAGGTCCAATAGGCTATGACTCAACTCAGACAAAACAGAGGTACTGTTAGTTTGTGGTTCAATTGCCCAACCTAGTTTGGAATGGGTGTCCTCCTAAAAGACCCCTTTGTCTCCATCTACCGTATACTCTTAGACCTAGCCAGACTTCACCTTCCTATTAGAAGAGAAGAAGAAGAGTTTGGATTTGATACCCCGCTTTATCACCACCCGAAGGAGTCTCAAAGCGTCTAACAATCTCCTTTCCCCTCTTCCCCCACAACAGACACGCTGTGAGGTGGGTGGGGCTGAGAGACTTCAAAGAAGTGTGACTAGCCCAAGGTCACCCAGCAGCTGCATGTGGAGGAGCGGAGATGCGAACCCGGTTCCCCAGATTACAAGTCTACCGCTCTTAAGCTCTTAACCACTACACCACACTGGCTCTAGATGTAAAAAGCTTAAAGAACTAGGTTCATAGATTAGGAAGGATCTTGAGTCCAGCACTGTTGCAAGAGGGAGAGGTGTTGTTCCCTTTTAGCTTAGAGGACCTTCAGACAAAGATACCAGTAGGTAGAGAGGTAACTACAACATGTGTTCATCTTTTTGACTAGTTTGCAAAGGCTTTAATTTTAGTAAAAGTAGACTACGTAATAGGTGTTTATGATTCCACCTATTTGAAATATGTCAATCTTTATGGAAAAACAGCAATATGATCATACTTTGTGCTTTACCAACTGCCAACAAAACTATGAATATTATTTTAAAAATCAAGTGAACGAAACAGGAACTGGTCAATTTTTGTCTAAGTGATAAACAAAATCCATCCACACACATAGCAAAAGCCTAAGAATCTGAACTGGGAAAGATTACTAAATAGATTGTAAATTAATGTATCACTCTCCAGTAATCTATAATAAAAGTTTGTCCAAGGCTCTCATTCCAGCCTATGTGATCAATGTGAACCTCAAAAGAAAACACAGGGTCAAAAATTACCTAAAAGTTTATGAACTCAGCTGGGAGAATGAGAGCAAGTTCTGAAATGAAACGGCTGGGGACGATAATAATCAATAGCTACTCTTATCTTGTCAAATTTCAGCCTTAGAAAATTAATATCACATAGGCATCCATGCAGCACAGCAAGGGGCATTCAGGGTTTACATCAACCAAACAGATACCTTGAGGTGCTGTCAATTTGTAATATTGTACAACCTGAGCATGAGACTATTAGCCTGCAGCTGCAATTTCAAAAACCTCATCGGTATCTGGGAACCCCTGAAATAACTAGGGGGAGGGGGAAAAACACCCTTATAGTCACAGAGCCCAGAGCAATAAAACATGAACACTGAAAAATACAATGAATTTAACTCACACAAGGCTGCTGAAACAACAGTATAGGTGTTTATTCCTCCCAAATATAAAGAACTCTCTTCTCAAGTTTCATGCAAGCAGGGACAAATAACAGTAACAGCCATTTCAAACATGGCCCTCAAAGCATATAGAAGTCAAGACAATGTATATCTCCCAACAGGGACATGCCCAACTGTTGGCAAATAGTGTATCTACTTGTCTGCCCCCCTGCCCCACCACTCCCAGTCCAATGCATAATCCTAATCTGTTAGACATGCATCAAGTAATTGCTGAACAGCAGAGTATGGCTAGCATGTAAAAGTACAGCTGAAAATAGCCTATTATAATTAGAATCCAGTAAAACAGACTTTTAAGCCAGAAAGACTATTGAATCACCCTCTGGAGATGAAAGAGAGTTTCATTTAATTGAAAATATAAGTCTATGCATCCGTTGATGAGGGCTCAATGGATGTCAGATAGGTTGATAAATTTCTTTAGCAAAAAAACCTTTGATACTGGTAAACCAGTAGATACGATACTTTAATTGAATTGTGGATTTCTTCGATGACTTCACAGAGAGAATAAAAATAAGACTATTACCAAGATGATGATGATGATGATTTTTTTATATTAAAAAAATCATGTTCTGGAATTATATTAATACCTTTTTGGGTTGCAGGAATAATCTTCTTATATAGTTTAGGCTGTATCTATTAATCAGGGAGTAATACAATACTAATGTGATGTTATCAGCAACTATAAGAATGTGCAACTCTATATGCAGTATGTACAGCATACTGAACCACCATTTTAAGTTGTTTTTTTTAAGTCAGCCAACCACTAACTTAAGGGCAAAAGGCTTTACAAATCAATACACATTGATTTTTTCCTGGGAATTTTTTGACCTTAGGATGGTCACCATGACCTAATCAATAGGCTTGTGGGCTTTAGCATCCATGTGCTAGTACAGGTGCACAAGTAGGGTTTGCAAGGTCTGCTCCCAGCCTGCTTCCACAGATGAGACTGGAATTTGTATAGGTCCTTTGTGATTCCAATGAATGAATGGAGTTTGGGAACATAAACTCCTGCTGCACCCTTTCCATGTATTCAAATAACGTCTGTAAAGGGTTTGTTTCATGGCACTGCTGTGCTTTTTGTGAGATGCTACTTCAGTAGTCATAAAGAGAGCAAAGTTTGCACATGGTCTAAATTCCACATAGAAACTAACGGAATGATTGCACTAGAACCAACATATTTAAGAATGGTTTTCGATTGGAATATTTTGGAGGGAATGAGGTGTTTAGAGGATCACTGCCTTGACTATTATTTATATGCTCAAAGTAAAAATAAAGCCTTGATTAGTGTACAGTATAACTGTCATAGTTGGCTCATCTATCAGGTAAAATGTGAAAATGGTTTCAAGGCAGAAGAAGTTGGTTGTGGTGAGTTAGCTTCTGAGCTCTCCCCTCAGTTGCCTCCCCTACCACTCCTCTCCCCACCTTCTGTTACTTTTAATGCACTGTATTTATGCTACTAATGCAGTTGCGGGACCACCCCTACCTAGTTGGAAGGCAAGGGGCTCCATCACAGCAAGCGATTCTGGAAGAGGTGACCCAGGAGAGGGCTTGTGCTAGAGAATGCCATTATTTAAATTTTTAATTTTACATTTAATTTTAAGGTTTTATTTAAAAATTGTCTACCTGCCATAAAAAGCAGTTGTGGCATAGGCAGTCTCCTAGGGTCCCCGGAATGGACCCACATTCCTTTCTCAGAATAAGAAAGAGAGGAGATGGAGGCAGAGGTGTGCTGCTTCTGTGTTAGCAGCAAAACAGTAGGGAAAGGTATGAGTAGTAGGAAGCTTGGTGGAAGTTCTCCTCACCTTGGATGGTACCATATCTTGTGCCAGTCCTGTTAGCTTTGCTAGCACAGGAAAATTCTTTGTGTAGCCAACAATATGGCAGCTTCTGGTGATTCCCTCCTCTCATATATATTTGGCAAGTGCAACGGAGAAGAAATCCTGTTGTAGACATTAGTTTTTTAATATCCTGTTGCAATCTGTCAACTGCATAATCCAGGAACTTTCTGTGTCATGGTCCCTGTTCTACGAATGTAATATAAATCTGATAATGTTCAGCAGCTCCCTGGAAGGACAGATCGTGAAGCTGAGGCTCCAATACTTTGGCCACCTCATGAGAAGAGAAGAATCCTTGGAAAAGACCCTGATGTTGGGAAAGATTGAGGGCACTAGGAGAAGGGGACGACAGAGGACAAGATGGTTGGACAGTGTTCTCGAAGCTACGAACATGAGTTTGACCAAACTGCAGGAGGCGGTGCAAGACAGGAGTGCCTGGCGTGCTATGGTCCATGGGGTCACGAAGAGTCGGACACGACTAAACGACTAAACAACAACAACAACAACAATGTTCAGCAACATTTTTGAGTTCCT
Source organism: Zootoca vivipara (assembly GCF_963506605.1). Lineage (NCBI taxonomy): Eukaryota > Metazoa > Chordata > Lepidosauria > Squamata > Lacertidae > Zootoca > Zootoca vivipara. The sequence goes on from NC_083279.1 coordinate 58,803,635, forward strand.
GCTGCCACCGTGCCACATAAAACAATTTACAAGAAGATGCAACAAAGAGAATCCTGTGATGCTTTAACAAGTGTACTGTGAGACAATTTTTTATGGCAAGAGACTGTGGCCAATAAATTTGTTAATCTGCAACCAGAACTGTAGCTAGATGATCTTGCAGAACCGTCCTGATTGTGCCCCTAGCAACGGACAAATTAGCTCTTCTTTCCGCCTCTCCTCCAACCCCCCCATTCAATTCACCCTCTATTTAAAACCATTTCTTATGAGGCAATAATCAATATTTATATTTATGGACATATTTTTAGCCAATTTTGCGCCCTCCTGTTGCTTGTGCCCCTGGCGGGAGCCCACTTCATCCCTTAGCTACGGGCCTGTCTGCAACATGTTATACCTAAACACACAATGTGAATAGGGGGAAAGTGATTGTGTGAATATTTTATTGAAAACTGTATTGTACATGTCCTGCTCTCTAGTAACTTTGGCTAGGATTAGAGACCAAAGGAGTAAACAAGTAAATTTAATCCCATATAAATTTGGTTTCCAAAATAGATCTCAGAAAGTAAGAGAGAACTTTGAACACATCTGAAAATGTATATGGAATTCCTAAAGTATGTGTTATCATTGTAGAGCTATTTGCACAGTGGCACTTCCACTTGCTCTGTAGTACAGTCTAGGCTGGGTTGTGTGTATTGATCAGGGTAGTGGGGTGGGAATGCCCCCCCCCATTCATTCAAGATAGATGAATGAGCTTGCCTTTTGACAGGCATATTGACTATTTGGTCTTTTGTCCAACAGAAGAGAATTAGGCAGCAATCCTGGATACACTTATCTGGAAGTAAGCATCACCAAACACAGTGGGACTTACTTTTGAGAAAACAGGCATAGGACTGTGCCACTTTAAATGCAGGTAATTGGCTTTTGCATCTCATATAAGCTTTTTCTTTGCATCTTATATTCCATAAATAACCCAACAGTAAGATTTTAGATACACTCATAATGATTCAAAGTGTAAAAATACCTTGGTATAACAAAAAATAAAACTATTTTTCATATGTATAACTGTTACATTTTCCAAGTATGCCATTAACAGAAAATAAAAATAAAACAATGACATTTTGTGATATCTAAATGCTTGCTAGCTTATTCCAAAACTGAGTAGCAAATAGATACAACAATTTTAAACATATTTAAAATTTGATTTATTAAAACCATTAATGTTTGGCCTTTCACTCCAGTATCCAAAAGTTGAAGCTGTTCCTTCATTTGTCATACCTAGAGGGCAAGCCAACTAATGACTATATTGATTTTCCTTTGTGTTCAATTCTTTATGCATCATTCAGCCAAGGTGAATATGGGCATATTCTGAAACTGTTTTTCAGTGTATGTTCTTGTAGGACATTAATTTCAGAGGAAAGTGTTTTCTAAAAAGTTAATCACTAGCAATTATTGCAAAGTATTTTCAAAGATAATTATATTATTATCATAAGATAATAAACATTAAGAGTGTGAACAGAAATTGTATGTTGATCACTAAGCCCGTCAACAGGGAAAACTTTTTGTTAAAATATATTTATCTACATTTCTGTAGGCTGGTGGGCAGTTTGCAATCAACAAGAAAGTACAGGTGTAAAAAAATCAGTAAAAACAATATTAAGAAAATGGGATTGTTAAAGTGAAGCCTTTCTTTGACTATTCATGCTTATGTATTATATAAATGAACATGCAGAATTGTGTTTTACACCCTCAATTACACAGGGTATATCTAATAGATGACCCAAGCCTATGGGATAGCCAACAAGGTTTCTGTGGTTTGTCCAATAGTGTCCATATGTGAACAAACTGATTCCACTAACATTATAATTATAATTATTATTGTTGAAGGCCACCTCCTCCTTCTCTCCCCTAAAGCTCCATGTAGACCCCCCCCCAAAAAAAAATCTGTTCTGGAGGTCATATGAGCTATCCAGGTATCTATGAAGGCAGTGGAACCACAGGCAAAGGCTACCAACTGGACAGCATCCAAACACTACCGTTAGCTGGCACATGCCAATTGAAAAATATTGTTGCCTGGTGGGACTGCAAGGAGGTAGATGGATGCCACTTAGTAACCAATACGCTTAGAAGAGTTATAATGAATTGATTACACTATAAAGAGCTTGAATTACACATGTGTAAACTGCAAGAATATCTGTGTCTGTGATTCTGAGTGTGTGTTTTGTTTGGACTGGTTCCACACAGGTGTTTTTAAAGATGTTTATGCCCGATATGGAAGAATAAGCACCTTCCAGTATCTGAGGCAATATGAATACCAGTTTCTGGGAATCAGAAGTGGGAGGTGTATTGTAGTTCTTATGTTCTGCTTGTGGGATCCCCCTAGGCATTTGATTGGCCACTGTGAAAACAGTGTCCTGAACTTAAAATCTTGTGATTTCAATACCTGGTTTAATTCAGGAGACACTGTGTTGTACTCTTTTACACATTCATAAATTTTATATAGACAAGCTCTTTTGAGTCTTTACTTATGCTGATAATTTTATGTTGAACTAATCAATGCTGTTTATTTTGAGAGGCAGGTTGCGTAATTGCATTTTTTAATGTGTAGTTGGTATGAAATAGGCGGTATAAACAGTAGACTACAGTAAACATAGCAGCACTTGATGTTCAGTATAATAATCCTTTATTTATATTTCTTTGTATGCATATTTCTTCTGCTATGCAATCCTCATATAATTCACATTTCATGAAATCATTTCACATTTCTACATATGTTTAGTAACCATGTGCTCACCATTGAGACAGGGCATTAAAGTTTAATAGAAAATTGGGTAGTGATGTTTTTCTTCCATTTGTATATTTGATTTCTTTTTCTTTTTCTTTCTATGTAATCCATCCTTCCCACCCACCCACTTCCAAACAACAGCTGCATTTCAGCATTAAGTCCACATCTACAGGGTTCTCCCTTGAGGCAGCCAAGCACCTCCTTGACCTCTGTGATACTATTGAATAGAGGCAAAAGTCAGGGAAAAAAATTCTTTAAACTACATTATCAGTAAGATAATAGTCCACTGTTGCCAGTGAAATTCTAGGTTGCTTGTTGCTACCTTAAATATGGCAAACAAGTTGTGGTGAGAGCAGGATTTTTTAAAATGCATCTCTGGGTTATATGTGGGGTCTGCTTGGTGTTTTTACATGAGTAGAATGTGTGCTTTTATTTAAAATGCATCTCTGGGTTACAATTCATAGGAATTCATTCACCCCCCCCCAAAAAAAATATAGTCTGGCCCCTCACAAGGTCTGAGGGACAGTGGACCAGTCCCCTGCTGAAAAAGTTTGCTGACCCCTGCACTACATCATGTGTGTGAAACTTTTGGCCCTCCTGATGTTCTTGAACTACAACTCTCACCATCCCTGATGATTGGCCATACTTGCTGGGGCTGATGGGAGGCGTAGTTGAACAACATATGGAGAGCCAAAGGTTCCCCACATCTGCCTAGCAATAGGTCATGGCATGGACATTAGCATAGAATCCAAGAGCTTAAACATTTGCTGATTTTGAATGGACCACTTGAAACTTAACTGGTTTCTAGTAACTGAAAATGGGGGAAACCCAGCCAGATGGGCGGGGTATAAATAATAAATTATTATTATTATTATTAAATTATTAAATAGCCAAATGCCTTGCCATCTTAATAATGACATATAATTATCTCTGTGGAAAGATTGTGTGTGTGTGTGTGTGTGTGTGTGTGTGTGTGTGTGTGAATATTTAAGCATGTAAACACTATCTGCAGTCTGAAGTAGTACAGTCCAGAGTTTCAGTCAGAACTAGGTCCCAAATTCTTTGAAGACTGTGGCATGGTGCATCTTGGGTATAGTAGACCTACGGTTCTCCAGACACATTGCGCAAAATATGAGAATACTGGTGTGCAGGATGCAAGCTGTTTAGCCATGGGTGATACTGTCATTGCTGCTGCTAGCTCCATAGCTTACTAAATATCCTCTACATGTTACTGGTCTATATAGGCACTTGAGGGATTTGCTTCATCAGAAATTTCAGGATATTAGTCTGACCCACGCAGGCTGCCCGGCTGCCCACTAATGAAGCAAGGTGAGGTGCCTCCATTGAGCGGTAGGAGCCCCAAAGGTGGTGCCTGCCTCGTGTCCATTATCCACTCCATTGCCAGTAGAGAAATGGTGCAGGCAGTGGCTCTTGTTTCGGGTGATATCTTGCAAAGTGCACAAGATCTTGCAAGATTTTGGTGAAACCTTGCTGGAAGCCGGCACTGCTACCAGCGCTTTATAGGCACTATCGAGAGGTGCAGTGCTGATGGTGTGGTGGCTGTGAGGGGGGTGACATATTCCTGTTTTGCCTCAAGCAGCAAAACCAAGTTTTAAAGGATCTGGTTATTATTAGTTTGTATATACAGTGTGGGGAAGTATATGACCCCAGCATTCATCCTCTGCTGTCCCCTCCACATTAGTTTCTAACTTAATAGAGCTCTGCATTGCCTTTGCAAATGGGACACAGATTCATTTGAAGTATCTCATTCCCACCCCACCCCAAATATAAGCCTTATACAGTGGTACCTCTGGTTAAGAACTTAATTCGTTATGGAGGTCCGTTCTTAACCTGAAACTGTTCTTAACCTGAGGTACCACTTTAGCTAATGGGGGCACGATTTCTGTTCTCATCCTGAAGCAAAGTTCTTAACCTGAGGTACTATTTCTAGGTTAGCAGAGTCTGTAACCTGAAGCGTTTGTAACCTGAGGTACCACTGTATATTGTCCAGTCTACAATAGCACATGAATTGAAACTTACTTGAGCTGGCATGTGAAAAGGCTGACTACTTGGATTTTAGTCAAAGTAAACTAATCAGTTTACATCCAAATATTCCAGTATAATCAGTTTCTAGTTCAAGATGCCAAATCCATGCTTAACTTTAAGAATATCCTTAATTCATACAAAATACTTAAGGGTTTTTATTCTTTGATTAAGGAGTTTGAATATTAGAATTATAAGTCTACATCTACATTTCCTACCATGTAATCTTCTAGGCAGTCCCTTAAAAGAAATTAACACTGATGTGCACTTGTATGCCTCATTTATACATTCATCAGAATATCTGTTTTGAAAAAGGCCAGTGATATTACTCTACAGAATTCTCACATACATTGAGACAAAAGAGTAAAAACACCTATTAAATGCAATGTCTCGCTCATGAAATAAGCACCATCTTCTACAATCACTTGCCATTCTGTCTTTAGAAAAATATGATTTCCTTTAAAACTTCTCATTAGAATAACAAATACACAGTAATTTTTGGTAATAAGGAAGGAAACTGGCACAAAACCATAATAAAGAAAAGCCAGCTGAGGAGCCTGGTATGAAACAATGCTATGTATAATTGGTGTTTAATTATGCAGAATTAACAAATGGCAGAAGCACGGGTTGTATTACTTGACCAAGGCTCTTTGCCAAGTCAACAAGCTGGTCTAAATGGAGGAAGCAACCCATTCAGTTATCTGACGCCTCTGAGTGGAACCTTCTTTGCTGTGCTCTCCATCTGTGTTGCCAAAAGCATTTAGCAGAAGAAAAAAATCTGTTGATTTGCTAAAGCAAGATAAATTTCTGTCATTGACACTGGTGAATGCACCAATAAAATCATAAAAAAGTTTTCTAAACAGCATATTCAGTCGATGCCAAAAGTTTAGAAACACAACCGCAGCCAAAACACTAATTAGTAGCGCTAGCATCTCACTGAATGAAATTGCCTATGTTTAATTTTTTAAACTTTACCTTTCATATGCTATTGTCAGTATATACAGATAACTCTGCACTTGAAGTTACTGGAGGAGTATGACTGAAAGCTCATATTCAGCAAGGTCTGCAAACTGCAATACTTTCATGTTAAACATCTGTGAAAATGGTGAGATGAAAAGTTTCCAGAAGGTTAGTTATGTCGGTCCACTGCAGGGAAAGCAACAAAGTGTGGCACTTTAAACAAATTCATTATATCATAAGCTTCCATAGGCTAAAGTGCACTTCATCTGATGCATGAAGTGTTATACTAAGTTGGCAGGTGGCGGGAGGGAGTGGGGGTGGGAAATGGCATAGACAAAAGTACAGACTTGTGACAATTTGATGACCACTACCACAAAGCTTTTCTCCTCTCCACAGAATGTCAACATTTTCATGGCTAAGTTATAACAATGCTTTCTTATTTCCTGTCTTTCCTCTATCCAGGATGCATTGCTGGAAGTTAGGGTGCATTCAGGTATGGATAACATTGCATTAGTTTTTCTGATTACAATCCTAGTGTTTCTGCCCTGTTTTCTAATATTCCTTTCACTGTTGCATTATGGAACAGAAAATTCATTTCCTGTTGCATTATGGAACTATGGCTTTTTGTTACCAATATATCAACGTCACATTAATTTTTTTCACATCAGTAAATGTGATGTGGCGCAACAAATGTCATTGGACAACGTTGCTACTCCTCCAGAACAATGAGGCCCCTGCAGACTGCAGGAGAGCAAATGTTGTCCCCATCTTAAGGGGGGGAGAGACTCAGGTAACTACCAACTGGTCAGCTTTACATTGATGCCAGGAAAGGTTCTAGAACAGATAATTAAATGGTCAGTCTGTTAGCACTTAGAAAAGGATGCTATGATTACTAAGACCCAGTATGGGTTTCTCAAAAACTAGTCATGCCAGATGAATCTCATTTCTTCTTTTGGTAAAGTTACAAACTTGGTGGATCAGGAGAATGCTGTGGACGTAGTGTATCTTGATTTCAGTAAGGCTTTTGACAAAGTCCCCCATGATATTATTGTGGAGTAGCTCATGAAATGTGGAGTGGACAAGTTAACTGTTAGGTGGATTTGTAGCTGGTTGGCTCACCAAACCCAACTGCTGCTCTCTAATGCTTCCTCAGCATCCTGGAAGAAAGTGACAAGCGGGGTGACACAGGGTTCTGTCCTGGGTCCGTTGTGGTTCAACGTCTTTATAAATGACTTGGATGAAGGAACTGAGGGGACGTTCATCAAATTTGCAAATGGCAAACTGGGAGGTGTAGCATAAGACAGAATCAAGATTCAAGATGACCTTAACAGATTGGAGAACTGGGCCCAAACTAACAAAATGAATTTCAATAGGGACAAATTTCAGGTTCTACACTTAGACAGGAAGAACCACCTACACAAACATAAGATGAGGGACGACAGTGGACTCGGGAGGTGGAGCACTCTCCTTCCTTTGGGGTTTTAAAGCAGAGATTGGACAGTCATCAGTCATGGACGCTTTAGTTGAGATTCTTGCATTACAGGAAGTTGGACTAGATGACCCTCAGAGACCCTTACAACTCTAAAATTCTATGGTTCTATGATATGCGATTCCACATATATATAGTAGGAAAGGCTGATATACCACCCCAAATTGTATCACTTTACTCCCATGATTTTCTGGGTTAATGGGGTTAAAACTGTGTTTATCTAGAAGCAATTCACATGGAAATGAACACTAAACTTTCACGATATTACACTAGATTTCTGAAAGTGGATTTTATGTCATGTGAAATTTCAAACACAATGTGGAAATTAACAGTAACATCAGGGAAACAGAGTTAACTGCCATGAGAATGCAGCCCAAGTTTCAAACATCTGGATGACTTTGTCATGAAGAAGGCTGTCCTACTATAATAATGATACAAGGAGCCAAGTGTTCTCTAAGACAGTGTTTCTCAGACTGTCTGATGTGATGGGCCAGAATTATTCTCTCCTGTTGCCAGCGTGCTAGGGACCAGTATCATATTTAGTCTCTGAAGCATCCCACCTGTCAGGATGCTGTCAGAGGCCCCCGGCTGGTTGCCCAGGAAAGTATAAAGACAAGAAAAAATTTCTTACAGTCCTTTTCCCCCAAACGTTACAGAGAGAGGCTGTAGAACCCAGCCTCTTGGATAATGGCATTGTCCCGAGTGAATCTCCACCACCCTTCTTCCCCACTTCCTAATTCGTCATCATCATCACCTTCTCTATGGGTGCCGCTAAGTGCCTTCTGTCCTCAAGCTCTTTGCTCTCCTACTTTTAAGGCTTGCCAGGTTCTGGGAGGTGGTGGGTCTGGAATGCTTTCTAGTGACGTGTCAGCCAGCTGCTCTCCAGCTCTGTCCCTCTTCTCCCATTATTTCCCAACTTTTCCCCTCATCTGCCTCTGAGCTGTGACTTCCTGTTGTAAATCTATTGTAAATCACTGTTGTAAATCTATACTGTCTTCCCCCTCCCCCTCCCTGGATGGGTCAGGATGGGGAGGCGATATCCACCGCTTCTCCTCCTCTGCCCAGCCCCTGACACCACCCAACCTGGGCTGTGGTGGAGTTATCTGGGACCAGCAGTTAATGGCTTGTGGACCAGCACCGGTACATGGACTACTACTTTGAGTAGCACTGCTCTAGGTGGATAGTGGGGATGAAAGCAATTCTGGGGAACACCACCAGAGAACAAAAAAATTGTCTGTGGTGATTTTGAGATCAGTTGTAAGAGTGGCATACCATAGTAAAATTCATTTGCTTTCATCCTTCAGTCTCCTATGCCATAATTTTATAGTTTCCCACAACAAACATTGCTCCTACTATTACAGGTTCATAGTCAACAATACTGAACTGTTTAGATGTGCCTTGGTGAAAATGCATTCACTGCAGAAATTTACTCAAAATTGCTTCCACCCCTTTTTGCACATCTTTTTGGGCAAAACGTCTAGTATTTTCCCAAATCAGTGGGTTTATTGAAGATAAACTACTACTGCCCAGTGGATATTTTAGTTGAAGTTAACCATGTTTCATGTTGGAACAGTCTACCCCCTTTATGTATTATTTATATTATTAAATTTGGCTTACCAATAATCTTTAACTGCATTTTAAAAATAGAATCTTAAAATGAAATCTTAAATAACTAACTAAATATTTTAAAAGATTTTAAAATACTTATCTCTAGGTTTTTAAAACAGGATTTTAAAAATATGAGCAGTTTCTAGCACAAAAATAACATCTTGCTGTCCTGTTACTTTAAACAGTTTACAAATGCTTTAAAACTTAAATAAAAATCCATGGATCATTGTCACTTTTGTGACTTAATCTTCACTTTAGATTAAGTACATTACCAGAACACATATTATAGGTTCCATTGCTTCTCAAACAGCTATTGTATTACACACAGGAATTTATGCCTCAGAGTGCTTCCTTAAGCCACATTCCAGCCACTGTGTTTATTTTTAAGATTGCAAGGCTCCCGTTTCCTTTATATAATAAAATTTAACCTCTGATAAATTCCTTTGTCAGTACCTGAATGTATGAGAGTTCAATATCTATGATCAGATATATATATATAAAATCCACAGAGCATAGTTAATTATGGACATTTTTATTAAACAGAGGAACCATGGGAGGGAAGTTTGGAAACAGGATACATACAAATGTTTGCCAGATCATTGCACCATGTTGAAGAAACAGAAAGGGAAGCTATAACTGGGTCTCAGTATGAACTAGGTTGCTATCTGTTTGCTGAAATTACAGATAGTTGAGACATCCCCTTACCCCCCTCTTGGCCATCTGTTAGTAGGCACCCGTCTTGTTTGCATCCTATGGAAAGCTTCTGGAAGTTATTTCCAAAACCGCACAAGGCTTGGGAAGAGATTCATAAACATTGTTTTGTGCCTATTTTTGAGCATGGTAAAGTGACTTGCTTCAGGCAGTACAATGATAAAGGCAGGAACTGGTGTCTGAATAGTGGAACAAGGCTTTTTGAAGTGTAGTCTTTAGTGGGGGGGGGGCATTTGGGTTCTGCTCCAGGCAGCAAAATGTCTTGGAACAGCACTGTGTCTCTGAAAGGGGATTCCTTGATAGAATTTAGTTTTCTACCATAGAGGCAAAAACTGCCGTCACAGTCATTGGTTTTCCCTCTCTCATAGAGACAAAAATGCCACTAATTTCCCTTTTATTTCCACCCCTCCCTTTGTCAGTTCATTAACATATTCATTCTAGAAAAAGGCAAAACAGTCTTTGAATGAAAAAAAGGGTGGGGAGTGGCGCACCTCAGTGCCACAGATGGCTGTCAGAATGAAATGAAGCTTATGTCTGTTGAGGGAATCAGACATTACTGTGAAATCTGGAGAGAAAAGAACGCAGCAGAAGGCAACATTTCTAAAGATGTTTGGCACCAAGTGGCATTGTGAGGGTTAATTTACTGCCTGGAACTGTCGGGCTTTTAATTCTCAGCAGACACACAATAGACAGATTCCCAAAGTGCCCATCATAATCACAGATGCTGAGGATTAATGCTAAAATGAAAGCTTCATAAATATTTTTTAAAAATTGAAGCACTGCTAATGATGTAGCAGAGATTGAAATAAATAACAACCAATCTGAAAAAAATCTAAGAGTGTACTATGTAGACATAGCGGGCCTCTGACTGCCTTTCTAAAACTGATTAAACCTACTCAATTTGTAACAGAAAGAGGCTTATGCATATTAGGGGCTGAATTGACTGCCAAACTTTACAAATTGCAAAGACTAATTACCATAATTAAGCCTTGGATTGAAGAAGAAAATTCCATTTATCTTAGAATGACTCGTTGAAACTTCAACAAAGACTATAAAGAACTTCAGATGCTTCTCTTCCCTTACAAAGTGACAATTTAGAAGCAGGACTGAGAGGAAAAATCAAACAGTGACAATAAAAGAATCATTTTATTAGGAAGAGGAATAAAAGGAAGTGATGCAGAACCATCTCTTGCAATGTACTGAAAACCCGCAAATCCCATTGCTTAGCACACTAGGTTAGAATCCTAAACACAATTACTTTGACTTAAACCACACAGTCAATGGATTTAGGACACATATATTTTGTACTATTTGTGAAAAGCTAAGACTTTTGGATTGTTGTATAATTGCTCATTTTCAACTCAAATCTATATTCAACTATAGTTAATTATACTCTAAAGGATAGAACTGGATCTGAAGCCAACTTTAAGTACCTTTAACGTTTAGAATGTCAGCTTTCATTGTCAAAGGGCAGCTTTCACAAAAGATGAATAGAAGGTAAGGATAAAACTATTTGCCTGTTTATTTTTAAATTGTTGTGTTTTGCTGTATAAAATGCATAGTCCACAGCCTCCTTGATTTTTGTAACTAGAGGACACAGAAAGCATCTAACAGTGCATGCCCCACAGAGCTCAATTGAACTTGCTCCCAGGTAAGTAAGTATTGTATTTCAGCCTTGTTAGGGCATTGAATTAAAACCAATTGAACTCAGTAGGATTTACTTTGGAGTAGGAATGCAAAGTATTGCTGTGTTAGTGGATCTTCCTATTCTTGTAGTACTAAGTAATGTGACCACAAAAATACCTTTGACTAGTGCTCCCAAAGGGGGGAAAAATATTTAGGTTGCTCCAATCCATTGTTTCGCACTAACCAATTGTTAATGGGATCTCTTGAGGGATGGCACTTGCTAGGAACATCACACGGTAATTAGTTATTCACTCAAGTTTTCATGAACTAAATCCATGAAAAGGCTCCAACAAATTTGTTCATAGATTGATCAGTGAAATTTTACAATCCACATGTGACATTTCTATACATAGGCCAATCCTCAAGTCAATCCATAAATACGAATTGTTACACTGGAAGAGGAAAAGGACTGAAAAGGAGAACAGTCATAAGTCATGAAGTCAGAGAGTCTTGGTGCCCAGTAAGCCTCAGGCAAAACTGTTTTCCATCATGTTGCAGGGCCAGCTCATGTGGCCATGCCTTCGGTTAGAGGAGAACTTTCCAAACTGTGTGTTGCGACACATTAGTGTGTCGGCTGCAGTGTGTAGGTATGTCACACAAATGTTCCCTGCACTCCTCCCAGGGATGGAGAGGGGTTGATTTAATCTCCAGTTTGCTAGTAAAACTGAATTACTGTGTCATTAAATGATGCATGTCTAAAAAGTGTGTCACCAAAATGAAAAGTTTGGAAAGCTCTGGGTTAGAGGTTAGGACAATCCTGGGTTATTCTTTCCATTCTCTAAGAATCACTTTTTCTCAACACCTAAAACATTAATCCCAGCTGTCTGTGAATAGGGAGGATTAGGAATGTGTATTCAGCCTAGTCCCATCCTATAGAAAACTGGGCTATTTTACATTTAAAGAGGGGAGTTTAAGGATGCATTACAATAAAACTTTGAGATAGTCTGCAAGATTGATTTAATTTTTGCACAGGTAAGACAGAGCTGCTAATTTATAGTTCTGAATCACACCTGCAAGTGTAAAAGTGACACAAAATTACATGGCTTTATTTCTTATAATCCAAGTCTTGCAATCTGTATAATTCAGTTTAGTCATCATAGTATTTTGGCTAAATCTGTAGCATGGAAAGCAGAGCATGTCAAGTTGGATATTGGAACTAAGAATGTTAGAAGGCTCCCACTAAAACAATCTGGATCCATCTCAGCCACTGCCATTTGCTCCTACTGCATGCTACTAAATGGGAAGATAGAATCAATAGTCTGGCATTCAGGTTAAAATGCCAAATTGATTTTGAATTAAACTGGCAGAATACAGAGTTCATTTCCTATTCCTTCCTCAACACTTCCAAAACCAAGCCAAACATTCTGTGATTCTATGTGTTTTTAGTGAAACAGGCACTCTAATGCCAATTCTAATTCTGTAATACTGAAGGCGGGGGGAGATGAAACAGGTTCACCTCCTCCCCCAGCATCTGTCATGTCAGTTTTATTCACAGCGGATTAAAGAACAAGTGACAGCTATAGGCAAGGAAAGTGTTTCAATACTTCACCAGCAAGACACTGATTGACTGAGCTGATAATAGCCATTCACAGTTCAACACCTTCACTGAAAAATGCCAACATTTAAGATGTGCATGCTTCATCTGATTCTTTGTTTGATGGGTCATTCATTGAGTGCTTGGGTTAGAATCAAATGGGTATGCATAATGTACAATTTAACATGACTACCTCCTAGGTCAGGAAAAAAAATGCAAGTGGGTTTAGAAACTTTCAGCTAGCAATCTAAAAAAACTTATTTCCACCCCCTTAGGCCCAATATCTTGGTCAAACGTACTGCTTTAGATCTGCTTCTTCATAAGCCTGTAACACACTTCCTAAATATAACTATAATTAATTTAGTTTCTCCCACATTAAAGGAACTTGTATGCTCCCCTCCAGGGGCATCTTAGCCATAGAGGCTAGTGGCAAGGGGAACCATGGCACCATGTTCTGGAGGGCACCGGAAGCGGCAGAGGCTGGATGTGGTGCCTCCCGGCATCAGCTTGCTGCCCTCACCCAACTCTGCCATGCTGCGCCACGCCTGGAGCCTCCTGCCTGCTGGAGGAGCCGCCCTCCAGCCCCGCCGGCAGCGCCGCCCTCGCCTGCCTCCATCATGCTGCGCCGCACCTCGCCTGGAGCCTCCGTCCCGCCGGAGGAGCTGCCCTCCAGCTGCTGCCCGCCTGGAGGGAAACGTGGGGGTGGGGTGGGGCGCTGGAGGGATCCTTGCACCACGGCGCCAGATAAGCTTAAGACGACCCTGCTCCCCTCTATCTCAAATCTTATTTCTCTTATTTTTTTATTGACTTTGAAAATTATTTTGTTTAACCTAACTAGTTTTTTCTTCACTTCCTCCTTAGCCCTTTTGGAACTAGCATGCAACAAAATATAATGAGGCTGAAGTATCTGCATTTTATTGTCACTCCTTCCTCTATCTCTCCTCCTTTCTTCTCTTTAAGACTTGGAGCATTGGGCTGAACCTTTATCATATTTAAAATTCAGCGCAGAGTTTAATACAAGTTGTGTGTGTATTTAAACATCCAAATTTATTTTAGTTTATACCAGCTGCAAACCAGTGCTTCACATACATATGGTTGTAGGTTTAATCCGGATAACCTCAGATAGGTTTGGAAAGACTCCTGTCTGAAATCCAGGAGAGCTATTGACAGTGAATGAAGGCAATAATGAACTGGATGGACTAACTGTCCAACTTAGTTTAAAACAACTTCCTATATTCTTGATTTGACTGGGATAAGCATTGAAATGAGCTTTCCCCCTTTCCCCAACACTGGGGGCACAAGGTTTCCCTCTACTCCAGTGGACCATCAGTTTTTCCCATGTAACTGAATGACTCTAGTGCAGGGGTCCCCAGACTTACCGTGCGGCGGGCCGGAGGGTAGGGGAGTGCGCGCGCAGCGGGCCGGAGGGCGGGGGAGTGCGCGCCCGTGCGCATGCGCACACGCACACGGGCGGGAAAAAAATCGCCGAAAATCGCTTGTGCGCATGCATATGGGCCTCCCCCGACCCGGAAGTGCACCAGAAATGACCTCTTCTGGGTCGGGAGAGGCCCATACGCATGCGCACAAAGGATTTTCGGCGATTTTTTGCCGATTTTTTAGATCGTCGCTGCGCCGCGCGCTGTGAGAGCGGGCGGCGGCAGCGGGCGGCGGGGGTCGTTGCGGGCCGGATTGGAAGGCCGATTGGGCCGCATCCGGCAGCGGGTTGGATTGGAAGGCCGATTGGGCCGATTGGCCCGGCAGCGGGCGGCGGGGGTCGTCGCGGGCCGGATTGGAAGGCCGATTGGGCCGCATCCGGCCCGGGGGCCGTAGTTTGGGGACCCCTGCTCTAGTGCAACTGTCTGAAAGATATCACAGTCCTATACAGAATATGGGAGAACAAGGCATTAACATTTGGGCCATCAGTATCTAGAGAAGATGGCTTTTAAACATTATTTCAGCCTATTTACATTTACTCCACATGAGTAAATGCAATCCAATAAATTATGTGGGAGAAAGTAACTATTGCTTGTCAAAGCTTTCAGCACTGCTCTTGTTTAGAATTATTAAAAACAAGAGGTTCAGGCTTCATAAAATTCAAAATGCATTTGGAGTTTATTGCATAATCTGTTTATCCTCATTAGTTCCTCATAATCTGTATTATTAAAAAAGGAAACATAATAATCCTAAATAGCTTTAAAGAAGTAGAGTTTTTAATACATTATAAATGGAAATAATTCAAACAGGCCTCCATGGGCCAAATATATATTTGCATGCTGTCTAGAAGTGAATTCAGATACTGCCAATGTCTTGTTTTTTCTATATTTCTTCTATTCCTTAAACATCTGGTGTGAGTTCTACTTTTAGTGGTAATTAATATCTGATTTTGTGCACAAATATTCATAAAAGTTAAAACATGATACAGATCACATACAACAAGGATGACCATGTTTGACTATTTCCAGTACGGAACTGGAAGTTCTACTACAGCTTGATTGGCTTCCCAAAATGTTTTGGAATTGGGGAAAAGAACAGAGCTATGACTAGTTCCAGACAAGCTACACTATCCAAAGTCATTTCTTTATCCTGCCATTTATCCTGCCATTTCTTGCAGCCTTAATACTGAAGGGTAAAAGTATCAGTGCTCTATATATGCTTATTGCCAAGCTACATTTACGGATAATCAATAAATTATTTTCTTGACATACAGACTTATCAATGAGGAGAAAGGTGTTTTCTGCCTGGACAGGATTGCATATTTAGAAAGGCTTACTGTGAAAAACTCGAAAGAACCCTGTAGAACCCTGCATGTGATCCAGTGGCTTGAATTACAGCCTTTCCCTTTTTGCTATCTATGCTATTTTTGGAACAACTATTCAAGCTTAAATGTTAAGTGGAGAAAGAAAAAAGATTCCATCAATATTGCATTTGCAGTATACTTCTACACATTCTGCATAATTTTCACATCTGGCTCAGACTTTGCACTTAATAGCTGCATGTGTATATTAATATAGTTAATTTCACACCAGTAATTTTTTGTTATTTCTTCATGCATCTAGAGATTATATCACATTGGTTTGCTGCTGAGAATTTATAGTAAAATGCAGGTTTCAGAACATAAAGATCCAACTGTGCGGCTACTGCTAGCAATAATGAAGTGTAAAGGCATAACTTTATTATCTCCATCAGTTAAGGCTACTTTTCCTGCTAAGAAAATTTAGTACATTTGGCTGAAAGGGCTGAGAGTCAGGCTGGGGAGTCAGATTTTCACACAGGCCTCACATACAATTGCCAGTTTATATGTGAAAGTTATATGGAGATTAAAATCACAATAGCAGAGGTTCATATGTCTGCAGAGACCAGTGATGCTCAGAATTCATGATCTGCACTAAAATATTTGTATACAGACAATTAAGTGCCAAGCTCTCACCTTCTAGACAACTGAACAGCTCAAAATCGAAAATTAGTACCTGAAAAGAAGCAAGTTGCACAAAGTGACTCTCTCCCTTTGTAGAAGTGATTCACCATGTTTTTGGATCCTGTTAAAACTGAGATTAAATCAAATGCTTAATCTTCTCTACAAGACTTTCTAGTGTTTGGGAACCCTGCATATTAAAGCTTTCTGGGAGCATTTGGTAAGAAAAGCTCCACTTTGTGATCCACCTTAGTCACATTTCCCTGAAACTGGAGGGTGTCTCTCTCACAGATGCAATGGTACAAAATCATCCTTGTTCTCATTCTGCCCTTTTCAACAATTAAGCAGAAGTAAACTGGGCACCACATTGGGCTGGCATGCATTCATGGATCTGATGGAGTGAAATGCCATTAGAATGCCATGTTATGGGTTTACATCTTGCTTAACACTGCTACATTGAAGCAGAAGCAAGATGAACTTTTAGTGCAGTAACAACATACAGTGGTTACAGCGGGTTACAAACGCTTCAGGTTAGGCTACTATTCTGTTACTTTCAACTGAAGGCAAGTGCTTCTGTCCCATTTTCTAATGTTCCTTTAACACTGCAGTACCTATACGCTGCCATGGAGCACAAAATTTCATTCGCACCAGTACTCTGCACTGCAATGTGAAAGCAAAGTAAGAAATTGGGACATAAGAGGAGGGGATGATTATAATGACAGCGCTTAACTGCAGAGGAAAGCCAGTTGCTGAGTATTACTAGCAGGATCCTTAGAGCATTAACCTGCACGATCCTTGGGAGAGAGGAGAATGAGGTTCCACAACCAAACCAGAGGATAGAAGTTGGGGGGAGTGAGGCTCTGCATTCTGCAGGATCCTGGGGTGTGGGGGAAAGGAGACTCCTGAAGGAAAGTCATTTTTGGAGCATCACCCAGGGAGGGGGGGGGCAAGTTCCATAACCAGATTTTCTAAAGGAAAGTCATGTGAAAGTCATCACTTTCTGGAAGTGACTTTTATGTCATATGAAAAGTAAAAGATAATTAACAGTTAGGGAAACAACGGGAAAATGAAGTAAACTGCAGTGTGAATGCAAGCATACTGCTGCACCTGCAGCCACCATTGAATAGTTCTTGTAGCTTTGCAATGCCACAATTCATTGCATTGAACCGGTGAAAGAATCTATGCACACTGTCTTAAGAACTTTGGCAGCAAAGCACCAATCCACAGACTTGGGGCATATATATTGTGAGTTGGGAATGGGGAAGGAAGTAGGCTGCATTTGAGAACCTTCTAACCCCTGGATCCAGAAAGTGTTTACATATAAACCAGGCTAGCTTCCTGTGATGAGGTAATAGCCTGAGTGATGGGCCATTATTGGAAACCAAGGAAAAGGGCTGTGTGTGAGATGGCAAATGGGTGGAGCCCCTCTCCCAGCTCACAGTTACAGTAGTCAGAACACAAAGCCATATTTTGAAGTTTGGCAGTGAAGTGACCTTGAGAAAAAGCAGCAAGCTAGGGAGAGAGAGTCAGGGCAAGGTTTGAGGGCAAGGTTTGATTTCTGTTTGAATCCAAGGCTGCGCCTATGGGAGAAAAAAAGAGACCCTTTTGGGGTGCTAATGCTGTGAACCCCTCCATCACAGCCTCATGTGGTATATATGTGTAAATAAACCATATCCCTGTTGTCTTTGTCCATGGAGTTTTCTTGGCAGGGATACTGGAGTGGCTTGCCAGTTCCTTCTCCAGGTGGATCACGTTTAGTCAAAACTCTCCACTATGACCTGTCCATCTTGGGTGGCCCTGCATGGCATAGCTCATAGCTTCTCTGAGTTATTCAAGCCCCTTCGCCACGACAAGGCATTGATCCATGAAGGGATCAATGGCCACCTCATGAGAAGAGAAGAATCATTGGAAAAGACCCTGATGTTGGGAAAGATTGAGGGCACTAGGAGAAGGGGACGACAGAGGACGAGATGGTTGGACAGTGTTCTCGAAGCTATGAATATGAGTTTGACCAAATTGCGGGAGGCAGTGCAAGACAGGAGTGCCTGGCGTGCTATGGTCCATGGGGTCACGAAGAGTCGGACACGACTAAACGACTAAACAACAACAAACCATATCCCATAAAGGCACCACAGTCTGCATTGTGCTTCATTACAAAAGGAAACATGAACCCTGAGAAAGTGGCTAGAACCCCTGGAATCCTACACTGCACAGAGATTGGGGTGGCATTAGGATTGGACTAAATTAGGATTGGACTGAAAAAACCACCACTAATTTGCTTCTCTGTTTTTAGGTAGTGAATAGGGGCTCGTCACTTTGAAGGACATCATTTGATCCCCAAGATAAGAAAGGATGTACAGTGGTACCTCGCAAAACGAAATTAATACATTTCACGGGTCGTTTCGTGTTGTGATAATTTCGTCTTGCAAAGCGCTGTTTCCCATAGGAATGCATTGAAATTTAATTAATGCATTCCTATGGGCAAAGAAGAAGTGCAAAAAAAAAGGCGCTGACTCACCCGCCACGGCCATAAGTCTTTAAGGCTCTGGGGAGGGGGAAGCATGAGGAGGGCCAGGGGTCTCCTCTGCCACAGCCTCCGCTGCTTCAGGCGCTGCCACTGTTCCCGCCAAGGGCCGCCTGGCGAGCCCTGCTACTGCTCCTGCCGGATCCCACCAGCCCGCCGCGGAGGAGCCGCGGAGGCCACCATGGCCACCAAGGAGGGCAAGGCCAGAGCCGTGGAGGCCGCCGAGGAGGGCAAGGCCGGAGCTGCGGAGGCCACCATGAGTGCCGCGCCGCCGCAGGAGGCAGAAGCGGCGGCTGTGGATGTCACCCCTGGCTGCGACGGTGGAGTCCTAAAGGTAAGCGGCAGTGGCAGCAGCGGCTTCCCTTCCCGTTGTGAGGCTGTTTTGTCTTGCGAAGCACGACCATAGATGACTTTGTTTTGTGAGTCTTCAAAAAAATCGCAAAACGATTTCGTTTTGCGAATTTTTCATTGCGCGAGGTGTTCGTCTTGCGGGGTACCACTGTACAGTTGTGGCCAGAGGCTGCGTATGGGGCTTACCTTTCTGCAGGCTTTTGGCTGCTGTCATCAGAGTACCTCTGGGAAGGAAGGAAGGCAATGGCCAGAGCTCCATTGCTGCATCACTAAAGCCAGTAACTCAGAGTAAATCCATTGAATAAATAGACCCAAGTTAGCCATGACCATTAATTCAAGTCTAGTCTACTCAGAGTAAAAGTTAGTTGAATACCGCCTTCTGGCTTTTATGTGGCTGGAATATAGTCTACTGTACAAAAGTATGTCTCACGTAATTTGTCCCTCCCACTTTCAGCGCTGGCTGTGCCCACCAATGTCATGCAGACCCAGGAAAGTTGCCCACAAGGAATGTAGTCCTTGGAAACGTTCTCCAGCCCTGTTTTAGGCCCTGTAGTCCCCTGGGACTTTGGACAGGAAGTAGTAATACAGCCTGTACAAAAGGCAGATCCTTACCTTGAATCAGTATGTTGTGAACAGACAAGCAGTGTAACCCATCTAGACACTGGAGGAGAAAAGCTCTATAGGCGGGGCTGCTTGTTTTTCTTGGGAACTTTTTAATGCTAGTCCTGATTGTCTGTAGGATTCCTTCTAATTACAGAAGGGCTGTTTTGGATCCAATCCACTGTGTTATATTAACATGTATGAATTTGGGTCTACTTTTTCTCACATGCAGAATGCATATTTGTTTGTTCAGTGAAGGAATTAAAACCGAGCTCTTCTGGTAAAGAACTTTCAAACATTTCACAACTCCATAGGTTAATAATGAAGAATTTCTGGCACTGGATGAATTGATTCTTTTGAATTTATGATCATAAGCACAGTCCAAGTGCTACTGAATAAAAGGTACATACTTCAAGTCAAGGAACTCCATTTAGGACTGAGATGCCAAATACAGATTCCCAAATAATGAGCATCATATAATAAAATAAGCAGTATGAGAAAGCTAAATATAAGTGTAGCATAGTCAAAGGTTTCAGTAAAGGAAGCACTTTTAAAAAACAAAACAGTGGGCTAATGAATTCCATTTGCAAAATGACTAAGAGAACACCAGCATCAAATCCTCACATTAAAATAACCCACAAAATGTTCATTCTCCTATAATGTGGTGCATTGCTATGCATCATAAACCACTACAAAGGAAGTTGCTATTTATCCTCCAAATTTAATGTAAAACAAGTATACAGAGAACACCTACCACAAACTCTGACTACTTAATTGTATCCATCTTGCTATGTCATTTGCAAGACAACCAAAAGAGAAGCACAAATTTAATATAAGCAGCAATGTAGAAGACTAACTTCATGAAGTTGTCTTATAACTTGTGTTTTGAGAAATGCTATATGGGAGGATAATGTGGACTTAAAGCTAAAGAAAATGGATATCATCCTTCTAACCAAGTTCATAAATCTTTCTGAGCCTAGTAATGGTGGTAAATAAAGCTAGTGCTGAACTGAGACTGGAATAGCAGGGAAGGAATTCCGTTTCTTGTTCTACATTGTATGAAATGAACTGTATTGAAACCATCTGGAAACAATGGGGAAACTCTGTGTGTCATTTGATCCTTTCTTTGTCTGAAAAACATTAAATGAAAGGAATTTTCCAATTAATTGTTGGCTGTGCTCTAAGACCACACTTGTGAAGTCTATTTTTAAAATGCTTTATTTGCATTAGATCATTCTGCTGTTAAAAAGTGGGGGAAATATGCATATACCATGCTTTATTAGTTTACATGATGTTACTACACTTCTTCAGTTGGAAGTTATAAGATTGCATGATAAACAGAAACACAACTAGAATTCTGGCAGGAAGCATGGAATTCTGCAACATCCAGAGCCTTCATCTTTGAGGTGGCGGCTTTGGAAAACAGGAACAGGGAAAGAATTATAACATCTGGTGGTAGGACAAAAAACTTACATCTGTGTTACCACTGGATCATGTAAAGAGCTATGGAAACTGTGAGCTCCAAGGCCAAAACATGCAAAAAGAAACTTGGAAAGGCAGGCTCAGCTTTCTCAGTCTAGAACATCGTTCATGGCCAGGAATTGAGTGATCTTCACTCCTAAAATAGCTGTAACATACAAGGGCCAAAGATATACTTGACATTAAATGTGCCAGTAGCAGTTTCATGTATGTTTAAATGAAATAAATAGTATGTGAGAGTGTCTGATAAGGATCAAGGCAATTGTGCATTGGAATGGAGATTGGTCCATTCCTCCCCTGTCACAGTCTTCATGAGCGCCCTTCTTTTGAAACTGTCACTAACCCCAAGAGAGGAGGCCCCACTGATGGAGATTTGGACCCTAATGAATTATAGAAGGGAAGCTTCTCTTTCTATGTTCTTTAAGCTGTCTGTGAAGGAACATTTCAATTTCTTTAGAAACAAAAGCACCTCAATAGCATGCGGGTGACAAATTTTATTTATTAAATGTATTTATTTACTGCCTTTCTGCTAAGGCACCCAAGGCAATTTACAATTTAAACAGGTAGAAAATATTCTCAGGCCGATCATGCACAGGTGGTATGATCTTTCTGGTTTATTTATACTGTTTTTCTGGAGGATTTGTTTACTTAGGGACAATAAATTCAATAAATATGAATGAATGAATGAATGAATGAATGAATGAATGGGCAAATGCTCTTCTTACCACCTTTGGCAACCCTCAAAAGTTTGTCCACATCATTGGTTACTATTGTGATGGAGACGGGGGCATGAAAACAACACAGTGACATTAGGATTCCAGGACATGGGTAAATCTCTCTAGGTCCCCTGGCCACAAACTCTCATGACTGAGGCTAAACCACATGTGATGTTTATCATGTGGTTTCCCCTCAGGTGCAAACTTTTTCAATCAAAAATTGTATGCATGAGGGATGGTGGTGATCCAGTTGGGACATGGGTGAGGGGGGTGTCTTTAACCCTTTGTTCCTTGCTATTTTCTCAATCCAGATCAGCTTTCCATGCCTGTACAGTCCCGATCCAGACCAGGAATACCATGGAAAGCAATACCTGGGTTCTCATATTTATTCTTCCACTCCATGCTATCAGTTTGTGAATAAAATGAATGCCATATGTAGTTTGGTTTTCAATGAGCTAATGTAGGAAAGAAAAAGGGTTCTTTTCAAAAATAGTCCACGTGATAATGAAATCTGGTACAATTCAGGCACTTTAAAAGACATTCCATCATTAAAACATCTGCATTTGTGAATTATTGTTTCAAACATGTGTTGTGTAAAAATAATAATATCCAAGTCTTAAAACAAAAATGAATACAGTTCTTACTAACACATCATAGCTTTATGAAACAGCAAAGCAAATTCCTCCTGAGATATTCAGAAATCTTACCCAGAGATCAGGCCATGTTTATTTAGCAATGTAAGTGAGTCAGACGCATAAATATTTCATTTTTAATTCAATTGCTTCTCCTGCAGTTGATGAATCACAGTTACTCTGATATCTGAGGAGTCTCTCCCAGGGAGGTCCTTGAAATGTGCTCTGATTCCCAGGTGAGAAAGAGTCAGAAAGTCTGCATGCTTCCTGTTTAACGGCATTGCCCTATTTTGTTTTCATACATTATAATGATATGTAAGTGCCCTGTGACATGCTTGCTTCACCAAAAATTCATAAAGTAAAAAATAAAGATTGCTTAGCAAATATTTTTTTCTATTTAAAATACCACTTTACTAAATAATTCTTCAATGAAAGATAGTGTTTTGGATGTAATAAAGTCTTTAGAAATCACTAATCAATTAAAAAGGATACGGGGGACGTTGGGAAACTTGTTAACATGCGGTCAAAATATGAGTTAATAATTTTATAATAATCTAAGATAATGAAGAGAAATCACATAATACAATGTAACATTGGCCCATATATAAAATAAATGTCAAGATTGTGACTAGCTGTTGGTCAGCTTTAAATAGTAAAAGGGAGAAATCTAGCATTGCAGAAAGCATAATCCAAGGTACTATTGGGTAAATGGTTAAGTGTCTTCATTTTGCGTTGTTTTTGAACCTTTTAGTTGCTTTTTGTATCATTTTAAATGTTCTTTAGCTGCTTTTATAGTATATTTGTAAAGTGCCTTGAGACACATAAAAGGTGATTTATAAATTAATTAATCCCACTTGCTTTGTATTTAGTGGTGATTACAAATTATATGAACATGGACCATGTTACATTTATGTATCTCCCAGCACACCATTGTCATAAATAAATATTTGATAACAGGAGAAAAGGAGACAGGAAACAGGCTTTCATTGGTCACATTGGCTGCCAGACAAAATTCTTGCGGTTCAGAGCAAAGGAAACTAAATGTGTATGTATGCTTTCAATCTTTCACTTCAGATTGAGAAAATCTTAGACAGAAAAATCTGAGTTTGTTTGAGTTTTACCTCGTTTGTTCTTCTCCAACAATCTCCACCAATGAGTTTAGATCCTTCTGAACATTCCAGTTTGTGGGGAGGAAACAAGCAGCTGTATGCAACAACCATTCTGTTGTCAATGTATTTCCACTCAGCCACCCCAACATAGCTATCATCAACCCTCCCCTTTTTTGAGGGAAACTCCCTTATTCCAAGCCACAGCTGTCAACCTTCCCTTTTTTTGCTGGAAATTCCTTTATTCCAGCGCTGTTTCCTGCTACTATCCTGGATTGTTAGGTATACTGTATGTCCCCGGGACAGTGAGGCTGCTGATCCCTTATTTTCAAATCCGAAAGTTGACAGCTATGCACCCCAATCAGTCACCATGTTTTGTCAAATCATCTACAGCAGGCCCTGTGCTACGAAAGTTCTGTGAGCAATTTCATGGACACAGAGCTACTACATGGCAGTAGCTCCTGGAAATTAGCTGTTAACTGTAGATGCTGCAGAGCTACTTATTTTTAATCGCTAGTGTCAGATTTAGTCAAATAGACCACAGAATTCCTTTAACTTTGGCTGCAGTTACAAAGTCTGGAAAGCACTACAAAAATACAGATTGAAAGGGTTATAGATGATGGAATGTTCTTTTTAAGCAATCCAAACAAAATTAAGATGATCTCACTGAGAGACAAGTGCTGTTCTTTCCAAGTTGTATGAACAAGCTCAAACATTAGTTTAAGGGGGAAATAGCCCACATGAACAGTTTACTATCACGGATTTAATTTTTAGCATTTTGCAATCAATCTGCCAACACTGATTATGAGTTTGGACTAAATGAAATCGTGTTCATTACTGACAATGGAACTATGTAAATAAATGATTAAAAATAATCTGTCACCAAAAATGGGACAGTCCAACACTCAAAGTGCATTCGTTATAACAAGTAGATATCCCTTTGAAGCTTATTTGTACACAGGACTGCAACAACATTCTCATGACAGCCCAGGGCAGCTAACAAGATTAAAAGCAAAAGTAGAACCACCACACAAAACATAACATCCTCAACTGTTGTTATGCTCCAAAGATCTGTCAGAACTAACAGTTATGAAGCTGCTTTCTCCGCAGATGGCAAAACTCAGGTTTGCTGGTACAGAGTATGCATCTCCTTCAAATACTCAGATCCTAAGCCTGGAAGTTCCCTGGCAGTCAAAGCAGATCTTTCAGGATTGGTGTAACATGACCCCATCTTAGAATAATAAAATCATAGAATTGTAGAGTTGGAAGGGGCCCTGAGGGTCATTTAGCCCAACCCTCTACAATGCAGGAATCTCAGCTAAAGCATCCATGACAGATGGCCATCCAAGCTCTGCTTAAAAGCCTCAAAGGAAAGAGACTCCACCACCTTCTGAGGGGTCTGTTGCACTGTCGAATAGCCCTTACCGTCAGAAAGTTATTCCAATTTATTACACTAGTCCAATGGCAGAGAGAGCACCACGTGAAAGGCTAGGGAGTGCAGATGGTGCCTGGCTAGAGGTCGCAGGTTTGACCCTTTAAGAGCTGTAGTTCTCACAAAAGGATGGGAGCCTAAGACAAGTCAGGGCCAGCACAAGACATTTTGGCACCTGAAGCAAACCACAAAATGGCTCCCCTGCACCCTGCTGGGGAAGAAGACTTGAGTGAAGATCTACATCAGGAAAAAGGTGGGAAATAAAGATCTGCATTGGGATCTGCTGCCCCAGTGGATTTTGCTGCATGAGACAGATCCCTCAAATTGAATCATGTGTAGCTGTCCCAAAAAAGTGTCAGTTCTCCTCAAGTCTATGTCAGAGCAAGTGGCTCAATCCATGGTGCTGCCTTTCAAAACTGGAACATGATGCCCCTGCACAATAAACAGGCTTCTGTTCTGAGGAGACCTCTTGGTATGAATTGTAAGATCATAGCTGAACAATGCTATAATTATTAAATTCATCACCTGCCCTTTATCCTAAAGTCCTATGGCAAGTTACAATACCAAAACACAGCAGTACACTACAACATTAAAAACAGTTTAAAACGATTGCAGAAATATGGTGGGTCCCAGAAATATACACTATAAATGTCAAAAGTCAGGTTAAAGAGGTTATGAATGCTTTTCTTAATCTACACAATGGACCTGAACCATGATTTAATAGAATATGTGAAGGCTAACAATATAGCATTAGAATCTAACATTTACAAAATTAGTTGTCAATACAATAGAGTAGCTTTCACTTACGACCCTAAGATAATGAATAGCTGTTCCTTTTTATAACCAACAAGATGGAGACAGTATTATAATAGAATCAATTTTCAAGATAACATAGTATTTGTTTCGAAAACAAGTACTACAATATATCAAATACTCCAGTCCACTGAAACTTTTTTTAGGCTTTACCAATGAATGTAAAAGTAACTTCCACTTAGGTTTTTGTTACAGGAAGGAAAGACTTTGCATACATTATAGCACAACTATGAGGATCCCGAGTCTACAAACAGTTCAGGGTTTCTTCAGGCAGAGTTTTGATTCTTTAGCTTCAGGAAAGACATAAAACAATGGTTTTACGGTAAATCACTGAAGTCTTTAAAAAAGCCTTGCTGAGGAACTGCTATTGCCATCTGCCATGAAACCATATAGGCATAACTAAAATGCTGCACAAGATATTATTTCTGTATAAACTGAAACCTGCTCATTTAATTCCTCCAGGCAAGCACCTGCTCCTGTGATCCATTTGTCTCCTTACAGTATCAGCTTGATATAAACCTTTCAATGGAATGTATTCACCTAAAGGAAATATTTTCAATTATCTCTGTCTCAACAGTCTTACTTTCACTTAATGCAATCTCTTTTGAATGCTTGCTGGATGAGGAAAGTTCTAAAGGTGGTCAGCCTCCAGTACCTGTATTTCGATTAGCATTGCTGTAGTGCAAGAAATAAATTGTTCTATATCTTCAACCAAGAGGCCAATGTACTGTAGACTCTTCAGAAATAAATGCAATATTTAATGAGTTACTTTCACCAACTGATCAATTTGAAGGGCTGTAGTACTTCCTTTATGTGTCTCCTTTCAAAATACCAATTCATACCTTCATATTGTGTGAAGGCTGCTATAAAAGTCTTCCTGCACGCCATAATGTCTAAAAGCTGCTTACCATGTTCCACAGGCCTGTCACACCCAGAGTTTCCATGCTAGAGATGCATAGCTGCCAAGTTTTCCCTTTTCTCGCGAGGAAGCCTATTCAGCATAAGGGAATTTCCCTTAAAAAAAGGGAGAACTAGGCAGCTATGGAGATGTGGGGCACTGGTGTGGAAACCCTCTACATAATTTGGTGGATGCATGTGTTAAGATGCTATCAAATGCTATGCTTGCCATGTGGAATGCATAATAGCCTTTATGTGTGGGTGATAATATTTCAACCAGCAGTTGCAGCCAATTCAGATGTGCCATGTCCAAGATACTACACAGGCTTGTCACAGGATGATACCATCTTAGCATTCACACAAGGAACTGTTTGGAAACATTCCCCTTTGCAAACTGACATCTCATGTCCTTTTCTCTTCCTTTTTGCAGCTGCATCACATAACATTCTTCCTTTCTAAAATGGCCACATGGAACTTTGGCAATGGAAGAAAAGGCTAATTTTCAAGTATCCCCCCCCCACAAAAAGTGGTGCATTTTGAAATAGGCTGGAATTTTCAGATGAAAGTGATTTCAAAATAAATTTATTGATTTGTTTTATTTCCATCCTTCCCTTGGGGTCTCCCTTCCACACATTTTATTCTCACCACAACCATGTGATTTAGCTTAGGCTGGAAATGTGGCAAAGCAAGGCTGGACAATGTTCAGGAAAGAGATGAGGCAAGGCAAGAAAGGGTTCAGGGTGGGATTTGAGGAACACAGAGCTCTGAAGTTACTCCAGCAAAGCACAAGCTGCATCCGAACCCCTATATAGCAGCAGCAACAGCAGCAGCTACTTAAAGGACCCAGTTCTACTTAAAGGACCCAGCTTTCTCCAATAATTTCCTATTACAATGGAACTCTTTTTTGTTCTTTTGTAAAAGACTTCTGAGTCAGCTGATGTCAGTGCAACATAGTTAGGCTGGGGTGCACAGGCCCCAAAACTCTTCTGAGAGCGCTTCTGGAGTTCATCCTGCATGCCCTTCACCTTCATCTTCTGTGTCTTCACCCTCATTATCTGAAGATCAAGGAAGCAGAGAAGCTGGAACTAACTTCAGGATAAGTCACCATACCATAGTAACATTGCCTAAATAATGCTTCTGTTAAGAGCATGACCCTTAACAGCTGTAATTTCCCAGCATTTTGGAACTTGAGTGGACATGGGAAGCCCTTAACACAACTGGCTGCCATTGTTTCTCTGCCTGTAACAATTGGCTCCCTGAGTGACATTAACAAAGGATCATGTTAGTTCCCAGGTCCTATACCCATTCCAGCTGATTTTTACATGCTGTATGGTGCAGAAGCAAGCCGAGTCATTATTATTTTTTAGGTCAATAGGCAAACCTGGTCTTAAGGGCTACAATAGGGAAAAAAGGAATTTCAGTATATAAAGCACACAGAAGTCTCCTAAATATCCTTTCACCCTCATAGGGGCAGGGCGCACTGCGGGGCCTCTGGAGTCTGCCTGTCTCGTCCCACTACAGCTGGGGGGGCAGCAGGCGGACCATTTGGGCAGTGCAGAGCCTGCGTGCAACCAAGCCACCAGGAGAGATGCATGGCTTGGGTGCGCTGCAGGTCCCGCGGTGAGTGCCACCCAGCATTTTGTCACCTCCCTTAGTGGTGACACCCGGGGCGGCCCGCACCCACCACACCCCCTTCCTCTGTCCCTGGACATAAGATAATTTCCCCCTTCCCTACATGCCTCTCAGACTATTACCCTGTGATTGCTTCTCCCTGACTCCTTTCACACTTAACATTTAAAGCTCATGGCCTACCTGAACCGTTAACAATTCAATGTGTGGTTTGTAAGTATGTATCTCTCATTTCCCCATACTATCCAATCCTTTTCTGACCCTCACGTAGCCACATTCTAACTGTGATTTTCCATCCAGGCTTCTCTACCTGTCACTCACTCTTCCATTCTACTTTCACTTAAACTTCTTTCCACAACATGTTCCTACTGAGCATATGTGGGGAAAACCCTTATGAAATTGCACTGGCTAACACTGGGCACATTAAGACCCTTTTAAGTAAAAACTACAAATGATATTACACAATTTATGGGCAATGAAACCTAATAGATATTCTTCTTGACCTAACATAAACAATTTCCCAAAATATGCAGCACAGACAGACACATATTTTCCCTAAAACCACCCTAGCAAAAATCTATGGAACAAAAATCCACACACCACGTGTCAACTTCTCAAAATCAATCATCCCCAACTAATTTAAATTATTCCAAAAAAGCCATCTCTTATTCTTTCTACACAAAGTTTGTCATGGGCTGTCCTCAAACTTGCCTCTCTTGTGGTGCCAAGTTATAAATTAGCTTTTTGAACCATTTTCAAATCCCCAATTTCTCATTATATTAGCCAGATGTGCCACCACCATTAACATAGGGTATAACCCTATAATAGGGCTCCCATAAGTCCGGGTTTTCCGGGGGGGGGGGGGAGGGATTTCTGAAAGGTGGCGCTCAACAACTTTCGGAGTGTCCTGGATTTTACTTTTTGAAATATCGCAACCCTAAATAAGTATAAGTTGCTCACTCTTCTATATCTATATAAACCCATTTTATTCAAATGCTAAAGAGCTAACCATTAGAGATGATAAATTTCAGAGTAAATGAACTACATGTTCCAATCCTTTTTCATTTCTCTAATATTTCAGACTTTTGTTCACTTCCGCAAACTAGATAACTAGCCTGAGTGGGTACTACATGACCGGGTAAGGAAAAACCTACTGGATCAACTTCTATCAAGTAACCTGTTTCCCACAGTAGCTCCGAAAAGTACGGTACTCCAAAAAAGCCCACAAGCAGGATATAAAAGAAATAGTTCCTTTTTTTGCAAACCCCACTAAGAATAGATGTTTTTCATTAGAATAATACATTTCTCCCTTCTATAATGCTGTTACATAAAATGCTGGTGATGATCATTTTCTTAATAAAACAGATTTTATTTATTATTTTAGAAGTGGCTGTCACTTTCACATTCACAAAAATAATTTTAAACTGTTGATAGCTGAAACGTATCTGTAAGAAAATGTTTCCATCCTATAACATGCATGGCTTTCTTTTGAGACAGCCTATTAACTGTCATTTCTGCATACAATTCTTGTTATGTGTTTGTTTATTGCTTTTCAGCAACCTCGGTAATCTCAGTGGATCAAAATATTTTACATTTGCCACAGTGACACGTGCTTATGGAGTGAAAATATGAACAGCTGCAGGTTTTCCTAGCAGCAATGATATCAGATAACAGGCTTTTCAAGAGCATGGCAACTGATCTTTCTGCATATAAACCAAGGAAAGTCCTTTCCCTTTTGTTTTATGGAATAAGATAGAATCCCAGGCGGTGGAATTGTATGCAAGTTGAAAAGAGTCTAAGAGCTCTCAGCAGCAGACTTCCATATATACTAAAAAATACACTTGCTTCACAGCTCGTTGACCTTCAGTTATCTACACATCATGAATGTCAACATGTAAAATATAGTTCTGTCCTTTATAATTCAAGGAACATAATACATCAAAACTAGCCAACAAAACCAAGAACACAGAAGTCTAACCTCTTACCTGAGAACTTAACAATGTTCACTAATGACCGAAAACAATAATAAAAATTAGTCAAGGATGCCTTCTTTAGCCTGTGTTTGAGATGCATGTGTGATCTTGCATAACTACTGCAATGGAATCATTACTCATTCTGGTCTCCATCCCAGAAACCATATGCCATTCACAACAAAGCTAAGGCATCATAAATATAAATAAATTCTGTTAAGAGAATCAGTGAAATGTTTTCTGTCAGCAACATTAATGGCTGGATCTTGCAAAATATTTCTGTTGTATTCAATGAACATTTCGGTCTTTCAAACTCCAGTTGTTCATACAAATTGGGGGGAAACTCACTTATGTAAATATACAGCCTGCATAGATTCAGTGAGCCTCAGATTCAGAAAAGCATTGCATTCACTGGAATGTGAAAGCATCCTTAACCTTAACCATGTGCTCCTCCTTAGAAGTCAGTGAACCATAACTACATGGTTAAGAGCTTTGCTCATCTGAGAGGAGATGCCACTTCTTACATTTTCGCCAAGCCTGGGTGATGCAACAGTGCTTTTCTGAATCTGAGTCAACCATTTTATCAGAATAATTATATTAAAAAATGTCACAACAGTGATTCACATTGATGTGATCCATAAACTGCTATTCTGCAATATAAACTATAAAATTAAATTTTGTTAATATTTTAGAAGAAATCTAAAGGAAGCCCTGCATAGGAAAGATTTTAATGTTTGATATCTTACTGTGCTTTTATGGTTTTTTTGGAAGCTGCCTAGAATGCCTTGGGAAACCCAGTCAGATGGGCGGAGTACAACAACAACAACAACAGCCCCATTATCAGGATTTTTAATGGTTAAATTAATTAATACATAATTTGAATGACTTTAAGTGTGCTTCAAGTTAAATGACTAGCAGGTTTTAAATTTGTTTTCATTATTTTAAAGATAAGTACGGTAGTTCTTAAAACTGTAGTACAATTTAAAACTGTGTATCAGGCACTTCGTTTCCTCTGGCCCTTGAAAAATCTCCCATATATTCATGAAAATAACACTTAATTGAATCTCCCCCATTTGCAAAGAAGCAATCTCTAAGAACTGTTTCTTCACTTGTTGATAGGTGGCATGAATTTATTTTATTTTATAAATCTGGATGTATAGAAATAGAAAAAAAAGCCCAAGGGAAATATTTGAAGACTGCTCAGTTGACACTTCTAATTTGTTCTGCCATCTGTGACATACCTTTACTGATCTGAAAACAGTTCCCCAAAAGATCAACATAATTGTCCTTTTCACTAATAATCATGTGATTGTCCTCCTGATCTACATACATTTCAAAAACAATAATAATGCAAAACTAGTAGAAATGGCCTTGGGATAAGAGCTTTAGATCCTGCCAGAGATCTAAATCACAAGGTAATCAAATAACCTGTATGCTTTTAAGAACTCAAAAAAGGAAAACAAAATAGAATCTAATTTTGACTATGAATATCATTTCTTTTCTCATGGGGAAAGTCCAAAATTTGCTGCTTTTTGGTAGCCTAGTTTGTAATCACTGCATATAAGGGTGAATCTTTTAGACACTTCTAAATCAATTCTGAATGATAACAGGATTAGTTAGCATTATTTCCCCAACCACCAGTGATATGTTTCACAATATGACCTGCAGAATTCCATTGAGACCTAAAAGGTCTAAGATGAAGCATACATGATTTCAAAGCAATTCTCGACACAATTAACTGCCTGACCTGCAAGATGAACAAGCATATCATTTAATTAATTGCTCAGATCTTTTGAACAGTTCTATTCACTTCCTCCACTCTGTAACTGTATGGTGATGTGATATGCTGCTTCTTATGGATATGATCAAAAAGACTACACATTAAACAGCTGGACGATGGTTCAAATGGACCACATGGTAATACTGATGGTAACACCTTTCATTATTCAAAATTATGAACTCTTTTTAGATTGCATGGTTATATGGTTGGAAAAAACCAAGTAATATTATGCTTATCTTCATAAGTTTTAAAAAGAAAAGTTTTAAGAATGTAATCAGTCTAGAATTTCATCGCCAACCTTATACATACATATATATATATATATATATATATAGAGAGAGAGAGAGAGAGAGAGAGAGAGAGAGAGAGAGAGAGAGAGAGAGCGAGCGGATATATACTACAGATTATCTTTCAGTGGCTGGTTTGCACAACACAGTAAGCTAAACTATGGCTTCCAGGACTATGTGAGTGAGTGGGCTCCTCTAGAGGAGGTTGCAGCTACTCTGCTTCTTCTTGGTCTTTTTTACACCTGTGCCATGTTGAGCCAATATTAGCTTAGCGTGTCATCTGAATCCAGGCTTGTAGTGGTTTATGCACGAATGGCAGCCAGCTGACAACCATGCAATAGGACATTCCTGGCAGATAACCAGGAGTGCCTATTTCCAGTTATGGATAACTGTTGTGGGACTAGAATAGGCTTGGCAGAGTGAGCCATGTTTTGACTACTGAAATGCACTCTGTGTGGGGCTACCCAACCCAAACCTTGGGAATGGCCCTTCTTATGGTTCTGCCAATGGATGTTGCCCATTGCAAGATGCCCTGAAATAGTATAATGGTACCCCACTTGTAGAACTGAAAGTGAATCAGTTATCCTAATGACAAGAGTTTTCATAAAAAAACTTATAGAAACAGATATTCATCCAGGCTTGGAGAACATCTTGAAGTGGGTATTATTATTTTTTATACTCACTTGCCATGGTTCTCTTATTTTGCTTTTGCTAGGAGTTTAAATTTAGAGGTGGGAAGGGTTAATTTGTTTTTATGTTTCACATACAGTGGTACCTCTACTTACGAATTTAATGCGTTCCAAACGCACATTTGTAAGTCGAAAAAAAACCTGTAAGTCGAATCCCATAGGAATGCATTGGGAGAAAAAAGAAAAAAGAAGTCGAAGCACCAGACTTCCCACCAGAGCAGTACCTATTTATCTACTTGCACTTTGACGTGCTTTCAAACTGCTAGCTTGGCAGGAGCAGGGACCGAACAACGGGAGCTCACCCCGTTGTGGGGATTCGAACCGCCAACCTTCTGATCGGCAAGCCCTAGGCTCAGTGGTTTAATCCACAGCACCACCCGCGTCCCTTAAGCATATGTTAAAATTCACTTCACATTTCACAAATAATCTGAATTGAGTTTAGCTTTCTAAATAGAAACATTATATCATACCATTTTTTAATTTTTTTTTACTAAAATCATATTGCACCACCACCACTTTCTTTCTTTTTTTTTAATTGAGGATTTTCTTGGTTTACAAAGGTAATGCAGTGTCTCATAATTTTTCCATTGTTACACATCAATCTTGCTTGTTGAGACATTAGGAAGAAGGGGGGGGAAGAGGTGGGCGGGATGGAGGAGTGGGTGGGGTGGGGTGCCTATGTTTCTGTTTTCCTTGATATATGTAGGGGTTCAGTGTCAGCGTTGTTTGTGCGGCTTCTCTGTTGTTCACTTGTGCTCCTTTGTTGGTGAGAGAGGTCGGGGTTGGCGTGGGGTGTGATTGTTCATTTGTGGATGGCTGTGGTGGTCTTTGGTTTCTTGTGTGAGTGGGGTGGGTGTTTTAATTAGTTTAACCATATTGATTTGTATGCTGACGGTGGGTTTTTGTTGTTGTCTTGTTGGGCTGTGTAAGTGATGAAGGGAAACCATATTGGGGTGAAGGTGTCTTCTTCTGTTTGTCCCCACCACCACCACCACTTTCTTAATCATTAAAACTGTAATTTTTTTTGGGGGGGGAGGGGGTTGAGCTATATGACATTTCACTTCCAGCCCCGTGACTGGTCAAAACCAGTTAGACTGAAGATTACCTGAATAGACCTGACAGACTAACCTGGGTTAGTGGCTCTCAACACCTGCCCTTTTGAATGAGAAGGAATTAATTTGGGGGTAATGTAAGAAAGTGGTCAATGTGTGAAGAGGACAGACAAAGGTTCTGCCCACACTCTGGCATTCATGTGTATATTTCCATGTGTGCATTTGTGGGAGCAGTGGGTTTGGGAATTCCCAGTGCTAAACTGTAGAGCCCTGACAGTTGCTGTGTATCTCAGGTCAGAGCTCATTCAGACCTTATGCAAATCATGGTACAATGACTATAAGGTAAAATATTTCTGATAGTGCATTACAGCCCTGTTCATCCCTGTTCATCATCTAAATATGCTCCAAACAATACTTTAAAAAGGCCTGTTTCAGCACACCAAAGAATGCAGCTGCTACTAGTTGCAAGGGATCTAAATGCCTTTCTTCTGATCCAGAAAGGCCAGTGTTTATATTCCTAATTCATCCGCCCGTCTCCCTTTCACCAACAGCTTTTCAATCAAGTAATGAAGGACTGACCTCCCACACACACTGCCAAATATTATCATTGCTTCAGTGTTGTTAACATTCCGTCAGTTACTATATTCTAAAATATTTTAAAAATCAGTATGATTTCCAGCTATGATAGTTTCCCTTCAACCCTCTCCCACACCAAAGATTCAGAAATACTTGATGCTTCTGACAACTAAAGAGAAACAATAGGAAGGGCAGCTTCACTTTTAAAAAGGAAAATGAGCCTTCAAAAGTGAAACATAATACAATTATTTTCAAAAGCATGAGGTTGGGAGAGGAGCAGGGAGTTCTTTGAATGTATTTAGGGAGCTTAGGGAGCTGGGTATGTTTAGCCTGGAGAAGAGAAGGTTAAGGGGTGATATGATAACCATGTTCAAATATATAAAAGGATGTCATATAGAGGAGGGAGAAAGGTTGTTTTCTGCTGCTCCAGAGAAGCGGACACGGAGCAACGGATTCAAACTACAAGAAAGAAAATTCCACCTAAACATTAGGAAGAACTTCCTGACAGTAAGAGCTGTTCGGCAGTGGAATTTGCTGCCAAGGAGTGTGGTGGAGTCTCCTTCTTTGGAGGTCTTTAAGCAGAGGCTTGACAGCCATCTGTCAGGAATGCTTTGATGGTGTTTCCTGCTTGGCAGGGGGTTGGACTGGATGGCCCTTGTGGTCTCTTCCAACTCTATGATTCTATGATTCTATTCTATTCTATTTGAACCTGCAGTGTGGAAGAAGATTTTGTATTTAGCAGCTTGGGATCTGAACAGCAAAGTTACATATGGAGCAGCCCAAATTAACCCTCGCCCCAAATTAAAGGAAGAATGTCTCCATCTGCCCAGCATGTTCCTTCTTGTGGTTAAAACTCATGGTAGTTACATTCCAAATTCTATGAAAACTCAAAGGCTTAACTGGGAAATGTAAATTATGTGGTAACTTTGAAATCTACCTTTTCCTTAAAGAAAAATAAGAAGCTCAGGACAACACGCATGAGAGTGCTACACCATTTTACATGACAAGGCAGTTAAACCATGCCTTGTATATGCACACCCAAGACATTTCATGGATGAATGAAGATTTGAAGGCAAGTTACTTTGGTCCATGCCCAGCATGCTACTTTTAATCTCATTTATTGATACATATGTGCAAGGGTATTAATTAGCATTGGTTCGAGCACTTCCTGCAGATCTATTAAATTTAAAACAATTCCAGAACCAAAATTGTCACAGTTTGGAAGACACATGAAAGTAAGCTGTGAGCAAAGGCAAATCTAGGGGAATGCAGACGGTTTGGTTGCACTAAATGCCGAGTTTCTGGTGTGTTGCAGCAGGTGCTGAAACAATGACTCCCAACAGAAGGTGAGAGGCGGGGGGGGGGGGGGGAGACACTGGATTTTAGCATCGTACAGGGCGCTACTGAAATTTGAGACACTAAGGTCTACCACTGCTGAGAAGTAAAGAACAGAGGCAGGTCAAAGCAGCCTGTAGCCAGAAAGGCCTTGTACTGTCCTTGCTCAAACCAGCAGGCAGTGAAACAAAAAACTTCCAACCACATTGGGAGGGGCAGAAGACCTCACACAGCCACTGGGGTTCGATCATTCTTTTCTGGGGAAGGAAAGATATTAGTAATGGCCTTTGCTTAAGACACTGAGGCCCCAGCAGCTGCTTAAGAATATTGTCTTGTGACATGAACCATGCTGCCAACCATCTGGACACTTGTTCAAAACCCACAGTTCCCACACTTGGCAAATTAAGGTGAATTTTTAATACACATATATAAATTTGCATAAGCATACACCAATCGACTGGTCCTCCTGCTTCACTGTCACAATACACAGCACTATTTTGGCAAGGATGACATTACAGGCAAGAGTTCTTGATGTAATTCTGCATAATCCCTGTGCTAGGGCTTCCAGGATGTTTACTGAGATTCTGTATGTTCCAAACGTCAGTACAGGCAGGATAGAGGACAAATATTTCACCCCTGAATAAAAATGAGCGACTAGCAGTACATAACCACCATAAATATTCCAATTAGTGACAGACTGAATTTGGCAGGTGAAATAGATACTATTTCACTCTTTTCAGTGAAGTATACTACCTTGCCCATCCTGAAATATGCCATGATTTATTATCACATGGAGCTTTATGAATACAGCTGCTAAATTTGAAATATACATTAGTTCAGTTTCAGGGTTTTCTAGAAGTTTTTTTGTTTTTGTTTTACTGAGCTATAATGCTGACTAAAAATACTCAATAAACTAAGGTGACTGGCATAAGAGAAAGCAATCGATCATACTAAGGTGCTACCAGACAGTTTTTTATTTATTTATTTTGACAGCATTAGAGCAACATGGCTACCTATCTGAATGTAAAAAAGGAAAGTGTCATGTTAACTATGTGCTAGGTGGCCTGGATTTTGCAGGCTATTTGGTAAAACAGAAATTCTGGCCTGTTCTCAGTAGGGTGGAATCTACAGACCTTAATAATGTTGTGAAAATGCTTTAAAAATTGTTTTTAAAAATGCATTGAATTTGCTATAGTTCATAGTCACCATCTAATGTCACAGTTGTATATTGCCACCTTACAACACATTCAAAATGTTTTATTTGCAGCTGTATAGCTGAGTCCTGAGCCTTTTAGAGACTAAGTGCCCAAACTGCAAACCAAAACCCACTTATTTATCACAAAGTGTCAACACTTTGTGAATTGGTGCATAATTTAACCTGAATTGGTGCATAATCTGCAGTAGCTGTCACTCCTCTGACTCTTATTTAGCCCTTAAGAAAGAAGTACCTGGTTACCATATTGCATTGTATCTGGGGAATTTGTGTGAAGTCTAGGCAAGGTCTCTCAGTGTTTGTATTGAAAGAGAAGATGTGTATAGATCTTTTTGCCATTCATTAACCCAACAATTACCCATTCTAAGCACTGTTGTTTGCCTTCATGAAGGTAAGTGTAGTTAATATGTTTTGACATCACCACCATGAGACTGGGTTTGTACTCATCCAAGGGCGTACCCACCACGGGGCAAGTTAGGGCAGCTGCCCTACTCTAGAAGCAGGGCTGGTGGGCAGAGGCGGAGCACAGCCCGGCGTAGCGCGAGTTCGCCATTCCCGCCGCGCCGCGCCGCACCCTCCCTCCAGCTCCCCGGCGCGCCCTCTGGCAAGGCCAAGCGCGGCGGGGAACCAGAGAGCGCGGCGCGGCGGGCGGGAACGCTGAACTCGCGCTCCGCTGGGCTGGGCTCCGCCTCCGCCCACCAGCCCTGCTTCTAGGGAGGGGCGGAGGCGCGGAGGAGGCAGCCACAAGCTCGCGCTCCCCACACGCCTCTGGAGCTTCGTGCCGGGCGCGGGAGCCTGGGGCCGCCTCCTTGAAAGAGCTGCGAGGCGTGGAGGCAGGCACAAGCTCGCGCTCCCCGTGCGCCTCTGGAGCTTCGTGCCGGGCGCGGGAGCCTGGGGCCGCCTCCTTGAAAGCGCTGGGAGGCGCAGAGGAGGCAGGCACAAGCTCACGCTCCCTGCGCCTCTGGAGCTTCGTGCTGGGCGCGGGATCCTGGGGCCGCCTCCTTGAAACAGCTTGGAGGCACGGAGGAGGCAGCCACAAGCTTGCGCTTCCCGCACGCCTCTGGAGCTTCGTGCCGGGAGCGGGAGCCTGGGGCCGCCTCCTCGGAAGAACTGGGAGGCGCAGGCCACGTAGCCCCGCCCACATTCCCACTGTGGCCCCTCCCCTCCCACCCCTTGCCCCCCTAATTTTGATCCTGGGTACGCCCCTGTACTCATCTTCCCTGTTAGGATAAAATACTTGTTTCTGCAGCAGCCGGAGCAGCTTTTAGAGAAAATAAATTCCAACAGTGTTTTCCCCACTCTCTCGCCCAGCCCCGACCTGCCCCTATGCAGGGTGTCCGGCATGGCCCCGGGTGTGCCCTCACCCACTGCACTTGGCTGTGGTTGAGCTCAGTGAGGAAATACGCAATCAAGTGGGAGGCAATCATGGCACGGTGAGGCTGGTGGGGCCTGGAGCCCCGGAGCCAGGTGAGTGCCCTACCTGACTACCTGGTGCTGGAACAAAGTGGCTTCTTGAAGCTCACCACCAATGCCATCCTCCCCTGCCAGCTCCTGCGTGATGCGCCCTGCCCGGCTCCTCCCATTGGCCCCAGTTGGAGGGTGTGTAAAGTCTCAACCTCGCAGCAGCAGCAGGAGGAGGAAGGTGGATGCTTGGCTGCCCAAGTTGAGCTAAGGACTCAACACGCCACCCTTGCCTTCTGCCGGCTCTGTGCTGGGGCGACGGGCGCGCATGCCCACAGAGAGGGCTCTGAGTGCCCCCTCTGGCACGCATGCCATATGTTTGACACCACTGGTATAGGATTTAATCTGATGTGATAAAGCCTAATGATGAGCAGGAGACAGTACTGAAGCTTTTTATATTGTGACAAAAAGACGAAGTGGCTGGCAGCAAATAATATTGTTAGAGTTGGAGGGTAGACAATATAGCCAGTGCAACTCACAATGAAGGGCAATCTTTTTAAAATACTGGAACAGCTGCTGTAATTCTCAGACACAAATGTCATAGGGAAAAAAATCTCACTAATGAATTTACACTGCTAAATGTGGTAGAAATATTGCACATGGATTTTGGAGATATGCCAATAAAAGTACAAATCTCACCTCAAGAATAATTTAGACATGTTGCTTTACAATATGATAAATATTCTAAGCAGAGCAGCCATGTTCTACTAGCTAGCCTTCATTCATGCTTCTTTTTATAATAATATCTGGAGGTAGGAGCTTTCTGTCCTGAAAATCCTTGTGTGGGAGGCACTACAAATCCCCTTCGGAACTGTGCCAACTTCATGCAAACCCAGGGTTGTGATGTAGCACTACAAATCACCCACTGGGGGCTGAGCAATGATATTATTACATTTTACTATTATATTAACTCTATTCCTTATGACCTTCAAGCTCTGGTTTTTTAAGAAAAAGAATATATGCATTTATTATAAAACATTTGTTATTAGTAAACAATGAATCCAAAATAGCAAGAGCCAAATATTATTTTCAATACAGTATACTTTTAACAATATCTGTTTATGAACATTGTATAAGACTGTGGCCAGTTTGCTCCTTGCCTACCGTAGTCATACTGCTTTTGCACCGCCAGGAGCTAAGGCATGGTATGACTTAGCATATAATCCAAACCCAGGTTTGTGGTTTGTCTCCTTCAGACAAATCACAAGCTTTAAACTGAGAACAGACCTTGTTAAAGCTTATGGTTGTCTGGAGTGAGATAAATCACAAGCCTGAGTCTGGATGAAATTCTAAGCCAAATCATGGCTTAGCTCAAAGCGGCACAGCAGCAGCAGCAGCAGCAGAATCAAAGAAGGAGCAAATATCTTCATTGGTTTGACTTAGTGCTACATGAAAATCAGGTTTCTGTCTAAAAGGGTTTATGCTTTGAAAAAGAGCTAAGTAGAGATGGTGCAAATTTAAGCTTCCTCACATTCTTTGAGTCATTTTGTTCTAGATCCCAATCTGATATACAGAGGGAAGCTTCAATGATATATAGCATCATTATTGACAATGCCATGGGGCTCTCTAGAGTTCTTAAAGATGTATGGGGATCAGACATGGGTACTATTGCAAAAAAAAACACCACAGGACAATATCTGACATAATCCATCATTGAGAACAATCTTGATGAGAACGTAAGAAGCATCCCTCAAGGTGGTTTTAAGGTGGCACTGGATTCCATCCAGGCTTGCCCAAATAAATCAAACCTTATCTTCATTCTGCTGGTTGGATTGTGGTAATATGTGCTCATACTTTCACTCATGGAGGGAATATGTGATAGCTAGTGTGAGCATTCTGGGATAAGATATTTGAAACAATGACAAAAATGATAAACCAACCTGTAGAGCCAGACCCAGCTGTTGAACTGCTTTCCCTCAACAATCATATGGACAGACCCTTCTGCATAAGAAACAACTTACTGTATTCTTCTGTAAAGTGCAGTCCAACTCATAGTTACGCAACGTTGGAAGTTGAAAGAGGTGATTCCACTCAGCAATTGCAACATTAATGCTTGGGAAGAGGCTATCTTGGACTATCTCACGAGACACAGAAAAGCAGTGAAAAGGGTTATAAAAAGATATAATTTTGGTGATCTGTGGCTTTCTCCTTTCATATTTGTTAAAAAGAGAGAGAGGCATGTCCCTTTCTCCTGCTTCTGAAGAGTGTATGTGGAGGGGCTATGTTAACTAATACAGTGTTTCTCAACCTTTTTTGGGCCACGGCACACTTGTTCCGTGAAAAAAATCACGAGGCACACCACCTCCATACAGGGGCGTACCCAGGATCAAAACTAGGGGGGGCAAGGGGCGGGGCCAAGGCACGGGAGGGGAGGGGCCACAAAGTGGGAATGTGGGTGGGGCTACAGAGCCCAGGTGAAATCAAAATAAACAGTAAAAACTACAGCAAACTGATCACATATTTTAGGAAGGGGTCCCCAGAGTTGTTGACCTTTGGGAACTGACACCACACTTGCGTATTATACCCCAGAGGACAGGATCACACTTCAAAATGACCTTAACAGATTAGACAACTGGGCCAAAGCAAACAAGATGAATTTTAAAAAGGAGAAAAGTAAAGTACTACACTTGGGCAAAAAAAAAAATGAAAGGCGCAAATACAGGATGGGGGACACCTGGCTTGAGAGTAGTACATGTGAAAAGGATCTAGGAGTCCTGGTGGACCACAAACTTGACATGAGTCAACAGTGTGATGCAGCAGCTAATAAAGCCAATGCAATTCTGGGCTGTATCAATAGGAGTATAGCGTCTAGATCAAGGGAAGTAATAGTACCACTGTATTCTGCTCTGGTCAGACCTCACCTGGAGTACTGTGTCCAGTTTTGGGCACCACAGTTCAAGAAGGATACTGACAAGCTGGAACGTGTCCAGAAGAGGGCAACCAAAATGGTCAAAGGCTTGGAAACAATGCCTTATGAGGAATGGCTTAGGGAGCTGGGTATGTTTAGCCTGGAGAAGAGAAGGTTAAGGGGTGATATGATAGCCATGTTCAAATATATAAAAGGATATCATATAGAGGAGGGTGAAAGGTTGTTTTCTGTTGCTCCAGAGAAGCGGACACGGAGCAATGGATTAAAACTACAAGAAAGAGGATTCCACCTAAACATTAGGAAGAACTTCCTGACAGTAAGAGCTGTTCGGCAGTGGAATTTGCTGCCAAGGAGTGTGGTGGAGTCTCCTTCTTTGGATGTTTTTAAGCAGAGGCTTGACAGCCATATGTCAAGAATGCTTTGATGGCGTTTCCTGCTTGGCAGGGGGTTGGACTGGATGGCCCTTGTGGTCTCTTCCAACTATGATTCTACATCAACTAAGAATGTGTTATCCCTTTGGTTGATATTTTCCTTCGATGGTCTTGAGTATTTCTTAAGTTGTCCTATTATTTTATTTTTGCCTTTTTTACTGTAATTCAAATCTCAAATGTTTAAGATGAGTAGAAAACATTTAAATACATTAAAAAAAACCTTTTCAGTATCCAGAATATACTCTCTTTACGTGCTTGCTCAAAAGTTAAGTTCCAACTTATGTTTGAATGAGATGGAAATAAATTGTTGGTTCTGGGTCACTATCACTTTTTGAAGGTACACATTAAAAGTGGATTATACATAAAAAGTCTTTAAAAAGCCTAAGGGAATGTGTGCACACGCACATGCATATATATAACATATATATGCCACCACTCAATTCACCCTACCACTTGAGCAAGAAAAACTTAAAGAACTGTAGGTTAATTTTGAATAGGGAGCTACTACTAGCTAACTCAATCACTATAGAGCAAGTTTTCAGCCTGTTTTCCACTTCCTCACCCCAACTCCCACCAAAGCATGTAGTATGACAGTGTAGTCTGGCCCATAGGATGAGCCCTGAGTTGTTAAATATATATAATCAACCCCCAGTTTCCAAATTAAATTTTACTAAGATTACCGCTGGAAATATAAATTATGAAGGAGAAAACAGATTGGTAGCATAAAAAAGAAACAGAACACATTACTATCTATGGTAAT
Source organism: Zootoca vivipara (assembly GCF_963506605.1). Classification (NCBI taxonomy): domain Eukaryota; kingdom Metazoa; phylum Chordata; class Lepidosauria; order Squamata; family Lacertidae; genus Zootoca; species Zootoca vivipara. The sequence continues at coordinate 58,846,459 of NC_083279.1, forward strand.
ATTCCAATTCTACAGCAATTTATCTACAGCAATTTACAGCCCACTGAATTTGGCAGACTTACTTCTGAGTAGACATGTAGAGGATTGCCTAACATAGGCTACTTACAGCATAATCTTAAAAAGGATTCTCAAACTTTTTTTGTAGAAAGGAATGATCACACATGATGTTCAACAGATGATATTATTTCCTAAGAAATACTGGTAATCCCCATGTTTAACTTGTGGAATCAGGGGAGAGGATTGATGGGAAGAAGGATTTTCAAATTGGGGGGGGGGGAGGCGGACGTGAACCTGAAGCGACGGCGGCGAAGGGGAGAAAACCAGCGGCCGCCTAGAGGAGAAGAGAGAAGTCTGGGGGTGGGCGGGGGGGGAGAGAAGGGAACCAGGCTTGGATCGGGGCCTCCGCAGAGGTCTGGAGCAAAGCCCCGGCCTCCGCGAAGCCTTCCGAGGCTCCGTTGCTGCAGCGGTCTGGCAGGCGCTGAACGACTCCCGACGTTCGGGAGACCTTTGAGCACAGCCGCGCTGTGCGCATGCGCCCTGCACGGCGGCCGCCGGAGTCCACAGCCGTGCTGTGCGCATGCGCCCCGCTTTGCGCATGCGCAAAGGTCTCCCGAACGTCGGGAGCGTCAGCCCTTGCCCCTCCCACACAGCGCGGCTGTGTGGACTCCACACGGCTCGGGCGCAAGAGACTGCTGCGGGCGCCGAACTCGCGCTCCGCTGGGCTGTCCTCCGCCTCTGCCCACCAGCCCCGCCGGCAGCGCCACTCTTGCCCGCAGCTGCCCGACCGGCCCTGCCTCTAGAGTAGGGCAGCGGCCCCTCCCTGCCCCGCGGTGGGTACGCCCTTGCCTCCATAAGACATACCTCCATGCCCTGTAGAGCGAGACCACCGAGCGCCCCAGCCAGCCAGAGGGGCCTAGAACCGGCTGCTGTTGCTGCTGCTGTAGCAGCAGGGAGTGCGCGGAGCGCCCTGCAGCGCCTGGCCTCTTCTTTTTTGGGGGGGGGCTGCCCGAGGCCTGCCGCCTCAGTGCCTGGAACCGGCGGCTGCAGAGCGGAGCGCTCCGAAACGGCGAGCGCTCGGAGCGCCCTGCAGCGCCTGGCCTCTTTTCTTTTCTTTTTTGCTGCCCAAGGCCGGCGGCTGCAGAGCGGAGCGCTCCGAAGCGCCGAGCACTCGGAGCGCCCTGCAGCGCCTGGCCTCTTCTTCTTTTTTTGGGGGGGGGGCTGCCCAAGGCCGGCGGCTGCAGAGCGGAGTGCTCCAAAGTGTCGAGCGCTCGGAGCGCCCTGCAGCGCCTGGCCTCTTCTCTCTCTCTTTTTTTTGGGGGGGGCTGCCCAAGGCCGGCGGCACGTGACAAGGCAGCAAATCGCCCTTCTCGCCGTGGCATGTCGCGGCACACCAGCCAGCGTCTGGCGGCACACTAGTGTACCGCGGAACAGCGGTTGAGAAACGCTGAACTAATACTTACCTGGAGATTTTACTGACTAGTTATATGACTGGATGCAGGATATAGGATCTATTTGAGCAAAATGTTAACTGGTTATAGCCTTGGGACTGCAAGTAGGAAACAACTAGTTAAAGTGCCGTCAAGAAATGATAAAGAGCTATCAGGAAATGGCAAACTAAAAGGCCAATAGTGGGAACAGTGAAGGAAGAACAGCTAAGTAAATTATCAATTGTGGCTAGATACAGAAACTACTAATTAAAAGGCTAGTAAGTTGGATCCTCCTAACAGAGGGTCAATGTTGTGCGCGGCCCTGAAACTCTTCCCTAACCTGCTGGGGGCAGGGCTTGCCCTGCTCCAGCCGGTGGTGCCACAATACGCCACTGGCTTTGGCTAATAGGCAGCGTGGTAAGGTGGGGATTTGGAGGAATACATTTATATTCAGCAGCGCGACGTGGGGGACTCTTCTTGCTTCGTGCTGCCGATCACCTGCCCACCCACCCGTTAATTAGGTCGTGTCTGGCCTTGCTTTGGACTTCAGTTGGTTGCCAAGATTGGCTGTGGCCACTTGGTTTTTGCCTACCTCTTAGCAATCGTCACAACTTTGTGACGATTTGGTTTGGCGGTTAGGCATTGGTTTAAGGGAATGTTGGGAGGGGGGGTATGGCCATCACCTGCCCCTCCAATTAATAGGGTATTCCATTAAAGGAATCTGGGGGTCTTGATCTTGTCCGAAGCCCAGGAGGGGCTAGGGCCATGCCAGGACCCCTGGGAACCCCAGGGGTGAGCACCAGTCAATATGCATTGATAGAGCTCCCCCTGCTGGTTGTTTAACCTTCCAGGCTTCCTTCAGGGTGGGCAGGAGCTAGTTATAGTTTGATACCAATGCCTAAGCCAATACCAGTCACACTTGTATATTCAATAAAGTTGTGGCCAAAATTTGCCCATTAACCATTTAAAATTAAATTCTGTCTCCACTGTGTCTTTATTTCCATAAGGTATGGGTTTTGGGGCTCGGAGCACAACTGGGAGAAGTGGTACCTTTGTTGGTGATACATGAGGAAACATAAATTAGGCTCTTGCCTATCAGGATAGAAATTGAGGTATTAATAAATTAAGGAAGTTATATTAAATGCTTTGTAGAATGACCATTTTAACCCCACTTTAGGAAAATTGTTCTTCTATAATATCACAGCAACACTAAAAGGCTCTGATGTAGAGGTTTGTCACTCATGCTGGATGTATTTTAAATGTTTAAGGACGGCCATTCAAACAAGCTGCAATGATTTTCCCCCAGTGTTGACCACAGTACAATAATATGAACCCAGCTGGTTTTGATTGGGATATTTTAGAGTCAGAGGAATGGAAACATTGCATTTGTGTCAGAAAGACATCCTTTTCTGTAAACAATTATTTCTTTCCAAAGCTTGACAACCATGTGTGTTGCATTTGTTTTAGTCTTCTACTCTTATTGCTGTAGCAAAATGCTGAAAGTATCCTTTTCTATTTTCTTGTCACAGATTTCTTCAAAACATCATTAGAAAAAATACGAGTTTGGTTGAGGCTGGCAGCTCACTGGAAAAAAATACGTTGTTTTGGTTTTGGTCACTGTGTTTTAGAGGGAATCACATTTGAAGGAAGGTCAAAGAATACATATTAAAAAGTTAAAGGAGGGGAAAGAAAGAGCAGCAATAAAGAAAATAAAGTAATATGTTGTGGCATTATTTTTCCTTCAAACTCTACTCACAACAGAAGTTTGTCAACAGCTACAGAGGAATAACTGAAAAAGCTTATTAAACTTCGAAACTGAAACTGAGTTGGCAAAAAACCATTCAGAGTTTTGTGCTACAAAGCTCACAAACCAATCTGAATATTCAGTAAGCTTGTGATACACTTGTCCAAGTACTAGGTGAAAGGACAGGTTTAATGAAAAAACAATGTGTACCCTTGAACGTAAGTGGGCACAGCAATGAAATAAAAATGCTGTGTTTAACTGGAAAGCCACAATCCACTTAAAAAAGCTTTTTTTAAGCAAAATACACAGATACTAAATGAAGTGTATGCATGTGTGTGTGTCTGAGAGAGAGAGAAATTTTCAAGAATGTGACTCTCTGCTGTAAATTGCTACATTATAAACTCCCTTTGCACCAGAGAGAACATTGGAATGAAACTTTGGATATTATCCAGCTCGTAAACTTCTACTTTGATATTTGCTGTAATTAAAGTTGCTGCTAGAGTATGAGGATTTTTTTTTAACTCATATTGCTTATTTTACGGGTGTCTATGCATGTGAAAGGCTATATAGCCTATCACTTAATGTTCTTTGTTTGTATTTTAATCATCCACATTTTAAACTCACTAATAAATTTTTGAAAGTTCACACACTATCAAAATCTCATATAGGTATCTTTTAACGATCGTGATAGAACAACTCATACTGAAATCACAATTCATTTATTTTTTATTTCCTATTATAATCACAAATAAGAATAAAAATGGTCCAAAAAACAAACAATTACTTCACAATCTACCCAATCAAGTCCCACCATGTAACCAACCAAAGCTCTAGCTTATTAATCTAATAATTAAAATCTTTAAAATCTTTATGCACAGGGAAAATGTATACTACAGAACATTATTTTTGTTATATTTATTAAATTTGTATACTATCCTTCATCCAAAGATCCCAGGGCAATTTATGACAGAAAAATACAAAATGGGAATACAAAATACATAATAAAACAAACCAATCTTTCTCCCTCTCTCCTAGCTGAATGCCTGGTTGGAAAAGAATGTTTTTACCTTTTGGACTGCGGAGAGCAGTCCAAAAGTGGTGAGCCACCGCAATAAAGGCTTGTTCTTGTTTTTACACCCTCTGGACCACTCTTGGAAGGGGCACAGGGAGAAGGACTTCAGATGGACAGTGAGTCTGGAGAGAGAGATATCAACCCTCACTTCCTGACTCAAGTCTGCCCTGATGCTGCACCCAGTACCCAAATGTGCAGTTGGGTGAGACAACTCCATCCTGCTCACCCACCCAGGGCTCAGTGACACATACAAGATCAACCTCCTCATCCAGAATCAGAACATGGATGAAGGTGCTCTTCCTCAAAGTCGACATAGCATTCAGCAACACCAGCTGCAGATCCAAGGGCTGCCTGATAGGAGGGTCCCCCTCAGCAACTGGCATGATTATGCATGTTTTGGGCCTTGTAGACCAGCAAAATCATGCCAACCTAGCAGTTCAAAAGCACACAAAGTGCAAGTAGATAAACAGGTACTGCTCCTGCAGGAAGGTGTTTCCATGCGCTGCTCTGGTTCGCCAGAAGCGCCTTAGTCATGCTGGCCACATGACCTGGAAGCTGTCTGCCGACAAATGCCAGCTCCCTCAGCCTATAGAGCGAGATGAGCGTGCAACCCCAGAGTCGTCCGCGACTAAACCTAACGGTCAGGGTTACCTTTACCTTTTAGACTAGCAAAAATTCTCATTAGAGACTGGAGACACTGAAACACCACCACAATCATATGGAAAAGTGACCTTCACATTTCAGAAGGTCAATAAGAAGTGTGTGTTCAGCCACAGTATCACAACATACTCAGTTTCAACTTTTCCTCAAGAAACACATTTGGCTTTTGGATACTAGGCGACAACCACATGGACACATCTTACAAAATCCTTTGATAAACCTATGTTTTTCCTAATCTACAAATTTTAGAACAGTCTAGAATTTAAGTAATTAAATTAATTACACACCCATACTCTGCCCTGCATACTGGTCTTGCCCAAATTCCCTTAATAAATGGGCAGTCCTAAAGGCCAATAGGAAAGGATTTACTGGAATTCAGGAGCCAAACAAAGTACAAGTAATGCCTACCCTATGCTCAATATTCCTGTACACAAGAGGCAGGAATGCTTAGGCTTGACAGTACATAATGCCACTTTTACAAAAAAAATACCCTGTTGCATGGTTAAAAGTGCCCTTTAGAGTTAATTCGCCCTCAAGAAAGTGGTGATGAAGTGTAGTAGGACAGAACTGTGCATGCCATGAGCTAGCCTGCTGCCCCAATAGTCATACAACATAAAAGCCATTTCTGCAACAATAGTGGAATACAGCACAAGTTTAGCACTCATTTCCATATTTTTTGCAAACATTTTTTTTTCTGGACGCAAATAACTAAACTTGCATTATATGCTACTATGGTTCTAGAACAGGTTATTACATCATGAGTAAGTTCAAACATAATGAGGAACTTAACAGTTAATAAAAATAACAAAAACGGAATAAACTGCAATGTGAATTCATTCTTGATCTATTTTTTTATATTTATCTCAAGTTCTGGCATACATGCAAGTTTCCAACAACTAGTATGTTGTCTGGAAATCTTCCAGCACAAGTGATAGAAACTCTTCAGATGTACTGGGCATTTGAAAATAGACTAAACAAATAATTTAAGTTGTGAACATTTATATTTGTAAGAAAAGAAATAAACAATTCCTTTTTTATCCTGTTCAAGTTTCGTATTCAAAAAGAGGAAGGTTATAAACATCCCATAACAGATAATGAGCTGCAGAACAATCCACAACAGAAAACTGGACAGGAAACCAGCCATACAAATATGTTGTGCATGTGTGACAATACAGATGTCAAAATTCTAATATACACTTGTTTGTTTTTCCTTTGCATTATCTTTTTTTTAAAAAAAGCTATGATTTCAACTTCATGAGTACACAAAATTTGTAAGAGTTGCAATATAGTATTATATTGATGCTTTGTAAACTAAATGCACAGGTGAAAATGAAGGCAAAAGATGGTTCAGAAATGCAAACCAGAGGAACCACAGGTCAGAGACAGACAGACAGTCAGACAGACAGACAAACAAACAAGCAAATCCATCCTTCAGATGGACAAGGGAATAGGACAGAGGCTTCAAGAATCAGAGGGAGCAATCAGATAGATTGTAACAAACAAAAGCGTAGCACAAATAGCTGTTGGAAATATAGACTGAGAACAAAGAAACAGAGTAACTGTTGCTCAGATAATAGATGAAAATACTGTATATTCAAATCACTAATAGCCGCTGGGTAGCCAGAGACTTGGGGAGAGCTCAAGAGAAATAATTAAAAGGGATCAGAGAATTATGCATGTCTTATGAATCAAAAGATATTGTGCCCTAGCAAATGTAATTTCAGAACTGCGTATTCAAGTCAGGCAAGATTTGAACTAGGATTTAACTGCTCCTGGTGGTGGATTGTGATACTTGACTCTAGACGCAGAAACTTTTTGTGCAGAAGCAGCCACCACATTTTAATCACTAAAGATATTTACATGCCCCTTAGCCCAGCTCAAGTTAATTTGGGCTGATTTGGACTTATTCAAAATAAACTTGTTTAAACTCATGACTGTTTTAAACCATCACCTCAGACACTTTGTTTGTTTGTTTAAACCATATTTCAGATTTTATAACGGGTAGAAGCAATTTCTGTAATGTAAAATAATATTTAAAGTGACTCAGAATGGAACATTAAGAGGGAAAATAACCAGAAGAAATACTAATTAGTTACATTCTAATTTTCATTGCAATGATGCTAGAATGTTGAAGTAGATTAGCTTCATTGAAATCAATATTGGATTCTGCTAAGAATGCTCAAGATACAATTCAATTTCTAGGGGTTTTCTTCCATTACATTACATTACTTCTTTTTTACAATGAATAACCATATACTGTAATCAGATTTCAGAGAAGCTCTTTGCATTCTATACTACATAAATGATCAGCATTATTATTACTTCAAGTTTAATTTATAACTAAAAATCACCTGACAATACAGCACCACTTACAAATGTAATTAAATGTTCAGCTATGGCCCATTTAAAGCACATTTCTTTTCCAAATACCTTAGTATAAGAAGTATAATACAGAAACTAACAGAATAGCTACCGTAGTTTTTCCAATGGTGATATTTATAATGAAAAGAGAGTAAAAAAATAATGGCATACATTTATAAGAATGTTATTTTGACATATAAATTTATACTATATGATAAGCAGCGCAAATATATATTCTGCATGAATGCTTAGTTTAACCTTGCAAATATTTTAAAAAGCCTTAATTTAATACTCATTGACCACTGTCTTTGTCCTGTGATCAATATTAATTTCTAATGCTAGTAAATCTTTATTCTTCACCAAGGACAGTAAAATCAATGATAGCTTATTACAGAAAAACAAAAAAACAACAATGCTTTCTTGTATTTTGTGAAATAGTTATCACCCAGAATTCAGTTTCTAAAAATGCATCGCTAGGAGGCCTAGCAACACTAAACAACTATTTTGAGAAATTAGTCAGGCCTCCAACTGGAACTCTAGGGCGGGGGAGGGGGGACAACTTTAAGTGTTGTTTTGTTGTGCTATATATGTGTGTGTGTGTGTGTATATATATATATATATATATATATATATATATATATATATATATATATATATAAGCATATATATAAGCATATATATATATATATAAAAGCATTACATTGTTCTATAAGCATCAAGTCTGTTTCTCTTACATATCAGAGCCCCTTCTCATATTACATTTGTGCTCTAGACCAGGCTTCCTCAACCTCAGCCCTCCAGATATTTTGAGATTATAATTCCCACCATCCTTGACCACTGGTCCTGCTAGCTAAGGATCATGGGAGTTGTAGGCCAAAAACATCTGGAGGGCCAAGGTTGAGGAAGCGTGCTCTAGACACTGCTGCAATACAGTTCCTTGCTATTTGTCTCATGTAATATGACAGATTTTGGCTACAGTAGAGCTGCAGTTCCTTCCCATGCTGACCTTAATTCAGTTTGTGGGAATCATTGCCCTTGGCAAAGGGAGGAACTGCAGCATGGTGTCTTTCCACATAGACCAAGGCTTCTCCACACATTACCTTTAGAAAGTGGAAGGAAGCCACTCTGAAGTAGATTCCAAGTCACATGTTTAAGGGGCTAAGGCTCTCACGTTACCAGGAACACAACATAGGCAAGCACTGTGATTCATGAACAGATGAACTGAATGTTATGAAATGTCATGCAGCAGGAAATCACCCATCACAGCTGAAACCTGGATCACCACCAGGAATTTGAAAAAAGATCATGGAGGATGTATGAAATATAGTTACACACCACCCCAGTCTCTGGGCAGTGTGAGATTCCAGGGATTCCAGGCACTTACCCAGGGTTTGTGAGGCACAGCAGAGACTGTGGTGTCTTTAGGATATATGGTTTATTTACACATATATCCAACCTAAGCCTATGATGGAGGGTTTCATAGCATTAACATCCCAAAAGGGTATTGTCTTTCTTATAGCTGCAACCTTGGATTCCAACAGAAATAATACATTGTTGATGAATGCAGCTGACTCTCCAGCTTGCTGCTTTACTTTTAGGTCACATCACTGCACTCTCAACTCCCAACTCTGAGCCTGGTAACTCTGTTGAAGGTGAGGGTGCCACCCATTTGTTGTCTTCCAATGAGTCACTTAATCCCCCACCCCTCACCAGGAAACTAGTTTGGATATTCCCTGGAATTAGAAGTCTTGATAAGTTTTTACACTTGCTGGATCCAGGGATTAGAGGAGTCTGGCACACACATACCCCTGAAACTCATAACATACAATTCTTTTGGTCGTAATAGGATTATATTCCTTCTTAATTACTACCCTACACAATTTTAGGAGCTGCTGTGTACTGAATCAATCAGTACAACATGGGTGGTGCTGTGGTCTAAACTACTCAGCCTCTTGAGCTTGCCGATCAGAAGGTCGGCCGTTTGGATCCGCTTGATGGTGGTGAGCTTCTGTTGCTCTGTCCCAGCTTCTGCCAACCTAGCAGTTCGAAAGCATGCCAGTGCAAGTAGATAAATAGGTACTGCTGTGGCAGGAAGGTAAACGGTGTTTCTGTGCACTCTGGCACTTGTCACAATGTTCCATTGCGCCAGGAGCATTTTAGTTATGCTGGCCACACGACCGATAAAGCTGTTTGTGGAAAAACACTGGATTTCTCGGCCTGAAGCGAGATAAGCGCCACAACCCCATAGTTGCCTTTGACTGGACTTAACAATCCAGGGGTCCTTTACATTTACCTTTTTACTGAATCATTCTATTAGTCAATCTAGGCCAGCATTATATACTCTGACTGCAGCACTCCTTTAAGATCATAGGCAGAGATTTCTTCAACCTCACTATTCAAGATTTTTGAAATTAAATATGCAGGGATTGAACTAAGGGACTTCTTTATCAAAACAGGTGTGGCAACATTGAGCTGTGGATTATACCCACAATCACTTCTCAATCTACATGGGATTTTGTTTTTAAAATTAAATTGTGGTGTGGTAATATTGTGCTTCTTGTAGATGTCCTGAAATCTCCAGGTATAGGATACAATTTCAGCTCATGGTTGGTTCACATTGAACCCTCCCTTGGTTAATTCAACATCCAGTAGAGCACAACTGAGGTTCATGCTTGCCTACCACCACAGTAGAATGCTGGTGTGAAACAATGTTTGTGGAAACAAACATGTGTGTGTATGTGTGTCCAATCCTCATGTCTGCTGGAAAATGTATAGATACCTGTATATGTGATGGACCCATTGCATGCCAAACATAAATATCAACTGAAATTGGTTTTTGTAAACAGAGATATCTGACTGTATCACACTATCCAAACTATAATGGGAAAAATTCTCTTGCACATACAGTATATCATTTCTTTGTTAAAGCCATCTCAATTCCGTATTTTATAAAATGGTGTATCTGATAATTCAGTATTTTTGCTTTTTATTTCAATTTCTAAGAGACATTTAATCCAATCCAAAATAAATATAAATACATGTGATCTAACTTTATTGTACAGTCAGCAAATATCAGAGTTAGGCATCTACAGATCAAAGGCACATCCAGCTTAACTTCAAGTTCATTTTGTGATGTGGATCAGTACTTTTTTAAACAGACGATTTCAAAAGGCAGACGTTGTGAGAATCTTCTAGACTCTAATCACCTTGTTTCTGTGTAATCTTAATTTTTTCCATGATTTATGGAAATTGTCAACTGATTTAAGTGAAATCTAATTTATACCTACTCTAATTATGTAAGCATGGAGCCTCAAGGGATCAGGTTGGAATGTAGCTATACATCCTCTATCATCATAAATATCTTATTACTTCAAGTACAGTTAGAAATGCTGTTCTCAGCATAATAATCTTCAGAATTCCACAGCAAAAACATTATTCTCTGATGTTTGAAATTGTACTTTTGCTTGTACAGCATTTTTTGATTGCCAAAGTATTGATCCAAGTTCATATTGATTTGTTTTAAGAAAAACATATTATGTCGCAACTTAATACAGAAGAACGAAGGAGCCCAACTGGATCAAACTAATGGCTTATTTAGTCCAGGATGCTGCTTCATACAGGGACCAATCATTTGCTAATGGGAAGTCCATGAACAGGACATGAGTGCAATAGTTCTCTCCTGCTGTTGTTTTATTATTATTTATTAATTTTCTATACCGCCCCCCATCCAAATTCCGCAATAATGAACAAAAACAATACCCCCTCTCCATAGCCACAGGTTGTTTAATTAGAGAAAGTTCTGGAAGAAGAGGACTGTTTTTGCCTGGCACCTGAAAATATGCAATGAAGACACCAGGTGAACCTACCAGAATAGAGTATTGCGCAAATGGGGAGCCACCACAGAAAAGGTCCCTCTTGTAGAGGAGGTATGCGAAGCAGGCCCTCAGAAGAAGATTGCAGGGTATGCTGCCTTTGATCCTGGATGCAGTTTATACCATGATAAATAGCAGCCTTAGGACTCTAGGTCTGTAGAAAAGACACCTGCTTTGTATGGTTCAATGCATGGCAATTCAATGCATGGCAATTCCTGGTAGGGCTTCGAAAGACTCCTGCCTGAAACCCTGGAGAGTTACTCCAATCAGTGTAAGCAATATTGGGATAATTTATATAATAATAATATTAATTTATTATTTATACCCCGCACATCTGGCTGGGCTTCCCCAGCCACTCTGGGTGGCTTCCAACAAAATATTAAAATACAATAGTCTATTAAACATTAAAAGCTTCCCTAAACAGGGCTGCCTTCAGATGTCTTCTAAAAGTCTGGTAGTTGTTTTTCTCTTTGAGAGGGCGTTCCACAGGGTGAGTGCCACTACCAAGAAGGCATGGGAATACCCAGCACAGGGCAGGGGGCGCAGCTGCCCCCCTAGAAGCAGGGCTCGCGCATCCATATAGGCGAGCTAGGCAGCTGCCACAGCCTAGGACACCGTCATGGAGGGGCGCTGCCAGCCTGCCCCCCGCCCGCCGCTTGCACTATGGCCAGGGCCCCGGCGGAGCATGCAGCTGTGGGTGAGAGCGGCGCTGCCGGCGGGGCTGGTGGGCAGAAGCGGAGCACAGCCCAGCGGAGCGCGAGTTCGGCGTTCCTGCCCACCGCGCCGCGCCCTCCCTCCAGCTCCCCACCATGCCCTCCGGCAAGGTCAAGCGCGGCGGGGAACCAGAGAGCGCAACGGGAAGCTGGAGGGTGTGGTGCGGAGGGCAGGAATGCCGAACTCGCATTCCACTGGGCTGTGCTCCGCCTCCCGCCTCCCACCTCTGCCCACCAGTCCCAAGCCCCTGGCTGCATGCTGTCAGCGGAGCCCCAGCGCCTCCGACTGCACTTTCTCCACATTTGCTCCCATCCACACTCCGGCAGCGCTACGCGCAGGAGGAGAGGGCGAGGCGCCCGGCTGCCTGTCACGGCGCAGAAGCCAATTGGATTTGCAGGCTCGCCAAAGTTCCCCCTTCCCTCCTCCCCACCCTCCTCTCCTCCTCATCCACCACCTCCCACCCACTCCGATCACTGGGCCAGGAAAGCATCTCCTTCCGCGCAGCCAGGGAGACCGCGGCACCTAGGTGAGACTGGAGTCAGTTTCACCTGGGCTCCGTAGCCAAAGTTCCCCCTTCCCTCCTCCCCACCCTCCTCTCCTCCTCATCCACCACCTCCCACCCACTCCGATCACTGGGCCAGGAAAGCATCTCCTTCCGCGCAGCCAGGGAGACCGCGGCACCTAGGTGAGACTGGAGTCAGTTTCACCTGGGCTCCGTAGCCCCGCCCACGTTCCCACTTTGTGGCACCTCCCCTCCCGTGCCTTGGCCCCGCCCCTTGCCCCCCCTAGTTTTGATCCTGGGTACTCCTCTGCAAGAAGGCCCTCTGCCTAGTTCCCTGTAACTTGGCTTCTTGCAGCGAGGGAACCGCCAGAAGGCCCTCGGCGCTGGACCAAGGCCGTTTATGCTTTAAAGGTCAACACCAACACTTTGAATTGTGCTCGGAAACTTTCTCTGTATAAGGCAGCTTCCTATGTTACTCCATCAATTCTTCTAATCACTTTTAAAGCCTTCTGAACTGATGACCTTCACCTGATGCTGTGGTAGTGAATTGCACAGTTTAACGGTGTGGTGTTTGAAGAAGTACCGTACTTCTCTTTGTCTTTTCTGAATTTCCCACCATTCAGATTCACTAGAGGACCCTAATCCTCCAGTGGACATCTCTGAATTCACTTTTTTCATATCATACAGCTGTCATACCCCCTCCCCATGTTTGCATTTTTCCAAAACAAAAAAACAAACAAGCAACAATCCCCCTAGCAATGGTTCTTTCTGATGTGCACATTAATGTGACTTGGAATGTCAGCCTCAACCATTTCAGAATATATCAGTGGGAGCTGTTGCCTAGAAACACCAGTGACCAATAAAGGAAGCCTTGCTTTCATTATAGGTTGCTCAGAAACCCCTTGCCTTAGATAACAATACCAAGGTAGATCACGCTTAAGGACAGGAAATGCTACCTAAATAATTCTGCCACCATAAGGATATTTCCATTCCTAATACCAGCCTTGGATATTTATACTATTTAATGAAAAAAATGTGAGCTGTGAAGTGGGATATAAGTATCTGAAATGAAGTTGCACTTACCTACCTGCAAAATACAATATTGTGAATAATATTATGAGGCAGCTTTTGATTTGCCATATGCCAAGCATTTGTTTGCTTCCATAGCAAGTCTTGGAATCAGGCCATTGCAGAACATCACTCCATACCAATGGACTGATGCTACACCGCAAATATGTACATTTGCACCTTTTTAATGGCCACTTTATCTACTATTAGAGATACTTTAAGTGCCATAAAGGCATGCTGCATTTTGGAAGTATTTGTGCTACTGTAAGATTAAATGAAGTCTTGAGTATATGCCAAATGTGTGCTGAGTCTGCAACTAAAACTGCTGTAAGGTTTTCCATTCATGAATCATCTTTCTTTATTTGTGCTGATGCTGTTCCTTTTAGATTATGCACCTCTTCCTTTTCTGTATATTGATTTTTATTCCTAGTGAACTATGAAATTATATTCCTCTTTTTTATTTGCCTTTTTAATGCACTTATTTTGTATGAATTTATTCCTTGTGGCACTGGGAGACATGATTAATACAGTAAATTAAAATTTGTACATCCTGGCTGAGCTAGGCATTGGGTTCATGCATGTTTCATGGCGCAGCTGCATGACACAATTTCTGTACAAATGACATGGGAATAGTAATAAACTATTTTGTCCATCTTTGCAGTATACTGTTTATATCCATAATCTTAAAAATTAAAAGGCCAAAATGAGACTAAATGAAATTGTCATAAACGTGAAGCAAATTAATTAGTTTCTGAATACAAATTGTATCATACTGCTTACAAACCACTCTGTATACTTGGTTCTGACTCGAGCGTAGCCAGAATTTATGTGGGGGGGGGGCGGCGGGCAGGTCACCCACCTGACACCATCCTCTGTCTGGCTCTGTCTAGCATTTCAGAATGAAATGTCTCAACAACAGTTGTTTTAAATTACTGGTACTTTCTTTTGACCCCAAGTGTTCAGCTGGGTTGCCAGTTGTGTCGCTAGAATGCACCACAACACCATCCAAGTGACTTCAGTGAGCATTTTAATTTCAAATATTCTTATTATTTCTACTTTTAGTTAAGTATTTTTTATTTATTTACTTGATTTAAGGGGGGCTGCTGTCACCCCCTTGCCCCCCTGGCTACACCCATTGTTCTGACATTCAAAAAAGTTAGTTATATTTTATATGGATTTATTTCAAGCTAGCAGACTCAGTCCCTTCATTGTAGCCTCAAAGCATTGTGAGAAAGCAGAGGCCAAAAGAAGGTGACAGGCTAAGTGTCACACAGTGAACTTCATATCTGAGATGGGATATGAATCTGGGCTTTGGAAGGCCTCTGGAGGGCCCTGTAAGGCTCCTGCAAAAACTTGCAGGGCATTCACAAGATCTTGTGAAATCTTAGAGAGCCCACAAGATCTCAAGAGTGCTTCACAGGGCCTTCCACACAGGGCCTTGTGTGACCTTCCCAGAGCCCAGTGAGCAAGACTTGTTCAGTTACTGTTTGCAGTGGCTCAGATGCTTCTACATTGACACCTTCCTTTAGTCATGACAACATTTCACTGGTTGTTGGCAACAAACACCTACTCTTCCTTCCACTCAGAACAGAGAATGAGCAGGTGGCCTTTCTTCCCAGTGACTGTGTGTGGTGAGGGATTTATTTACTTTTGGGGAACTTTTATTGAATGCTGTTTTCCCTTGCAAATTGCTTTTATGTAAACTGTTCAGAAAGAATTATTTTATTAAGCAGTATAGAAAAATAAATATAAATAAATAATTATATGGTGAGAAACAGACCTCAGCTCTCTGGCGTGCCTCTTACAGCTACCCAATTGCCCTGAAATCTCTTTTTGGTTCTAATTATGACAGCCTCTAAAATATATTTGAGGGCACCTTATCCAGGATATTACTATACTGTTAGGGGGCTCAGGAACAGATGGTCACACCAGTATGATCCCTTCTGTTATGTGCTCAGTATAACTGAATTGCCCTTCTTTACTTAGCCTACCTCTAGTCTCATCAGTCTGTCTTCCTCCTTTTTAGAAAGAGCAACCCTGGTATTAACTATAAAAACATCATAACCTTATTCATCATCGACTGGTGTTGCTGCCTGTTTCCTAGGGTTCAGACTGCAAACATTAAAAAAACCCTCACCAATCTTCTGGTGCAACTCCAGGAACTTACAGCAGGGATTAACTTGGCCTTGGGTGTCATATAGCAAGATGAGGAAATTCATTTTCAATGCTCAATGGAGTGCAGATGTAGGGAAAGGGGAAAAGTATAAAGTTGCCCTTTGACTGTATAGTTTTATGGGTATCCAAATACAGAGAAAAACATGTGTTTGGAACAGAATCCTGCACCACATCAATTCCCTGGAACACTATAGGGGGATAAAAG
Source organism: Zootoca vivipara (assembly GCF_963506605.1). Taxonomy (NCBI): domain Eukaryota; kingdom Metazoa; phylum Chordata; class Lepidosauria; order Squamata; family Lacertidae; genus Zootoca; species Zootoca vivipara. The sequence goes on from NC_083279.1 coordinate 58,862,259, forward strand.
GGAAATCAAACAGAAGGGAGAGCGGAAGAGATTCCGCCCCTCCCTCCGGCTTTGTTACCCTGGTCACAAAATGATATATTTATACAAGAATTAAAAAAACTGGAATGTGAAGACATGCAGGCCCCTTGTTGAAGAAAGGCCTGTTTATCTCAAGAATACGGCAAATGCCGTTCAGAACCAGTTTAACTCTTTTGCGAAGATTGCTTGTAATGGCAATGAGGACAGTGGAACCTTGGAGTCTCTCTTACATAAGTAACTAGCCAGACATGTAAGAACAGTCATAAGAAGCTTTACCTTGCATTTTCTGAAAATAAAAAGCAGCATTGTATTGGTTACTATGTGCAGATGCCTACTTGCCTAATCAGACCTTGTGCCTAATTTGTGCTCAAGCTGTTTGATTTACACCAGTACACACTTGACCAAGTCTAGGATTGTACTAGCTCAAAGTAGGTTTCGTTTTTACAAAATTACAAAAGGTAAATTCACAAAGAGTACACAGCAAGCTTAGCTCATATTTTACGGCACTGAGTCACAGCCTAAGACCAATCACAGTTAAAAGGTTGGCCTGAAGTATTATTAACTGGGGATTCTTGCTTGGGTAGATGGAACATGTTTGTTTTCAACTTTCACTGAATTGTAAGTTGTCAGTACTAGCTTATAAGTCCTAGATAGTGTCTATAGGAATATTACAAAATAGGTTTTTGCATTGCTTCTATTTTCACACATATTTTTTGTAATATTTTTTCACACATTATTATTTGTAATTTTGTTATTATTAGCTGTAAAGATCAATGGCTGAAAGTAAAGGCGAGTTTCAATACTGATTGCTGACCAGGAAAATACCACCACATAGTGACTTCTTCTCACACTTATTCACCCACAATTAACTTGTCTTTTTCTGAAGGTGTTGCCATGTGATCAGATTTTAAAGTACAATTTGAAGTAGTTCGGAACATGGTTGTACCATTCACAATGTAATTAACCTATCTAATGTAGTATATTAGATCTTTAGTTTTATTGAGAGTAGAATAGAACATATAACAGGTTTTTTATTTCTTTTAAATCATTGTAGTGTGAATTGAAAGTTCCCACAAAACTGAACTTCTCTCCAAAAATTTGTCTAGAGCCCTTGTGTGTGTATAAGGTATAAGGTAGTGTTATTATGGGTAAGATGTCCTTTGGTAACCCACTGTAAAAACAAGTCATTTTTCTTTCATGAAGTCTCAAAACATTAGGTCAGAAGGGCTCATCAGATCATCTAGCTTGAACCTTGCACATGGCATGCCGCCAAATCCCAATTTAGATTAATATCTACGATTGTGAAAGGTGAGATGCAAGTGGTTGCATCTGAGTACTACCAACCTTACAGTCGAATGGTATTTTACATACAAGAGAGAAAAGAATTATTTTAGCTAGTGATTTGAGAGGGCACAAAACAGTATACATTAGAAGGTTTTCTATTTTGTTTTGCCCTGTACTTTTCAATGGATAGATGACTTTCAATAAATAAAGGGATGAAAGTGAACATTTAAATAATGATTGATGAAGTACAGCTTAAATATATATTCATGACTTACAAAACATGGGTTAGTTGCACCTGGTTCTGCTGCCTTGAATCCCAACTTTGCTTGCATGAACAGAAAATAATTCATATTTACGGAACATGGTTTTCCTGGTAAGCTCTGTAGCTCAGTAGTAGAGAAGGTCCTAAGTTCTATTCCTGGCATCTCCAGGTAGGCCTTGGAATGTTCCCTGCCTGAAACCCTGGAGAGCTTCTGCAAGTCAATGTAGACAATACTGAACTAGATGGAACAATGGTCTGAGTACAAGACAACTTCCTATGTACCCCCCCAATGTCCTCATCAGTTTCTAGAGGTGGGAGGAGAGTTGGAAATGTTGTGGGATATGTTGCCAAGGGTTGCAGATGTAGGGCAGTTGATATATTAAACACACACACACACACACACACACACACACACACACACAGCATTGAAGTAAGTATGAAAAGTAAATATTGCCTGGCTATGCCCTATTGATTTCAATGAAAAAAGTCTGGATTCAGTTTAGGAATAATCTACACTGGAGTCTAATGTGGATTTGAAGCTGCTTGTGTCTCTATTTTATTATTTTATTATTTTTTGAAGCATGCTCTCTGTGGCACAATGGGTCAGTGCATCTAGCTGTTAAGAGGAAGGTTGGTGGTTTAAGCCCACTCAGGAATGGTTGTGAGCATAATTCCTGCACTGCATGGGGTTGAACTAAACAGCCCTTGGGGTCCCTTCCAACTCTACAATTCTATCAATCTATACAACGTCATCCTCATCCCCCACTAAATTCAGATTTTCCAAATCCACAGATAATCCAAAAAGGGGAAAAAATCCAATATAAAATTGTACATTACCAGACTGTGAATGCACTGAAGCATGTTGTGAGGGTGGGCTTTCTTACATGTGTGGTGACATTTTGTTGGATGCTATTTATTGCCACACTCCCTAGCCCATATTGTTTCTATATAAGCCCAAGAAAAGGATGCAGCCTGTTCTTTTCCATGTTGTTAAAGGCAGATTTTCAGGATTTTTCTCTTTATTTTTAAAACAGCTGTTTTGTACATAACTGCTCTTGCACAAAAGAGCTGTAATTTAAATATAAATAAAATTTCCCCTTAAAGTCACAAGTGGCAGGGAAAAGGATGAAAAGAAAGCCTTTTGTGGGAGCAACCATATCCTTCCCTGGCTTTGAGCAACACACACAAACTTTCAAACTTTCACTGTTCCTTTGTGAAAATGTAGCATATTGGAAAATTTGTATTTCAATAAAATAAAATAAAGATATACGCACACAGGTAAGCAAATACCTGCATAAATGCCCACAGTGGAGCTCAGGCTTCCTGGCTTGGGGTGATACACACATACAGTATTTAAAAATTATTTTTATTGCGCTTTTGCACAAATCTGGCAGATTGGAAAACTTGAATTTAATAATAATAATAATAATAATAATAATAATAATAATAATAATAAATTTAAAGGTCTGAGCACACAGCTAAATAAATATCTGCCCACAGCCAAGACCAGGTCTATAACTTATCTTGGGTTTCAAAGTGCTAATTGAGAGGAGGGAACAAATAACTTCCACATCTACCATGTGTGCGCCCAAGCTTAAATTGATGCCAATAAGGATAGCAGCAACAAACCAATGATGTTGTCAGTAAAGCACAAATGTTTACAGCTTTCTAGACATAAGGTTTTTCACTCCAGACTGAAAATAGTGCTGTCCTTTCAGTACTGCTCATGGAAAAGTACAATTTGATATTTTCGGTACAATCTGATAATTGGCAGGATGACAAACTACCGTAATTCATTATTGGGAGAGGCCATAACAATAAGTAGATAGTTTTGTGCTTGCTATACTTGGAAGCACTATGAAATTCCAAGTCCACGTACTCAGAGGAGTTCTGAGAGATTTGGCAAGGACATAAATGCAGGCTAGTTTCCAGAATAAAGTGCTGCTACAGTGAGCAAGTGAAACAATGAATTTTAGGTTACAGCTGTTGTGTCACAAGGGAATCAAAAAGCTTTCATAAACTATGATTAGCAGAGTGGCACAGAGGCCAGGCAGAACTTTCTCCTTTGTGTTGTGTTATTTGATCTGTTACTCATTCTAAGATTCCTTTAAGGTTCCTTTTTCCCCAATTAAAGTTTTGAATTTTTGGTTATTTTTGGAATTTTATCTCTTCTGCGGGGCGGCTAGCTTCTTTGAGAATTGTGAGCTTCGGTAGTCTTGTTAAGCTTTTGCACATGAACCTTAGAAAGAGTCCGCCCCCTGAGGAAACCATTCCTGTGAAACGGGGAAGAAACTAGCCGCCCGTTGGAAGAGATAAGGACGCATAGGAAGAGATAAGAACGCATGATACATCGTAGCACTTTATTATCGGACTTGATTATCGGACTTGATTATTGCACTTTATACTGGACTTTTAAGACTTCGAACATGAAATTTTGTACACATTTTTGAATCTCTTTGTATATGTGAAGGTTGTTGGTGCATATACATTTAAATTTTTGCACTTCACTTAAATTTTTGCACTTCAAGCTACAATTCACGACGAGGGTGGCGCTGTGGGTTAAACCACAGAGCCTAGGGCTTGCCGATCAGAAGCTCCCGTTGTTCGGTCCCAGCTCCTGCCAACCTGCCACGTCAAAGTGCAAGTAGATAAATAGGTCTACAGCGGGAAGGTAAACAGTGTTTCCGTCTGCTGCTCTGGTTCACCAGAAGCGGCTTTGTCATGCTGGCCACATGACCTGGAAGCTGTATGCCGGCTCCCTTGGCCAATAACACGAGATGAGCGCCACAACCTCAGAGTAGGTCACGACTGGACCTAATGGTCAGGGGTCCCTTTACCTTGTGGTGAATTTCTACTATTCTCTCTCTCATGCTTAATTTTAAGCTGTTAAATTAGGTTAACACACTTATATTGTTTTAGTTACAGGTAGGTGTTGGTCTGGTGTAGTTGAAACAAAATATTTTTCTTCTTCTTCCAGTAGCACCTTAGAGACCAACTAAGTTTGTCACTGGTACCAATGACAAACTTAGTTGGTCTCTAAGGTGCTACTGGAATATATATAACATTGTATGGATTGATTTTCTATATATTGACATTGTTATTGTTTTTAATTGTTCTCAATATGTTGTTTAAATTGTTATTTAAGTTGTGGTAAGTTGTGAACCACTTTGGGCACAATCTCGTGGCAAAGGTGGCGTACAAATAAATAGATGATGATAATACTTCAAGAAATTGCCTTCCTAGGCTAGTTAGTGGGAGCTTCCCTATGCCAGGTGACCTCCTTCTACTTAAGGATAAACCTTTGTGTGCTTAGGCAACCAAACCCCACACGTCACATTCCTGAGGTGGTAGCTGTAGTCCCCCTCCCCTAGTTCCACTTGGTGCACAACTTTTGCATACTGTTTATTCAAAGAGAACTTGTATTCATGATACACGCCTTGACACTAGGTTAGATACTCCAGATGGGACTGCATTTGAAAACAGCTTAAGAAATTATCCAGAATGTGACAACTAGAGGCTGGGTTATGACGCCACATTCTCATGTATTCTTGAAGTTTACTAATTTGCAACCATTTACCGATGGGTTTACAATAGTAATACTGTACAGTAAAACTGGGACACTTGTTCATTTGCTATGTGTAAGACATTGTTGTAGTCAGCATAGGCCACCCTGTGTATAATCACAGCAGAATTATGAATCTATATAGCATTATCACAAACAGCTGGTGACTTTGGCAATATTTCTAACAGCACAACTAATTCATTCTCATGCTATACTTATTTCCTAGGTAACCAACATACAGCTACACAGACACACAGAACTGTGAAAAAGGCATTTACATTGTGTTACACACACATGCTAGTTATTCAGCTATTTTCAACACATCAGTATTTATTAAAGTTACAAAGATAGCAGCATGGGAATATGAGACAGGTGTTACAAGGAGATGATATATGAAATGCTGAAAATGGTGCCAATAATACAAGCTCTGTCTGCCTCTAGAGCATGTCTCATAAAAATATCTCTGCATCTCCCATATTGCACAAGATAAGGTCACTTAAGCCCCATTAAGTTTAATAGGAAAAATACAAAAGCATGAACAAGCTTCCTAAATTGATGTATAAAACACTTCCAATATGCATTCAGGGCATAACACCTATAAGGAAGGAAGCAATTCATGAAAGTTTACCTGAAGGCAGCATTTATATTTCCTACATATCTGTTTAAGATTTTTCATCCAATTCTTTTAATCCTTTCACTGCATGTCACAGAGTTCTAAAATGGAAACTTCATAATGAGAGTACCATTCTCATACACTGTACCCACTTAATGTACCCATTAAGAAGCACTAAATAACGATGCTTTTGAATTATGGTGCTGGAGGAGACTCTTGAGAGTCCCATGGACTGCAAGAAGATCAAACCTATCCATTCTTAAGGAAATCAGCCCTGAGTGCTCCCTGGAAGGACAGATCGTGAAGCTGAGGCTCCAATACTTTGCCCACCTCATGAGAAGAGAAGACTCCCTGGAAAAGACCTTGATGTTGGGAAAGATTGAGGGCACTAGGAGAAGGGGACGACAGAGGACGAGATGGTTGGACAGTGTTCTCAAAGCTACGAACATGAGTTTGACCAAACTACGGGAGGCAGTGCAAGACAGGAGTGCCTGGCATGCTATGGTCCATGGGGTCACGAAGAGTCGGACACGACTAAACGACTAAACAACAACAAAACCAATTATTTTAATAGTGGTCATTTCTAATAAACTAGCATGCTCAATGTAGTATTCACAGAATTAAAATGGAAGAATATATGTAAAGTTGTCCTGTTCAAAACCAGTTAATGGCAATATTATTTATGTTCATGTATTTTATCTCCTCAATTACAATATTTTTTAATGTAAGTAGGAGTCAAATGAAAGAGTATGTAAATGAGTTAAAATGAAAAGGGGGTTGTGTTTAAATTTCTATACATGGAATATTGTAGCTGATCAGCATCCAACTCCATTCATTGGAGTTGAATGTAGTGACACTATCTTTCTAGCCTAGCAGAAGGAACTTAGGGTTAAAGTGGCCTTTAAAACCTGTCACATAAACAAAAAGAAAGTCATCTTTGAAAGTGGCACAGCAATTAAGCAATACAGAAGCTGATAGCAGCTTGAAAGAGGCCCCAGACAAGCTAGGGAAGGAAGGCAGGGCCTTAAGCTTGAAGAATAAAACCCAACATCCTTTTCAGGGCCGGCCCAAGCCATATTGGCACCTGAGATGAACCATAAAATGGCACACACACCCCAGTGGGAATAAAGGGTGACTGAAGAGCTACATCAGGAACAAGTGGTGTGTGAGCAAGTGGGTTCTGCGGCCCCTGTGGATTCTGCTGCTTGAGGTGGTTGTCTCACTTTGCCTCATGGGTGGGTTGACCCTAATCTTCTTGCATGCAGAAAGAACCAGAAAGGAGAAGTTGGGTAAAAAATGAAAGAGATAGGAGCAGGATGTGCCAAAAGAATGATGGAAGCTCATAGGAGACAGAGAGAATCCAGATCTCCACAGCCACTAGGAATAAAGCAAGGGAGTCCCTAACCTAGGCATAGGCAAACTCGGTCCTCCAGATGTTTTGGGACTACAACTCCCGCCATCCCTAACTAACAGGACCAGTGGTCATGGATGATGGGAGTTGTAGTCCCAAAACATCTGGAGGGCCGAGTTTGCCTATGCCTGCCCTAACCTGTCTGAGAGAGGGAAAAGAAGTGTAAGGTTTGCTTCTCCCCCAATATACTTTATTCTGGTGCACTTTTCATGGAATGGAGTTGACATATAAACCCCCTTACTAGTATTGCTGTTATTCTCCTTTCTGCCCTTCTTTCTTTTTTCACGTAATTTCCTGCAGTGACACTGCTCCGCAATACTGCAGGAAAGAACATTGCTATACATGGTAGGTTGCATGGTGCCCACAGAGGGTGGGGGAGGTATGGATCTGGCACACTGGCCAGATCTAGCTGCTCACCACCCCATGTGAAGTTTTTTGCCTGCTGGATAGGCAGATCCTGTAAACTTCAAATATTGGGAAGTGGATTGTCTCCGAAAAATAAAAACAGTTTCAATTAGGAAGGTATGTTAAATGAAAATTATGCTGCTGGGCAATGCTTGCAGGATCATATATCTGATCAAAGCTAAAAAAATTTCTCATGTAAAAAGCAACCACCACTTTGTAAATAAAAATAACTTGCAAAGAGGGTTTTTTGGGTGTGGAAAGAATTAAAAATGAGATTTCCCTGTCAACACAATCCTTCCTGCTACCTATAAACTCATTCCCAGTTCATTCTATGGACAATCCTAAGATGATTTCTGCTCTTTTGGTACAATAGCAGTGAAACTATAATCTTCAAAATGTGGCACATAATAGTATTTTGATATAGCTGGTGAAAGTACTGAAATGGTCCATTATCATTTTAAGAAGCTGAGATCACAGTAATTTTTTATATCAGTTTTATTAAAACTGGGTGGTCTCAGAGCGCATTTTTTTAAATAATAAATATATATATATATACAGTGATCCATTAAACTGCAGCTCTTCCTGTGTGGAACACTGTTACAATAAACTTGCAGTTTATGGCCCTGTTTTACCACCACTCTACATACACATCAGTTTCTGTTTTAAAATCCATCGGACTTGTCAAGGATCAGAGCTTTGGCCTGTGCCTTACTGCAGAATCACATTAATGCACTATTCCCTTGTTGGAAAACCCTAGAATGGTCACTGATTCTTATCCATTGCTCTGAATGTGTACTGGGCCACCCCAAGCATACCAGTAAATAAAACTGTAACTAAACAATTTGGAGTCCAGCACTACTTCGCAAGAAAGGTTGCAGAGAAGAATGCATATTCAAACTGTAAGGCAGCGAGGGATTTCATTGAATGAATACACGGTAATGTGAATGAATATTGTTATTCATATACTAATATGTGCTTTAAAATGTTTGATCAACTTTCTATTATATATCTAGGTTCAATCTAATTTCTTGAGGATCTAAAAGCATCTGACGCAGCACCACAAAAGTCTTGGCTAGCCTATTCTGCTTGCTTGCATGCACCTGTTTACCCTGCAGCGAAATAACTTCAAAATAATCCTCTGGGAATACTGCACTATCTTTTGAAGATATTCTTTATATAGGTTGGAAGTTTCAGGGGAATCCTTGCTCCTTTGAAAACTACAAAAGAAACACAACCTGTGAAAATTCAAAGCAGCAACCAATCATCAATTTTCTACACTAGAAGACTTTATATTAAGTTTGCTTATTTCAAGGATTACAAAATTCAGCTTAAAAGTACCACTAATAGAGATTTTTTGGGGGGGTACAATTCATCAGAAAATTGTGGTCTATGTTCCAGTTGTTCTGTTGTACTGTTCCCACAGATTTCACTGAACTTTGAGAAGATTTTACACACAGTGTTCTAAATTTGTTATACAGTGGAACCTCGGTTTATGAACACTCTGCGGACCCGTCTGGAACGGATTAATCAACTTTCCATTACTTTCAAGGGGAAAGTTCGCTTCAGTTTAAGTACTCCGCAGACCGTCTGGAACAGATTAATCCACTTTCCATTACTTTCAATGGGAAAGTTCGCTTCAGTTTATGAACGCTTCAGTTTATGAACAGACTTCCGGAACCAATTGTGTTCATAAACCGAGGTACCACTGTATACAATTTTATACAATTTAGCTACCATGGCAGGTTTAAATTAATATAACATGCTAAAGTCTTATTATTATTCCAATGATTTCCATATTTTCAGATTAAACACAACACATATTCCTTTGAGTGTCACAGCAGTAATGATTTATTATCTTTTAAATCTGATATTTAAATTCACATCAAGCTTTCTACAGAAAAGAATTCTACAGTGCAGCCCTTGTGTCTGAAATGACTTCAGCATATAAACCACTCCCTTGAGAAAATGAGAGACAGAGGTTGCTCGCCAGGACAGTTTGCTAATAAAAAGAGGCTGGGGCAGCTGGCTTATTTCCCCCAGCAGGAGATGCTGGATGAGATGGATGACTCCACATAAGTCAACAATTTGGTTAACTCCACGTTGGACAGTAGTTACTGTTCACCAACGTGCAATATTGCTAATATGCATTTAACACAACAGCAGATTTGAGTTATACTCTTCAAACCAGCACTCTATAACAATTGCTCTGATTTCAGTGAAACTCATATATTTCTACTATACATAACCAACCAGATTGGTTATGAATTTTAAAGACAGGATGCATATATATGGTGTGCTTTTCAGATATACTGCCTACTGACTGCAGCACAACCCCCCCCCCCGAAAAATAATACTTTGGCTTTAATTCAGGACACACTTCCTTCCAATTGATTTCAATACTGCTCCCGACCCCTTCCAATAATGTTCATATGATGGAGATTGCTAAATTTAAACTGAAGTTCTGTGCACACTTACTTGGGAGTAAGCTCCAATGAACTCAGTGGGGCTTTTGAGTAATCAGTTGTAGTTTGCACTACGCATTTATAGTTCATTTACACAGAGATCAAAGAGCACAAAGAGAAAAGATGTAACAAAACTTACCATCTATCAACCAATCTTTCAAACAGAGATCAAAGAGCACAAACAGGGATAGTTAAATCCTGGTTCAGACCTAAACAGGACCCCCAACCAATCCCAGCCCAAAATCTCATGGAGTTTGGTGGTGACATCAACAAGAAAACAAATAAAGTAGACAAGGGATATGGAGAAGTGGTTTAAAAATCTCTCTTCCCATCCCAGCACCATGATGTGGGTGCAAATTTCCCTTTCCTACCAGACTGATCATTTGATGTTCAGGGAGGGGGGGACAGCTGAGGCTGAGGAGGGAAGACTATATATCTTCTTTGTTGGTTGGGAGTGTCTGTATGAAAGTTTAGGGTGGCCATACTTACTGCTGATCTATAAACATCATATGTTAAACAAAGCATTTGAGTCTTTTAATGTTACCTAGCCTTTTAGAGTTTTAGAAGGGCATAAACACTGGGAGGAAACAACATGGGATGTGTTAGCCAGCTATCTTTTTACTATCATCTCTATCTTCAACCAAGAAAGGCAGTAGGCGCCAACTGACCACTTGCACCTATGCTCTATCCTAGATGTCCCCCCCCATCTGCCAACTAAAGCTTATAGAGGTAGTACTCTATGGCCAATTTGCACAATACACTAAACTGTCCACAAGTGCTCTAAGCTTGCACACTTCCTCTCCTGAACAGCCCTCTTACACAGCCAAAAGGAATAACTTTAGCAGTACTTTTCTTTCCTTTTCATCGAATCCTTCCTCATCATTGTGTGCAAATCAGGGATTCCAAATTATAAAAAAATGTAGACAATTTGACAAGCCAATGTCAAGCTATGAAGCTGGCTTGTTAAATTAACCAGAGCTTGTTATAAACCGCAATCCAAGTGTGAGGTGGCAGAAAAGAGAAAAACAACTGTGGTAACTATCAAGAGAGCATTTTATGAGAAGCTTTGTGTTTCTGATATGCCTTGTTTTATCTACAGTGTTGCAAGACAATGTTTGTATATATTTACAGTTCCTCTTGCCTCATAGTCTAATGTGCTTCTAGTCAGTACTTTTTTTTCTTAAAAAAAAGTTTAGGGGGTACTCTTATTTTGACTCAATAAAACCACCATTTTATAGCTCAAATCGGGAAGAATAAATACAATAAATGGACAAAAGTACAAAGATTCACAAAATGTTTAGGGGTATGCATACCCCTGAGTCTCCCCAGAAAAAGCACTGCTTCTAGTTATTATCTGGTTTTTTTCATAATAAATGCATTGTTTAAACTACATAATAAGGTAATTCAATGATTCCTGACTCATCATCAAATCCCATTGTTTTGGGGGGGACTTTTAGCATTTAATTACAAAGCACCACAAGGAGCCTTACATGCTAAGCCACTCCAGGCTCTAGATTATCTTTTAAAAACACGAACAGAGAGGGACAGCATTGCAGCACCTGGACCACCTTATAAAGCAGTCTGAAGGACTGTGGGTTCATAGTCTAATTTGGTTCATCGTCAGATTGCAATAGGCGAGCCCACCTTGGAAGATAATTCATCTCATGAATTATGAGTCACACTGCACACATTCTAATAAAATTCACTTGTTATACTCACAAATTGCATTTCTGCTTTTAAAAGTAATATCAGATGTAGTCATAGAATCATAACTAAGTATCAGATCTGAAAGAGAGCAACATAGTTTATCCTCTTTGAAAGTCAAGGATGTCACAAACCAGAATAAATTAAGCACTTGCAATGTAGAGTCTACATGTGCTTAACTTTGCCATATAATATGGACAGTGTAGTACCTAAGTTTGTAGCAATGGGTTTCTTTGAAAATTTTAATACCAAACCCATCTTTTATTGATCAGCAGTTTCCAAAACAGACAGAATGGTACTAAAACTACCTTCGAATACATTACAAAGTTGTTTTAAAATCAAATGAATCAGTGTAGCATTTACCGTACATTTGATTTAATGATTTGTTTGGGGTTGCCAAAATGTTCCACAGCTGCTTTAATAATTGCAGATGTTGCCTGAATGCAAAAAGGGTTCTATAGTCACTTGTATGAGAATGCTGTTTTTAACATATCACCTAGTGCTGCTGCAGCAGAATGGTTCAATTTTATGCCTATTCACTACTGAATTCATCCACAGAACATATTATTGATGGATTGTATTTTATGCCACCATGGTTATAAAATGCTACAGGGACAATTATATAACTGTTTTCTTAAACTCACAAGTTTTCGGAAGTTGAACACAATTCTTTTGTTATCATAATCTCCAGTGGGCATATGTAAAGTGAATATATCATGGTGTGAAACTGGATACATCTGACTTTGCCTGTCTAACTTGTGACTCACACGGTGCCTCTCATGTCTCACAACTGAACTTCTGGGAAACAGCTGTGGGTCCCACACTGAAACTAAGAACATTTGAGCTCTGCTGATTTATATTAATTCCTGGGAGAACAATGACATGAAAAATGAACACCACTTGTAAACAAAGATACTATTTCTCTAAGTGCTAAAATTATATATATTTCAAATATACTGAATTAGTTACCACACGCCTTACACTGCATTAGAGACAGGGAGTAAGCAACATGTGTGATTTCTCTGGATTCCATACACAGAGTGAGCCAACTGCTCCTTTGAGCCACTATTTTTAACCTTTCTCACATTATAAATCATTGCTATAGTCTGAGTGGAATCACACACTGTTCATCAGTGAATAACTGAGTAAGCCTAGGTAATTTTTTTCAGGAGTGTTTCAGTAACAGGCTGCCAGATATACAATAGTGCATCATGTTGCTTCAGTGAGCTGTGTTATTGCAAGTAGCCAAATAGTTTCCCTTAAAGAAGACTTGCACAAGCTATAGGCAATGAGATGGATTCAGGCTAAGTTAGCCAAACTCAGGTATCACTTAAATCTATGCAGAAAGTTAATAATGACTTAAGTTCAATTTATTTCAATGGGAAGGACTGTATCCAATCCTAAAAGTGTTGCACCAGCACCCTGTTTTTATCTATGTTATTTTATTTTATCTACTAAATTTGTATATTGTCCTATACTTGTAGATCTCATGTTGGTTCACAACATAAAATTACAATATAAAAACCACAAGATACGTAATAAAAATAACGCAACCAAAATGAAAACAAAGCAAACCAATAATCTCCTCTCTCACAACACAGTTAAAATGGCATTGGATGTCAATCAGCCAAAGGCCTGGTTGAAAAGGAACGCTTTCACCTTTGCCACACAGGGATCACCAACTTGACACCCGGAGGCACCTGTAAGAGCTTCCAGTGGTGCCCTTGGGCAGGTGGCCCCAGTCTCTAAGCTTTCCTTTTTTAAAATGTAACTTCCTGGCCCTCCTATAATGTTATGGGGCAAGATATACTGGTGCCTTCTAGGTACTCATTTCTGTGAAATGAGAATGGTGTGTCTACCTTCCAGGAACATCAACGGTGTGTGTGCTTGACCAAGACCCTTGTTAAGCACTGTAAATGAATATTCAAACCATGGCCAAAGATTGACCAGAAACCTGGGTGGTTCTGGTCAAACAGATTTGGACAGCATCAACCGCAGATAACTGTAATGGTTAAGGCTATTTCCCTGTCTCTCCAGCCTCTCCATACAGGTGGGTCTCACTGGTTTCTGCCTATACATGCTCTGCAGAGACAGGGCTTCTTTCAGCAAACTAAAGCATGGTTGCACTGTACCATAGGAGACAACTCCTATTATTTTATTTTATTTTTTGAATTTATATATTGCCCTATACCCTCAGGTCTCCTAGAGGCTGTGGGGGCCAGGTTCCCACAAATAAAATATTTGAGGTGGCCGGGCCCCCACAAAGTTGATGGGCATTCCCACCCAAATGGTGTGTGTGCACTGAGTCATGTGATCAATTAAGTGTGGCTTACCTGGCCCCCACAATATTTGATTCAAGTTGGCACCCCTGCACTGTACGTTTGGCTAAGGCAACAAAGCAGTTAGCAGCAATCATAGCTAAGTGTGATGTCTGCACTAGGCCATATTTGAAAAGAGATTGGGAATCTCCATTTCTCCCTCAATGAAAAGTTCTGCCCCCCTCCTTGTTTCACCTGTTTCCAACTGCCTGATTTCACTGAAAAGGTTCCACGTGGAACTGTTGTCTCAGTGCTTATACACATACTTGCAATACTTATAATCTATCACAACAGATTATTTGAAAGAAAACAACATTTTCTATTGTAGAAAAAGAAGCATTTAGGTACACTCACTTTGAAATGTTAAAATTAATTTTGAAAGCAAAGTCTTATAGTGCAAATTAAATTACTGCCAACATTTAAGCTGCAGGCGTGTTTTCTCAAGCAATCTTTATGTGCTTTGTTTTAATAAATTATTTTAATAACATTATAAAGTCCTCCTGAGCAATTACGTACATTTGAAACACATGTTCCATAAATGCCATGGGAAAATCTTCATGTAAGCGTGAGAAGACTTTGTGAGGGGAGCTTAATGTGCACATCAGCTGTACACCTCTCTGGAAATTTCCAGCTCATCCATACAGTTTATTAAAATAGACTCTAATAGAAAGTTGGCATTAATTGCATCCTTTCAAACTTTAAATGAGCACCATATTTAACAAACAAGAGTCTCTACAAACCTGGAAGATTCCCCTCCCCCGAAAAGCTGCAATCTGAACAATAGAAGGGAAATACCAGCACTTTCTATTGTATTTCAATAAATTAAAAACACATTGGTGGAGATTTCTTCACTAACACAGTAAAACATTAAGTTTAAATTTTAATCCTATTCTACTGATTCATAGGAGTAAGGCACACTGCATGGCACTGTGAATGCTAAAGGCATGAAAATCTGAAATATCCCTTCAGGATCTCCCACACTGAGGATTTATGTTTTGCCATCTGAAATGAACTGGAGATAACATGGTTCTACGCTGCTAGTGCCAGTTCCTTTAGCTATTGCCCTTTCATTTCTTTCCACGTTATCTAATATTTTTTTGTCCTTTATGCAAATCAGATTTCGCAAGAATGGATTGTTGAAGGATAAATAAAGGCTTCCATCAGCAGAGTGGGGAGGAATTTAATTTTTGCAGCTTTTTCCTTTCTCCTGCAGCATCCACCAAGATCACCTCCTACACTGTTTTGAAAGGTTCCCCAACTCTCCAGAGCAGAGTTTGCAAGTGTGCAGAGCTTCAGGGTGCAGGAAGAATGGTTGAAAATGATGTGTCTCATCTTCCACTTAGAACACTAGAGCAAAGAGCCTCTGTCAGTGAAGAAACACCCTTAGATACAGGACTATGTACATTAACTGTTTATTTTTAAATATTAAAGTTTTAAAATTATTTAACAGAATCACTGGCTGGCGGAAGAAGTTGGCTGCATCTTGGGAGGGACCTGTAACGCAGTGAAAGAGCACATGTTTGGCATATGGAAGGTTTTATTTTGAGGTTCAATCCATGTCAAGATAGGGTTGGGAAAGTTCCTGTCTGAAATCCTCATCAGTATGTTGCTAACACCCAGCTCCCAGCCAGCCAGAGTAGACAATAGATGGTCCAGTGGCTTGACTCTATAAAGCAGCTTCCTATATTAGATGATTTATTTACAAGTTTCCACAGAATAATACAAATGACTTCTATTTCACAAATCTTTATAGAGTAGTTCACAACTATTCTTTATCACACCCACCTAAATTCAGAGAAAGAAAATTTTGCAAATATTGTATATAGACCAGCAGGACAGGTTAGTAACGACTATCGTAACTCCTTCTGATTTCAACACCACTAGAACATTGTCCTTGGCTTGGGGCATTTGATTATAGAGTAGATTCAAGAAAACTAGACTGAGCTCATGGTGGGAGTGGAGGGAAAGCTATATGCTGATACCCAAAGGCTGTTTGTATTATGACTGTTGATTTATTTCTTCTTCAGATTTTCTTATAGCCTCTTGCATCCTTTCTATGGATAAAAAAACTCTTCCTGGAGATCATCTGAAGTTGCATGAAGGTTTGCTGCCATAAGGTTAAACAGCATCCTAATGCAGTATAAATGCAAAAGTTCTTTTAGCATGTACATGAGCCTCTTGGAACCTGGACTTAGTATGTATTGTCAATAGTGGATGGATGGTGGAGCAGCAGTGCTCACCTGGCCTCCTGACAATAGAGTGGCAGCTGCCACTCTATAACACTCTATAACAAATAACATTGTTATTTAATGTATATTGAATAAATGAAAGAATGGGATGTGCTTGCAAAGTTATATTTATATTAAATCCTGCTTAACCCAACAGCATAATTTTAATATTAATTTCTATATCACTTTCTCTAGGGGAAGGGAGGGCAGAAGGCATGTGGCTGTAATTCTGGTGAATTTTAAGACATGTCTGTGTGTAAAATTTAGTGCTGTGTTTCATTACTAATTTCCAATTAATATGAGAATTTTTAAATTTTATTTACAGCAGTTCACTTGACTTATTTGTTCTGGCACAGGACAAGCACCAGCCTGCAAAAGCCTGACATTCAGAAGCATTGTGGCTAATTGAATTCTTAACCCCTGAGCTTTAGAAACCTACTTGAAAGCCGCAAAACGGTGTGACCCAAATGGTGTGATAGTGCTTATTTTAGGTTTATACAGAATGCTATTTGACTATCTGTGTAGGTGGCAATTATTACGGTATAGTGGAATACCTCTGGGAAGTGAAAGGAAACAAAAACCTTTTCATACCCTCTCACTTATAAATCACAGCTAATGTCCATTATTGCACTAAAATGCTGATTTATTTTCAAGCAGTTTTATTTTCCCCTCATTGCACACGTGCAATCCTCATTAAGCATCACACAATGCTGTGTGTGAGTTTCAAGGGGCAAATAAATCTAAATCTATGCAGCATCCTTAACTAAACATTCCAGAGTGATTCCTACCATCTTCATATATTTTATTCTCCTTTAGTTAAAAAAATGCAGCATTTTTGATACTTTCGTATGATCTGTTTGCTCTGTCTACTACAAAATGATTCCCCCCATGATATAAATCAGTTTTTTCAGGGTTATGAAAGTTGTCAATTCACAGTTTTTGATCTGTCTAAAGTTAGGATTTAATGTTTTAATATTTTAAAAAACAATACCTATTTCTAAACTGCTTAATAATTAAAAAAATTGTGAGTTGTGTACAGACAGTACAAATCAACAGAAAAATAGTAAAGCAATATTGTTAAAAAGAGAGAAAAAATGAAATTCAGTAATACCAGGGTTCAATTTTGTGGCTTACGAACTGCTTCTGCAAAAAAATATGTCTTTACAATAAATCTTAAACAAATATTTATTTATATAATTATAATATGTGCTTCTATAAAAATATTTCATGTTGGATACAGCATATGAGAATAAAATAGGCATAAAACTGTAGGGTAACCAGACCCATACAACCAGCATGATTGAGTCTAATTAATGCAAGAAGGGGTTAATACCATAAAGTAAGCTGTCCTGCCAGGCGTAGCCTATGTCACACACGCACATTCCATTGAAGGTTCCACTGGGGCTGAAGAGCACTCCCCAATCATCTCTCTCTGAAAACAACCCGCCCAGTAGGACTGGAACCACTGAAAAGCGGTGTCACCCACCCCTAACTCAGACAGCTGCTTCAGAAGGATACCATAGTTGATTTATCAAAAGTTGCTAAGAGGTTGAGGAAAATTCACAAGGACACATTTGCCCTGTCTCTGTCCCAACAGTTCATCATACAGGGAGACACAAGCAATTTCTGTGCCAAAACTGGGCCTAAATACTGATTGAAATGGATGTAGAAAACTTGTTTCCTCCAAGAGCACCTGCATCTGGCTCATACTCACTCACTCACTCAAGAACCTTCTTCAAGAAGGGGAAATTGGCAATGGGCTGGTAATCACTTACATTTTCCCCAAATCTACAAAGGATTTCTTGAGTAGTTTTACCACTGCCTCCATCAAGCAGGCAGGGTGTACACCACTTGGAGATTTAAAAAATATTAAGCAGTTTAGAAATCTTTTAAATGAATAATAAAATAAAATATTGGATATAGGCTTTCACAAGCTTTCTGGAGTATCCCTTCTGATAATCATATTTTAAATCGAACATGTTTGGCAAATTGAAACCTATTCTGACTTTCACATGCATCTGTGAGGCATCAAAAGTTCTCTGACCAGCTATATTGTCATTATAGAGGGCATGACATGAAGGCACCACATCAGTGCTTATAGTAGACATTAAGAAACATTTATACAACAGTTAGCATTATTGGCATTGTAAATTTTGATGCCAGGTTCATTTTATGTAGATTTAAAACCACAAGGCCAAGTGATCCCATCTAGAGGGAAATTAAATTGTCCCTAAATGTAGGTACTTTTAGAAACTATGTGGACGAGACAGTTCTATGACAATCAGATAAAGATTGAAATAATAAATTAAACATAAACCACAAATCCCAATTGTCTATGATCTAATGGTCACTAAGGGACCTTCAAGAATCTTAACATCTGGTGCAAAGGAGCAAAATGAAACTGGTGAATTTGAACTACTAATTTATCTGGAGTTAGCATGTAAATGGCAAAATAATTATGCTGGCCTTTCACCTCCAAAGACATCAGGTTGCATCTGGCTAAGGTCATAGGAAATGAGAAAATCACATTTGCCAAAACTATACCACAACAGAATGCATCAGAGAGCAGTATTTTTAACTAAAAGTATTTAAAGCTAAACAAGAAATATTACTATTTTTTCATATTTTCCACCAAGGCAGATAAGAGGACTAACTGTTAAATCATGGAAAAGCATTGTATGACAAATGGGACTCTTCAGTGCACTTTCCACATATCCCCTTTGAAATGAAAATTGCTATGCTTGAAAGCACAAAGTTGCAATTTAGAAAACTGATGCCACAGCATACACAAATAATGACCTCCAAACCAATAAAAATGTAAATCCAAATTTAATGGGAAATTAAATATACTAGGAAATTAACATTAGATCAACAATTTGATCTTGCATACAATATAATTTGTTTCACTCTTGAGATATTGCAAAGCAGGAATTTTGCATTGGATTCAGAAACATATTAATGTTTTCACAATGGTGACCAAAAACTTTCAAGATAAGGATGTTGTCTGGGTTTGTATTAATGCATAAATCCAACAGGCCAAATTTATGCATATTTATTTGGGTAATTCCATTTATTTCAACAAGTGCTCACAAATAAGTGTATATAAAACGGAAGCTAAAGTGCTGCACATTCTGTGAAGCTTCAAATGCCTTTATTAAACATTTGTGTTAATTTGTTTGCTAGCTGGGTTAAAATGCCAGGAAAAGACTTCTAAGACTGACACTCTTAACTCCAACTCAGACCTTTGAAGGTAAAATTATAGCACAATTGTAAAGTGTCCCCAAATTTCAGCCACTTACTATTTATAATTTTCTTTCCACACACACACACACACACACACACACACACACACACACGAAAGCAAACTGAATTTGACATGTGGAGTGTTTTGTCCCAGCCAATGTAACACGTTGGGCAAGGATGGCCCAAAACATTTTGGCACCTGAGGCCAAATGTCCTGCTACCACCCCTACCTACATGGGGTGTGTATGAGGCTCTGCAAGGGATTCCTCTCAAGCAAAACCCTTGCAAAGCCTTGCTGCTAGGCAGGGGCAAACTCTGTAAGGGCATCTGGAACACCTCATTCTTGTTGACTCAGAGGGGTATAGAGAGACCATCGAACTCAGGACGCAAGGGAGAAACTTGCTAAGAGGAAAGCACACTTGGCAGATCCACACCTTGATCAACTCCCACCCCAAAACCAATGTCCCCAGTGTGGAAGGATGTGTGGTTCCAGAATTGCCCTCCACAGTCACTTACTTGACTCATTGTTTATGGAAGACAATCTGTGTCCAGGGCAGCTGTTTATCAGCTCCATCTGGTATGCAAGCTGAGACCCTATCCGCCCGCGGACTGTCTTGCCATAGTGGTGCATGCTCTAGTTATCTCTCGCTTGGACTTCTGCAATACATTCTATGTGGGGCTACCTTTGAAAGTGACCTGGAAACTACAACTAATCCAGAATGCAACAGCTAGACTGGTGACTGGGAGTGGCCGCTGAGACCACATAACACCGGTCTTGAAAGACCTACATTGGCTCCCAGTATATTTCCAAGCACAATTCAAAGTTTTAAAACCCTAAATGGCCTTGGTGCAGTATACCTGAATGAGCATCTCCACCCCCATCATTCTGCCCGGACACAGCGACCCACTGCCGAGGGCCTTCTGGCGGTTCCCTCGCTGTGAGAAGCCAAGTTACAGGGAACCAGGCAGAGGGCCTTCTCAGTAGTGGCACCCGCCCTGTGGAACACCCTCCCACCAGATGTCAAAGAGGAAAAAACTACCAGACTTTTAGAAGACATCTGAAGGCAGCTCTGTTTAGGGAAGCTTTTAATTTTAATAGACTACTGTATTTTAATATTCTGTTGGAAGCCGCCCAGAGTGGCTGGAGAAACCCAGCCAGATGGGTGGTGTATAAATAAATTATTATTATTATTATTATTATTATTATTATTATTATTACTCAGCTACGAGTGATCACCAAAGAAGAAGAGACTATTAGCAATGCTGTACAGTGGAGTCCTGTGCCACTCTGCCGCTACTGAACCCTCCCTTACCTGGGTTGTTTCCCTGGTGGGGTCAAAAAAGATTGGGAGGGGGTGCCTGCGGGGGCACCACCTCTAGTGTTTCCATTGCTTGAGGCAGCTGCTTCACTCTGCCTCATAGATAGGCCAGCTATGATATTGGGGAATGTTTTTCCAGGAAAAAATGATCCAGTGATGTAGATTTAAGTGCTAAGGCAGCGTTTTCTTTTTGAAAAACCAAACCGGGGCAGTGGGGGGGAATCTACTGATTTTTGTCACTGAGGAGCTTTTCTATCCAGTCATGTTAAATGCATTGGGACTCTAAAAAACAAAACAAAACAAAACAAAACCCGACCCAGAGAAGCAGATTTCTTCCGATACTTCTGATATCACATGCTTGTTTTGCTTTTGTGGTATTTTACTATTCAAAGAACATTGAAAGACAACTTGGGATAGGGGAGAAAAATTCCTTAAGATATTTTTGTTAGGTTCTTTATTGGTCTATGTTAGTGTTAAAATGTATTCTGATAAAGTCTTTTATTTAAGGATAGCTTAATTTAGTAATAAAGGAATTATATTACAGATCACAAGCAACTTCTACAGATTTCGTTGTTGTTCTTTTTTAAAAGTTAAATGAATAGATTATTTTGTTTCTTTTAAACTATTCCTGTACAACTGAGCCTTCATAAGTAAAATTCTTGCAAACAACTTTTAGAAATATATTGACAGTAAGTAGTTTTTACTTGAACATTGTATAGGGGAACTAAAATATGCATAGGTTTTTATAAACTAAAACAGATATGCTAACAGAAAGAGCTACACTGTATTGCCCAGGAATTCAGAATGTGGCTTAAGGGACCTTTAACGGCTTACAATAAAACCATTCATTTTTTTAAATTGCGGAATGCTGTTCGTGGAGAATATGTTTCTCCTCCTATTATAGCTCCTGTTTGAGGTATTTTGTAATATCTATCAGCTAGTACCAGAAGCACCAAAGATACAAGGATGAGTAAAAGGAGAGACACCTTTTGTGCAAATTTTCAGCAGCACTGGAATAACGTCCACCCCACAAAGCTCTTGATTTGGGAGTGACTGCTTTCAAAAGGTGTCAAAAGTGATTACGCATTCAAGAAGTGTTACTCTTATTCATAAATTATTATATATTTTTTGCATCGGGCTACATCATCACTTAGCCAAATCCAGCTGGTTTTATAGTTTTGTGGTGGCATCCCATTCACCAAGAAACCCAATTTTCTGAGATTGCCCAAGTGACTCACCTGGGATGAAGATGAAAATGAAAAGGGGAAAAATTGTGCCAAAGCAGCAGATAACAAGAGAAGAAGGCTTGCAGCAGGGGTAGGGGAGTGAATATTCTCAATATTTAGTATAATGGCCCAGGATGCAGACATTTGATTACATGGAGAATGGGAAACACTGGATTGAGGAAACAAGAAATATTAACAATGTCAATAAAAACTGTTAAAGCAATAATTCAAAACACTTAAAAGATAATCAACATTAATAGCAAAATATTAAAACAGTATAAAGAAGGCATCTGCCTGATGTCAGCAGACAGGGAGTTCTAAAATGTAGGTGCTGCCACACTAAAATAACTGGTCAAAAACTGTTAAGGGCTATATATACCAATTACACCTTGAACTGGCCCAGTAACAGTTGGCCACCAGGGCAGAGGTGCTATATGCTGACAGTCTCACTCCTGCCAGAAACTGGAATTCAGCATACTGCACTAATGGCCAGAGTGCATTGCAGTAGTCATCTAAGACATCAATGTCCGAACTACCGCTACTGAATACAGACTCTGAAGCAACCCCATAGGCCTCAGGGGTTAACTGAGAATCCTCAGACAATCACTTCAGTTGGTGATTTTCACTACTGTTGTTGGATGTTGTGGATTTTTAGGTTGCTTTTCATTTGATTTCATTTCTTCTCCTTTCTTCTCTTTTTTTGGATATTGTTTCATTGTGCAGTTACTGTATGGAGGTCCATTGCAATTGAAAGGTGGGATATAAGTAACTAAATGAAGAAAGCCCAAATTAAGAACTTGCATACCAAAATTCAATGCATAGATCTGCACATTTGAAGATCACTTTACAAATTTATTTGATAAACTCCAGAATTTTTGAAACAAATCAGCTGAATCTCACCACTTCCAAAATAGTAACATCCCATGGCAATGAAACTAGAAAACCAGTACAGAAATACGTTTTATATTGCTTCAATATTATCTCTGAAATAAAGGAGAACAACAACATCACACATATTTCAGAAAAAAGTAGACACTAAACTTCTTGCCACTGAGGCAGTGATTAGAACCTTGGAGAGACAACAAGGCCATCTTTGGGAAAAGAAAGCCCTTGCTTACAAAAATTAATGAGCCACTCTGAACAAAAAGGTCTTTCTTTGACTCAGTTCCTTGTCATAACCTTCATTCTGGGTAGAAGTGCATTGCTGCTGGCTGCTTTTGCTGATTAATTCTCCTTGGCAAGTGATATAATCTGAAATGGCAAAGAGGCTGAATATTGTGCTGCTAAACTCTGTAGTGTTATTATAAGAAATTTTTATGGGTTTCTGGGCTTGTGTCACTATATCAGAGAATTTATTTCCCTCTTGTAACTGCATTTTTATCTCTTGGAAACTAATAGTTCCTCTTAGATTTATTTTACGGAGCAAGTCACTACTGAGGGAGTTTTGGTCATGGAAAAATAAGACTGCGCTCAACAAAATGAAGTATTAAATTTTAAGAAATGTGTTTTAAGAAAACAAAATAAAGACTCAGAGAAGAAGAAAGCTTGGTCTAGGACCTAACACCATGATGTTCATATGACCCCATCACATATTTGAGGGGGCCATGAAAGCAAGTTCTGGTTCCACCATCCAAGCACCTAGTGGCCACTCTTCTGATTGCGGATTTGGAGGATGGCAAAATAGGTCCTATACACATAGCAATATGTCAGCTATGAACAAGGCAATCATTTGAAGTACTTCATCTCAATTACTTCAAGCACCAAAGCTCAAAATAGGTTCCTCTCACAAACAGGGCCATAAGATAATCAGACTATTTTTATATTATTTTTTAAAATGTCAATACCATCCTTCATCCAAGGAGCACAGGGCAGTTTACAATATAAAAACACAAAAAATGCACACATTAATAACAAAAACAATCACACACACACCCAGTTTAAAAGGCCATAGATAGCTAAAGGTCTGGGAGAAGAGAAATGTTTTTGTCTAATGCCTAAACATATGTAACAAAGGCACCAGTCAAGTCTCCCTGGAGAGAGCATTACACAAGCGGGGAGCCACCACAGAAAAGGCCCATTCTCACATTGCCACCCTCCAGGCCTCTCACAGAGGAGACACACAAAGAAGGCTAAATCAGCGCAACGCATTTATGCAGCTCAACTAACATCATTCTATGAAGTGGCAGAAAATATATATGCGCAATGGGATCTGTCTGATTTTACCTGGAGTAGGAGACAACAAATTCAGGGTCAACACTGAGAAATCTCTCCCATGTTACATCACTTTCCTTCAAGAAAGCAGAAAAAGCAAAAATGACAGTACCTCCCTTTTTTATGGTTTCAGAAAAATTGCAAATGCCAGCAGCAACCTGAGCAGATCTCCAGGTGTTTCCAACAAAACGACTCATTCTAGCAGCATTCTGGGAAAGAAACATGGTGGTGGAAGCTGGGTGTTTTCCTCAGGCTGCTGTTGTGGCATATACCATGGATGATTATGAATGACCATTTCCTCTCCAAATTATAGTAAGTCATTGGTAAAAAATCAGTAAAAATATTGGATCAACTGCATTTAACAGATCATGTCATTTACAACCACTGGAAAATATTTAGCCGTAAAGACTTTTAGCTTTTAAAAACTATTTGTGAGTCAGTGTCTCAAGGTGTAAATCACTTTAATTTTAGGAACGGGAGGAATAGCTATATTAATTGTTCTCTAAAGTAGTATAGAGTAACATCTGTTTCATGGAAAATCAAACCACAAGTATGTACTATGGCTATATTTCCAGACGTTTTAAAGATAGAATCAATGCAGTTGTTTGTTTTTAAAACTGGCTGGGAACTAGAGAGATGGCTGATTTTTCCTTCCTGCAGCAGCCCCTTGCACTCATGGGGTGCTGTTCTGGAGGGCTCCCAACCTCGGGGTAAGAAGGGCTGTTGCCAGAAGAGAAAACTGAAAAGCCCTAATGCAATACTTTGAGTCATTGCCAGTGAGAACAACAACCAAAGCACTTATTCTCTATATCTGGTTATTAGAGTACAGAATCACTAATCTTAAATCACCTACTTTTGTTGCTACTTTAATTCCCTTTATAGTAAAATTCCCACTTTTGTTTTTAAAGTCCAACTTGGACAGCTATTTTAGTTGTCTACAGTGGTCTTTCAGTATTTTGCATTATGCAACTTCATACGCATCTTAAAAATAGGCTATTCAGATGTGGTTATAAAGTTAATCTTGGAACTAATAACACTGTATCTGTCTGCGCCAGCACACTTCTGGTAAAATCTTTCAACATTGTCTCTTTTTGCTTTTTCCTATTCAGGATACTCTGCGAAAATACTTGTTTCCTCCTGCTGTCATTAATTGGCTATTCTATATATTTGTAGTATGATGCCTAATTTCTGTATAAATGACAACTTTTAAAATAACATTAACTTTATTAACTGAGCCTGGCAAAATAGTAATAGCAATAATTGATCACCAAACAAGTAGGCATGTGAAAATGTCAGAAAAATGTAATGAATTTACAAAAAAAGCTATTTTGGAGAATAAGTGACATACATTAACATATTAGCAAAATCCTTAATAAAAGTAGGATGAAAAGATTTGCAAAATGGGAAAGACTCTTGCCTGAAACCCGACAGATATGCTTTCCTTAACGTAAGACTTGAGACTTCAGGTGAACCTGAAGATTTAAGGCCATGGAAAAAAGCTTTTAATTACTTGATGCACATGCAATAATTATTTTAATGTATAGATGTTACAGAAATTGGAAGGGGACACACAACAAGATACATACTATCATAAAAAAACATCAATATGCTGAACATGATGTCTGATACTTGTAGAATTCTCAGAAGATCAAGCTAGATTTTCACAGAAATAAATCCATGTCCAGATGAAGAAGAGACATGAGTTCCAGCACTTTCAGAGTATCCTCTAAGATGATTTGCTACTATTTTTTATGATTATGTCATTTTCAAACAGCCTGGAATGGCAAAATACTCTAGTTGCTTTTTCAGCATTTTAAAACAGATTAATCTGCTCACAACACTTAAAGGAAAACTAAATCATGCACAGTCTACAATGTAATTGTAAAACATCAAGAGAATTACTCAATTAAATATTTGCACATACTGCAGTTGAGAAATGTATAACCCGTCAGTAATTCATTTGTTTGTTTTTCAAATTTATTCTTAAACATTTGTGAGAAATGTTTCTGATGTTCAGGAAACTCGAATAGACTAGGTGGCATGTCAAGAGACTAGCATTACCAAACACTAAAAATCCCTTCTATATATGCCAATGAAGTTCCCTCAGATTCAGAGGCTAAAAGTTCATCTCAAATATGAGCTAACATCCTATAATTCTGGAACTGAAATCTGACTGGGATTTCCTCCCCAACTATATAGATAGATAGACTATCTATCTAGATAGACTAAAGGTAAAGGTAAAGGGACCCCTGACCATTAGGTCCAGTTGTGACTGACTCTGGGGTTGCGCGCTCATCTCACATTATTGGCCGAGGGAGCCGGCGTATAGCTTCCAGGTCATGTGGCCAGCATGACAAAGCCGCTTCTGGCAAACCAGAGCAGCACATGGAAACACCGTTTACCTTCCCGCTGTAGCGGTTCCTATTTATCTACTTGCATTTTGACGTGCTTTCGAACTGCTAGGTTGGCAGGAGCTGGGACCAAGCTACGGGAGCTCACCCCGTCGCAGGGATTCGAACCGCCGACCTTCTGATCAGCAAGCCCTAGGCTCTGTGGTTTAACCCACAGCGCCACCTGGGTCCCTTGCATAGATAGACTACAGTTTCCCAAATGGCCTCTTTGACTCCCTTTCAACACATGTGATGAAATTTGGGGCAATATTTTGGTATACAGTCCTTCCCCGCTGTTTTCAAAAGTGAATCACGGTGGATCAGAAGACTGCATAGAGGCTGATGACATGTCAAATGATCTCCTTTGTCATGTCACACCACATCAAAAAGCCACACTTCCGTAGTGCAACAAGTAATGCAGTATAAAAAGAATGTTAGAAACTGGGACAGAAGCACCAGGAAAATTAAGATCCTAGTTGTCTGAATGCAAAAATCCCTTTTTCTGAATACACCAATGGTCTAACACTGCACCAGAAGTGCAACTTTTGTTAATTGAAAAAAATAATTCTTAAGATGCTACATCACACCTTTACCTGATATACCGTAATATGAATGTACAAGTGAATGGGGTTAATTAAATAATTTTTTCTGTGCTATTCAAAGAGCCATATTCTGGTCAGGAGAATCTTGTTGTGTTGAAAGTCTAGCAAACATGACTTTATCCTTAGCCAACCTCTGCTTTAATTAGTTTCTTGCTGCTGAATAAGAATGACTACGAACTGCTGTGTTTGCACATCATGCCTACATTAGATATTCTGACTGCTCAGTGTGAGATTACAGTCTTATGTATGGCAAATGCTTCTTCATCACAAGAATGAATAGCTATAAAGTCATTTGGGAGTAGCTGAACCATTCTATAAATCTAAGGTTCGATTATTTTGCTCTCCAAAATTTGGGGGATTTTATAAGTATTTTAAGAATTGCTGGCAAAGGGTTTATCTTAAGTTGCAGCTTCATTAAGATTGCACATATCTTTTAGGGGATAAAAGTCTATCACACAGGCACTTTAAACGCAAATCTCAACTAGAGGCTAAAATACATTCATACTCAGTATTCATCTTATTACAGCAGGGCAGTATTATTAAACTACTACATTTACTATGAATTTTGCATACATTTTGTCAACAGAGGTGCCAGCAGACATTTAGATTTTTGCCTTCCTAAAACAAATTTCTTATTATAACTGGTGAAACCTTATCCCAATGTTAGTTATATTGTTTAATTCTGACTTTTAGGCATTGAGTGCTGAACTGAACGTTCTTAGAAGTCTTCCCTTCAGACCATCCTGCTCAACACAGACATGGTGGTGCTGGTGCTGGCAGTGTTGGAATCATTGGTGGCCGAGCTGGCACCTGCAGCATCACAACCTCTGCACACTGTTTGCTGATGCACACATGAAAACATGTATAGTGTTTTTATGCATCACGTTTTGAATTCTGTTGCAACTGTGGCTCAAGGTGTGATTAGTTTTCAAAAACCTGAAATGCACAAGCGTGGCTAATAGAAAGCCTTTTCTGCACTTGCTGTAGATTGAGGCATTCTGTAAGTGGGACATTACAGTGTGGTCCACATTTATCAAATTCCCTTAGGGGCAGGTGCTAATCATGCACAGTAGCAGTGTCCAGAAGAATGAAATACATTGCATGTAGCTGCTTGAATGGCATGGATCCATGGGCCAGGTTGTAAGAATCGATAGCTTACTTGATTTTTGGAACCATATCATAATTTTGAAGAAAACAGTAGCATATGTTGTATGCACAAGTAAATATCATGGTTTCAATACAGCCCACAATTCCACATCCCTGAATTCAATAGGACCTATGTGCATATGACCTACAGATTGGATTGCAGACCATGAAAAATTGAAATCCAATAATCACAGTATGTTCCATACATAGGGATTGAGCCACACAAAGTTTATGTGGTTTGGTTTACAGGACAAACCCATCCTTTGATTCCTTCAATTTTTAGCCAAATCATGTGTCCTTATCATTCTGAAATGGTAGCTGGGGAGGTAGACAAAAACAGTGAAGGAAAAAGCTACTGAAAAGACATTAAATTTACTAGTTTTTCTACCATCTGCATAAATTTTCATAACTGCTTCCAGGCTGTTTTCTTCTTTAGTGTGGTTGCTAAGTTTCTGAAATGTTTATGTGAATGCCTGAATTTATTGTAACTTCAATTTTACATGAAAATGAATATAATTAGAACAGGGCAAAGACAAACCTGTCTAGTCCTTAATATTAGCTTCAGAGGTCCTGCCCATTGACCCACCATTAAGATTTGTAAAATTGGTGAGCGGTAGACTTAACACCTATTAGAAATCCCAGACTAGATGTTTTATGCAATGAAGTAGCTTTGTTTCAGTTTTAGTTTATACATAACTAGTTGTGTTTCCCTCTCCAAAGTTAAAAGAAAACAGCTGCAGAATTCTGGAAACCAGTTCTTCAGGCCTTATCCAAGTTTCTCAAACTTACTCAAATAAATTCCCCATCTGTAATAAATAGACCATAATATTGCAGCAATATGATTAATTAGCTATTGTGTCTAATTTAGATGGAGGAGCATAAAATTGGTAAATTCAAGTATTTATGATGCCTTTCCATGTGGAAAGAATAGTATCTTTGTTTTCTGAGGAATAGATATCTCATGTTGTTACTGAATTATGTGCAACTTAGTTCCATTTGGTAAAGAGCAAAATGGAACATATGTTGAGTGCTAAATTATTTGGCTTACAGTTTTACCATTCTGTATATGCTAAATGTTTTGATATATGTGTTAATAGAAAGAAGGTGGAGAATATAAAACAATGGCAAGAAGAAGAAGAAGAAGAAGTGGCTCTCAACAAAATACCAACACAACATCAAACATTAAAAACTTCCCTATACAGGTCTGCCTTCAGAGGTCTTCTAAAAGTGAAATAGTTCCCCCACCTCCACAGGGAGAGTGTGAGTACTGAGAAGGCACTTGTTCCCTGTAACTTCACTTCTCGCATTGAGGGAACTGCCAGAAGGCCCTGGGAGCTAAATCTTAGTGTCTGGGCTGAACGATGACGGTGGAGACACTCGTCCAGGGCCATGGCCATTTAGGGCTTTAAAGTTAGCACCAACACTTTGTATTCTGCTCTGAAACATACTGGAAACCAATGCAAATATTTTAGGACTAGTGTTATATGGTCCCAATGGCTTCTCCCAGTTGCCAGTCTAGCTGCCGCATTCTGGATTAGTTGAAGTTTCCAAGTGACCTTCAAAGGTAGCTCATGTAAAGCACATTGCAGTATTCCAAGCAGGAGATAACAAGAGAATATAACACTCTGGTGAGATAGAGTCCTTTAGTAGCACAGTTACATTCAGGACTAGGGAGTCTCTGACACCTGCCTGCCCCCTGTCCCCCAGAAACAGTACTACTGTCTTGTCATGATTCAACCTCAATCTGTTAACCACCATCCATCTTCCAACCACCTCCAGACAGTCACACAGGTTGTTCACCGTCCTCATTGGTTATGAGTTAAATGAGAGGTGAATCTGGGTAGAATCCACATACTAGTGAACATCCAGCCCAACCCCCCTGAATATATTTCCTAGCGGCTTCATGTAGGTGTTGAAAAGCATGGGGGAGAGGACTGAGTCCTGAAGCACCACACAAGTGAGTGCCTAGGAGTCCAAACACGCATCCCCCAGCACGACTTTCTGGACACGACCCAGGAGGAAGGAACGGAGCCACTGCATAACAGTGCTCCCAGCTCCCAATCCCATGGTTGATGGTATCAAAAGCCTGTGAGAGATCCAGCGGAACCAGGAAGAAGCTTTCCCCCCTGTCCCTAGCCTGCTGGAGATCGTCAACCAGTGGACCAAGGCAGTTTCAATCCTATGATGGGGCCTGAATCCAAATTGGAAGGGATCCAAATTCATCCCCCAGACATGCCTGGAATTGTTCAGACACCTGCTCAATCACCTTGCTCAGGAATGGGAAGTTTTGGATTAGGCAATAATTGGCCATAATGGCTGGGTCCAAAGATGGATACCATGTGTGTGAGAGACAGTGTCAGTTCTCAAATTAGAGCATGGTTCCCAGTGATAAAAGCAGTGAATTGTGGGTTTGTCCTGCTATATTTTTAAATACATAATTGCTAAGAAAATGAATATTACACAAATAGAAAAAGGGGTATAGGCCAGCATACAAAGACACAATATATGGCAAGGAAAGTACAACGAATGTATTCATCACAATGTACCTGCTGTTACAAGGCATACAGTACATGCAAGTGGTAAATATTTTTGGTGGCACAATTCGAAGAATGCTTTAATTGAAACCAAAGCCAGTGCTGATGTCGGAAAATAGTGGCTTTATGTTTCAAAGCATTTAATGTGGTCTGGTGCCATTGTAATTTATTGTATGCAGGCAAATGTTATAGATCTTTAAGGACTAGGAGAGGGGAATATAGATCTCGTATTAAGAATGCTGTGACAAGTGCCCCTCTGGTGGAACATTATCTCCAGAAAAAGCAAAGTGACACTGACATACAATTTTTTTTGCCATTTGGCGACTTAAGTCTGACCCATACAATAGAAAAGGTACTCTTGAGAAAAGAAATTGTTTATTCATATTCTTAATACAATACAATCACGCCACATAGATTGAATACAGCTTTTGATTTGGGCTGTTTCTTGTAGAAACCCTTAGTGTTTCACAATTTCTACTCATAAATGTCCACTAGTGGACTTCCTCTCTGCTCTGCTAGCCAGCACACAACAGTTGCCTTTACTTGTACCCAATGTGAGACCTTGTTAACTTCACAGGGTGAGTCAGCCTGCTCATGGTATGGAAAAGTTTACACTATATTGTTTGGGTTGCTACCATTTTATTTGATATTGTCAGCTGAAGGAGTCGTCTCTCTTCAAAACTGGGATCATCAGGCTTCAGTCCTGTTTGCTACAGCTGCTCCACCACTCCCAATAATTCCTTTGTGTTGGAGATAATAAAAACCACTGGGCATGAGGCACACCTCCGCCCGCAGATGAGCCACAGCTTGACCACCAGGCGTGAGGCACACCTCTGCCCACAGGCAAGCCACAGCTGTCTGAATGCCGTGCCCTCGATGTAACCTTTTGCTTTATTAGTAGTCTGCCGTGCCCTATCTATGACCATTGTCTCATTTCGGTTAAACATTGTTCAAGGGGAAAGTGATGCTGTGGAAGCAGGTGCCAAAATAACTTTGTACCACCCCACGACCTCATGATTGGAGGATGTGTAAAGGGCACAGTCCAAAATGTATCTGACTGGTTTTGCATATTGTGATAATAAAAGGAGCCTCTGCCGAGCTAGCAATCAGCTTGCTTATGCACAGCTCACCTGCAACAACTCCTGTCATGTCTCCTTCACTTCATCTACCATTAATTGTAATATTGTACTTATTTTGATGATTCTGGAGTACTTCTTGGATGTACTGTATGTTGGAGATTCATTCCCCATGTCTGCAGTCGTGGGATTGTTGTCTAACACATGACGGTGTATGTTTTTTTTCCCACAGAGTAGGAAGTGACAGAGACAGAATGTTTGTGTTGCTGTGTTCCGTGAAGTGGGACTATTGTCCTTTGTTCTTTCTCTTTGCTGTCTGATGCTAGAGAAAGAGGGAGCCATGTTGCAGTGCTCCATGTGTGTTTATATGTAAATAGAATAGATTAGCCAAATGCTGAATTGCTGAGGTCAGTTATGCAAACTGTGAACACTCTGTGGATCCCTGAGTGTGCTGATGTCTGTTGGCATCAGTCACTGTGATGTTCGGGCTGGAGAAAGCTTTTGAAGCTCCCAAACAATCGACCAGGAGGGAGAGAACATGCCATTCAGGCATGTGTCTCTGCCAGGGTCCTACTCATGTGTAAGATGACTCCTAACACTGTATGCCTTGTAACAGAGGGTACATAATGACAAATACATTCATTGTATAGTACTTTGCTTGCCATATATTGTGTCTTTATATGTGGCCCGAACCCTTGGTTTTTCCCCCTATTTGTGTATGTTCCTGTACAGTGGGTTCTTTATTTTTGTGCAAGAAAATGAATAAGGCTTAGCCTGCACCATATATATGAAGCGTACAGCATACCAAAAGCAGCATGTCAGTTCAAAAACACCTATCGAAAGACTTAGCATGGTATATGAAGGGAAAACTTTGTCAGTAGCTAACATTTTTTTATATAAAAAAACCATGGGGATAGATGCAAAAACTGTTGAACTTCAGCTTTGACACCTGCCTTGCAATATTTCTTTAACACTTCATATCAAAACAGTCTCTGAAATACAACAGGCACTCCTGGGAGGATATCTGACAAAAACAGGCTGAAGTCTGCATGAAACCATACAATAGCTTCTTTGGTGGTTGCTGCAGTTTTCACATTGTGCACATAATTATGGTATTCAAAAGAGGTTGCTATAACCACCGACCAGCTGATTGGTCATTACAGCAACCTCGGAAGGCGCAGTTTCAGGGAGTGAATCTTCCAAGAGGCCCCCTGTAACCATCCATCTACTGATCGTCAGTTTCAGGGAGTCCATTTGATGTCTCTGCAGATAGGAATATGAGCATAAAAGCACAACAATTTTCCCTCTTCAGAAAAGGCAGTTT
This sequence comes from Zootoca vivipara, assembly GCF_963506605.1. Lineage (NCBI taxonomy): Eukaryota > Metazoa > Chordata > Lepidosauria > Squamata > Lacertidae > Zootoca > Zootoca vivipara. The sequence continues at coordinate 58,895,597 of NC_083279.1, forward strand.
GTATTCAAAGTGCTTTCTCCAGTGCTTTGAATGCAAACTGTTTCCTCTGGGGAGGAAAAAAGAGCTCTATTTAAAAATGCTCTATTTAAAAATGGGCCACTTTCTTCCCTTTTGTCAGTAAGCAGATTGTATTCAAAATAGCATTCTTTTTTATTTCCACGGAAAGCAGTTTGCGGTCAAAGTTATGAAAGAAGTGAATACAAGCTGCTTCCTCTTGCCCCCTCAACTGCATTCCCCTAGTACAGCCAATCCCAACTAATTGTTGGAGCTTCAGTTGTGCAGGGTTCTCTTCAAGCACCACCAACAAGACAGTCCTTGGTACTTGAAGCCCTGACAATCAGCTGATAGTCTGGACTTCAAAATGCCTTGCAAAATACTCTGAAAGTCAGTGGTACCTGAATAACGCTTTTTGGCTCAGCTGCGACTTTATTTGTCCCATTACTGCACCAGGAGTAGGGCAGATGAGTGTAGCTTGGTCAAAATATCCTGGCAGGCCTAATTAGGCCCACAGGTTTGAGGTTCCCCAACCTTGCTGTAAAGAGTCTATCCCATATCCTTCATTAAGGGTGTGTTGTATAAAAATAAATGCTAAAATATTTACCACCGTTATACATTATGCTAATGTTAGAACATTGTAAGAAGCTAAGCATGCTTTGCAAAATTGCAAAACTGTTTCGGCTCCATGCACTTTTATAACAAGGACTGGATATAAATGAAGCAATCCAATAAATGTTCCATTGGATGAACTTTGTTTACTGTATTGCAACTCAACAGCAGAACAGAATGGAAATAGTACAAGCCAATATTAAGGATGGTGCCCTGCAAACCATTTGTTGCATTAAATAGCCGTAATTCAGTTGGACAAGATGATTGGGAAACCTTGGATAAAAACCAGATAAAATATTTGCAAATGCACAATGTAATATATAATACTGGCCTTGCGTACTTCTCTCACATTAAAATTGAAAGTACTTCAGTACTTTGAAAAAACCAGAAGCCTTTTTACTTGGTATAGTTGGGGATGAAATCCCAAGAAAATATGTCAATTTTTTTATGTATGCTACTACGGCAGCAAGGATTCTAATTGCGAAATACTGGAAGAAAAATGAACTGCCTACTGTAGAAGAATGGCAAATGAAGATGATGGACTTTATGGAACTCGCGGAACTGACAGGAAAACTCCGGGACTAAGCAGATGAGATGATGGAGGAAGATTGGAAGAAATTCAAACTATATTTAGGGACATATTTTAGAACATAAAAAACTGAGCATCTATGGGAATAACTTGTTAAGGCATTAGGGAAGAACAAGATGGGAGGAAAAAAGATAAATGAACTAAATTTAAAGGACTGAGGTAAAAAGGGAAGGAATAATAATATGATGATTAATATTTGAAGCAATGAATAAGAAACTGCTAAAGATGAATTGAAAAGGAAAATCAGTTAGAAGGGGAAGCACGAGAAACAATGGTTGTAAGAGTTGAATTAAGTCAATATTTGTTTAAATGTATTTTTTCCCATGTTTCTTTATTTGTATTGTATTTTTTCTTGTTATTTTTTTCTCTTTAATATCTGTTTTATGTGTGATGTTGATGTGTATATAAAACCAATAAAATCATTTTTTTTTAAAAAAAGTACTTCAGTCTACTGATTTTGTTAAATTTGTAGTTTGTCAGTTCTCTACACAGTAATGTCTAAGCCTCACATAACCTGTGAGACAAGTTACGTTGGGAAAGTGACTTGTTCTATGCCATCTGGTGAGATCCAATGAACAAGCCCAACACCCTAATCCATACTCTGTCTAGTCACATGACACATTCCACATTAGCACTATCAACAATACCAACAATATCAACACTGTGCCATTAACTTATAATATATTCACACTAAAACTTACCACATTTTTACAAATTTTGCAAGTGTGCACCTAACAGTGTGGACACATATAACATGTCATTTTAGGCAAACTGAATTGTAAAGCAAAATAAAATGTTCTATCTGCAGCCTACTGAATCTTAGATTCTGATTTTACATGCCGGTTTATTTTTTATGAAACAGTAGTCTTTGTTCATTAGGAAGGCAAGGGACCACATCTGTTTCTCATTAAGTACCTTGTTCATCTTGTAGCATATTTTGCCCCTGTCAAGGACTCTCTTGAACAGTGATGAGTTCCAAAACTAAAGATTGTGTGAATTTTCTGGACCACCTTGAATTGGATCCAGCACTATTAGCAAGTGTCACAGCAGGGAAACGGCCCCTTTCTGACAGCTGCGCTGGTCAACTTCCTTCAGGTAATTTGGAACAATATCAAAGAGAATAGATGTATTCCACAGCATTTGTCAGAAGTCAGAACAAACCCTTTCTCTCTCCATAATTTTGTGTATGCACGTCTTCTTTCATCTCTACCAACCCCTCTCCAAAATGGTTGTCCCACACTTAAAGGGCTAACTGGCTAGACTGGCTTTGTCATCTGCCTGCCACTGCTTAAGCCAGAGCTTCCCGTGTGCTGCCATGGTCCTCACTAAGAATTGTAAGGCATCCACTGATGCATCAGCCATGTGAACTAAGGTCTTGGGAAGCTTTGTATTCCCTGTTGGTTATGAGTGGCCTCAGGTGGGGACCTATTTCAGAAGGGACTGGGCCCAGATGTAGGCTCTTCTGGCCAATAAGGAGGTTGCTGCTGAAGCCCTAATGGCCATGCTGAAGCTTCTTATCTTATCAATTAAAAAAATAGTGTGGTATAAGCAAATTTTTATTTTGAAACTGTGGCCCAGAGAAAAAAGTTTGAGAATCAGTGGACTAGACTGTAACTATCATTAAGAAGTGATATGCTGATTCAAGACTATTCATAAACTTTGGACCATTCAGTTTCCTGACCTTCTTAAGGATGTATACATCTGACAACAGATAACAGAGAGCCTTCCAGCTAGCATGCACCAGGCAGAATGTGCATGGGTCTACTTCACATATGGATACCATTATATCCCCAAGGACAGTCAATGCTCATCAGAGGATCTGATGAAATTAGTCCAAACTATGTGGAAATGGCTTTGCTTCAAATAAATATATTTCCCCCTAAACCAGCCACCAAGTTGAGTCGATTCCAAGCAATTTTGTTTGCAAAACAGGTGGCAAAATTAATTGTAGTGGGCAGAAGATAATTCAGTCTCTAGAGAAAGACAGCCTGGATTCACAAGGCCATTAATCACCTGGAATAGCTATGCTTGATGGCACTTTCATCTGAAATGGCAGAAGAGAAGACGCCTTGGCTGTCGCAGAAAACACTCTTTTAAATGCTCTTCCCCACAATCACTAAGCTTCAATAGGAGTCAAATACCGTACTACCTGTGATGTAGTGATTTATCATCCCTCTCAGATTCAATAAAAAGTAAGGTGTGTGTGAAATAGCACAGTGAAGTATTAGATAATTCACTGGAGCCACTGTGTCCATTTGTTGGTCAATCTACTATTCTACAAAGGTCATTGTAAAAGCAGCCATCCAACTTTGAGGGGAAATCCCCAGAATTCTGTAATCCACTAATGTCTGTGTATCTTTGAGGACAACCAGCCCACAAAGGTAAAAAGGTAAAGGTAAAGGGCCCCTGGATGGTAACAGTCAATAATTCATCCCCCAATTATTGGAATATGTCTGTGGAAGCTGCAAGTCCTGAGTTAGTTTGAAAGAAGAAGCAAGTTCAGTAATGCTTCTAGAAGTCAGTCACAAAAAGCATGTGGTTGGCGAAAAATCCATACTGGCCAAATCCAATGAAGTGTGATTTTCAGTACTAATCTTAGACTGAAATTGGACATTTCTCTGATTTTTGCAAGGCAGTTTCCCATATTCAAGTGGAGGCTTTGGTGTTTGCTCCTGAGGCTTAGCAGACTGATTCTTGCTACTTTCCAGTTCCAGTACCTTCTATCGCCAAGAGGACTAACTAGTCCTTCCTATCATTCCTTGAACCACTGGTGGTACCAAAACTTATACTTCGGTCGGTAAATTGAAGTTGATCAGGACTGTCAGTGGAATTTAAGGGAAAGGATTCCCCCCCTCCAAGAAATTCCCATCTGGGCAACCTTCTCAAGCCACAGGACAGTGGTGGCCAGAGGACCAAAGGCAAAAGTGAACAAAGCAAAAAATTAGAAAATACCTTTGTACAGTAGACTAATTTCTACACAAACACTCTCTCACACCCACTATATCCTCATTTTCAGGATGCCAAGAGGCATCACCTGAGTTCAAGACACATTCCAGGTAGGCAAAAATACTCAAGGAGCTGTTGTGGTGTGGGAGCAGTGGGGGTGTAGCTGAGGTGGGGTGGTGGCCTGGGGAGAGCCCCAAAGGCCAGACACAAATGCCTGGGGAGGGGGGTAGATTTGTAATTTAGGAGTGGTGACTGTCTCTGTCTGTCTGTCTGTCTGTCTGTCTGTCTGTCTGTCTGTCTGTCTGTCTGTCTGTCTACACACACAGAGCCCATAGAAGACATGGTGACTACAGGCTTAAAGTTAGCAGACTGGGAGACTGGCTTTTCTGGGGGCATCTGATTTGACTGAATTGTCACATTTACTTTGTTGCTCTTTTCACTGGCAACCTCTCTCTTTTTTTTCTTACCTCATTTTCCAGTGTACATAATCGCATTGAATAAAGGACAGCTGGCAAGAGCTCTACACTGGTCTATGACAAACTATACAGATCTGTAGGGAATGAAGCTTGAGTGTTGTGCCTCTCAGACCAATATACTACACAATCTGCTCTCACATTCTCTCTCCACTGTTGAAATGAAGTGAGTTCATGAAAATGATGAAAATGCTGCCCTATAAAGTATAAAAGACAATGGTGCTTCTCCAGATATCCAAAGGGTAAGAAAACGTCTTCTTTCTTTTTTCCAAATTTGTAACTGCATTCTCAGAGTTGTGGTAGTATAAAATTGTGTAGTTAAAAAGATAATTAATAAAAGGTTCTGACACCACTGGAAGAAAGGGCGAGCACCCAGTTGCCCATGAAAAGTACCAAGTGCATTTATTTAAAACAAAATAAAAAAAATCCTTCTAGTAGCACCTTAGAGACCAACTAAGTTTGTCATTGGTATGAACTTTTGTGAAGAAGTGTGCATGCACACGAAAGCTCATACCAATGACAAACTTAGTTGGTCTCTAAGGTGCTACTGGAAGGATTTTTTTAAATTTTGTTTCGACTACGGCAGACCAACACGGTTACCTACCTGTAACTATATTTATTTAAAATAAATAAATAACCCCACACTGCACCCCAAGTTGGGATTTGAACAATGGAAGATCCTAATCCCCCCATACATTATGTAGTTAACTCACTGAATATTTGGCACCATTATGTTTACTTTGTAATCTCTGATATGCTGAAATCGCACAATGAAGAAAAAGAAACCTTAAAAGTTGAGCTGAAGCAGAAGCACATCACAGCTGTGAACAGGTTAAAAATGAAACTAAAGTAGGTTTTCTCACACCATTCTGTATGCCCCTTTCCAAGAATCAAAATTACTGAAAATTTGGTACAACACACATGAAATTAAAATGCTCAAGTTATGGGGATAACAAACCTCAGTATTAGACTTGAAGATGCTTTTAAATTTTGGATTTCCAAACACTTCTATGGAAAAAATGGTGACAATGCTCCACCGAGTTAAATATGTATTGTCTAATTGCAACTGAAATTTATGGAATAAAAACACCAGTAGCTTGAAACAGAGAGAAAGAGAGGGAGGGAGGGAGTAGGGACAATTACAAAAATTAACAAAAACCCTTTATGAATCAAGGTGTGATGATTCACTGACCAAAGGGTTTCCCCCCCCCCCCCCCGGTAAGGAAGTTTTTTTCCTTAGGAAGGTCGTGAAAGCACTTCAGTGATTATGAATGCACAATATGGCAATATAGTGCATGCAGTAAGAAGGTCTCTTGCCCACGTCTGTTTGTTTAAGGTGTTATAGACTAAAAAGCAATATTTTCAGGGACATCTTGAGATTTGTCAAGAATTCCTACCACATTCAGAGTTTTACGGTCACATGGCCGCAGCATGAAACTCACTTACGTAAGTCAATAGATTCTTTTAAAACCATTGATAGTAGTCCTTCAGGGACTTTACTAAGGTTAAAAGTCTAGCCATATATTCTTTTGCCTGAGCAAATATTATTTAATACTACTTGGAATTAAGCAGACACCAAGAGACAATTAACCATTAGAAACTGGCAGTGACATTCTGGAACACGTGCTTGCATGTATGTATTGTTGCAAACTCTTTAGATTTTGCAATCTAAAGAACAGCTATGATTTTAATGGCAAACTCTTTTGCATCTGCCAGCTGGCAGCTGTAAATATAAGTGCTGACACAATAAATGCATACTTTGACTGATGGAATGACCAAGATATATGTGTGTGCACATACATTTTGTAATGCACAAGCATTTGACACTAGCACCTGAAAAATCATGAAAATTTAAAATAAAGAATGACTGTCTCTCTCAGTCACCAAAACTTCACATTAATATCCATAAATTCATGCATAGCAACCCGCAGTAACCTTCAAGCAACTTATAAATCTGGCCTTTATTTCACAGTAGTATTTCAAACTATGTTAGACAAGATATGCAAAGAAATTTATTCAGAATTTTCCTACCAAGGAAACCCAGAAAAGAGACTCAAAGGGTTAACAAAAAGGAGGAGGAAGCTGATAAAAATACTATTCTATTTGAATAATTGTTGGGATACAAATTTAGCAAGCAATAGAGCCTAAAACACATGTTGACAAGAATCCTTATTTATGCTACAAATGCGTGAAACAGTGACCACATGTTCAGGTAAATACACAAGCAGAAAAGCTTTGCTATCTACAGCTACTTCCCCAGAGTAAACTCAGGTCCTTTTGCTATTTCCAGTACTACTGGTAGGAACATTATACTGGAATCTTTGTCCTAGTTGTGGCTTAATGAAGATGTGAAATAGCATTGAAACAGTGTGGTACCCCGTAGCTCAAAAACCGGGGGGGGGGGGGGCGTTGAGAAGCACTCATCCAATCTTACCTTCTGGAGCTGTCTCTGGAGATAGGACCAGAACCACTGCAGAATGCTGCACCACATGTCAGTCTACCATTGACAGTCCAGAAGGATATCATGGCAAATGGGATGTTGAGTCCTCAATTTGTCTCCTGATAAAGGTCACCCATCAAGGCAGCAAAGAAAGACTCAGATTGGAATGGGTTTAGATTACTCTTTTTAAATTTTGGGCTCCCATACGTTGCTGGACTACAACTCCCATCATCCCTAGCTAGCAGGACCAGTGGTTAGGGATAATTGGAGTTGTAGACCAACAACATATGGGGACCTAAGTTTGAGAAAGGCTGGTCACAACACTAAACTAGTCTGCTTAGCTACCGGTAATTCTGGCTTATTTACATGTCTAAACATGACCAGGGTGACTAAGGGTGGTTTGTTTGGGGCAACAATCCTCAATCTGAAACTATGGATTGCACTTGGCTTTGAATATTGACATATGTCAACTGTGGTTTATGTCTAAACACAATAACCCAAATTTGTTCCATTGTTTCATGACGTAAGAGCTTGAAAAACAAAATCATCCACACAGTGAAGAGACTTTCATTTTTGTTTTCAGAATACAATCCATCCCTCAGCTTCTTTTGCTTGCTTTTAACAGTAATATTTAGTACGGTACTACCGCATAACCCCCAACATTTATCCGATGAAAATAGGGACGTCCTAAGGAAAAGCGGGATACTGGCATGGCAGAAGAGGATGGCAAGTGTGGCAGGAAAATTCAAGTACAAGCAAAGAAACAATTAAACACTTCAGTGTAGTATAATATAGCATATATATTTTAATTATTTGCAGAATGTTGGTAGATATCTTTTCAAAATGAGAGCAAGAATATTAAGTGATACTGAGGACAATCCTAGTTGTGATCCGAAATCGCTGTTCAAAGTGCTGGAAAATAGCATTGGCTATTCTTCAAGAGTTCTCCAAGACATACTGTTATGAACAGAGAACAGGGAAAGAGAATGGCTTCTTTGTGTAGATGAGAGTTTGTTTGTCTCAAATTAGACCTAATATAAATGAGATTACGCAGCAAAAGCAAGGTCACACTGAGTTTGTATACATACAGTACTTCAAGTACATATGTAAAAGAATTAAATGATTGGGAATGATTCATGTTCTTATGTAGCTGCAGTGTTTTATACTTTCTGGATGTCCCATGATCAAATTACCAATATAAAGTCGTTGTGTTCTATGTTATAAATCAAGCACTGCTAGGGAGTTGTTTCTTTTTGTTTTCCAATGTAGTTTTTAAAAATAAAAAATTAGGAGTGTCGCAAATATGTTTTTATTCTGAAAGTGTGGCCCAGAGAAAAAAGTTTGTGAACTACTGCTCTAAACTCTAACAGCATTAAACTGTTAGAAGGGGGCAGGGGGTGGGGATAGGCATATATAAGCTTTGCATAGCCGGTGTAATTTTAAGAAGTTGAAAATTGCCTTGTAAAAGTAATGGCAATTGCAGACATCAATCTAATCATTGTGTTGTGAATCTCTTAAAAAGTGAAATATATTTAGCATTTTAAAATTACTATGTAGAGCATTCTTAGCTGTGTCTTTTTTGCAACAAGTAAACTTATTTAAGTGTCTAATGTGCCATCGAATCTAATGAGCACCTCAGTTTTCAGAATCTTCCTGCCAAATGTAAATGTGTCATTGAATCTAACACACACCTTAATTTCTGCAACGTAATTTGGCCAAAAAAAGTGAGCATTAGATTCAAGTAAGAGGTGGAAGATACGGAATAGGAAAAGTGAAGGAAAAGTAGTAGGTAGGAGCTTGTGAGCTTGTGAGGTAAATACCATAGTTTCGCCTGATGCATTCAGAGATAATGAGAAGAAAGAGTAAAAATAAATGAGATCAAAGTGGGAGTTTAAAAGACTAAAATTAGGTGGGATCAGGCAAAAGAAAGAAAACCTTGTAAGATGTATGTGGTTGCAGAGAGTACAAACAGCTAAATGTATAGCATTTCTACAAAGTAAAAAAAAAAAAGCCTAATGGTTACCACCTTCAGGCAAGAATGATCTGTTTCACGTGGGTGGCAAATGCCCTATAGGGATAAGTTTCCAGGCTGACCAGGAAAAAGCAACCACAGACCCAGCAGTATTGACCATGTAAGCACACCCAGAAGGTCATATAATTATCAGATTAAAAATTCTTCCTAAACTAAAATTCCTTAATCTTCATAACCATAATAAATATCATACCGTTCAGCCATGATTTTGATAATAATAAGGGGAAAAAAGTCTTATCCAGAAGTTATGGAAATATGTAAAAGAAAGCAATGGAAAAAAACCTGGAAATATTTGGGAGAAGTGGTCTGACAGAAGGTCTACAAGCATGAATCTGTATTACAGAGTCAGCTGTAAAATTGATTGAAATTGTAACCAGAACACAAGTGGCTCAGTGTTTAAGAGGGTAATGCAGTAGTCTATAAAATTTGCCACTACTGTGCGATGTCAGTACTTTATTTCATGGATTAACTCATGGCAGTCATTCTGGGTTTAAAGGCTGGCTTGAGAGAAAATAGGGAGGCGATTTACTCACTGAATGAAAATTTGTTTGGCAGTGTTCCTATCTGTCTTAACAGTACCATGAACAATGAATTTATTTATTTATTGTGGGGGTTGGTTGGTTAGATGTGAACAGATACCTTTTCCTGCAGAAGAAATTATAGGATTTGCAGGTTCAATAACCTGCCTACTCAAAGTGTGGGTGTTTAAGCTATATGGATTGTGAAACAACACCATACAGTAAACCAACTGTGATGGTGCAAGCCTTACTTAGAGCCCTAGAGCAGCAGCTGTCTATATCTCACACACATACAAGATATAACTGCAACCCAAGTGTCCCAAACAAATCTGGCAATCACGAATCCATTGGATTCCCATAGCTTCCCTAAACTGAGCAGCCACAAGAAATTCATCCTCACCCTCCACATCATGGTTTGGGGAGCTCACAAAGTCATTTGAGACGAATTTAATATTAATAAAACTGAACTAGCCCCTGATCAGAAACTCATACATGCAGTATAAAGTGAGCTACCCCACACCCAACATTCCGGAAGCCAATTTGATCATAGGGAGAACAATTCCTACTTGGCCCAAGAGATGACCAGCTAGTCCCACCCCTGTAATGCAAAGGAGGGTGTCATGCCATCCCCTGGGTTTCCTTGTTTAAATAACTCTATCTTGGGTTCCCTTTAGCCCAGTTGCACCTACATTCTCCAGATGTGTGTCACATCTTGTAGCTTACCAAAAAGGAACTCACTAGTCTCTTGTGCATATTTACAAAACCTACAGACAACACATCCTACCACAAAGGAGATGTGCTGCTCACAGTTTATCATATGGGAAGTAGCACTCAACTGCAGGACATAAGCTGTTCTTATTTTGAAGCTAAACTAATAGATACCAAACGAATTCCATGTATTATCTGCATAGCCTTATAATGGTGGACGCTATTTAATCAGCTCTCAAAAAGAGGTTGGTTCAGTCAGTCATAAATAACACAGAGAATTAGATGGTGCAGTAGCATTTGTCAGAATTGAGGTGTAAGGGCACTTGTTGGCTTCTTACGAGTAAGAGGCTTCAAACTCCATAGCTGGTTAGCACAGAGTTTTATTATATACATATGTACATGGCAGAGCTAAAAAGTCCATGACTGCCTAGTCCGAATCAGAATCCGGAAGTGGTGCACGTCTAGATTGGTGCCAGCAAAGGAACCTGAGAGCCCTCAGTTTCTGCTTTTGCTCCCGACTTTTGTCCCCCCCTGCGCTCCTGGGGTGAAGGGGCGGGAATGTTGCCTTCCCCACTGAACTACTAAACCAGGGGTCAGCAAACTTTTTCAGCAGGGGGCCGGTCCACTGTCCCTCAGACCTTGTGGGGGGTCGGACTATATATTGAAAATATATATGAATGAATTCCTATGCCCCACAAATAACCCAGAGATGTATTTTAAATAAAAGAACACATTCTACTCATGTAAAAAATTCTGATTCCCAGACCATCTGCGGGTCAGATTTAGAAGGCGATTGGGCCGCATCCAGCCCCCGGGCCTTTGTTTGGGAACCCCTGTACTAAACTGTTGGGCAGGTTCTCTGGTTGCTGATACTTCTCCCTCTACAGCACTCAGGTCCAACACTTCCGATCTCCCCCCCCCCCCGCTCCTGTGATCTGTCAGCATCTCCTGAGCGCTCCTTCGCTGTGAGAGCCTCAGCGCCACCTTCTGGGCGATGCTCTGAAGCAGCAGAATCTCGGAGCCCTTCCACCGACCCGCTGAGCTCCCTGCTGACCCTGGTGGTCCACTGACATGAGGCCAACCAAAATATAAAATATAAAGAAAAGTAATTGTAGATAAAAGAATAACTACTTCAAAAATCTGTGCATTTATCAATATGTACACAAATCCCGGGTCCCTGGCACATTGAATTTATATGATAAATGAAGCTGAATACTCATGTTTTCTTGTAAATGTTGCATTAGCAACACACACAAAATGCATTATGGATGCTCCTTAAATATATAATGTGTGAAGTAGAAGACACATCTCTCTGGTATGCACCATAACTCAAGAAAAGTGAATGGGAACACACACACACACACACACACACACATTCCAAATTTATACGTATCATTTTTTTGGGGGGGTATTTGTGTATAAGTTCTAGAGTATATCAAAGAAATGACCAAAAAAGGAACATACTACTAAATACTAACAATTCAGAAATTTGATCTGTTCATCCTTATATATAACAATAAATTAATGCTGGTGCGATGATTCAATTCCTTTGTCATATAACCACACCTTATGTGGAGATCTTCCACCAAAAGCAAAAGAAAAGGAAAAGAAAAAGAAAGCTCTTGCAAAACCCTTTCCCTAGAGAATATGCACACAATACCAGGTCTTCAGGAACCTTTGAGGGGTTGGTAGTCTGTTAAATGCATAAATGAAACCAGATGTCAGAGTCAGACAGTATTATATGGCTCTTTAGTCACATAATAAAAACTCTAATTAATTTTTTTTTGGAGATAGCATGGCTTAAATATCAAGTGCATATATGCAGCATTTACAAAGATTTCTTTCCCCTGGGTGTCAAAAGCATGTCAATGACATTTCTGAATAATCCTCCAGATCTCCGAAATAAACTGAAATATTGTGGTGCAAGCTGTAAAATCACAGAAAAAATACTGTATGTAGAAAATTCTAAACTTCAAAGAAATGATTACAAGAGAATTGCTTCCACAGTTTGGAACCAGATATAAATTGTATTTTGTTAAAGCCTGTTTATATTAGCAATCCTTCTTCAATTCAAAGCTGGTTAAAAGCGCAATTTTCAACGAAAAGCCTGGACTCTCAAATGAAACAAGTTACTGTAGATTGATATATATACCAGATAAAAAAGCTCTGACCAAAGAAACAAAATATTATCCCTATGGAATGAGGTCTGACTGCCACTGAACACAACAGGAGGCTATTGACTTTAGTCATGGCACATGTTAAATTGTCGCACAAAGAATCTTAAAGCAACATAAGAACAAAAGAACACTCTCTTTTGGGTTTAGGTATACATTAGGCAAAATGAGTGTTAGTACAAATACTAATCTTTGCTTGCAATAAGTAAATAACTACACAAAACCATTGAAGCAACAGATAAAGTGACCTCTGTTTACTACTTTCTATGTGAAAGAATAAAATTTGATTACAGAGCGATTTGGGTGAGTGTGGGGAGCGGTTGGGAATGCAAAGCAGATCACCACCACTTTTTGTGCCCTTCCTGCTTGGCACTACCAGGGGTGAGATTCTGAGTCCTTTCAGCTTGACGCAGCTAGGGTGGCAGGCATGTTTATACTGTACATGCACACACATGTGAGATATGCATATATGTGGGTGGAGCTTGCTGGGGAAATTAGGTTTACAGGATTCAAGCCCCCCCCCAAACCCACTCCAAACATTGTCAAACATTTCCCACCATCACTGAGGGAACACTCTCAGTGGTCCATGTGCAGGCGCTCCAGGAATGTAGGTGCCATCCCACAGCTGAATATGCACTTGCGCACATTTCAAAGCTGCCTCTGAGTGACTTTAATAGATCTTCATCAAAAAGGAAACTATGGTTAATTAGAACAGTGTTGGCTTAATTGTGGGTGCACATGAAGGGGCTATGTGTGCAGGCAAAATACATAATAAGTTGAGATATGGTTGTCTGAATGCAACCGGGGTTCCAATTTCTTACTTGCAACATCATATTGATGTTTGAGAAACTGCCTTTTAAAATTTAAATTGCTATCAATAATATTATTGCAAGAAAGGTTATATAAGGACAAAGAAGAACTATGATTAAAAATACTGGTCTCAGATAACTATCACATGAGTTTTACGCATTATACATTAATAATTGATGCTGGCCCTGCTCTGCAGGAAGAAAAAGCCATGGAAATATTATTATACACTAAATACTCAACTCCAGACACATGGCTGCAATTTATCCAACCTGCCCATCAATTGTCAGGTTTCTTTAAGCTCAACAGAAAACATTCCAGTGCTAAAATGAAGTGGCATGCAAAGGTGAAAGAAAAAGAACCATAAAGTTGCTGAAATGGGAGAACAAAATCTGTAACTTCCCTGAAGCAATCCCCCGAAAAATGAGAAGTAGAAGCTGTGTAAAATATTGTACTTGACCTTTAGTTAATATTTTTATTTTATTGCCCAATTCTAGGATGTGGCTTGTGCAGAGGTTGTGTTGAAGCAGTTATAGCTGTATCCTAATCTAGATGCAGAACAGAGCTATGCAACTGTGGTCCCTTTGCTTTAAACAACCCCAATTAGCCTTACCACACACTTTCGTTGGTACAACATGCAGGTACATCTAGCAAAGCATTTTGGCCTTAATGCAATGTGCTACTGGCATCATATACATTGTTACACAATGAATTGTAGAAGCAATATTATCAGACACTGGTGCGCTGGAGACCACCACCTCAATCCATTTCCAGGAGGGTCTCAGTGCCACAGCCCACCCAGCACCTCCTCACTTGCTCACTCTGGTGATGCTGGAGCCTTTAGTTTTAATTGATGCACAGGCACATAAGGGAAGAAAAGTTGGTTCAAGTACAAAGCTGTAACAGAGTTAGAGGGGAGGAAAGAAAGAGAATAAACTGAATGGATGGCTGAACAGGAGAGGAAAAAGGACAAAGAACAGGGAGGACGGCAAAAGGGGTGGACAACTGACGCACAGCTCCTGGAAGGTTGCCCATGAGAAAATGCAGCTGTTGAGCTGAAAAAGGTCCACCAATCCTGATTTAAATAATGTTTGTCATGGTGTAACTCGCATACTTCCCCCAAAGAATAGTGTGTACACACAGTTGTACAACATAGGTACAAATACATAATTCTACAACAATTGAAAATAATGCCTTCTGAGTTTTACAAATCCTGTATGTCGTGTAGTGGTTAAGAGAGGTGGACTCATAATCTGGTGAATCGGGTTTGCGTCTCCGCTCCTCCACATGCAGCTGCTAGGTGTCCTTGGGCTAGTCACACTTCTCTGAAGTCTCTCAGCCTCACTCACCTCACAGAGTGTTTGTTGTGGGGGAGGAAGGGAAAGGAGATTGTTAGCCGCTTTGAGACTCCTTAGGGTAGTGATAAAATGGGATACCAAATCCAAAACTACTCTTCTCTCTTCCAAATAACTGGCAGAAAAGTGGAAGCCAATTTATGTAGTGGCTAAAAGATTCCAAATATTTATTAAGAGTTTATTATTATGCCACTTGAAAGGTTCTGTGATGCATCATTGGTTTTAATCAAGAACTTACTGGCTCATAAGTAATTGCATTAAGGCAATTCAAATCTTTGTGGTCAACTTATAGGTAGGTGGATGTTCAGCTATTGTGACTTAAGTCGGTGATCTGGACACTTATCTGTTTGACTCAGTTCTGATTTTAGAGAAATTAACCAGGGAGTGACATGTGATGAAAAAGTTTTTCTTTTTTCTTTAAAAAAAATCTTATTAATATAAGATCCTGTACAATTAGTTGAGCTGTCCCTTGAGGTATTTTTCATGATTGGCCTATAACTAATTAATCATCAACACATTCTGTGCAATTCATTATCTATTATTTGTCCTGCATTATGGTGCTAAATAACGGCACCTCATTTAAAACGTGAAATGAGTCCCATCGATTCCTTTGTCTTTGTAATTTAAAGGGACAGTCCCATTAGGTTTTATTATAGGTTTTTTTGTTCTATAATATAACAAGTCAAATGTATAGTCCAGGTATTGAAAAAAGTCCATGAAATTTATCCTTGGATTAGGAAGGGCATAGCTCTCACATCAATTGATTTATAAAAAACAGCTTATTTGTTTGTAAGAATGCTAAAAAAAATAGGAGAGGGCAGGCTGGATTTTAAAAGGACTTCTATACTGGAAGTGGCCCTCAATAGAAATTCAAGGAAATGCATATCATGGAAAGCATATATTCTACAAATTAGTTCAATGATTTTACTTACTCGGTATTACCATTTTTAAACAAGTCTTTCTTACTATGTATTAGCATATCTGAAATTTAACTACTTAATAATTACATGACTAGCATCGCAAAGAATGGTCAGGATCCTATAGAAATATCAACAGAACTACTCATATAGAATCTGAAATAATTATTATGTCTTCTGTTCCGTCATGGAAGAAAAAGATAAAACAAAACCAGAATGTGTACCACTGAAAGCGAGAGTATGGTTTAGCCTGGTTTCCCCCCCCCCCTTATTATTATTTATCAACACAGGAACATAAATATGTCCCTTTTAGGTGGAAAATGAATAGTTATCTGAATAAAATTTGATTTTTTTAAAAAAGAGAACAATCTAACAAATTTAATGAATTTATAGAAAATAGTAAGGACTGATTAACGTATATGGGGCATATATCATTTTTTCCCTAATTAAAAAAAGACCAAGAATTAAAGAGTGGAGAATAACATAATTAATGGAACACAAACATGTTTAACCAAAACTGGTTCATATGAGATGCTAATTAACTCAGCAGATAGGATACAATATGTCTGAAACCTGGTAGGGCTCTTTCACTTTTATTTGCAGCTAACAGTAGCTGTCAAGCTAATACCGTAATAGTGTGATGGTTAGAATGTCAGAATAAGACCTGGGAGACTGGGGTTCAAATCCCTATTAAGCCACAAAGTTCACTGAGTGACCTTGGGCCAATCACTGCCTCTCAGCCTAACCTACCTCACAGGTTCTTGAGATTAAATGAGGAGGGGGAGAACCCTCGTATGCCACCTTGAGCATAAATGCACGTGGCATTTGAGCACACAGAATAGGGGGGCCAGAACTTCAGGGGCTTATGGCAGCTGTGGGGCAGGCAAATATAGGACTCCCTGACAAAAGTGTGGTTTGCAGGCACACATGCTGTACCTGATGTCATGGTAATGTCAGATGACTGATAAGTGGTCAGCCCAAACCACTTACCAAAATGTGTATACCTACCCAAAATTCCTGATTTCTCAGCTGCATACAGTTTGCATGTGCATGTGCTTTTTAAGGTAAAGGTAAAGGTCCCTGGATGATTAAGTCCAGTCAAAGGTGACTGTGGGGTTGCTGTGCTCATCTCACTTTCAGGCTGAGGGAGCTAGTGTTTGTCCACAGACAGCTTTCCGACTCGTGTGTCCAGCATGACTAAACTGCTACTGGCGCCCGGAGGACCGTGAGGAGTGCCAGAGCACACGGAAATGCCGTTTACCTTTCCGCCGCAGCGGTACCTATTTATCTACTTGCACTGGCATGATTTTTAACTGCTAGGTTGGCAGAAGCTGGGACATAGTAATGGGAGCTCACCCTGTCACGGGGATTCGAACTACCAACCTTCTGATTGGCAAGCCAAGAGGCTCAGAGGTTTAGACCACAGCACCACCCACAACCTTTTTTAGACAACATATACAAAGGTGAGCATCAGTGACCATTTACCAGTGCATCCTGCTCTCCCTCCTGCACACATTCAGTTAGCATTTTTAACTTGGGTTTATTTTATGCATTTTGTACCATTCTCAGATTCAATGATTAAAATGTTGGAAATTCTCTTACTTTGCATTTATCATTTTTCTAGCAGTGATTTTTGCATGTGTGTATATCGGTTATGTCTACTTCACGTTTTCCTCTTACCATAAATAGTCATAAACTGCCAAACAATGGTTTCTCTAAGCGCCAATTTTCTCTGGAATTAATGTTCCTTCATGTCCTCAATATGAGCTTTTGTCAAAATGTTAATTGGGCACTTTCTCCCAGACTACTGAATATACAAAATTCACACTTAAGTGTCAATTTAAAACTTGCAGAAGATTGGTCCTTGACATGCAGCACAACTCAGTTAGGAATCTGCCAGTTTATTTACTTAATTTAAATAACAATAAAGAAATGCCTGTATCAGCTTCTAGGTCAGGCTGTTGTCAATGAAAATAGATTCACACAATAAAACAGCAGTGTATCACACTGAATTTTTTGACAGTCAGCAAGAAAACATTTCCACAGATAATCCACCTGTTCTAGATTTCTTAAAAGAAATAAAAAAGGCTGTTTTCTTCCACCAGTCATCAACCAAGATACTGTAGTAGACTTTGCTATAAAAAAGGTGGATAATAATTAATCATGTTGGAAAAATAAAAACTAGCATTCAACGTAGAAGTCAATGCTCTGTTTATAAAATGAGAACTAGGGTTATCCCCATAGCTAGAGTTAGTCAGATTCACAGGACTATTCTACACCCCCCCCCCAAAAGCAAATCAGAAACAAATATTTTCGGCTGGTGCAGAGCTAACAGCAAAATTTTGTTTAACTCAAATTATTATCTCAGTGATGGTTTTCAGTGGTGGTTTTTTTATTATTCTTAAAGAAAACCGACAATTTTTTTTTTCAAACCTCAAATATATTCCTGAAAAATATATTGCATGTTATTATAAATATCTGAAATTCCTTGCTCATTTCTCATTGAATTGTGGTTTCAGGACGACAGACTATGTGGTCAGGTCTGAAAAAAAAGTCTTACTGCTGGGTAGAATTTTTATTGGAGATCTTAATGTGTTTGCAGGCGGAGCCGCAAAATAACACTAATGGTTTTGTAGGTATATTTCTACCTCCTTAAGATTTCCACTGTATGGTGGGTTATTTTCAATTATAAAAAATAAACTAACTTTCAAAGTAAAAAAAAGCATAAATATAGGGGGGGGGGAACTGAATTACAACTGAGAACCAATGTTAATGGCTTTCTGAGGTGTTTTTCTGGCCCCATTTAGAAACTTGTGAGAAAACTGTCCTTGGTTAGAGAACTATGGTTTATGCCAGCTTACTAACATCCCACACTTTTTTCACCTTTCTCTGAAAAAAAAATAGATGTTTTACTACACCAATCTGTTAACATTGGCTGGAGTAGTAAATACATCCTAGTGGCAAAATTAAAAGCATTTATCCTCAGGCAGTCCTACACATAAAGCGTTGGGTGGCTGGAAAGTCCGACCTCAACTGGTTGGCTTTTATACCCAGGAAGCAGACCAGAAGAAAGAAGTTTTCCATCTGGTCTGCTCCTTAAACTGTGCCCCCCAAGCTCACTGGCGATTGGCTGCAACCACAGGTGAGCCCCAGCTGTCAGTGCAGCAGGCAGAGGAGGAAGTGACATTGTTCCCCAGCCACACAAAAGCCAGAAGTCTACCCCAGCACTGCAGTCCCACTGGACTGCAACCACTGCTTCTCCTCAGCTGACAGGTAAGCAGCCAATATCACATCCAGTTTTCTCCCGTTCATTATTTATTCTAATACGTTTGACGTTACCAAACTTTTGGCCACAGGACCGGTATATACTTCTACCTGTCTACTAATCTCCAAGTTTGTTTCTGTAGAATTTCACGACTCAGATGTTCAGCTGCCAGAGAACTTGTAAACGGTCTCAGTGGGCCTAAATTCATAAACAGTGTCATAAAAAGTTCCGCAAGTTCACAGAGTGATCTTGATAGAGCTTATGATATTTAAGAAAACCTCTAGGAAACTTCTGTCTCTGTAGAAACAAGATTTAGACATTAGCTACAACAATCCTGATTCTGTTATAAGCAGATCCATGTGCTGGTTGGTAAAAAGAAAAACAACAACAACATACATTCGGTTTTCAAACACTAATTCTATGAAGCTTCAGCAGTGATGCATGACTTTGCAGCAAGTTTTCTCTCTGAAATAATGAATAGGGTGTTCTTACCGGTTTTCCATGGAAAATTTTTAAAGCATTTAAAATTTAGAGCAGCTATTAATCAGATTAACCATTCTGAGTTGAAATGATATAATTGTTCTGGGATGAACTATGCAAGAATTTGTCAAGACAAAAAGCAGAGTTTACTCCATGAATAGCATAACCGACTGCAACAGAACCACGTACACATTTAAGTTTTACATTGTATGGAGAAGGCCAGCACTGTACCCACTGAATGGCATCTCACATGAAAAGCTATTAAAATTTTAAAAGTAAATATTCTTTGAAGTGCAAAGTGATTATTTCTGAAACATTTGATTAATATTTTCAATCTATTTTCAAGGAGTCTGTCAGTAATGCCAGTCTCCAGCGTGACTCCACACATACTCTTAATGTAAAACCTTATTACTGACATTTCAAGCATGCCTTTTAACTGGTAAATCATTTTCTGGACAAGAATACTAGGAACAAGGCAGTCCAAGTGATAAACTGAAGCACACATTAAAATTTAATTGTAATTAATTACATACACACACCAGTGCCCATGTTCACAACCTAATAGAACAGAAAGGGTTTCTATTAACACATATCAATGTGTTAAGGACAGATAACAATACCAATTAATACAGGAGAATGCTAAGTACTGAATCAATGAACTTCACCCACATCTACTGAATAAAAGACACTTGCAGTTTACAGCAAAATGCTTTGAAAACCTAAGCCTATCACATGTTGCCCTCTAGTGGACTTTTCTTGTTGTTGCACGTGTATATGCATTATATACTTTTCCAGTGCTACTCTGTTTAATTGCATTGTCAAGCAACTCCTCACAAGGATCAACCCACGTAGTTATTTTCCATAGCAGGCATGAACTGCACAAGAAATCCTGACAAAAGAAAGATGGATAAATAGAATTTGCTCTCTGAGCCGCTGCACAAGGAGATGCCCTTTCTCAACTATATGAAACTGAAGATTTTGTAAATTAGAACACATTTGGCATTCTATCTTCATCTTCAGGATATAATGGGTTGGCGCACCCATATTATTGTATTTCATTGTTGCGGTGCAGCTAGCTTTTTAAAGTTAAACCCTCTCAGTATAGGTAGTTTTACTCTGATGTGATACTATACATGGCACTTGCTTTGCAATAAAGTCACATAAGATTATTGTTGTATATTCTATAGGCTATAGACTTATTCCTGAAAAGTTTTAAAATCCTTTCAGATTTATTATGAAAATGCATGATTTATTTTTGACTTACTTTATTAGTCTGCAGCTGTTGATTGGTCATGTAATATATTCTCCAGGTTTGTGGGGTAATAGATTTATATTTTGGCACATTTAGTTCATCAGCACTACCATCCTGACCAAATGCACTATACAGAAATAGTGGGAAGTTGTTGCCACTAGGTCCCCTGGTAGAGATCAGCTAGGGAAAGCCCTCTTAGCTCTCACAGCTCATGAATCAAAAGTTGCATGAAAAGAGCTAGTGAAGTTATATTTCAAAATACCTGGCAGATTAAAAAAAAAATCTCAGTGCAGCCAGAGCATAGAAGACCAACTACTTTCCTTGTAGTAACCAACCCCATTACACCATCAATGCCATGGCTAGCTGTTCTTCTTGTTATTTTTTCTTTCCTTCCCCCATTTTCTTCTTCTAAATCCTTCTCCATTTTCGTTATCCTTTCCAAAAAAAGGGCAAATCAATATTTATGTATCAGTACTATACATGTAAACCTTACCTAAACTCTACAGGACTTACCGCAGAAGACATGCACCAATGTAAATAACTTTAGAGACATGAGATAGTATTCAACTAACTAGTTATGCTAGCACAACAGCTTTTAAATGTCCCACAAAACCACAGGGCAGGGCATCAAACCTTTAAAACAAAACAAAAATCCCCTCTCAGATTTTAAAGTTGCCTAGCACAAAATTCCCTGTACCTACTTGTTTGAAATTTGGCAGGCTTTGACTGCTCATAAACTGTACAATGACTAGAAACTTTATACAAATCCATAAAAAAATAAATGATAGGTCTGGGTGATTTTCTCCATGTAGGCAGTGGAAAAGGTTTTGGAAAATTAGGTGGGGAATACCTCTGCCTTAGATCTGAGAAGCATGACATTAGTCTGAGGCACCAAGCCAAGGCAATCCCAAGCCAATAAGGTAGGTTCCAAGGTAAGTATTCTTTTCTGCTCACATTCCTAACAGATACCCAAGGCTTAACATGGTGGGCTCATGTACACCTCATTTTTGTGCCGTATTTCTAGGTACAGTTGTACCTCAGAAGTCGAACAGAATCCATTCCGGAAGTCTGTTCGACTTCCGAAACGTTTGACTCCTGCAGCCAATCGGAAGCCATGGAAGCCCCACCTGACATTTGGCTTCTAAAAGAACGTTCAAAAACCGCAACAGTCACTTCTGGTTTTCAATCGTTCGGGAGCCGGAACGGTTGACTCCCAAGACATTCAGGAGCCGAGGTATGACTGTACAGTTCTATGTTTTAAAGCTCCATGTAGGTGCTTTCCCCACAAAACCCCACTATTTACTGCTGAATCAGAGCAAACAGAAATCCATGAAAAACCTGAATTGCCATTTGTTCCAATTCAGCATTAAAGAGTGGCATTTTCTGGAGAAAATACAGACCTGTGCCTAGAAAGTGCAGGGCAAAAACTGTGGAAGAGCCCTAATTCTCCTCATGCCAGTTCTAAAGGCACACACCTCTTTAAATCATAACTTTTTCAATAGAAGCTAGAGCAAAATCTCTCCGTAATTACTACCATCCTTTGTTGTTACATATGAGCATGTTGCACGTGGAGACCCTTTAACCTGGCCTAGAAATAAATTCAGACACGACTCAAATTTTTGGTTTGGTTTTTGGCAGAATTTAGGCCAGAACTTTATTGATTACAAATCAAGTGAGTGGTTGCATAGGCTCTGGTTTGAAAAGCTATCTATGGTAGCGCTGACTCTGGGCAGCAACCATGAGTCAGCCTGGGTGAACACCTGGGACAGGAGCCATTGGATGACTGGGCCCGGGTCCACCCAGATGTACCCTGAACTCTGGCTCAGGGCACAACCCTGCTCGGGGAAGACTAACCATGACTCCTAGGATTCCTTTTACAGGAATACCCATGCATAGGGATGGCTAGGAATCCTGCCACCCCTATCATCAGGAACCAGAGCCTATCTGCCAACCTTACAAGTTGTGGCGATTTGCTACGCGGCAGGCGAAAGCCAAGTCGCACCAGCCAATCAGCCAAATGGGGAAAATTCCTGCCGTGCCCCTGTCCCAATGACAGGCGACACACGACGACATAGCAAGGTCAAGCGCAAGCCCTAAATTAGGGAGAGGTGGGCGGGTGTTCCGATGTACTGTGACCTGAAAAGAGGATCTCAAGGGTCATGTGCAGCAGTTAAACAGTGGTCCCTCTGACTCCTTGACTGGCATGCCCTTAGCCCAATTGCTCCCAATCAGAGGGACCACCAATAGGGTGTTGTGGCTGCTCCAATTGTCCCCGCCCAAACACCTAGGCCTGATTGCTGGGTCCCACCACAATGTGTGCCCTCTCTTGCAGGGAGGACCCGATCTATTCAGAACTGATGTAAAATGTACGTATTTTGTGTTTTCTGTAAAGTATAAAATACTAATTCAGAAGTGGGTTTAAGAAAATGGAAGAGCGATCACGAAAAACCTGAGGTAGAGATGCACATGGTTAGGTATATGTACCTTGACACTCATTTATATGTACTATAAAAATTCCAGCATACTTTAAGTTTCAGGAAACCTCCCCGCTTTGCAACTTAAAGAGTCCTTTCAGGGAAATTAATTACGATCTAAATAAGTACTATTCCTCTTATCTTAATTAATCACCTCACCCAAGAGATATTTTAGCTGTGAAGAGAGCACAGACTGAAACATGCAAAGCTACTCTGGCGGTGGTGGTGTGTGCCTGCACATGCGCATGAGCCCGATGGGATCCTCTGGCTGCAATTCTTCCTTTTCAGAGTAACCTCTCAGGGCTTCTTCCTCTATGAAACTTTAAGGTCTTTGTGGAAAAGTTCGTTTTTATTTGAGGAAGCTGAATGTTTCCATTTATTCTGTGCCTCACAGAAAGCAGTAAGAATGCAGAGGATTCATTGAGCTAGTTTTTAGTTTTCTTTAAATTTATAAACCAGTTTGTTTATGGGTTGGGAATTCCTCAAGATATGCAGGTTTTAGTTTCATGTCATGCTGGTCAGCACATAACCTTAGTTTACTACTACTGGCGATAATTTTGAGTGCCACAGCTTAGTCCATATGATATAGGGTCACCTGCATATTCTTGCATTGCGGGGGGGGGGGGGGGGGTTGACTATATTCCAGCTCTTCAGTTATAAGGTGAAGCAGCACTTCACATGGAGTACCACATGCAGAATACTCCTTACAACTCAGCAATCTCAACCAGGGATTCTTCCAAAATTCTCTTCAACCCAAATTCACAATGAAATAACTTAGTCTGCCTATAGAAAACAAAACTGTCTGAATATAAATTTGAGCATTAGTTTCCTAGATGCAGCCACTAAAAAAATATTTATTCCCCGCCCCCGTATGTATTACAGCACATATAGGACAGCATATCAGAATATCAGATATGACTGACACCCTGCACTTTACCTTTCCTTTCTTCATTGCTACTGAAAAGAAACCTCTATATAGTTTACATGAAATATATTAAGAAAAAAAATCTACATAAATTCATATAAGAATACAGTAGCAGCATTCAAATAAGACTTTTCAAAATCTAAATAAAACAGAGTAAAACTATAAGCTATAAATAAAACTATTAAGCGATGAGCAACCAGCTGGAAGCCCATTGAGTACACACTCTTTCAATCCAGGAGATCACTATAGCGATAAGTTGGCACATTTATACAGCCTGATGTGTCTACAGATTGGAGCATCCCCCTTCCCAGTCATCCAAGTTTGATTTAGTGTACTCTATATAAGAAAGAATTCTGCTTCTGTGTTGTCACCAAGTGATAGTCCGCTGGTCATGGAAAAACCCATGCCTACAGATCCTAGTTTGGAGGACACAGTAAGCATTGTGGGTACCAAGGAGCTAACATTACGTGGAAGTGCCAACTCAGCATCATGTGACGAGTCAGCATCACGAGATGCAGGCGTTGCCTAATTGGTCTACAGCCAACTACATAGGAGTCAACTCCCAGGGGGGGCTGAGGTCCCTTCGGGTCCCCCAATAAAATATTTGAACACCCAACCCCACACCCCGTCAGGAAGCTATCAGCGGCTCCTGGCTGGTTGCCCAGGAAAGTATAAGAATAAAGGCAAGGAAAAGTCCCAACCCCTCTCACCACCAAAGGAATACAAGCGAATAAGAAAGAGAACCCACACTAGTGACACTGACACAAAACCCCACACATACACAAAGTAGAATAGACACATTGCCACACCATCCCCCCTCCAGCTCTCCCCCTTTTCATCCTTATGTAACACTGATGTCTCAACAAATAAAACCGATCTGTAGAAAATATAACTTGAAAAAAGAGACATTGCACATACTTTTGTAAACTGAGAAATCTTTAATAAAAATATGTTTCTTTGTTTTTTTAAAAAAAGACAAGGAAAGAGAGAGGCTATAGAAACCAGCCTCTTGGATAATGGCGTTGTCCCGAGTGAATCTCCACCCCCCTTCTCTCTCACTTTCTAATTCGTCATCATCATCATCTTCTCTATGGGGGCCACTAAGTTCCCTCTGTCTTCAAGCTCTTTGCTTTCCTACTTTTAAGGCTCACCTGGTTCTGGGAGAGGGGGGGTCTGGAATTCTTTCTAATGACAACATGTCAGCCAGCTGTTCTCTGGCTCTGCTTACTCCCCCTCTCCCATTATTTCCCAACTTTCCCCCTCATCTGCCTCTGAGCTGTGACCTCCTGCAAAACACTGTTGCAAAACTATACTGTCTTCCTCTTCCTCCTCCCTGGAAGGGTCAGGATGGGGAGGCGGTCTCCACCACTCCTCCTCCTCTGCCCAGTCCCTGACACACACTCCCAGTTGATGGGCATTGCCATTTAAATGGTGTGTGTATGCCACATCATGTGATCAATTATTCATGGTGGAGCCTCCCTCAATATTTTATTCAGGTTGGCCCCCCTGGCCAGCTAGTATAAAGAGGTATGGTTGACTTCTCTACATTGTCTTCCCGCCTCTATGTAACCCCACCTGTGCATCATGATTCCTGGATTTAAGAAGACTGCTTTATGATGATGCAAGACTGCAATTGGAATAAAGCCCTACGTAAAATACATTTTGACTCCTGAGTGCTTCATGTGGGTCTTCTGTACATTGCAACAAAACCTTGGTTATCTGGCACACTGTCTGAAGGATCAGAGAGGAGCAAAACTGCAGCAACCTCCTCCTTGAGAGCCAGGATGTTTGGTTTGGCATTACATGTAAACTCTGTATTTTCCCCACCCCTCCCTTTGATTAGGGTTAATTCCGCACTACACCCTATACTTCATATCTTCATATCCCCATACTTCATATCTTCATATCCCCACAAAAGGAATGGGGAGGGAAGAAGGGGAAAGTGAGCTTAGGCACGAGTTATTAAAGCGACCAAATTCTCGTAAGGGCCAGCTTTAATGGAAACTGTTCAAAGAGAGACAGAAGGTTCTGCTTCCCATCTCACCCTCTGTTACCTAAAGGAAAGCCACTTGTGGAGCCTCACCCCTGCCCAGTGCCCCCTGCCCTAAACAACCGTTGAATGAAAGGAATACTGATTGTTGAGCATCAGGGCCGTCTTAAGCATATCTGGCACCATGGTGCAAAGACACACACACACACACCCCGTTTCCCAGAGTTGTTGGGGGGGGGAACCCCAAAGCTGTTGACCAAAGGTTCCCTAGAGTTGTTGACCTATTTTTAAGGGAGCTGACACCACTCTTACACATTATCTCTAACAAGGTCCTTAGAACAAAATAAAATGAAAAGCCAGAAGAAAATATAATGAAGTCCTCAATTCCAAAGCAAGACTCATTCAAGACTCAGCAGTTCTTCTAATTCATCCTCATGATTCAAATCACCACATATCAAAAAGTTAAAGCAAGCACCAGTTTGTTGTTCTTTAAATAAATTGATAAAGACACAGAGAATGAAGTTCCCGGCCAATTTGTGTTTAACTACAAAGCTGATGTTTTCAAATATTGTTGGGGGTGTGGTGTGGTGGGTGTAAAGCAGTGATAGTCTGAACCTAAAAAGGACCCAAAACTTGGGTCACAAAGGCTGCAGCCCTAACTGCACTTACCTGAGAGTAAGCCCTGCTGAATCTAATAGGACCTTAAAACCCGCCCCCATCTTTAAAGGACTTTTTGTTGGTGTTTGTTTGTTTTTAACCACTAACTGCATGGAGAGCATGCTCTTGAGTCAATCCTTACCTCCGAACTGTGTCCTAATGGTAGTGCGTCCCCCCTCACCTTTCCCCTCCCACTGCCCCAAATATGAATGGATCCCCCCTCCACATTTTTCCTCGATGGAAAGAGCGGGGGGCGACGTTCTTGGAGCCCTTCCCCCTCTCCGTCCTCCCCGCCCCCTGCGCTGGGCAGCTCGAGACTCGCTTGCCGCACGGGCTTCCTCAGCAGTCCCACTACTGTCACGGGGCGGGGCGGGCAGGAGGGAGAAGGGAGCCACATAGCTTTGCCCACTGCCGCCGCCTCCTCCTCTCCCAGGCAGGAAGTGTGAGAGAGTGGCTGGCCATAGGAAGAGCTGCCGCCACCACCCAACATGCCCTCACAGCTGTTCCCGGTCAGTCCTGGACTCCCGCTGCTGGGCACCCCTAATGGGCAGGCATCATGGCGCAGGGCGCAACTAACCCTAATGGGTAAGACGCCCCTGTTGAGCATCACCCACACCCTGCAGGATCCTAGACTACACATCCCTACACGAAACTCCTGTGATTTTAAATGTCTGCAGCCTGGATTTGTTTCTGGAAGCAAATTATGTGGAAATGAGCACTAAACTTGAACTTTATTCTGCTAGATTTACTGAAGTGGCTTTTATGTCATGTAAAAGCTCAAATATAATGCAAAAATAAACCGGGGAATGGCATGGAAATTGCTCTAGTTGCGGACTTTTGGGGGTGCGAACACACCCTGGAATACTGTAACAACAACAACAACAACAACAACAACATCTATAACCCCACTCCCACAATCACATTTAAAAGATGTGAACTTAGATGTATGTATTGCCAAATTAATTTGTGATATACTATATCACAGGCACCAGCTTTTCTAGATTGGGGGGGAGCAGCAGCGACGTGATGTGAGGAGTAAAGGAGCAGCGCCCAGCCACCTAAAAAAATACATTCGGGAGGATGAAACTGCCTTGGCCCCTAGGAGTCGGAGCCTGTGTCAGATATAACAAAGGGATTGGTTGTTTCAGTATTCCCACATTATTCACATGCTTTGGCCCTTCCAAAAGCTGCTGTGGATCCTGTCCAGTGTGCTAATGAAATCAATATTTGTTATAGCCTGAGACAGATTAAACTAAACAAATTAACAGATGAAAGTCACAAACCTTTACCAAGTAATATTCAGTGAGTCAGTATTCTTTCTGAATAGATACAAAACTGCTGGATCTACAAAACGCAAGAACAAGCTTTGGAATTTTTTGGGGGGCTGACATTGCCATTTTTGTCCTGAGGCCTGGGCTGCCATTCACAGTTCGGAGCCAGAGTCTTCGACTGCCACAATCATTGGAACTTTGTTCCATGGTGTGTTTTAGGGGGAAATCTGAATAATCTACATTCATGCCCTGAATTGCTCAACTGGTTAGATTGTAGTGCTGATAATGCCAAGGCTTCAGGTTCATCCCCCATGTGGGGCAGCTGCAGTGTTCTGTACTGCAGGGGGTTGGACTAGATGATCCTCATTGTCCCAACTATAATTCTACCCCCCTCCCCAGCTCTAATACTGCCATTTACAGACTCTGATTAATCTTTTGTGGAACTGCCTGATCTGATTGCTCCTGTGCAATATTCTCCTTCTTCTCCTGTTTTAATTCCAAAGCAGCCTGCTGCAAGTTGGAGCAAAATAACTGAGTGTGGACAGAGGCTGCTTAATCCCTCCTTTTCCATTATACAACTCATAATAAGCCTGGGGAAAATGATTTTATCTTTCCATATAGAGGAGAGAGAAAACAACTGAGGGAAAATTTTGAGTTGGAAAGAAAAGAGAAAGAAAACAAGAACTGTACTTTGGGTTAAAAAGAAAAGAAAGGAGGGAGGGAGGGAAGGGAATGGAAGGAAAATTTGACAGTACATATCTTGCAACAGCATGAAACCAAGATACAGGTAATATTGTGATAGGGTTAATATCTGTTTAAGGATGTGAAGTAAAAGCGGGAGGGGGGGTAGGGAAGAAAGAAATGTGAGTACAGTTTAAGATATTTGGACATCAAACTTTGAGAATGGTGAGAAAGAAAGCACCAATTATGAATCTGAAGCAGATAGATGATGGAAGCATAAAGGAAGCTGGGAAGCTGGAGGAAAGGTGGAAGGGAGGGCGAAGAGTTTGATCAAAGCCGGGATATGTGTCACTGAAAGATAGCTGATGAGATAGCCAGGGGGCACATCCATATTGACAGACTCCTGAGAGCAGTCTTACCTGGAGAATCTACTTAAATTCAAGGTGGATATGAGTGATTAGACAGGGGCTTCCTCTGAATAACATTTCCTAGCAGTCAATCTAAGGCCAGAGGGACAGTAGAAGTAGATTAGTTTCGCTACAGGATATGTTCCAACAACAGATGTCTAACATTTTATATGCCTATCCATGTATTTTGCATGTGAAACAGGATTTTTCTGTTAATAGCTTCATTTCAAATTTGAAAATTAAGAACAACTGTCTAAGTACACAAAATAATGTGCCGTTTTCTAACTATGCAAACTTTTCAGATGATTTGTTGATGATTTTTAGTTGAAACAGATAATTCAGCACCAACAATATCTGTAATGTTGAAGAGATATTGAAGGTACCATTATTCTTAGGCCTTATAAATTTAAAATTTTAATATAACTGAACACCAAATTAGTTTTACCATAACTGATTTTAAAGGCAAGAGTTACATTTGCCTTCCATTTGAAAAAAACTGAAATATGATTGGTGAACACTAGATGGCAGAGTAGGGCAAGGACTGATATTTTAAAAGCCGTCCATTGCAAACCCAAATTATTCCGATATGCCTAGATGTAATAAATAATTCAAATGATGACTAAACAACACTGGGGACTGTTTCTGTTTCATTCACAGACAGATCTCTCTGTTAGTTGCTCTATAATTTATTACCAACAACTGACCATACACATACAAACAGACCGCCAGCAGTAATTTCCTGCTTTTCTTTTTTGCAGAGAAAAGTATACCTCTCTTTGCATATTTGGTCTGTCCCTTTAGGAATGATTAGTCAGAAGGATAAAAGTCAATGGAAATCTGGTTTCTGATTTCAATGAAAATGAACATTAAACCAGTTGAGTTTTTTCAGCTCAGCCAGTCAGAGAAATTGCAATATAAAATTTGCTGAATTCAGGGTAGACCAGGTATTTCTAATTAAAATGTGGGAATAAGGTTCTGTACCCAAAGTGTACTCAAGGCCAAAATTGCTTATGCTACAATATCACTCTCACATATGAATGTGACATACTATTATTTGCATTTTGTAT
The DNA here is from genome assembly GCF_963506605.1 of Zootoca vivipara. NCBI lineage: Eukaryota > Metazoa > Chordata > Lepidosauria > Squamata > Lacertidae > Zootoca > Zootoca vivipara. Next base: position 58,925,631 of record NC_083279.1, read on the forward strand.
TTCTATTACTTTTTTTTTTTACATCCAAGCAAGCTAGGATAACACACACCCAAATCAAATCACATACAAAGCTACAACATGAAAAATAAAAAAGGATAGCTAAAACACACACCCTGCAGTACTGAAAACATCCCAAACCGTCAGAGCACATCTGTTTCAAAAATCTCTATAAACAAATCTGCAATATAGCCAGAACAGAAGACACTTTGAGAAACCATGTGATAACTATCATGTGGACTATTTCCAAATTTTCCTTCTTTCCTTCTTGTGGTTCTATTGTCCACGAATTTAGGTGTTGAAATGATGACTAAATATGGCGTGATATGTCAGATGCCAGCCCACATATAAAGAACTATGGCATTCACACAGTATCAAAGCTGTATGGCTGCCAGCAAGAGCAGAGGTGGTTTAAAGGTAGCGCGACCGGTTCAGCCACACTAGGCGCTGCGCTGCAGGAGGTGCCACAGCAATGCTTTAGAACGGAGCACGAGAGGCAGGGGGCGCTGAACTTTAGTGTCGCACAGGATGCTGCTGAAATTTGACAGCCCAAAGTTTGCCACTGGCAAGAGATTATTGCAGAGGTGGCCAACATGATGCCTTCCAGATGTTGCTGGAACTCCAAATTCCATCAGCCCAAGCCAGCATGGCTAATGGTCAGATTTCAGAGTTTTATTCTAACAATATTTGGATGAAACCATGTTGGCTATCCCTGGATTACTGTATAGGTCTATTTACTGCAGGAGCTTAGTACTATGTACATCAGGTAATGTTTTAAAACTTAGGCAGAAGTTTATAATAGTCTGTTACAATGAGTACCAATAAGCATATCAAACCCAAATTAGTTGAAACAATTTGCTTAAGTGCTTAGAGGCTTTATTTGCCTTTAAAACTTTCTTCTTTAAAAAAGCGACCAAAATATAACATGTTGCATGTAGTGTTACATTGCTTCTCACTGCATATACCAGATGACCCAAATGGTTCTATCTTTAATTTCACTCATTCTATCAAGACAGAAGCTTATAATGAAATGTTTTCTCAACCATAACCACACTGTTAGACTAGTCATGCTGCAATTATTATTATTTACATACCTTCCATTATATAAACTATTATCGAGAATGATTGTTATCTAATGCTTGGAGGTACTCAGAGAATGATAACTTCAGCGGATTTCTGAATATTATGAGTATTCTTCAGCTAGGAGAGTAGTAGTATTTGTGGAATTAGTAACATTTTATCACATTTATTAGTAACATTTTATCACATTTATTCTATTCATTAAGCAGTACCAGAAATACCTTCTTGATAAAAACCACATGCTATGCCCCCGTCCAGGGGTCCTTTACCTTTCACATAATATTTTGTCTTTTTAAAAAATATTACATAGTTTTATTGCGCATTGTGAAATTATGCCTTATGCTAACTGTATTTGTATGAAAGACACTAATAATGATGTTTGAAGCAGCCTGAGAGTTCAGCACATACAGATCGTTTCTGGGTACAAAGCATCTGTAGACTTCACACCTTCCACTGCATTATACAGTATGTCAACTAAGATAGTTGGGTTCAAAGTGCCCTAATATTATGAAACAGGCAAGGCATCAAATACAGTGGTACCTCTACTTACGAATAACTCTACTTATGAATGTTTCTACTTACGAATGGAGCTCCGTCCGCCATCTTGGATGCGGTTTAGATAGGATTTTTTCTACTTACGAATTTTTTCTCCCAATGCATTCCTATGGGATTCAACTTGCATTTTTTTTCAACTTACAAATGTGTGTTCGGAACGCATTAAATTCATAAGTAGAGGTACCACTGTACATAAAGTAAATGTGCTCCCCTCCCACACTCTCCCCTGTGCAACATGGCAGTGGTCACTCTGCTCCTGAAGAATGGTGCTCTGAATATTATATAAAGTGACAGTATATGCTCAAGCATTACCTTTAAAGTGTAGGTTGGAATCTTGAAGCTACACATTCAATGTGTGATAGACTTCTCATTAATAATAGGGGTGGGAGAGGGGTACTCAGAATGACTGATATACTGGAGTGCGTGAACATTAGTTACCATCATTACATATTTTAAAATGTAATGTAGTTGATGTTTAAAAAATAACAAGGACCCTGTCCTTAGCTTCACAATCTAAAAGCAGACAGTATTTTCCATGGCTAGATCCATGAACAAACTATTTCCATCTAAACCCCCATATCATCACTCAGTGATTCAAGTGCTAAAAGCTTTGATTCCCAGTGCTGAGCAGACATGGATTTCCTAAATGACTAAAACTTATGTGCAAATGTTTCTTTTAGAGCAGTATGTAAATGCAATGTTAAATTTTATTTTTGTAATCTCTTTAATCAGAAACAAGGGAATTAACCAGCTGTTTGGAACTCATGTTAAGATGTAATTAAGCATCTGATTGAATTTCTGTGCATATCAAACAGAAAAGGCTACTTATTTGCACACAAGGCAGATCGCTTTCATTAGAATAAAAATCCCCTTAACAGATGACAATAGGGAGGGATTATTCCAACAGTGCGCCTTTGAGGTATCCCTTCACGTGAAAATATATCAGAATGGCAAAAAATCTCGCTTTATGTGTCAATCATACCAACAGGATTCCTTACTGAGTGACACCATGATCTCTCTTACATCTGTACTGCATGCTACTCCAATACACCAAGGGATTGTCTCTCTGGCAAGCTTTTCACACAATCACATACAAAGGTTTCACAAATTATCAATTACCTCAATGTAGACGCAGGGTTGCCCTGCCACATGCACTTTAAACAAAATTTAGGCTTTTGTGTGCGCGCTTTTGGTGTGTCAGATGAGCTCATTCCCCCCCCCCTTCAGGAAACTACAAAATACCTTCTTTGTTCAAGAGAGACTAATGGGAACTAATGACAGGATTTTAATAGTGCCACTGCAATCAATGTAATGAAGAGTTAAATTAACATTATCATTAGAAGTTAGAATGAGACCCATAATACTCAGATCTGGGATTTAAATGGTATGGAACACAGACGATATGATTTCACAAGAAAGGCAAAATCCTGTAATTATTTTACACCACATATATGGATGTGCATATTCTTAAATACCATTTTTTAAAAATCTACTTCTGTGATAAGAGAATTATCACGGTGGCTTATTTTCAGGGGATGTCTTATTTTTTTATTAAGTATGGTACAGTTTAACCTACAAGGTTAAACTGCCTATCACTATAGCTTATTTTCGGGGTATGGCTTATTTTCAGGGTACAGCTTATTTTCGGAGAAACACGGTAGTATGTTGGCTTTATAAGCAAATGACATGAAGCACACATTTCCAAGCAAATCCATATCCTTTATTTCAGCCTATGTTGGTTCTCACTGCTCTGTGTGGTATGCGGCAGACTGTGATTCTGGATACAGGACAGCAGGACACACCTCTTCCTCTTGGATGTAATCTTTACTCTCTTCTGTGAGTCTCAAAGTATATCTGCTTTTCTCAGAGATACTTCACGCAATGGCAGTTGCGCACTTGAGTGCCAGCAATGGGATGGAAGCTGTTACAATTTGGATATACTTTAGCAGCCAACTTTTACGCATGTTTACATAGAAGCGAGTCCCAAGTAAGTTGTGTACTGACAAATACTATGAGGAGGAGTTACATATTTTTCTATCAATATTCATATTCTGGGACTATATTGATGAAATCAATATGTATTGACAATTTTAATGCTTGGGGTCCCCCCCAAAATTGCTTATTAGTTCTAATTACATTCAAAAGGTATATAGTCCATCCCAATCTGAGGGCATGTTGCACAAATGTAATAAAACACACTGGACAAAGTTCCGCTATGTTCAATGGGGCTTATTAGTAAATGTTTCAATTGCAACAACTTTAGGCAGGTAATAAATAAATAAGCATGTAATAATTGAGTTGAATATACAGTGAAACAGACTATTTGCTCAAGGACACCTGCTTGATTACTTTAAGACCTGAAATGAAATCCATCCCAAACAAGCAAGCCTTACAAGTCTTTCAAAGGATGTTCAGGTTCATATTTGCTAAATCTCCAAGGAAAGAGATTTCCATAATGGGTTTAGAGGGAAGCAGCCACTCGACAGGTCTATCTCTGCATCTTTGTTATATGAACCTTGAGCAAGGACGGTATCTGTATTGTGTGTTTGACAGGGAAGCCTTGGAATGAGCAGCACAGGCTTCCAGTGGGGAAGGGGAAGCAGGTCTTCAGTGATTTAAAAATCTCACTGTGAAGGACGGGCATTGGGGATGGGATGATAGTACTTGCTTTAAACCAAATTTTGGTACGGTGTGTCTTTCCCACATTCACTCAAATCAGTTTGACAGCTGTCAGATCTAATGGTGGGGGCAAATACCATCTATGAGTTTCTTTTTCGACCTTTTGTGGTGGTCCCATTTCCCCCCAATTTTTGGGCTGAGGAAAGCTTATTATTTAAGGTCACCCAGCAGAGGGCTTCCTGCTTCCCTTTATTTCTTTAACACACAAAAGTGGCAGAAGAGTGGTAATCTGAACAGGTCAAACAGTTCAATGGGAATAGCACTATGCAGTGGTACCTTGCTAGACGAATGCCTTGCTAGACGAATTTTTCGCTAGATGAATGGGTTTTGCGATCGGAGGTTGCCTCGCAAGACGAATTCATTTTGTGAAAAATTCGTCTAGTGAATCGCGGTTTCCCATAGGAATGCATTGAAATTCAATTAATGCGTTCCTATGGGCAAAAAATAAAAATTCAATGCATTCCTATGGGATTCACTAGACGAATTTTTCGCAAAATGAATGGACTCACAGAACAAATTAAATTTGTCTTGCGAGGCACCACTGTATTATGAAATAGCATCATTTGCACCAGTCCTTTTGGGGCAAACGGGACCACTCGGGTGGTCATATTGCAGCTATGCCCAAGGGATGCAGGGGCAAAGCAGGAAATTATTCCAGACCCTCACAAAGCTGGAGGCAACCTCCACCCCAACTTACCAGTTTAGCCATCTGATACAGATATAGCCATCATGACCTGCACACAACTTAACTCAGGGGAATGTATCCTACAGTTCTGGACTATGGCCCTGTTTAAAAATACTCAAGGCTACATGACATCAGTGATAAAAATTCTACATTGATTGTCTTAAGCCAAATGTAGCCAGGAAATAAAAAATAAAAGCCAGGAAATAAAATTTTACACATTACTCTAAAAGTGCTCATTTTGCACCCCCATATTGGTTTTCTCAGGTGTGTACACCTTTACTAAATGGAAACTAGCAATGCTCCAAGGGTGTGAAACATTTTGCCTCTGGAGGACAATTGATTCAATTGGGGTGGATTCAGTGCTGCACAGGGACAGAGCAAAAAGTGGGAAGAGCTTCCCTTTCGCACTCTCTCCCCTGCGGTCACCAGGAAACGCCCCTGCTTGACTGCATGCTTCATCTTAGAAATGCAGAGTGAAGTAAGGCAGAAAAGGAAGCACCTTTGTCATCCCACTGCACCCCATAGTTGACAAAGGGTGGCAGAGCTATGCTGGTGGCTCTGCATCTGCCAAATGATTGCAGGTCCAAGAAAAATCCAGATGGCGGGTGTCATAACTCTGGGGCCAGAACCCCCTTCTTCATCAGCACCAGCCACAGAAGTGCTTAAAACTATTGAAAGCACTTCTGCAAGAAGAGCTCGGGGATCAGGTATGCCTCCAGCCTTATTATTATCACCCTTATTAGCAGAAACTAAGCCTGATTGGCAAATTCTTTTGACAATTTAAGTGGTACTTTCCTCCTGTTTTTGTTTTGGGAATCTAATTAAGTAGGCCACCTGTTTGAGTATTGTGTGATTTATTAACTATAGATACTACAATGATACTTAATTTCCAAATATGGTTAGATATTTCTTTTATATTCAGGTAAAGAAGATTACATAAGTTAGATACATTTATTAACATCCATGAATGCCAATTCACTGCCTATATAGTGAATTAATATTCATGGTTATTAATAAATCTATCAAAATTAAATACAAACATACTAAACCATATAATACATTTATTATGTTCCTACTCCATGAACACAGGCATGTAATAAGAACATCTGGGGTGAAAGAAGAGGGTTCCAAGTCTATGTTTTGCACCAGGGTTCCCTTTTCTGACTCTGGCTCTACTACCACTTGGAGGGGCAGAATAGCTTTTGTACCTATTGAAATATGAGGGTGGTAAGTAAGAAGCCATCTGCCAACTGGATAAACCTCCCTCAATGGAAAATTAATAGCATCTAGTAAATTTCCAAAGTTGATTACAATCTAAAGAGGCTGCCACCCCCACCCATCTTGAAAGCAATGAAAAGATATGGAACAAAGTGCATGACCTAGTGGTGGTCTGAGCCAACATGCTATAGTGCTTAGAGTTCTGGGCAAGGACTAGGAAATCCCCTCAGTCACCGAGAGGGACTGGATAAAATAGGCTGGGAAGGGCTGGGCTAGATTTTTTTTCCTTTAGGAAAAGGCTGGGCTAGATTTTTTTTCCTTTAGGAAAAGGCGGAATATAAATGTAACAAAAAAAATATTGGCATTGGAATAAGTCACAGAGAATGTCCTGGTCACATGTAAGGCTACAAACCGTAAGTTCGTCTGAATGAGCAAATGTGTGGGTTCCCAGAGAGATCACAGCCGATTTGCCTATGCACCAAGCTAAACCATGGTTTGGTTTGGCTAAGCCATGAGCCAGGTTTCAGCTGACACCACCTCTAGATGAGCTACAAGCTCTAACAAAGGCTTGGTTTGCCAACAAACAAACAACTCAGGTTTAGAGGATGTGCAAACTACAACTTATTTTTACCACAGTACAGTGCAGTAGTGAAATGAGCAAGGAGGACCAAACAAGTCACAATCAGCCCTGCAGTGGCTTGTATATTTGTTCATTTTGCCATGGTTTCGCTTAGAATTACATGCAAATGAAATCAATGAGTTCTGGCAGCTATGTTAATAATAATAATAATTTATTATTTATACCCCGCCCATCTGGCTGGGTTTCCCCAGCCACTCTGGGCGGCTTCCAACAGAAGTATTAAAATACAATAATTTATTAAACATTAAAAGCTACCCTAAACAGGGCTGCTTCAATGTTCCTTGTGAGTAGAAAAGGGGGAAACATTTAAGATTTGTTTATTTTTCAATAGTTTATTTTCTTAGAGAGTGTATGCTTGTTTGCACTAAAGCTTTAGTGGGCTTATTTATACAGGCACTATGAAATGATGATGGAAAAGTATTCTTTGTAGCAAAATCAATCCCAGACCAATTGCAATTGTTATTCTGGTCTGATGAGCTATCTGCTTGAGTTAGTCTTCAGAGTACCTTATCCTTCCATTTTCTTCCTTCTTTTGAGCATTTCTACAAATTGGTTTCTTATCCAATTTCAAGAAAAGCAAAACTACACATTGGCATCCACATGGTTAGTAATAGAACCCTAACACAATATGCTAAGTTGGACATAGCAAAATAAAAGCACGTTTCCTTTACATTATACTGTTCAGCAATTAACTGACTCATATAAACTACATAGACATAATAAATCTTACAAGATCCCCATACAGAATGATGATTTCTTCATATTGCATAGAAACATGAAGTTAAAGAACTTACTTTGTTACACAAAGTTTATTTCAGGGCCTGAAATAAACTAAACAGTCTGTAGACATGCAAAAGAAAAAAGAAAATGCATACAGTAACTAATTCAAACATCTGAAACCCTGGCTTCAGTTAGTGAAAATATCATGTATGATTTCTGAGTATGCCTGGTTGAAGCAAACAAGGAGTAAACTAATGGTATGCATTTATGAATCAAACAGGCAAGAGTCTCAAAATAAGTGTAAATATCTCAGTTCTGCAACACAGGTGATTAGAAAAAAACAGGATGTGGGGTCATGTGCAATACACAAGCTAGGAAACAAAAGCGAGAAGCTGAGAAAGAAATTATACTGGTTGGAAGAACTTAATAAGATAAAAATAGACACTTGTATTCAAAAAATAAGAGCTTTGTTTAAAAAGTGCAATCCCATCACTGATTTTCTGGCAAGATCACTAAGTAACTGAAATGCCTCCACTAAATACACACACAATCTGAGAATGGAGATGTGGAAGGAGGGAATTTTTGGCTCAGAATTATTGTCTTGGACTTAAGTGGGGCAGGAAAATTGTTTGTAGAAAGAAGTGCTCACTCCCCCTGCCAGCTGTAATTCCCAATCAGCTAACAAAAAGAAGATGGTCCTCTTGTCACTGGAACCATCAGGATACCATTACATCTGAATGCAATCTTTAGTTTGGGCCTGAGTAATGCTGCTATGTAAGTGTACTGTTTCGTTCTTAATGTACTTAAAAAAAGGAGTGAGTAGGGCCAAGCATAATAAAACATATTCGAGTTAACACGAAACATGTTTAAGCAATTATGACTGCATTAATTGCAAACTTAAGCAATGCATACCTGCACAAATATGTGTTGTTTTTAAAGAAGAAGGGGGGAATTATTGTATTTAAATCTCACTGCCCCTGGTTTCCCTTCAGCTATCATTGATAAATGCATTTAGACAATGCACCTTTACAGCTAAATTAGACCTAACTGTTCTCTAATGCAAAGCAATTCAATTTACAAGCTATTATTCTCTTTATTAAATCAGCCTAACTATGCAGATTACACTCAACACCCATTCTTTCGCAGCAGGAAAAGAAATTAACGTTAAATAATCACATTCCCTTATTTAATCTTAATGGAGCTTCACATACATGGGCAGTTCAGCCATGCTGATTTTATGCAGTGGATTTAACAGCATAAAAGCAGCAGATTTAAGTTCTGTATTGTGCCACACTTGACTGGGACCATTTGACATGCTGGTTTATTGAATGCTATCAATTTACACAACGTTTGTTAAAATGCTTTTCTTTGCTCACACAGCATGCTCAATGGGCTGTCTCTTTCTATAGTCCTGGCCAGTGGTTTATCCAAAGCAACTGTTCACTGGAAAGTGTGTTTTCCCATACTTTGGCCAGGAGATTCACTTATTACAGAGAAAGGCTTTGATACATCTATGTATTGGTATATATATAAAATACCTGAGTGGGAAAACAGTCCACAGCACTTGGTGTAACTCTTCTGTTTCCAATTCTGATTCATAAGCTGCCCTATGTTCCTCTAACAAAAGGGTTCTAAAGAGGAGTATGGCAGATAGGCAAAAGGCTTTCAGCTCTCCAGTTAGGACTTCAACTTACTCACTGGAGGGTAGGAGGAGGAAGGTGAACAGAGAGACAGGCAAAAGTTGTGCACAGAAGAAAACCTCTAACATTAAGAGGAATGTCACACAGAAGATAAAGGTTGGACTGATACTAATAAATGACAGCATAGGTACATGGGACAGGGACATGCTTAGTGGGGAATAGGAAAAGGAAGGTGAAAACTCGGGCAACATATAAACAAGAACTATAAACAAAGGAGGAAGATGGTCAAACATCTGTGTGCACAGGAGTATATAATCCGGTAGACTTAAAAAAAAAATTATATGGGGTAATCTTATTATGCAGCAGTGAGAGAGTGAGCTGCTTCCACAGAGACCCAGCAGTATGTCACTGGTCCAGAAGATGAACTGAAATGCTAACTTCAAAGGAAGCAATTTCCTTTAATAGAGCAAATGCGCAAGGCATTACAGAAAGAGAAGTGCTACATGTTGGCTATCCATGCTCACCACTCGAGGATATATGTTGATTGTTGTCAGATGTACTATGAACCGGAATGCAAATTCAGTGTTAACTGGCAGCCAGTGGAAGGACTGAGAAATGGGGGCCTGGGTAGAGCTAAAATGGGTGTAGATGTCACACGCTAAAGGCTGCAGGTCTCTGTGACTCCCCTACAGAAACAAGGAAGCATCATACAAGAAAGATGATATTTTATATGTGGATTGTAAAAAGGTTGTGTATACCCCGGAAGAGAACAAAAGAGTGCCTGAGGGAGGACAGTGGAACAGAGGGAGGGGATCAAAAAGTAAATCAGATAAGTATTGGGCAAGGGATTTGTGCTTTATTTTATATTGGATAATGGCTTTTTTATGAACAAACACTTTGTAGATCCAATGCTCCACAGGACAGAAATTCATGAATTTAAGGAAATTAGACATTTAGACAAAAGGAAAAAGTTCCTTTGTCATTTCTTCCTGGTGAGCAGTTCTGCATGCGATTAATAGCACTCTGTGTGAGAATGCATGCACGCTTTGTGTCTACATTGTCAATTTCAAATTGATTGCTTTGCAAAGCTCTTTGGGATATTTAGTGTAACAATGACAGTGTATTGATCTTCTAATATACACCAGGGGATGTGAACTTTGTTGTGTGTTCTAGAGGAAACTACAGAGGCTATGCAAACAATATTATTAGCAGTCTTTAATACAGTATGTCTGATTATGAACTTGAATAATCAAACTGGCTTTCAGAAAAAATGTTACCAATATCTCTCCCCCCCTTTTTAAATGTGTGAGTGGCTTTTTTTAAAAAAAAAAAAGTATTGTTTTTCTTCTGTTTGGTTGTATGCATGTTCGCCACCCTAAGGTAATTCTGGAGGCAGGGCTGGATAAAATTTTAATTAATAAATACATAAATAAATACTAAAACATATATTTTTATATAATTTATTATTTCTTTAGTACAACCAACATTTGATTGAGTACTGTCATTAAATGGTTTAAGCATAAGTACATAAACAAGGCAATTCCAATATTACCATGTCATATAACCAGCTTGATAGATGGCGTTACACAGATTCCAGTTCTTACAAACAGACTCTACTAGTTCAGCAGGTGTGAAATTTCCATTTAAGGACAAGCTACTCTAATTTCACAGTTGAATCGTGGGGTTGCCACAAAGTCCCCATTGAGTAAATTTCACATTTACATGTCTTCAAGGTCATTTTTGAAGGTGATCAAAATGAGACACGACACCTCCATTTATTTATTGTCATGAAGTAGGCCTGGAATTTGCACTGACTTTAATCATGCTGATTCCACACCCGAGGCAGGGCTATTGCAGACTTGTATTGCTTTGTCAGAGACAAAAATCTGTGTTTAATACAAAAGTTATCAAAAGCTTCATGTGCTTCATCAACTCATAAGCAATAATTTTGACATGAATGCGCAACTAATATTTTAAAATCTTAACGTGTTCACTAGCACACATCACTTTCCTGAAGAACTACTTTATTTTTTACTAACAACATTCCCATCATAATGGACAGGGACAGAGCAAAGGACTAAAGTGCATCTCTGTGAACTCCATAGGATGATCAGAAGTCATGGAACCCAACTGAACAGGTCAGTTCATATTCAGCACTCACTCCACATTTTTCTAATAGGAGTAATTATATGGTAGGGAAATACAGTAGAAGGGTGTATTTGGGACAAACATGGGATAGGCTCCATATAACTTAGTCAGTGCTATTGAGAACTGAGTCTTTCAGATTGATAGTCCTGAATTCCCATTTCTTGGTTATGTTTGAATGCAGTCAATGTATAGAAAGCTCTCTCTCTCTCTCTCTCTCTCTCTCTCTCTCTCTCTCTCTCTCTCTCTCTCTCTGTATTAAGATCATAGAACTGTAGGGATGCAAGGGCCCCTAAGAGTCATTGAGTCCAACCCCCTGCAATGCAGGAGTCACAGCTATAGAATTCTTAACAGATGCCCTTCCAACCTCTGTTTAAAATCATCCAATGAAGGAGAGTCCACCATTTTCCAAGGTAGTCCATTCAATGGTTGAACAGCTCTTACCACCAGGAAGTTCTTCCTAATGTATATTTTGAATCTCCATTCTTGTAATTTGAATCATTGGTTCGGGCCCTACCTTCTGGAGCAGCAGAAAACAAACTTGCTCTATATTCCATGTGAAAGGCTTTTAGATATTTGAAGACACCTATCATAGCACCTGTATTCTCCAGGCTAAACATACCCCAAAACCTCAAACATTCTTCATAAGACTTGGTTATAATCTTGGCCAATCATCCTCTGCACATGTTCTAGCTTGTCCTTATCTTTTTTAAATAAGTGGTGCCCAGAACTGGACACAGCACTCCAAATGGATTCACACCAAGACAGAATAAAGCGCTTCTATTACTTCCCTTGATTTGGACATCACTGTTGATACAGCATAGAAGAGCATATGGTGGGGGGCAGGAGAGTCTTTAAACAAGTAGCTTTATTTACATATCCAATTAAAAATCATGATTGGAATAATCCAATAAAGTGCATTAATTCCCATTTATTTCAAATGGGCTGAAGCATGTATAACTATTGCATGCATTGTTGAGCATTGCTTAAAAGCAGATAGGATGCAGATACTATGCAGACAGTAGTCAATTTTGATTAAGTGGACAATAAAATAAGGCAGTGTCAAGAGCAAAACTCTTACTCTGAAATGAGGTCATAGATTTAAAACAGGCTTATAAATTTTGTGACCTTTTGGGAAAAAATCATTTGCTGCATTTAGTTATGAAAAATTCTGGTTAATTATCTAAGAAAAACTATTATAAAAGCCCAAGAACACAAATGAGAATCTACTTTGAGAAATACATACCGGTAATCAAAGCATTTATTAGACAAAATGTGTAAATGCCTTATGCCTATTATAGATGAAAACAAAAAGCTGAAGATTTGCTGAAGGTCGGCATAGGGAACTAATAATTACATAGTAAAGGCAACCCCTTTTATGCACATTCGGTAAGTGTGTGAGTGCATCTATACACATTGCACCAATCCCAGAAGTGAATTTAAAAAATGCTAAAATCACCCCAGAAGAGGCGCAAAACAGTGCCTAGCAACCCCAGGGGCCTTTGTAATTGCAATCCCAAGTCCTTGCACCAACCAGTGAGGCCTGTGTAGAGTTGTAGTTTGAGGAAGGAGGTTGGGAATGATTGTGGTGGAGTTTGGTGTCTCGTTAGTGCTGCTGGTTTTTAAAAAGGGGTTTCAAGGGTTTCCAGAGGTTTAGAAGGTATTTGCAGACTTTTCCAATGGCTGCTTCTATGCAATTTCACGTGCCTCAGAACAAAATCCCTGCATAAATGTGGGACACGGTCTAGGTCTGGCTCCAGGAATCTACAATAACTACCATTTCATTTCTGTATTTCAGCCATTAATCTCTTGTTAACAACCAGACATCATATATTTCATTCTGCTTGAACCAAGCACTTAAAACTCTTATAATTTGAGCACTGATTTAAACAGAATCAGTTATTTAGGCTGTCGCTTAATAATCATGTTTCACTTACTGCAATGTTTTGTTAATTTGAGTTTGAAATCAATAAAGACAAAGTAATTTTATATTTTAAGGTCCAGTTCTGTATTCTTAAAATGGCCATCATGCTTGAGCAAACTCTGTGTAGAATAGAGAAGCAACAGCTACCAATTGATTTCCTATCATTTGTTACAAAGCTTTCTGGTGAACTGAAAAATGAGCAGTGAATTGATAAGCAGGAAATCAGTTTCTTTTTGAATGCTCTGTAAGCTTTTAAATAAGCTTAGAAGTTAAAGAATGTTGCTAATTCTCGATGTTGAAGCATTGTAACCAGTATGTTGTAGGACAAGCTAATATGCTGAAGTTAAAGGCAACCTAAAAAACATTATTAATGATATAATACAATTGAATATTTCTTTTACCTGAGAATATGAAATGTTAACATAAATAGATTAGGTGACAATCCAGAAACAATTGTTTAATAGTATTAGAGAAAGAAAAGGCTGCAATCCTATACAGTACTGTACACACTTTCCTTAAAGCAAATACCATTGAATTCAGTGGGACTTACTTCTGAGCAGACATGCACAGAATTAGAATGGTGTTGGTTGCATTTAATTAACTTTAATTATAATCAATTGTAAAATAGTGTGACATAAAAACAAATCTACAGAACAAACAACATCCAATAAAAAATATAAAACGTTAATCTGATATTAAATATGCATAATGCTACTTTGCCAGATCTGCCTAACAAATTCAAGATGTGATTCTTTTTTACTGTTTTTACTATACATTAAAAAGGAAGACTCGGTAAATGAATTAAATGTTAAAATTCTGCAGTATTAAGAGAAACCAAAAGGAAAAGATAAGTTTGTCAGCATTTATTGGGTGCTACTGAGCCTAGGGCTTGCTGATCAGAAGGTCGGCGGTTCGAATCCCTGCGACGGGGTGAGCTCCCGTTGCTTGGTCCCAGCTCCTGCCAACCTAGCAGTTCGAAAGCACGTCAAAATGCAAGTAGATAAATAGGAACCGCTACAGCGGGAAGGTAAACGGCATTTCCATGTGCTGCTCTGGTTTGCCAGAAGCGGCTTTGTCATGCTGGCCACATGACCTGGAAGCTATACGCCGGCTCCCTCGGCCAATAATGCGAGATGAGCGCGCAACCCCAGAGTCGGTCACGACTGGACCTAATGGTCAGGGGTCCCTTTACCTTTACCTTACCTTTTCTTATGGACATGGTTAGTAGAAACTGACCTGTATTTTGCAACTGTAGTTAGCCACCAGATGGCTCTTCAGAACAATTTCCATGTCTGGCAAAAATAAAATAAAATACAGAATGGACTAAAATCCTATAGATATCTATACAGAAGTAAGTTTCATTCAGTTCAATGAGGTTTACTTCCAGGTAAGTGTGCATAGTATTGCAATTAGATTTTAATGGAATGAGAAGCAGGTGAAATCACAAGGGAAAAAAGAGCTTGCCCTATGCCACAAACTCTACATGTGCAGAAAACACCTGGTAATGCTCTTAACAGGAAATGGCTATGAGTTGAATCCATAGAGCTTTTCTCCTTTTTCATAGCTGACAATAAAACAATGCAACTGGATGCATAAACCAGCTGTACTGCATGAAATCTAACCTATTATCAAATGTTTGCATGGCAGATAGTGCCCAGCACTGAAAAGAATATTAGCTTTGATAGATTCAAATCCCTACATTGTCATAATGCTCACTCCATTGAATCTCACAGTCTAGCCTACTATGTGGAGCATAACTGGGGATTAAATGAGGAAAAACTGTCAACTATGCACATTAAACATATAAACGAAGAACAAATCTAGTTGAAACATTTCACCCTTAGTCTTTATAGATCAATATGAAAATTTATTTTAAAAAATAACCTGTAGAAAATTACTATGGAAAACATTTTCTTGACTACATTGTGCAGAAAGAAGCCTAACAGATGCAAAATTGGGTAGTAAATTTAAAATACTCATACTATCCATGTCTTAGGTTGTTTCACAACTTCAGAGCTAGGCTTGACATGAAACAATGGCACTCATTCCTTTTCCCTTGGTTGAAAGAGAAAATTGCTGATTCATTGTTGTTTGTAAAAAAACAAAAAAACAAAGCTGAATCGTTCTGCTGTTAGTTTGGTTTGTGCAGCAAGAATCCTACTTAGAATTTGGAAGGGCCAGTTACCCTGTGAGCAAAATAGCTTTTTCATAAGGTCCAACAGCTCCTTTGATTTTGACTAAATTTGTAGAAGACTCGGCTATTTGTTCCATCTTCTACTCAAGTCTTCTTTTACTGTACCCCTTCCCCATCTACTTTGCTTCAAGCATATGGCAATCAACTTAATATGATGTTAAAATGCAAGAAGCCTCAACTCTGACATCCATATTGCATTTCATGTACGTTACAATGCCTGACACCGGTCTACCAGGTATGTCTAAGAGAGAGCTGACTGGTTGCAGCTGAAGTGTCTTTGTGCATCAGTAGAGTCAGGATTAAATACAGCACAGCTCATCCTTCATCTGGCTGGACCTCTGACTAACTGACTTCTATTAGATACTGAAGTGCAGTTTAAACATCACACCCCAAACTGCAGCCTTTCTTGTGTGTTACAGATCTTCAAAACACACAGAGACAAGAACATTTGGGGTGGAAATCAAGCTCTTTGTATGTCATGTGTTGGAATAAATGCAAGTATTCATCAAGTGCAACTATGTTTCTGTATAAGATACCGTATGAAGAAGCAACTATAAATAGCAGTACTTTTGTTAAAATATATTTATTTAGTTGCATTTTAATCCTGAAAATATCCAAGAGTGTGTCTTGTGTTGAATCTTATCCACTTCCCAATCTGAGATCAGTCCTGGTGCCCCTGAAAAGTGTAGATACTGAATCCATAATATGGTAGCAAGCTGCTGAATAACACTGACAATCAAATACTGATTGCATCTCATTTTGATTAGCAATTTCTGAATGCAGCATTTCTGCCTGAAAATTTAAAAAATCTATGAACACTTACTTAACTGCCTAAGGAATGCTCAAATCAATGACATTAATGTACTCTGCAACAAAGCCTGTTCCTGTATGTGAAATCTACCCTTTGATTTTCATGGAGTTTTTTACTTTTTCATTCCTTTGTCCACAACACCATCCTGAAGCCCCTAGGATGCATCCAATGCATCCAAAAATGTGAATGCTATCCACTTCTTTCAATTGATTGTGCATTTTAATGCATTTTCTTCATTCTTAAAGTCTGTGCAAGTCTGCACATCAAGCAACCAATAATAAATTCCTAGAGGAAAGTCAATGAGATAGAATGAGAGAAATGGTTTCAGAGTAATTGCATTACAATATCCACTTCTAAAATCAAACCTGCTGGGTTACTGTGGCTTCCCTAAAAGCTTATGGTATAGTTCCAGATTTTTTTAGAACTTGAATTTATGGATAATGGGTTTTTAGGATTATGCTTAAATCAAAACACAGTTTGATACATTGCCCACGGCTTTCATCACTGCAATCCATTATTCCTACAGCATATTAATTCTAAAGCACTTTCAGTTTTTGTTTCTGCCCCTATAATTTTGGAAATGGAAAGCTAGAGCAAATGCCTAAAGTTCCATGCCACATAACGCATAAATAAAGGTGAAACCAAAATATGAGATAGATGCACGACATGCAAAGCAAGACAGGTCAAGCCCTTATTTGTTGTAACTGTAATTATTTGTCATTAGGCGGGTCAATTATAAATGGAATGTAATTAATGAAATGTAATAGCGATGTTTATTTTTGTATTACTGTAACTATTTGTTTTATTACTGTGGAATTTCCAAAAGAAAGCATTTGTAAAAATTGAAAGAAAAAAATAAAATAACTTGCATTACTGAAATAAATGCACTTTCTGACGATATTCGAATTTTCCGAGTTTCACCTGTACCTTACTGAATACAGGGAAGACTGGTGTGAGTAGTACATAGCCCCCTATTCCCAACTACAATCTGAGCAACCCTTCGTAAAATAAAAAACCCAAATGAAGGAAAGGGTTACATGTTATGCTTATTAAAAATTAAAATAAAAAAGGTAAAAGGATAAGCAGGGACGCAGAGGCACTGTGGTCTAAACCACTGAGCCCCTTGGGATTGCCGATCAGAAGGTCGGCGGTTCAAATCCCTGCAACAAGATGAACGCCCATTGCTCTGTCCCAGCTCCTGTCAACTTAGCAGTTTGAAAGCATGCCAGTGCGAGTAGATAAATAGGTACTGCTGTGGCGGGAAGGTAAATGGCGTTTCCATGCGCTCTAGTTTCCATCACAGTGTTCTGTTGCACCAGAAGTGGTTTAGTCATGCTGGTCACATGACCCAGAAAGCTGTCTGTGGACAAACACCAGCTCCCTCGTCCTGAAAGCGAGATGAGCATCACAACCCCATAGTCACCTTTGCCTGGACTTAACAGTCCAGGAGTCATTTATCTTTTACCTTTTTTACCTACAAATTATAAACAAATGTTTGCCTTAGTCTTTCAGCTGGACATTATGTCCAGATAGAAATGTAAAAGGTACACCTTTCCCAAACACTTGCTACATACACATAATTAAATTTTGCTTAACACTTCCCTACCACATAAGACAGTTGAGAAAGCAGGGAAGCAGACAAGCAAGCAACTAAATGAGTGCATTGCCACTGCCACCCGAGAAGTGATATGTCATTTTAATTACCTTCCAAAGAAATAGAAAAGAGAGGGGGAGAGTGGAGCATGAAAAGTACCAGGATAGAGGGTGCAGTGGAAAAACAATGCCAGGCTACAAGCAGTGTCAAAGAGCAACTTTTGCAAGGCGTGACTATGGGCACCACAATTTAATATTTATTTTTAAATGAGAACCTTAGAAACTTGTCTGTACACAACAGACTAGAATCACATTGCATCATATGCAGGGGTTCCGTTCCAAGGGTTGCATGTCTACATATAGCCAAAATTACTCTTTCTTTGGCTAGCAAGTGTGGGGGGGAGCCCCAGGGGGAGGCCTTCCCTGTGTCTCCCTGCCTCCTCTTTCTCCTCCATGTGCAAGTGACCAGCAGAAGGAAGGAGGAGGGAGGGAGGCAGAAAGAGATGAAGGTGGAAGGGAAGAGCAGAAAGAGATGCAGGCAGAAGAGAAATGTTGAAATGAATCCAAACAAGGAAAAAATGAAAGGAAAAAGTTATCTGCTCTCCCCCCCCCCCCACAACACATTATCCTGTTCAATTGGATCTTCCTGAAATCTGGCCAGGATATTCCCGTTACAAGTAGATTTCTCCATGCATGGTTTCTTATAGACAGGACAAGTTCTTCTGAATTAATAAAGAACAGACTTTTCAACCCTTAACATTGTAGAATTCTAACCAGGAACTGCACATTAATTATATAAGCACTTATTATAATAATATATAACAATAACCTGACTTCCACCAATTATAGGAGATCATCATTGTCATCAGACTGTTATAAAGTAGTTTTCGGGAACATGAAAAGAGTAGTTTTCTGGAAGATGAAATGAAACATTTTGAAGACTGTAAAGGGCAATGTGTCAGATGGATTTAACATCAATATGATGTATGGAGCTGTCAGACACGCAGAAGGGTGTGTGTGTATGTCTTTCATACAAAAGATGTTTAAATGCTTTTGAAAGATAAGCCCATCCTGGCACAAGTGTCAAATGATCACCAACTGGACCATTTTATCCTTTCATGCTTGCTTTTTACAGAGATGTGGCCCAGGCATTTGATAGAACTGATCTTTCTCCAGGGCCTATTCCCAAGTAAAGTCATGCTATTAATCAGTATTAGGTACAGAAACAACTTTACTTACAGCATTATTCTTGCTAGAGCTTTCAGAAGGAACTACCGAGTTCCTGTTGTACTGATTAAGCCCGGTCACCCACCTGTGGCAACACTGCCAAGTTTTCTGAAAAGGCAAACTACAGCTGTGCTTTCGGGAATGTGCTTCCATGGCATGCTCTGCTTCTTTCCCTTTTATACACCTGCCCCACTCTCTTAAGGTTATAAAAAGAATCTATGATCCCATGATGCATACTCTCCAAATTCTATCATATTATCTGTAAGCTATGGCTATTTCAGCCAATTAGGAAATCCTCTCAGTTCCATTAAAAATGTATTTGGAGTCTATAAGTAGTAACTACAAACGTCAGGCATATCATGCTAAGGTACATGTGTCAAGTACACTCTTTCCTTCAAAATAAATCACATCCTAACTATGCAATGTCTGGTCCCATCTTTATATATAATACTGTCATTTGTAGACATAAGAACCAAGGACGGTATACGTAACACGTGTGAATTTTGCATTTGAATATAAAACTTAATACAAATGTCTTCTGCAAGTGTATTTAGCTAACTCCATGTTTATCTTGGTCATTTGTTTTTTTGTTTCTTTGTTAAACTTATTCTAGAACATTTTCTGAAGCTGGTTAATATTGGAATGAGGACCAGTTATTGCACCCAAATATATGTGTGCTTTGACCATCTGAAAATAAGACGCCATTCATATTCACATGTCCACATTTGATCCCTTGTGATGTAGTGGTTACACCTGGGAGACCAGAGTTTGAATCCCCACTCAGCCATGAATCTCTTTGGGTGACTTTGGACCAGTTACTGCATCTCAGCCTAACCTACCTCACAGGGTTGTTGTGGGGATTAAATGAAGATAGGCAGAACCATGCATGTCACCTTGAGCTTCTTGGAGAAAAAAGTGGGATTATTAATGCAATAAATACATTATGGTGACTAAAACTAAAAAGACACAGGTGTTGTGTCTTCAAAGTCCAGGTGGTTGGACAACAGCTTCTTGTGGACAAGATTGCACTTCCCTGGAAGTAGCAGGTTTGAAGCTTGGGGTACTCATGGATCCAACATTCTCACCAGCTATGGCCCCTTTTGGATGGGCACCTGACATATCCGTTTTTAGGATCCACCTGTGGCTGTAATTTAATTTTTTTATTTTAATTATTTTAATGGATTTTTAATTAGTTTTAATTAATTTATAATTATTACTTTTTAGTCTGAATTCTAAAATGTCATCTGCCCTGGGACCTGCTGTGAAAGGCAAGTAATAGCAGTAGCAAGAGGAGGAGGAGGAAGAGAATAGAAATAGAAATGTGACAGAAACTCTTTGCTGGCATAATACTATCTTCACGTAACATTTTGGGAGACCCAGGTAAAACATAATGAATAAAGTAGAAATAGGAGAAACCCAGAATTCTATATAGTTATTTAAGGATGAGGAATGACTCTCAGCAAGGAGAAAACCTACACTAAGATTAATGCCAGGCACACCATTAAAAGTTCTGAGATACCTGCTTTCCCTGGCACAGAAATGCAATCCCAACAACTGCTGGGTAACATTTTGCAGAGAAGCACAAACATTATGCTTGTATGACAAGGATTAATGCCTGCTAGGTGAAAAGTGGTCCTGTGCCTTATCTCTCAGGCATCAGAAGCTCAACACATGTGCCCAATACAGATAACTACAACAATCCATCTTTCTCAGTTTTGTTGTTTTTGCTTGTTTTCAGTGGTTTGTAGGCAAAAGGAAGAGGCTAGCATGCATGCAGTCCTTTACCTACCACTGATGAACAGTTTTAAGTTATTTTCTTAATTATAGTTGTGCTTTGTACTTGGTTTTTAGCAGCATAAAACATTTGTCCCTTTCCAGTAAAACTATTTGTTTCAGCTTGCTGAGAGCTTTAAATTTCCAGTGTAAAGAAATGTTTAATTTAGTAGTGTTATGCACACATACCATCTATGCAGAACAAATAGTTTATTTATTTAATTACTTACTTGGTTACTGCATTTATATAGCTCCATAACAGGAATTCACGGTATAGTCCACAAAGCTTTCTGCATTATTTATTTATTACTTCATATAATTTATATACTGCTAGATTTTTTTTAAAAAAACAACCCATTCAAAGCAATTTAAAAAAAGAACAAAACAATAAAAAACAACAAAATTTTAAACAACTGCTTAAAACATTCAAATAATAATTAAAATAAGAAATAAATTAAAAATAGACCAAATGCACTACATGTCGGGGTAGGCTTGTATTAACATTTTTCTCGGGCACCAAAAAGACTACAGTGAGGGGATCTGCCTGATATCAATAGAGAGGGAGTTGTGTGTGCTGCCACACTAAAAGACTGGTTTCTTACAAAGTATTATGTGGCACCTGTAAGAGTGCCAGTTTTGCACATCAAAGCTGTCAATTAAGCATATGGGGTAAGGCAATATCACAGTAAACTGGTCCCAAGTTGTTCAGGGCTTTATAGACCAACAGTAAGACCTCCGTCCACTAGGAGAAGGGGACGACAGAGGACGAGATGGCTGGACAGTGTTCTCGAAGCTACGAACATGAGTTTGACCAAACTGCGGGAGGCAGTGGAAGACAGGAGTGCCTGGCGTGCTCTGGTCCATGGGGTCACGAAGAGTCGGACACTACTAAACGACTAAACAACAACAAGACCTTTAACTTTGTCCTGTAGTAGATTGGTAACTGGTGTAGGTCCCTGAGCACAGGCATTCTAGGATGGCAGGTTCTCACTCCTGTCAGCAGTCGTGCTGCGGCATTCTACACTAAGGGATCAAGCAGAAGGGAAGTCCCACATAGAGTGCATTGCAATAATACACTCTTGAAGTAGCCATATATAGATGACTGGTTAAACATAATAAAGATAAATTTGAAGCATACAGTACAGTACCTGAAAAGCTAAATCTATATATTGAAGATACCATTTACTCTTCCAAGCATTTGTGCATTCTAACTTAGATATTCAATGTATTTTCTAAAAAGCATAGCAACCCTGACATTGTAGTTAATGTATTATTGTACTGAACTCCATATGTTTGTTGGAAAATCATGAGGGCTTTCATCTGTGGTACACTAAAGGTAAAGGGACCCCTGACCATTAGGTCCAGTCGTGACCGACTCTGGGGTTGCGCGCTCATCTCGCATTATTGGCCGAGGGAGCCGGCGTATAGCTTCCAGGTCATGGGGCCAGCATGACAAAGCCGCTTTTGGCAAACCAGAGCAGCACATGGAAACACCATTTACCTTCCCGCTGTAGCGGTTCCTATTTATCTACTTGCATTTTGACGTGCTTTCGAACTGCTAGGTTGGCAGGAGCTGGGACCAAGCAACGAGAGCTCACCCCGTCACAGGGATTCGAACCGCCGACCTTCTGATCAGCAAGCCCTAGGCTCAGTGGTTTAACCACAGCGCCACCTGGGTCCCCTGGTACACTACCGTAGTAGTTTAAATTCACAGTGCACATGTGCAGAGGGCTAAAGATTGCGGCCTTAATATTTCAGCTCTGCCAAAAGAAGACTGGGTTTGAAGCATGTGAGACTAGTTTCAGACCAAGTCTTGTGTCAATTGTCAGTATTAAAAAACTCTTGTATCTGATCTGTTGGATGATATGAAAAAATCTTTTGCAATTAATCTGTACCACAGAAGTGGTACAGAAGAGGGAGCGGGTGGCGCTGTGGTCTAAACCACTGAACCTCTTGGGCTTGCTGATCAGAAGGTCAGCAGTTCAAATCCCCACGACAGGGTGAGCTTCCGTGGCTCTGTCCCAGCTTCTGCCAACCTAGCAGTTCAAAAGCAAGCTGGTGCAAGTAGATAAATAGGTATCACTGTGGCAGGAATGTAAATGGCGTTTTTGTGTGCTCTGCCTTCTGTCACGGTGTTCCGTTGCACCAGAAGTGGTTTAGTCATGCTGTCCATATGACCCGGAAAGCTGTCTGTCGACAAACGCTGGCTCCCTCAGTCTGAAGCAACATGAGCACCACACTCCATAGTTGCTGTTGACTGGACTTAATCGTCCAGGGGTCCTTTACCTTACCACAGAAGTCATCACTTAGTACTACAACCAGTGAATTATGCACGTGCAAAAAAGTCTGAGTTGAACAGTGTGCGAGTAGTTTTATATTATTACTTTCATGCTCTGTGATATTAAAAAGTATTTCAGATAATATTCCTATTTTAAGGTTTTAGTTTTCGAATCTACATAATTAAGAGCCATCCTTGAACAATGTGAACTATATATACCAGGGGTAGTCAAACTTTTTATACCTACCGCCCACTAATGCATCTTTCTTGATGGTAAAATTTCCTTACCGCCCACCAGTGTGATGGAAGGAGGATTCAGCTTATACCGTACAACCCCCACCACCCACCTAGAATCCTGAAACGCCCACTAGTGGGTGGTAAGGACCAGGTTGACAACCCTGATATATACAATTCTTCCAATTACCAACCATGGACAAAGTTTCTAATTATCATCGTATATTTATTTTTCCTCTTTACTGTAGCAAGCTGCCCCCAAATTTCACATTAAATTCTGGTTAGGTAGAAAGGTACATTCAGCACCACACACATAAGAGCAAACAATAGAATCAATTAGCTTTTTACTAGTGACATATACTATTTAAAGAACACAAATCCTTGGTTGATTCTGTTCACATAAACCTGCTGAGAAAGCTTTTACCCAGTGAAGTCAGATGTGCATGTTCTGAAATATAATTCTTGTCTAGAAATGATTGCAGAGCAAATAGAATTTTTTAATGTACATCAAGTACATAAAATGAAATAACATTGTCAGAATTAATGAGCCTGAGAATGATTGGCACCAGGTGTTAGTAGTGTTACATTAAGGATTTTGGATATTTATCCAAAGGGAAACTAAGAGTTGTGTCAACATATATCATATTCCTTCTTCCCCAGAATGGCTTGCCAGATTCTTAAAGGAGAAATGTTCTATGTCAATCACCCATTCTGTTTTATCATTCCATCTGCATCTGTGCATTGTCGAAATATGAGTTAACCCAAGCTATAACAAGCACAGGATCTTTAAGGGAATGTTTTGGAATACTTTAGCAAGAGATTTTAAAAAAGATGTATACTGCAAATGACATCTGTATCAAAATATTGTTGAAGTGATACCAGGAGAAGCCAACATGGTGAGTTCCAGATGTTGGTCTCCAACTCCCATCTGCCCTAGCCAGGCTGACAAATGGCAGGAGTAATTAAAGTTTATAACCAAGACCCTGAGAAATCTCTATGTGGGACAAGAAGCTACAGTTAGAACTGGATATGGAACAACTGATTGGTTCAAAATTGGGAAAGGAGTACGACAAGGTTGTATATTGTCTCCCTGCTTATTTAACTTATATGCCGGAATTAAGATTGCCGGAAGAAATATCAACAACCTCAGATATGCAGATGACACAACCTTGATGGCAGAAAGTGAGGAGGAATTAAAGAACCTTTTAATGAGGGTGAAACAGGAGAGCGCAAAATATGGTCTGAAGCTCAACATCAAAAAACCCAAGATCATGGCCACTGGTCCCATCACCTCCTGACAAATAGAAGGGGAAGAAATGGAGGCAGTGAGATATTTTACTTTCCTGGGCTCCTTGATCACTGCAGATGGTGACAGCACTCACGAAATTAAAAGACACCTGCTTCTTGGGAGAAAAGCAATGACAAACCTAAAAAGCAGAGACATCACTTTGCTGACAAAGGTCCATATAGTTAAAGCTATGGTTTTCCCAGTAGTGATGTATGGAAGTGAGAGCTGGACCATAAAGAAGGCTGGTCGCCGAAGAATGGATGCTTTTGAATTATGGTGCTGGAGGAGACTCATGAGAGTCCCATGGACTGCAAGAAGATCAAACCTATCCATTCTGAAGGAAATCAGCCCTGAGTGCTCACTGGAAGGACAGATCGTGAAGCTGAGGCTCCAATACTTTGGCCACCTCATGAGAAGAGAAGACTCCCTGGAAAAGACCCTGATGTTGGGAAAGATTGAGGGCACTAGGAGAAGGGGACGACAGAGGACGAGATGGTTGGACAGTGTTCTCGAAGCTACGAACACGAGTTTGACTAAACTGTGGGAGGCAGTGGAAGACAGGAGTGCCTGGCGTGCTCTGGTCCATGGGGTCACAAAGAGTCGGACACGACTAAACGACTAAACAACAACAACAACAACAACAACAACAACAACAACAACAAATCAAGACCCTATTTATTGTTGTTAGGATAACTTGAAAAGAAATTAATTGTTTTACAATATGATTTTATCTATTTGTGTACATTTAACTGTCATCCTATCAATAAAATTAGTTAGTCACTTTCTATCAAAGAATATCAAAGTGACATAACAATACAAACGTTGTTCCAACAAATCCAACATTTAAAATCAGTAACACTATACAAAAGTGATAATCCAGTAATAATAATCAATAACCAAAAAATAACCTTTCTCTGCATTACACAAGGATCATCACCAAGGTTTCCAGTCAAAACAGTATCAAGAACTACAACAATTTTAATGTTCAAATTCCTGTTAAATGGATACCAGTGCCAGTGTTGGTACCAGATGAGCTTCCCTGGGAAGGGAATTCAAAAAATGAGGAGGTTGGCTCTGAAAAATACCATTATCTTATTGCCAACCTCTTATCTTCTTCTGGGTGAAACACACAGAGGAAAGCCTCTGATTATGATATTAGGGTCTGAGTAGGATGGGGAAAGGCATTTCATGAGCTGTGTAGGGCTTTATAGATTAATAAAATCAACTTTTTGGGCACAGAAAACAAACTGGAAGACAGTGTAGCTGGGCCAGAAATGGTGTTGTGTGTTCAGACTGCTTGGTTACCACTGATAATCTAGCCACTGAGTTTTGCACTAGATGTGCTTTCCAAACCATCTTCAAAGGCAGCCCAACATATATAACACAATGCAGTAAACAAACCAAGACAGACCATTGAAGCCAGGCTATCTGTGTCTAAACAAGGCCACAGCTGGACCACCAGGTTAAGTTGATATAAGATATTCTGTGCAACAGAGACAAAGCAGTATCACCCACTCAGCTTAGACAACCATTTCAGTAGGATATAATGACTGATGGTATCCAAAGCCCAAGGAGACATAAAATGAGCCCTGGTGGATGAGAAAAAAGTCTCATCTAATCCAGTAGAACATCACAACCATGGCCAGTTCAACATGGTCATACTCTCCTGTCTCTCTTTAGACAAATGCTGTCGATCATATAAGACAGTCTCAACACTCAAACCTGGCCTAAACCTTAGTTTAAAAGGAACCAGAAAAACAATCTTATCTAGGAGTGCCTGGATCTGATTTATGAGATTTCAAAAGGAACAACACAAAGTTTGTGGTAATGGCTACAGATACTTCTGTTCTTTCCATGTCTAAGCAAATAACCAAGGCCACTACTGAGAGAAATTCATTTATCAGTTTTACAGTATCTTGGTTTTTAGTGCTTAATGCTGCACTCCTAAACCAACTCTTATTCCTCAATAAGCAAAACATACGTACGATCATCCTATCAATCATCAATCTTTATGGAGTTTTCATACCACTACATTATTTTCAAAAGGAATGCTATTGTCACAGCAAGACCGTTCAAATTTGTAACAAAAGTATTTGTAACAAAAGTATAAACACATCTCATTAATTCAACTGAAATTGCATCAAGTAGATGCTATGAATAGTTTTTGAGCACCTAGGTTACATATTTCTTAAGAAGCTTCTTAAATAAAAGAAGCCAAAAAATTTTTTTTACCATGTGAGAGCAGTGAAAGCAACAATGACATGCCAAATTAATTTCACAGCAGGCATAATTGCAACTGATTCATGAGAAGTATTCTGTATAGCAAAGCTTTAGATTAAGATAATTTATTAATAGTGTTGTTATGCAAATATGGCATGTCCTACTTTTGTCACACTTTCTGATTTAGTTAGTAAAAAGACCCTCTTCTGATTACTTAACTTATGGTTTTAACCAATTGTGTCTGAACATAATTTGAATTGTCCTTAATGGAAAATATCAGCTATGGTTATATAAAAGCTTGAAGGGTTGACAAATCTAAATCCAGACTGGTATTTTATCAATTTCAGTTGCACAAGTTAATGATTTTTTTAAAAATTCAAAATGATCAGCCAAACTGAATATTCATTCAAATTCACTTCAAGAGCAGAGGAGGACTTAGCAGTCTCCTAAATCTTCTCTGCCTTGGATAAAATCTGAGACATATTGCTTGAAGTCAGATTCAGTTAAAACTCATGTCATCATATTCTGAAGTGATTGTAGTTTCCAATCAGTCCTCAAGCACATCGCATGAGCAGTGCACAAGGCTTACTCCAATACTTCTCATAAACAATGGAAGTCTTTATCACTTGATTTCTGATGTTTATGGCATACTGAAATTATGGGTAGCAGAGCGTAGGGCTTGGTGGTTCGAATCCCCGTGATGGGGTGAGCTCCCGTTGTTCAGTCCCTGCTCCTGCCAACCTAGCAGTTCAAAACCATGTCAAAGTGCAAGTAGATAAATAGGTACTGCTCTGGCGGTAAGGTAAACGGCGTTTCCGTGCGCTGCTCTGGTTCGCCAGCAGCGGCTTAGTCATGCTGGCCACATGACTCGGAAGCTGTACGCCGGCTCCCTTGGCCAGTAAAGTGAGATGAGCGCTGCAACCCCAGAGTCATCCCCGACTGGACCTAACAGTCAGGGGTCCCTTTACCTTTACTGATAAAATGGACAAAAGTGTGTTGTAGCACAAATGAGCAAGAAATATTTATCTTCCAAATTCCGCATTGGATGTTGAACCAAACGCTAGCCCAAGTCTCTTGAGTGGCTTATCACAGGACTGGCACATCTAGTGGGGCCAAGTCAAAGCAACAAGCTCCCAGCAATGACAGTGCAGCTACTTACTGGAAAGAGAGGGAGAAGCAAAGAGGAGATGGCACAGCACCAGATTGGGACTGTGCAGCACAGCAGTGGAGCCAATCTCACCAGCTCCTTGCCCCTCCCAGAAATTGTCAGTGATGCCACCAATGGGAAGCTACTGATGTGACTCCGTCTCAACCACTCTTGGCTCAGTCATTTCTGATCCAAACACTGTGCCATTACTGCCATCACTTTGTCCAATTCAATCCAGGACCAGCATAAGCCAGCACTCAGGCCACCTCTGCCTATAGGGGCAAGTGATATTTCTTACTGGCCTACAGGGTCCTCTGCAAAACTCTCTACAGTTGTACATATCCCCATCATATCTACCAGATACCTGTCTGCCTTGGCAGCCAATCCAAGCCCAGACAGAGAATGGGTCAGAAAAAAACATTTAAGCCTAGGTGTGATGTACTAAGCTTGGATCCTAGAACAATAGGCAAGTAGGATCGTAGAATGCAACAACTGATTGGCTTGCAGGAGAAGACCAATCAGGCTCCAGGAAGAAGTTAATCAGCCTATTAGGCTGGTAGGATCGTAGAATGTAACAACTGATTGGCCTGCAGGAAAAGACCAATCAGGCCCCAGGAGGGAAGCAGAGCCAGCCAATCAGATGGGACTCATTGTGTAAACAATGTATATAAAAGCCTGAGGTTTTTTTTTGGGGGGGGGGAGGCATTTCATCCACTGTTTTACAAGCTGCAATAAAGAGCATGAAGTCTCTATTTCACTAGGCATGGGTTGGCTTTCCAAAATAAGTTGTAAATATGGTAAAGAAGAAGTGTCACTTTAAATGATGACAGTGGCCTCCCTTCAAATCCTGAGGCATCAGCTACCAGGTGTGAATGGAATAGGATATAATGACATGCATTTATATTTATAACCACTCCTAGATCTACACACACACCTTTTTATTGAAGGTCCATTATTCAGTAAATACTTTGAATTTATCTTTTAAAATAGGATGCCCCTATAACTGTACAAATGCTATTCAGCCTTAGCTCTTAACTCACAAAATTTTTATTTGAAAATTAGTAAGGGCATCTTGCCTATAGGACAGGCTTTTAATATCATGAAACAAAATCATGCAGCAGTTATTTAATAAACAGTTTCTCAAACATGTAATATCATAAAATTGTAATAAGTATGTCCATAATTCATATGTTTTAAAATATATAAGCAATAAAAATTGATTATCAACATTTTGAGATACCTTGCAGAATATTTTATCAATTTATGAGTGGCAATAACTTGTAAAGATTCTGACCTTACTTAGAGCTAACTTATATATCCAGATAGAATGAAATGTTTATAAAAATCACATATTGAAAGGTATTAGATTTGTGAGCATCACTTCGCTTTAATGAGCCACTCTAGGGCAATCTTTCTGCAAATGTGGGTTTTATAAAAGATCTCAGGCCTTTGATAATCCATGGGAGAAATCAACCTGGCATCCCAGGGAATTTCTGTGAGAATATATCAACCTTTTAAAGTTTAGTAGAGGGAATAAAGGATGATCTCAAGGGATAGAAACAAAACCTACTGTGTGAGCTGAATGTCAATGACTATAACCATGAACCTACCAATGTTACCAAATGCAGAAATAATTAATTTTGCAAATCTGGTTAATGTGTTTTACTGCCTTTTCATGTTTATGAAATTAAAAGGATGTAATTTATAATATCTCATAGCTTCCATTGCAATTTAAATTTAAATCGATTCAATTATACTTTATTTTATATTGCCTCTAATTATGCAGACATTTTCATTGCTTTTTTTATCTGAAGTTTTCCCTGTAAGCTACGATGTTGACATGACCACATGTAAACCGCATGTTGGAATGACATGCTTATCTGCATAAGCCAAATTAACCTCACACTATACACATCTGAAATGCCCATTTCCAAATGTCATTGCAGTGATCATACTTGTGAGAAAGGCTTTGACAGTGTATTGAATTATCAAGCTTGCATTTTTAAAACCATATTTTCTAGGGCTTTTAATCCTTTAAATTAAGAATTCCATTGATTAGATTTGATAAATCCTGAAAAAATATAGTAGCTAATGCTACTCTGCAATTTCCTGAACAAGAGTTCATGCAGTATTTACAAAAGCTGATTACACAGGGCTGTCTTAAGCATATGCAGTGCTGGGGTGCAAAGATCCACCCCCCAGGTTGCCCAGTCCTAGGCACACAGGAGGGTGGAGCCGGCCGGCTGCCTCAGTGTCTTGCTGGCTCGGTCGCCCCCGAACTTGCGGTGCAGAGCCACCCGCAGCAGAAGAGCCCACCGTGGCGCTCCAACCGATGGATGGGCTCTTCCTCAGACTCTGGACTCTTGGCCTGGCGCCGAGAGCCCAGCACCCGGGTGCCCCGCAGTCCTAGCACCTATGGGTAAAATGGTGCTGGTTCTACAAGAGCTCCCATTGCGCTGCTTGTATATGAGGTGGCACAAGCCCTTACATTAGCAAAATAACATATTTGGACTCTACCATACTAATTTGCATTATCTATATCTATACATGATATAACAATAAAATATAGACCATATAGTGTCATGAATTTCACTGGATGACCTTGTGCCAGTCACCGCCACTCCGCCTCACAGGGTTGTTGTCATTAAATGAAGAGGCGGACAACCATGTATGCTACCTTGATCTCATTGAAGAAAAAGGTGGGATACAAATGCAATAAATAAAAACTGCTTTAAACATTCCGGCATTTACTAATATGTACCAAAGGCAGGGAGGAAATCCTAGTTCCCTGCCGCATGGAACTTACGTGATAAATATTGCTGATATTTTCTTGTAAATGTTACACTTAGGATCACACACAAAATGCATTATGGACACTCCTTCAATATGTAATGTAATGTAAAAGGCAAAGGGACCCCTGACCGTTAGGTCCAGTCACGGATGACTCTGGGGTTGCGGCGCTCATCTTGCTCTATAGGCCGAGGGAGCTGGTGTACAGCTTCCGGGTCATGTGGCCAGCATGACTAAGCAGCTTCTGGCGAACCAGAGCAGCGCACAGAAACGCCGTTTACCTTCCCGCCGGAGCGGTACCTATTTATCTACTTGCACTTTGATGTGCTTTTGAACTGCTAGGTTGGCAGTAATGCAATGCGGATATGTCAAATAGGGGTCATAACACTATATGGGTGTGCTGGATGTTGAACAGCAAGACTGAAATCCACTAAAAAGGTAAGACAAACACAAATAAAAATACATGGGGCCATTTATATATTTAAACATTCTGAGGGCTGTGGAATGCTCACTGACAAAACCTCACATTTTTGTTCTTTGATTTTTTTTTCAGCTATTTGAAGCCATGCTGCCACTTCTAATTTGGTATCTTGCTTAGTCTTTCCTCCCCCCACACTTCAGTAAGTAATGCCAGATTACAAAAGTTTACATGGCAAACATTAAGTTGTCCTATAAAGTTGATCAGATTTGGATATGTGTTGGTGTGGTTTTGTGGTTAGTTAGTATCAGACCAGGGAAGCTTTCTCCATTCTGGTGCTCTCCTGCTGTTTTTTAAACTGCAGCTACCATTATCCTCCGTTTGCAACTCCCACCAGCAGCTGCAATGTGGACACCACCCTGAGATCTTTGTAGGAAGAAAAGGATTAAAATGTATACTCTTCATTAAAACAAAGATGGAAATGGTTTGCTTTCTGAGAATGGTAACAACACGAGAAAGCAATAGAATGTACCCCTGGGGCTACCAGACAGAGGCTTTCTGTTTTCCCACACTGGTTTGGAGTGAGAGACCCCCCACAGTGGATAATATTGCATGTTCAGACCTTTAAACCTCTCCCCTTAAATAAATTCACACAAGACTCAAATTTTTGGTTTGGTTTTTGGCAGAATTTAGGCCACAACTTTATTGATTACAGCAAGTGAGTGGTTGCATAGGCTCTGGTTTGACTAGCTCTCTGCACCAGGTAGCGCTATCGTAGGTCAGCCAAGGGTGAACACCTGGAATGGCGGAAAGCGGGGACATGCTATGTCCACCACCCAGATGTCCCCCTGGACTTAGGCACAGGCACAACCCTTCACAGGGTGGACCAAACCATTGAGTCCCTGGATTCCTTTAACGGAATACCCTTTCACATAGGGATGGCAAGAGTTCCCCCCCCCATCCCTATCACCTGAGCCTATCCGCAACCTTACAAGTTGTGATGATTTGCTACGTGGCAGGCGAAACCGAAATGGCACCAGCCAATCAGCCAAGTGGGAAAAATTCCTGCCATGCCCCTGTCCCAATGACAGACGACACACGACGGCATAGGAAGGTCAAGCACGCAAGCCCTAAATATAGAGAGAGGTGGGCGGGTGCTCCGATGCACTGACCAAGAGAGAAAGCTCAGGGTCACATGCATGGGCATATATCCCTTGATCTATCTGGCTAGCGTCCCATTGGTCAGATTAAACGCAGCAACAAGGGTCCTACCAATTGGGTGTTGTGGCTATCCAATCGTACCCACCCACAACACAAGGGTTTGGTGCCAGGTCTCACCGCAACACGTGCCCTCTTTGAGGGAGGACACAATTTGCCCTTTTGGGGGAGCAGGCCTCACTGAAAAGAGGAGTTCTTTCTGTGCCTGTCAAAGCATCACTGAAAACCTGCATAGCATTTTAACAGAAAGCAAAATATGTCCAGAGGTTGGGCCTTTTGTTGATATATGAAAAAAGTAATCCCATCCTGCCTATCCTTCTATGTAGAAAATATGGTCCTCCTTCAAGGGTGTTCTTAACGACACCCCATTTCCTTGTATGGTATGTAAAAGGCCTTATCAGGTGCATCTTTCAAATATTTTGAAATCGTGACCTTATCTATTTCTAGAAACTGTTTGAGTACATCATGGTGACATGTACTGTATAATAAATTACCATACTTTTCACAACTGACGAGGTGCTCATTTATTTTGGTACATGTTTTCTTCTAATGTCAAACTTCTATTATCCTATCTAAAAAGAATGCCTTGCAAATGCTGACTGAAGGCGTTCCATTGTTTCTTGCAAGTTGACTATGACACTTATTGACCGGCGGAAATGTAGTAATGCAAAGGTTACATATTTTGAATCAGAGCTTGAAGTCAGACCTACAATTGAATGAATGACTTAGGTTTTTGTTTCTGTTTTGTTTTTTAGTCACATAAAAGCCCCCACAATAAGGGGTTTCAGCTGTTTCTTTGCAAGACACAAACTGAGTTGGAATGACTGCAAGTACATCGGCATCTAACATGGCTGGGTCACTTGACCAGTTTGTAAGGCTTGAATTTAAAGAATATATTGCAGGATCACCTCCCTGAAATGGTATATTTCCTGCCTCGTCTGTTTACATGCACTCCATATGAAGATCCGAGAGTATTTATTTATTCATTGCTTTGTGGCACGGGGCAGTAAACTGCAAATAATCTCAAAAAAATCTAGTTTCTCAGTGGAAGTAAACATGTCTTCTAAAACCATATGCACAGATTGTATTTCTTTGTAATCTCTTATTCATTTATTAATTTAAAGTATTTAATTAGTTCATCTTCAGTACATAATATTTGCAAAAGTAATAAGCTTCTCAATAATGGCATTTCCCTCTGTCTGATTGACAATTATATTTGAGTCCCTGAGAGGGGATATGGCCGATACTGCTGCTGTGGACTTAAATGTTTGGAAATGTGTATGATACAAAGACTTGAACAGTTCCAAAATTTCATATACTTCCATTTTTAGGTAAATGTCTACAAATATTCATCAAAGGTAAACTTATGTTTTACTTTCAGTCACTCCTTTTGAAATCTAAGTGCTAAACATTTTCTACATAGAAAATATTCTGAATTCAAATTATGTATGACAGCAGTTATAGTATCTTCTGTACCAATCAGATATCCCTCGCCCCATTAAACATATTTTTATTTCTGGTGAATATCTATATGCAATTATACTGGCAGGCGAAAATGGTGATCTTTACACTAAACAGGCAGAATACTCCAGACTTCTAACTGGCTAATCTCCTCCCAGATATTAAAATTGTAACCTTGGAAGTGTTATAACATGTCTTTCAAAATGAAGAAGGCATAGCTCTCATTTTCCCATGTTCTTGTTTAAAACCCGCCACACAAGATGTAAATAACATAAAAATTAGGTCTATGGACACTATTCAAAAAGACAAGGCAACCATTAAATATAATGAAAGAATTTGATTGCCTAAAAATGGAAGCCTAGTTGTAAATGGTTAACCAGAGGGGTTTTGCAGCAGCCTTGAGGGAGTCTTTCATCTTCACTGATGCCTGCAACAATGCCTTAAGCAAAAAACTAATTAAAGAAAAATAGGTGTTCCCTTTGATTTCTTACATCACCTAGGGAGAAAAATATTACAGTCAAGTTGGACTTTAAATATATATATATATTACTGCCATTAAATATCTTATTTCCAAAATAAATAGTGATAATTAAGAATGATGTTTAACTGTATCATGTCTTTTTAGAAATAGAATTGCCCCAATGTAGCAAGATTCTATTTACACAACAAAGGATTATGTGCATATATAATCTTTGCACTAAACTGGTGGGCGGGGTTACAGTATCAGCTTCAATCAATATTACTTATAGAGGAGCAGGGCAGGTGTCAATGTATGAAAGGAATCAACTGGCCAATATGTATGCAATTTCAATTCACTAAGAAGGACTGTTCACCTATTTTAGATTCTGGATGCATGCAATTGATAAAGGTGGCCAGATATTATTCCTGTGTATGGATTAATCTTACTCCTTCACATAAATTTCTCCCCTCATTATGAATGTTATGGGAGAGGGAGTTCAAGGAGCATCTTCACCAGCTTCAACCAAACACTGTTACTTTAAGACTGAATATTTGTGGCTCTTCTATAGACCAAAATAATGGGGTATAATAAACTACTGCTATCTGTTCAATTAGTGTGAAACTACAAAACAATCTATAAACAACATTTTTTTCTCCTATAAAAGTAATACAGGCAAATAACCTAACCCTAGAATAATTTTCTAGTTATGCTATCACGCTAAAAACACAACCTGTAATTTAGCCAAATATAAGGTTCTTTGGCTGAGATTCAGCTTTAAGTAAAAATTCTAGCCTATGGATTTATATATAATTAAGATGAATACAAATCTATTTCAGGATCACACAAAACTTTTGCAAAGAATGAAGATGTGGAGGAAAGAAAATGTATTAAGTTGTTCCTTCCCTCAACCTCCACATTGATTGGTTCCTTTTACGAGAGCTGGGACAAAGCTATATACCGTAGTGTGAAATAAAACATGTTAAGTGTGTTTTAAGTGCAATGTACAAGGTGACGCTAGATGACAATGGTGATCCTTATGGAAAATTCAATATATATTTAAAAAATGCTTTAAAAAACATTTTTCAGAACAGTTTTATATGTGTGTAGATTCTACCCTGGTCCTCTCCACATAATCAGGTGTCCGGTTTTTAGCAATGTCCAAGTGCACATAGAGATAGACATACCACCTGTGATATGCAGTCTCTGTAAGTACAGAGTCCATGAATGCATGGATGTTAGGGAAAGGAGACCAAGTTGCTATGCTATCCATTCTGTCTGCAATTCATGGATGTAAGAATGAATATAGAGAATAAGTATTAGGAAACAGAAGTAAAAATGTACTACACTCCCTAATGTCAAGATATTGCATATAGAACAATGGTAGTAACCTTAAGCATGAGGGATCTACAAAGTGACAAGTTCCTATATTTCTCATGCCATTTTAATTAAAATTCAGGATAGTCCAGTTGGAAAAAACAGCACAGACTCATTTTGCTTACTGGGTCCCCTGAGTTTCCACCCCCAATAATATGTCCCATAACCCTAATTCTGCACAGTTCCTTGGGTAGATAATTAGAGATAGATAGATGATAGATAGATAGATAGATAGATAGATAGATAGATAGATAGATAGATGATAGATTCTTTATTGTGGCTAAAAGCCCACACAAGCAAAGTACAGCTAATTGGAGAATTATGCAAATGAACTAAAGATAGTGTTGGCAGCTTCTGTATACATAAAGAAAAAGAGGAAAGGAGGTCCAACCCAACATTGGATTCTGCCTCCACCAAAAACAAAAAACCCTCCACATGTCAAACCAGGATCAATATATCATTATCTTTGTTCTCTCCTTATTACCTTTTCCTATTTCCTCTCTGCTCTAATTTCCTGTATTTATACAGGGTATATGATTTCCTGTCAATTACATTTGAAGCATATAGGTATTAAGACTGAGAAGCACTATTGGAATAAATATTAACTACTTTATAATAAATGCATGGAAAAGGCTTTTTAATTTTATATTGCTATTGAACTACAATTGAACAAGGTTAGTATGCCAAACTGGCTACTCAGTTTGAAAGAGATTCACTCCAGAACTGCTATTAAAAAAAGCTACACAGCAACCTTTCGTTGCATTATTCAAGAAGTGTATGAATAGTTTGAAGAATAACCATGAAGAAGTCAGGTTAGCAAAGTAGATTGTGAAAGGGCATGTCCATGGCAAAAGTATTGGACGGCTAGGGGAATAAGTGGCAGCAGTGGTGGAATAAAGGGGGTATAACAACACATCACCATCAAAAATACAAATGAGTAGAACAAAGTGGCTCCACAATGCTTGTGGACAAAGAAGAAAAGTGTTTCAGAGATATCTACCTGCTAGCATAATTGCAGCAGCTGTACCATCTAACCCCTATCAGTCATAATCTGGAACAGTGCCACTTTCTATTAGCCAGGTAATAGAGGAACTGAAATTATTTATACGAGTCCATGTGAACCACTCCGTTTGCTCCAATGCATTCTGATGACTTAATTAGATAGTCAGTGTAGCACATGTGGCTTTCCAGTCAGGTTCATCACAAAAGGCCAGTTCATCAAAGAAGGAGAGTTGTGTGCTCTACAGCTAGATTAGAAATACGGATTTCTTCATTAAGTATCATGCAGCTGACTGTGCCTCTTGGTTTGTCACCATCTATTCAGACAATTAAATAAAACCTCATGCTGGATAAACTGGGGCTAATAAAGAGACCTTGAATTGAAGTGCAGCTGGCAATCTTTTCTTTATTAAGACCTGGCAGCATACATAGTGACAGCATCTAAAAGGCAAAACGTGTGGAGTCATTTCTTATTCTCTCTCCCCACCCCCCGCACTCTTAATATCTACCCTCTTTGGGCCATGACATTTTGGTTGATAGGATTTACAGACCTTTGTTGTTCTCACAAAAAAGGCAAAGAATAAACAAAGGTCATCTGTTAGAGCTAGGGAAACTGGAACATTCAACGCGCTTAGACCCTTTCTCTGTGTCAATCAAAATAAAAAGTGAGGAGAAAGAGACGTGTGATGACTGACAACTCTGTTCCTGGAAGAAAAGTTTTTAAAATATGGCAGATACAGTTTGCCATATAAAGATATTGTTTGAAGATGCTACATTTTTCAAACAGAACTGCAGTTCAAATCACACGTATTAAATTCTATAGATATAATCAGTGGAATTTTATTCCAAGTATACAGGTGAAGTGTAAGACTATAATCAGTGAATAAATTGGGATGGGGAGGAATTACGATGTTGCAATGTTTACAAAAGATATACACAATGTGTCTTGTACACATAGCACTTATGCCTCCGTAAATAAAATTGAACTTTGACACTTAGCTTGCAAAGTTTGGCTTATGCCATTATGAAATAATGATCTTCCCAATGGCAGCTTAATGTAACATACACTAAACATGCATGGCTGAATGGACATACGGTACTATGTTTCATTGAGATAGTGTGCTTATAGATTACACTGAAATAATGATCTTCCAATGTATAGCTTAATTTGCAGCAAACAAACATGAATTGATACGATAACATGATGTTTGGTTGAGATGGTTTGCTCAGCAATTACACAGTATCATGATGAAATAGGCTATAAACAAGTCAAATATGAGAAGCAGCCATACCAAATTAAATAATTATTATTATTAAACTATGATGGAGTATATTTGGTTTGCACTACAGCGAGCAATATAAAAAGTATATCTATCAATCATCTATCTATCTATCTATCTATCTATATCTATCTATATCTATCTCTCTAATATTTAAGAATTTAATGCAAATCAGTATCTAAAGTGCAATTAGTTACAGTAAATAGCTTCTCATTTAGCTATTCATATTCTTCACAGCATGCTGATACCCATAAGAATATGGGCATACACTGTGGGACTCATGTTCACTGTGAATCAAACTGCTGTCTGAGATCAGTTTTAGTATTAAACGTGAATTCTTATAATGCTGGGAACTTTTTACAGACATTTCAACTAGACATTGGTACATTATGAAAAGCCAGCATCCCCTGAGTGTTTAACAAACTTCTGAATGTGTGCATAATATGGATACCACAAGGAATTGCCCCATTACTCTCCCTGCAGTGTCCTGCACCCACTGAAAAGCATACAGTGGAACCTCGGTTTATGAACACCCCGGTTTACGAATTTTCGGTTTACAAACACAGCGGACCCATCTGGAACGGATTAATTCACTTTCCATTACTTTCAATGGGAAAGTTCGCTTCAGTTTATGAACGCTTCAGTTTATGAACAGACTTCCGGAATCAATTACACCCATGCTTCGGGTTAAGTACGCTTCAGGTTGAGTACTCCGCGGACCCGTCTGGAACGGATTAATCCACTTTCCATTACTTTCAGTGGGAAAGTTCGCTTCAGTTTATGAACGCTTCAGTTTATAAACAGACTTCTGGAGCCAATTGTGATCATAAACCGAGGTACCACTGTATTTGAAAGGGTAGGGACACTTCTCCTGAAAAGCAAGGGCACCATTGTGGGAGCCTGCAACAGTTGTAGGAGCCTGCAGCAGCCTGCAGTCTTGCCCACATCCCTATGAATAGCCATCCAAGAATCATCTCCCCACTTACCCCACCTTTCATGCCAGAAGTGAAATCTAGACATGTAGAAGCTATATCAAAGAGTTTGTCTAAGTCTAAGTAACTTTCAGCAGGGCAACAGCTAAGGGCAATTTAATTCAGGTAAACATTTGCTAACCAATGAGTATGCAGGTTGTTATCTTTTCGTTGTAAAAGCTTTGCAAACTATTATTTTTCCTGTTTTGCTGACTGACCTATATCAAATGGATAAAATCTATTACAGTAACTGAACTAAAATGTTGAGAGATTAATATCATAATTTAAGCTTGCCTTATAATCAGCCAGTCCTAGTTTCTCCTTATCTATTTTAAACCAATACAAATCCAGAAATCATATCCATAGATAATGTTAAAATCTTAACAGAATAAATATATCAGGTATAAGATATCAGATATAAGGGTCTCAGAACCTATCATCACTGAATACTGCAGTCTTAATGAAAATTGAACCCAGACCTCCTATTAAATTTTTAAACATTCTCCTGATAAACTGGTAGTTGCTAACAAACTATTACTGCATCATCTAATGTTGTTGACAAGCCTTTGTGGCAACATTGTTTATAATATAGAAGCAACATCCTAATGTATTCCTCGGATTAATGACAACAGTAGATGTGTGACCATAAGGGAAGCAACATGAGTGTTTCCATTTGTCTCTAAGAGAATATGGATTGCATACTTAATTTACATACAGTAGCATACCAGTATACACAAGAATAAAATGTCCATTACCTACACAAAATGTCCACTGCCTACATCAAAATATAATATGCCCCCTGTTGCTGGGAAAGGTTGAAAGGTCTCCCGAACTTTTCCTTATTCACTTGAGTCTGTGAACCCCAGAAGGAGAGGGCCCACCTCTAGCCCAAGACAGACAGTTGTGTGGGTTGTGTTTTCACCTATCATGCTGACTGAATGCAAGGTTGCTCTATTATCTCCCAAATACCAAGGGAGTTTTTACATGTTTTGTTTTCTCAAGATCCCTTGAAACACAACCCCATTTGGTGTGGATTCTTTTGTTTACCTTCACTCTTTTCTAAGCACAACCAGTTAAATCTTGGTTTTTAAGCAACACCAAGGAAGGCCTCAAACAATTTTGGGAGGCTCCCTGTAAATAAGCTGAAACATCCTGATGTCATAGGGAAGGTATAACAGTTGAAGCCATAGTAATTTGCATTTAGGTTGTACTTGGCTTTTCTATTTATTGCAGTTTAAATTATACATACTGTATAAGTTTTCTTTGTGAACCATTCAAGTTTTAAAACGCAACACAGACAAATCTTTTTTTAATTTGATGTGCTCTGAAAAGGACTGCCAAAATCTTTGGCTAAATTGGCTTCATTGTGTTTTGAGAGTCAATATATGCCAACAGGTTAGTAATACAACCCACATGATATATAAACATGTCTGTATAATGAAATAAAAACAGGACAGTATAATACTTAGGCTGTATGATTCTTTCAATTTGAAGCTTGCTTTAGCACACTATTTAACCATTTTGAGAATACCTTGTAAGTAGTTCATTACCTTCCTAACTCCTGCTAGCTCTATTGACACATGAAAGATTCTGCCTTAAAAAAGGGTCTGTTGTAGCAAAAACAGCAGAGTATATTGTGGCAATTTAAAGATGATATTCTCAGCTGGCAGATTAGAGTACAGCCTACAAAGCAGTTCTGTTAGCATAAAGACTTTCACCTGTGAATAGAATACCCTCTCCCTCTGCCCCTAAATCTGTTCTGAGGGTTCTCCCAACCCTTTCTGTGCTGAGGGATATCAGATGAGCAGCACAGCTTCACCAAGCTGTCC
Source organism: Zootoca vivipara (assembly GCF_963506605.1). Lineage (NCBI taxonomy): Eukaryota > Metazoa > Chordata > Lepidosauria > Squamata > Lacertidae > Zootoca > Zootoca vivipara. The sequence continues at coordinate 58,966,479 of NC_083279.1, forward strand.
ACTATTGCCACAGACATAATCAACACAACCCCAGTTTGCATCCAGAATACACCCACCCACCCACCATATTCTGTCTTCTATAGTCATATCTCATAATACAACTGCATTCTGTTCAACTTGTGAGACAGGAACTCATATAGGAAGGCTTTACATTGGTATTCTTAAAGCTGCAGCCATTCAACACACTGAAGACAGACTAGTACACATGCATAGCACAGGGACAGACCCTGAAGAGAAAGCAGCAGAAAATTGGTTGTTGCCATCTACACCTCCAAGCTAAAAATGAGTACCATCTTAGCCAATGGTGCTTCTCTCTAACAAGCCTCAGGGGACATTTACACACAAACTAAACTAAAACCAAACTGGCTTATCCATAGCATGACAGAGACACAGAAAGATGCACTAGCTCTGCAGGAAATGTCAGTGCAAACTCTATGTCTCCATACTTGTTTATAACACCCTAGTGAATAATATCAGATGTATCATCTGGAGATCATCCTCAAAGGGATGAGATCACATCCCAGCAATGCCCTTCCTTTTAAACAGTCTTTCTGGACACAAATTTGATATAGAAACAGCAGTATTCAGAAACTGGTGGGACAACATTTCAGTCTCTCAGAGCATTTCTGTTGCTGGCATGAAGGCCACTATCTATCTATATCTATCTATCTATCTATCTATCTATCTATCTATCTATCTATCTATATCTATCTCTCGATTTAACAATTGAGTTCTTACTAATACAGAACTGGTATTATGTGACACCTGCAGTAGTGCCAGTTCAACGCATGTAAGGTAAGGCGATATTATAGGTAAACTGGTCCAAATATGTTAAGAGCTTTGTAAACTAATAGTATCATTTTGAACTTGGCCTGGTAGCAGAATGGCAATCGGTGAAGATCTCTGACCACGGAGTTTTAATAAACTTCAAAGGGAGGCTCCAGAATGAAGTAGAATTTATTAGCAAACTGGATTCTGCTCCATTTGGTCTACTGAACTTTGGTTTTCATTTCTACTGCAGATACAAAATTAGCATACAATCTCTAGAACTATATTGTTCAAGAATTCATCAGTGCTCTGGACTCTACAGTGGGAAGAGACACACCATTCTTAATAATTTATTTATATTTTAGCTGTTTATTTTCTATAGTACTGTTCCTTGTTATTCAAGAATTATTCTTAAATCACTTTTGCCCTTTGTGTTTTTAGGTAACACACACACGTGTGTGTGTGGTGTGTGTGTGTGCATGTGTGTAACAGAAAAACCCAGAGAAGCCATTTAGTGCCTACAATAATAAAACATAGAGTACTCAAATTTTGCAGTCTCTCTCTCACAGGTACATTCACACTGACAAGTCACATTCTGTGGTACAAATGTTTTGTATAACACAAATCCTACCTGGAATAAGCTGACCCAGTAACTGATGGACCCGAGACAGGCTGAGTACAGCTACCACGACAGTAAAAGAATAACGTTTCCATTTCATGTTGCTTCTGTTCTTGCATTACACCAGCCCAACAACACTTTTAGAAATGTTATCTGTAACAAGGAAAAATTAGACTGTTTACATTGTCAAACAATTCAGAAGATTTTAAAAAAATATTCTGTGCTGAATTAATCTCTAGAATAACCACACATACAAACACCGCAAAATCTTCTGCTATGAGACTAAGTTGACTCCTGGCTAAGGTCTCTCATTTAAGAAATGTTGTACTTATTTGTTTGTTTGTTAGATTCCATTTGTGAATCACTTTCCTTATGTGAATCGCTTTCCTTAAACAGTCTCTAAGCAATTTTACAGTAAAATCAACAATTAAAACAATTCCATATGTGAAAACAAATGAAAAACAATTCCATTTATAAAATAGTTATATATATATATATGTATATATATATATACACACACACAATTTAAAAACATTCCCATATGTAAAAACAATTCTATATATACAAACTATTTAAAAACAATTCCAAATATAGAAACAAAGTCATATATAAAAACAGAATAGAATAAAAGGTTGAGAATGGCAATTCAGTTATGAAGACCATTTAAGAACACTCAAGGCAATAGGTGTCTTAGTATATAATTGATATATAATTTTAGATACGTAAAATATATGAAAATAATGCAACAGTAATCAGTGGTACATCTCTTCCCCCCTCTTTCAGGTTTGCAGCTTCTGTGATATTTATTTAGGTGCTGCTGCCATGGGAACCTACCCTGAAATACATCCAACTTCTTGCCCTTTCCCTCTTGTCTGCTTCTTTGCACCTTTTAACCCAAACTGACTAGCACTGTTCTGATGCAGACCTCATGGAGACATTCACTGAAGTTTCTTATCAGTGATGTCAGAGATTTACTTTTTTTGTTTCACTAAAGGGTTATTGCTAAAGCATGTAACTGAACACATGAAAATCTCAACATACATATGGCAGACCAATACGGCTACCTAACTGTAACTTCTAATAGTAAAAAATAATTGTCCCAGTGCAATCTCTTATTGGGTATGTGTTTCTGTTGAAAGCAGGGATGAGGTGGGAAATCAGGGTTCTAAAATATGCATGGAGCGTACATGAGGCTCTTCACTTCGGAAGTTTGCATTCCAATTTGTGGAGCGTAGCAGAAACGGTGACTGAAGAGAGCTTAAACCTAATGGAGAGCTATTCTCTTTCCATTTTAGCTTCTCAAATGCCTTAGCTATTGCATTCTGCACCAGCTGAGTTTGTTGAGGAGTTTTCACAGCATATATGGCATGTTACTATTCTGCAATGCATCAGAAAGTAACCCAAATGTACACTGGTCTGATTCCTTCAAGGGATTATTCTTCTTGCAGCAGAGCCATATATAATGACTGATCATTATACTAGCTAGGCAGACAAATGAACACTAATCCTTTTGTTGACAGAAGGGAGAGATGACTATTTGACCTATGTTGATATTATAATAATCAATATTGATAATATAGCATAATAAACTTTGCTGTTTCCAGAGGGATAGCTGCGTTAATCTGTTTGCAGCAAGAACAAAGAGTCTTGTGGCATCTTAATGTCTGATGTTGCATAGACATGTCAATTCATTCCATTTTCCTGACATTTCCCTGCTAATTTTCACATTATACTTCAGCGTTCACATGATGTAAAAGTTTAGTGCTCGTTTCCATGTTATTTGGTTGCACAAAGAAAAAGTTTGCAAGCCTGGAACCCTGGTCTTGGACACCAATGGCAAGGCCTTACAGAGTGTGGAAGATGCTATGCAACTGACTTTCCTTTAGTAAGGCCACTTCCTCAATACCCCCAACCCAGGATCCCATCTGCAAGTAGATTTCTGAAAGGCTTAGGAGCCGCCTTCTCTCCTCCCCCATCACCCTTTCCCCTCAACAGCTTTTTTAGCAGAGGAAAAATATCCTGTTTCCTAATGTTTGTTTCACACTAGTATGAATGAAATTTCATGCAACATGGTGCAGTGTGAAAGGAATGTAAACAATCAGGACAGAACTACCATTATAATCAGTAAAACTAACTTTTCACTGTATCTGAAGAAGTGTGCATGCACACGAAAGCTCATACCAAAATAAAAACTTAGTTGGTCTTTAAGGTGCTACTGAAGGAATTTTTTTTTATTTTAGTAAAACTAATGCAATACTAAATGCAGCCTGACAAATTTACAATGACATACCTCATCAGATATCCATGAGAGTTAATCTTAAAGGTACCACAAGAAATTTTTACCATAGTTTCCATGCTGTATGAAAATATAATAAAAACAAATGCACTTAAAATTCCCTGGGGTTGTACTGGTTTGATGGCCTTCCCCCCTGCCACCATTAATCTTGAATATATTAACAAGGGTAGAATGAGTGAAAATTGGTGTCTTCCTAACTGAAATTTATTTGCTCTCTTCACAAATTTCAAAATGCATCCTTGACAAAAAGTTGGGTTCTGAACACTTATGTTAGTTGTTTTCTTCCATCTAGGCAATACAACGAGGATAGTAATCAATAATACAAGTCCAGTTACTTAGCAACAGTGGTTGCTTGACTATCCTATCTTCTAACAATCATGACTGCGGGAGGAGAATTTTCACCCACTGGCTGTACATCAGATGGCAATGAATAAAAAACAGTATACCAAGAACTTTCAGAATTTACAAGCTTAAACTACATTTTATTCCTCAAAAGTTTCTTCTGAAGTATTAAAGAGATTTAAGCTGGAGGCGTTATCCATGGGGCATATAAAAGAAGCACAAGTTCCTCTCCTGCGGCTGCAATCATTAAGAAATCAATGCCAAATTAAAAGGGCACAAACCCCAAGGGGAAGAGAAGCACTGCAGTTAATTTAGGGGAAAGATTTAATCAATTTTTGGTGTTTCCTGCTTCCCTTAACTTGGATGTTATCTGCATGAGAAACAACTATATAAGCAATGAAACCAAAGCAAGCGAAAATGATATTGCTGCACACTTTTTGTTTTAATATCTTTGTTTTTATACTGTATTATACTACGTCAGGATCCACTGGGCAGGGGTGGGGGTCCTTGGAGCTGCACTCTGTTTCCTCAATGTAATGAGTCACCTGGTACTGCAGGTCAGAAGAATGTCTGGATACTGTGCTCTCGTGATTCAGAATGACTTTGTATAAGCAAAGAGCCAATTGGCTTCCCCCTACCCAACAGAGTATCAGAGGCCAGAGAAGACAGGCAGATTTATGACAAATTTTGGGAGAAAAACTACTTTCTTTTTCCTGTCCTGCCACAATGCGGTATGAGAAAACTTAAACCTACATGGTTTGAGATGTTAATTTACCATGCAAACAGCCCAACATCATGACACACTATAATGTCAGTGCTACGGTAATTGTCTAAGACAGGCCTTGCTTTAATGCCAACGGTGTATTTATTTTCAAAATAAACTGCTGGGATAATAGGAAGTCAGGGTGGGGGTTATGAACTATAATAAATATGTTCGCTATGACTTGTTCAGTCCTGCTGCAAGACCTCCTTCACTTACTTTAGTATATCTGTTTTCACCCTGAGAGTAGTTACAGCCAATCAGCCTCAGTTCTCCATGGCTCCTGCCTTCCACCCACCACTGCCACCATCACCACTGGTTAGGTAAAGGGAAATATCTAGTGCTGCAGCACTACTCACATGACATGCATGCACAATGAAGCAACTTCTTTTTCCTTTCACCTCCACTCCAGCCCCCATGTACCCTTAAAATAAGCTCTGAAGGAGGACTCTCCAGAGCAGTTGAGGAGGGGGCATGTGAAGGAAAGAGAGGAAGTCCCATTGCATGAATAGAACTCTGCTTATCCAGTGTCAGATACAACACAAAGTGTCCCTGTAGTCAAGTTCCTGACACTGAAACTGGCACCTTCCCAGCACCTTCCCTTCAAGGCACTTTATTAACACCCAGAAGAGAAAAAGGCTGTAGTGGACAATCAAAGGAATAGGCTGAGAGGTGAAGCCTATGGGCTTGATTTTACTGGTGTGCTCAGCTGATAGTTCTTAAGGCAGTCTTGCAGCACTGTGGTCCTCATGTCAATCTTCACTCTCATATACACTTGGTAAGTCACCAAATGAACTATATCTTAATGTAAGTACTGACAAGGAAGGACTCAAAAGGGTGAAAATGACAGGCAATCTTTAACACATGACATGCAATGTTCATGAATGCTAGTGCCTGATGGAACTCAGGTTTTCATGATTTTCAGCAAGTTGGTGAAAATTGGTGGTCCACATGACAGCTGGTAATTCGTCCTTGAAGTGATACTACTGTTGGACATACTCTTCCTTTACAGTACTGCTGATCAAGCCATAGATCACTGAAATGAACAGTTGTACTACACTTCTTTAACTATAATCCTTTAAGCTTGTCAGGGATAAACTAGATTTATTCTAAAAAGCAGCAAGAAGTAAGTGCTCCCATGATTTGTATTTGTTCAGGGATATGAAGCACTGTTTGCACACTTTGCTATATAGATACAAAAGAAAATTCGGCAGTTCTTTGAGCTGCATTGTAAAACTCCATAGAAATCAATGTCATTATAGTTTTTAATACTAGGAGAGGATGTGACCCATAGTTATTTTGAGACAGTTCTAGGGAGAAGAAGCATTCTAATCCCTATTGGCCTATACTTTCAATTTTTGCTTTTATTGGACAAGAAACAGTCTCACTACCACTGGGACCCAAGTTTATACGAATTTATGTTTCATTTTATTTGCCTTTGGGACATCATTAAAGACAGAAAGTAGATAACACATTTTAATTAGATTAATCCATACTGTTACAGAAGAATGAAAGTACATAGACCTGTGTTACCAGAGAACACAAGTCAAAACAAGGAAGGTTTCAAGCATACTTAAATGTAATTCCAAATCTGACTGCAGCCCACTGATGGAAACTTACAATAGAATACAGGGTTTAACCAAAAGTTGCTTTTTTATTATTCGTAGCCTTTCTATTTTGACATTTTTCCTATTACATTTTACTTTCTGGTCCTTCTAACTTTCATTGATTCTCAGTTCTACTGCTAGCATGAACTTCTGCATCCTTCTGTGACCATGCTATCCTTTCTCAGTTTCATTCCATTTTATTCACAGGCTTGTTTACCATCATCATATCTACTATAAATTATTGCTTCTAAAGTTGTACGTATAGTTATACTCTTGTCCCCATACCTCTTTCCCCATCTTCCTTCATTTCCCTTCACTGTTCTTCTTATTAAACCACCAACCTCTGCTCCCAAAGTCCATCTCCACCTTTAACATTTGCTAGCCTTATCGCTGCATTGTCTTCCCTGCTGACATTTGATTTTCCCCCACCTATTTGTTCTTTATACACCTCTTCAGAATTGCCCTCCTAGCCTGTTGCTAATCAAGGCTTCACAAGTTATTCAAATCCCATTTCATTTCCATTGTTTCATTTTTTAAAAAATTGTCAAATTTAGGCAAGCCCTATTTTCTGTTTTACACTCTATATAATAATGCCCATACTGTACATGAAGAGCTCCCAGAAATGCCATCGCTAGAAGATCTTGGACACATGAACTTTGCACAAAATAAAAAACCCAAGGTCTCCATTCTATCAATTGTTTTTAGAAAAATTGTATTTAGTAATTGTTTCTGTTAAATGTATGTTTCCAGACACATCTCTTAAGTGAAAAAGAATCAGACAAATCTTGTATAGGAAACAGCATTGAGTTTCCTTGCTGTGATGGTGGGAATTACACATACAGGGAATCTTTGGTGGTCATTATATACTTAAAACATAGACAACTAGTTATTTGTTGTTGTTGTTTAGTCGTTTAGTCATGTCCGACTCTTTGTGACCCCATGGACCATAGCACGCCAGGCACTCCAGCCTTCCACTGCCTCCTGCAGTTTGGTCAGACTCATGTTGGTGGCTTCGAGAACACTGTCCAACCATCTCGTCCTCTGTCGTCCCTTCTCCTAGTGCCCTCCATCTTTCTCAACACCAGGGTCTTTTCCAAGGAGTCTTCTATTCTTATGAGGTGGCCAAAGTATTGGAGCCTCAGCTTCAGGATCTGTCCTTCAGGGCTGATTTCCTTCAGAATTGATAGGTTTGATCTTCTTGCAGTCCATGGGACTCTCAAGAGTTTCCTCCAGCACCATAATTCAAAAGCATCAATTCTTCGGTGACCAGCCTTCTTTATGGTCCAGCTCTCACTTCCATACATTACTACTGGGAAAACCATAGCTTTAACTATACGGACCTTTGTCGGCAAGGTGATGTCTCTGCTTTTTAAGATGCTGTCTAGGTTTGTCATTGCTTTTCTCCCAAGAAGCAGGCGTCTTTTAATTTCATGACTGCTGTCACCATCTGCAGTGATCATGGAACCCAAGAAAGTAAAATCTCTCACTGCCTCCATTTATCCCCCCCCCCCCCAATATTGCATGGCACTGGTGCTAAAGAATGTGTGAATCTTATGCTTTCAGCATGCAGTGTCAGCATGAGAAAAAGGCTTTCCTGCAACCTGCACACAGCAACAGCAACAGCTAAACAGGCAGTGTGATAAAGTATTCAATATAACTGTTTCTGTCCCTTTCATCTTCAAATGAATGCTAAACAGTTATCTTAAAAAGTCATGCAGTCCAATCACACTAGATCAAAATTGTAACTACTTGTGAGAAAAGTTAACAAGATTAAAACGTTTAGTATCTATAGTTCACTCTATAACAAAATCTAGCTGTGTGCCCTGAAATGCTTCATTCAGAAAAAAGCAAATATTGGCAGATTTTCTCCAAAGCTTATATTTGTTTGAAAGGGAAATACAACTTCGTTTAATTTTGTCCTGAGGGAAGATTTTGGATTTTCAAAAACTTTGAAGTATACTTCTCCAAATTTGTGTAGTTATTTGCTTAACAAAAAATTAATAGTATTTAGTATGAACTTGAAAGATATTCTAACAGTCACCAGTATTTTCCATTTAAATCTCCAGTGTTAAAAAAAAGACCACATGTTTTCCAGAGGAAGAAAAAAATTCAAGTACATCTTTCTAAAGCCCCATGGATATGGAAACTCCCCTCCCCTCCCCCCATATATTTATTTACTATAACAATATAACCATTAAGAAATCACAGCAGTGATCTATCTATCATCTATTTATCTATCTATCATCTATCTATCTATCTATCTATCTATCTATCTATCATCTAAATGGCTATATTTTGACTCCACTTTTAGAAGACCTAAAACTGCAAGCATTTTTTAAAGCTTAACATGTTCACAATGCCTCTCAATCTTCTCAGTAGGACCAAAAGGGGGGATTCAATTTTCAAAGATAATTGTGTCAGATAACTGCTTTATCTCTTTTCAGAAACAATCTGATAAGTAGCTAATTGCCAGCCAAGTGATTTCAGAGCCACACAGCTGGACCTAACAGAAGACTACTAGGAATTAAAATGTATCCCAGAGCATACCCAGTCACAGCACCCCTTTCCCCAGGAACCAGGTCACTAAGGGTGAATAAAAGGATGTAACAATGATGTTGGGATTAAAGTTGGCCACAACTTTTTTTAATTCAATTTCAGGTAACTTTGGCATGTATCCCTCTCAGCCCCCTGCTGGGGGTCTGAGGCATGACAGGGTCAGTTAGGGAGGAAATGGGACCATTGCAAAATGCGGGTTTACAGAGATGCCCCCCCATCGCCAAGGGAAGCTCTATGGCCTTCCAACCATACACCTCTGGCTTTATGTACAGAGACTTCCCTCAAGACCCCTCTAACGGGGTACTCTGATATTGCTGCTGCTAGGAGGGGGTGAGTCACCACTTCATCCCTTCCTCAAATGTTAGACTATAGGATAACGCCCAAGGCCTGAACCGTCACCAGACAGCGAGTGCAAATTTAAACCAGGGCCTGGTGGAGATTGGCCAACGGCCAAAATAAACATGGTGTGGCTCCGTGAGGAAGGAGTCACCATGCTGGTTCACAAGTGCCGCTCACCCTTGGACTGGGTAAGTGGCCATTGATAGACAGGGAACGATTTCACTTAACTGACAAGATGCGTGGGACACACTATCCCTGGAGAAAACAAAACCAGAAAATGACTTTGAAATTCCTCCACACAAAAGAAACCCAGTTTCATGCTCCCTATCCTCCCAGTTGAATTTGGGACAGCCTTCACATGGCCATGTCTTCTTCACATGGCCATTGCTCAAAACCCTTTCACTTAAGAGATCAAAGGTTAATACTGTACATCAGTGCAAGAATAGACACAGAGCAGGCAGAACAACACTGAAATGCCCAGCTCTTATGTGAATGTTTTAAGTCAGCTATCCCCAACATGGTGCTCTCTAGATGTTTTGAACTGCAACTCCATCATCCTTAATTCCTGGCCATGCTGGCTAAGGCTGATTGGAGTTGGGGTCCAAAACATCTGGAGTGAACCATGTTGGGGAAGGTTTTAAGTAGTAATGGGAGCTTAAAGTAGTAGTAATGAGTGCAGCAGATGCCTGTACAGTCATTGTTACAGAAAAATGTCTATTTTCCCACAGGTGTGTTGCATTGCACTCTTTAAAAATATATAATTGAAAATGATGCAAACAGTGTTGGCTCCCATTCTTTTCTTTATAGCCTCCTGTGTAAATGAAACACTATACTAAAGAAGGGGAATCATATTCGTACCAATGCAACAAATCTAAAAATTCCAGAGGTTTTATTGCCTGGGAGGAGCCTGACTGACTCCAGCTACAAAAGCAGAGGCTGCTGAACAAACACTTGAGTAGCAGTAGCATTGTTTTCAGGGTTTTGTTGCTGTTATCTATATATCTATCTATTAATTATCTATATTCATTTTTCCTTTTTCTTTCTTTCTAGATCTTGTAATGATTTCTGTGGAAATTGTTCAATTATGTAAATCTTTTCATGTTGTAAGCCGCCTTGAGTATGGTTTTCACTATGCAAAGGCAGCATACAAATTAATGATGATGATGATAGGTGGAAGTAATAAAAGCAAGGACAGATTTTCTGGATTTTGAAGAAACAGCACTGTACTAAGGATGTAAAGTTTTAAAAAATGTACATGTCACGTATCATCTCTTTCTTTTTAATATTACATACTTTTTAGCCTCAAGAATCTTAAGGTATCCATAAAGAGAAGAAAATGCTTGTTATCCACAGAGAAAACAGTTACAAAGACTTTAAAGATGTGAACCTTGAGCATTCTGTTATCATGTCTAACAAGTTGTAGATGACTGTCAGACAAAACATTTTTGTCTGAAATCTACTGAGCAAGTTGAATATCTACAGAGAGCTTTTGAAGAAACCTGTTGTTGGAGTTATGTAGGGAAACAAAGCAGAGGTTCTGTTATAAAAGTATAGCTAGAAGGAAACATGAATGCAGTTTTTTATATAAAAATATATGTAAATAGTATTGGCAAAAGAAAATGCTAATGTGTTTCAAAGCAACAAATGTTTCTACATCAGGGGTGTAGAAACTTCAAACTCAACCCCCCCCCCAGGCCTCTCTCTAGCACTTGGGCTCTCCCTAGCCAATGACCCCACACCATCCTTATGCTGCTTTAAAAGGGAAAATTAGAATCTTTATGGTCCAGATTTTGCATTAAAATTCAGTTGAAATTTGAGAAGCTCTGCATTCTTCTATAAAGCTTTATCACTTAAAAAAAACCTTCCCAAAAACTAGTAGGTTGCTATCAAACACATCCAACTTGCTGTAAAGAAAAAGACGTACTGTATAAAGACATTGTGGTTGTAGCTGTTCATATCTTGGGTGGGGTGACTTTCTCCAATAAAGAACTACTGCATAATAATTCTTAATAGGGTAAAGGATCATTTGGGGCATTGCATCACATCACAGGACTAAAAAAAAAAGAGAGAGACCACTAGACATCTATCAGATCTAGGCATTTGTAAAAAATGATATTGAGAATGTTGCTCTATAGCACGAAAAAAGCCTAAGGACAGTGACAGTGAACTTACATTGGAAAATAGAAATTGATGGGTTTATACAGTCTAATACATTAACCTTTCACTTGTCATAAAGGCGTCATGGAAATCTTTGCCATTTTTCTGTCTGTGATGCTAAATGCCTTCAGCTGATTTAAATAAATTCATTTATATATTGTACGGACGTCAAACATTTTTAGTACATTATAAGTTTTGATGATTTTTTTAAAAAAAGGAAAGCTACTTTCCTGGAAATCATATTTGCTGTTTAAAACAATGGCTATTCTAGTCTTTGGTCCTTCAGGGTGCAGAGATCTGCAAGTTAGCTAGCTGTCTCTATTATAGTTGCATCTTTTATGTGACCCGAATTCATGGTGCTTCCTTTTCCAGATTTCATGTCTGCACCCACTAGACCCTTTGTGACACCATTAGGTCCACAGCCGTCCGTAAGCCATAGCAGCTTTAGACTTCAGTGAACTATATTACTATTGTTACTGTTGTTGTCATTTTATATTTTTAATGGGTGGAGGAAGAATTCTAGAGCAGAGGAAAGGGCACAGTATATATATATATATATATATATATGCCAAAAACATTGGACCATCGTAAAGTTTGAGAAGCTCATTAATGCTGCTCTGGACCTCTACATTCTTTCAGAATAGAATAACTGCCTTCTTCCATCAACACAAGGATTTTCACATTTGCAACAGATCTTTCCCTCTTTCCTCCCCCTGTGCACTCCCTAAATCTGTTTTGGGGAAATATCCCCCCAACCTTCTGGAGCATATGTGGCGAGTGCACTGTGCACATGCAGGTAAAGAAGAGAGAGGTTCCACCACACAAGCAGCTATCCTTGCGCTGACGGAACAAGTTAGTTGGATATTGTCCCAGGAATTTTCCACAATCAAAGCTTCTTAATAAGGCAGCAACATTCATTTTGTTTTCGCCTTTAGTCACCAGCATGACCTAAGGGTGAGTTTGGACTTTCAAAACCTAGTTTCTGGTGGTATGTGGGATTTGCAGAGGAAATGTAGTGGACAGGCCTGCCATTTTCTCCATCCTCCACCTATAATTTCTCCTTCAGAAGTTTATCCTTCAAACAGGATACCATGACATGGAAGATTCATTGAGTGGCAGAGGGTAGTGTTTGGGAGGGGGGCTTACAAGCAAAAGAGATGAGCATAGCTGGACTTATGTTGATAATCTCCCTCCCTTCTGCTATCTTGCATCATAGTAGAAGCCACAGCCAGGGTTTCAAAGAAATGTATTTCTCTAAATCTCTGGATTCATTGTTATCATTCAAGTATTCAAAGATAATTAAGAGCATACTGTTATCATGGGAAGATATCCAACATTGTGTGAGCACACTTCCATTTGGACAATGGGACTTCCATTTTTTTTCCCTGCAATCCCCCACACCCACCCAAATGTGCTCCGCTGGTTCCCCAATAATCCAGAACAGTGTGTGCGCACGTACGTGTGTGTGTGAGTGTGTGTGTGCACGCAGGGTGGCAAAAAATATTTGACTTCATCCAATACGGGTGTATCAGTAGTCTTAATATGAAAATTTTGGTTTAGGATTAGGATCCCATATTACAACTCCTAAGCAATGAAATATTTTCTGCCCTAATAGGCACAGCCTGGGGGGGGGGAGTGTTATTCAAAATTGTCAAGAAAGATTGGGAAAGATGGAGGGCACAAGGAGAAGGGAACGACAGAGGATGAGATGGTTGGACAGTGTTCTCAAAGCTACCAAAATGAGTTTGACCAAACTGCGGGAGGCAGTGCAAGACAGGAGTGCCTGGCGTGCTCTGGTCCATGGGGTCACGAAGATTCGGACACGACTAAACGACTAAACAACAACCATCAGAATGAAGGAGTTGAGACAAAAACATTTCTTTATGACATAGATGGGAGGATCTGACACTCTTTGAAATTTAAACTTCCATGTGAAATTTTCTCCTTTTTAGAATACAGTATCCTAATTTGAAATGCTGACATTTTGTAATTAGCAACACTAATCTACAACAGAATTGCTCACATTTGCATATAAATTAAGTCAACTACATCAACATGTTATTTTCCATACTTTATTTACTTTGTACTTGGCAGTGCTTTGGGGTTTACTTTTCCATAACTTAAGAATAAGCTATACAGTATATTTATGAGTCTTCTGTAGATGACAAGAAAAATGTAAATTGGATTGTACATGTGGTATAGCAAAGTCAAACAAAGATTCATAATCAGCAAAAACAAAAAAATGCATAAACAGCACAATACATTTGAAATGTTCTTGGTAAAATAAGTTGTCAGAGTTACTACGAATTGTAAACATCAGATTGTTTTTCACAAATCTAATTTGTGTGTGTGGCTATCAACTGCTCAGAATTGTTCTAGACCAGTGGTTCCCAATTAGCTAATTACTGAGGACCCCCTATTTTTCAAAAGCCAAGCCACTGACCCCTTACTTTTGAAAATTTTGATAACTCTGCAAGCAATTTTTTGAACAGAATGTGGGGTACCCCTTAATAAGCAAAGGATCTTGGGAATACTAAAAAAAAAGACTAGGGCTGAGCGATATCTGGTTTTCAACATTGTGATATATCAGCAGCTAAAAATCATGATATTTTGATATATCATGATGTCTGAAATTGGAGATCAGGCAGGATGAGGGAAGGAGCAGCCATGGATATTGGATGCAATGGGGGGGGGGATAAGCAGAGTCACCTCCATCGCATGGTTTGAGTGAGAGGGGATGGGGATGGAGGGTGAATCAAGCCACGGTCAGTGGGGCAGCCAGTGGTGGCAGCCAGCGAAAATGCACATCCACTGTGGCTGCTACTGCTTTCCTGTTGAGAAAAGCTGCTCTGCCTCAATGCCAGGGAAAGGTAGTGCCACAGTGCCTTGACGTGAGGGAGATCAGCTGCCCTGTTCTCTGTCAGCATGAGGGGAAGAGCAGCACCTTGCAATAGGCTGCCCTGCCTTCCCTCATGAGGGAAGATTGCAGCATTATCGACTGCCCTGGTCTCCCTCGGCGTAAGGGAAGGCAGCTCATCAGCAGCATTGTCGGCTGAAATCATCGCGTGATATCGACAGTGTCTTGAAATCAGCTGCCCTGCTTTCCCTCGAGCAGGGAGTGATATTTTGCTGCATATTGCTGGGTCAAAACCATTATCACAGTGTGCTTTCATAACCGATTTTGGCCAATATATTGAAAAATCGCATAGCGCTACAACAGGTCATATAATCTGTGATATTACCTTGCAAAACTAACAAAAATTTTGTTTGGGAGACGGCAAGGGATGGGGCCATGGACCTCCTGGGTGCGTTCCACAGACCCCCAGGGGTTCCCAGACCCCTAATTGGGAACCATTGTTCAGCTAAGGAACACAGCAGAGTTTCCCAGGAAATGAACTCTGAGGATACTACAAGCATTTCAGACATCCCTGGGATCAGAAATAAGATGCTGTCTTTCATATAGGAGTGGAACATAAACAAAGAATGCTTCCCCCCATTTAGTGCTGTTTTTATTTTATTTATTAAATTACTACCCCAACCTTCCTCCCAAAAGAGCTCCTTTTGTTAATAAGTAAATGAAGCACTATGCGGCAGTATGTTCTGAGACTAGCACTGAGAATACTACAAGGTAATTTTGTAATCAAGTGATAGTTTGCATCTCTGCTTCTGCTGGACTCTTAGTGTGTGAAATGTGAACAGGAGTATTATTATGTTTCATATATATTTTACCCTGAAGATCCAGAAAACAAAAACACACAATACCCTATGCAATACTCTAGCAAAACTTTCACAATTCAAAAAGCAAGCAAACCCACAACACATTAATATATACTAGTATAAAACCATTTCCAAAGCAACAGGAGTAAAATAATAAAATAGAATCTTGTAAAAAAAACCAACAACAAGCCCCACATTAGTTAAAAGTCATTTGAAACAGGTGTGCTTTGGAGGTCTTTTTGAAAATTATAGCTGAAGAGGCCAACCATACCTCATTTGGGAGGGAGTACAATAAGGAAGTACACAGCGGGTGGCGCTGTGGTCTAAACCACAGAGCCTAGGGCGTGCTGATCAGAAGGTCAGTGGTTTGAATCCCTGTGATGGAGTGAGCTCCCATTGCTCGGTCCCTGCTCCTGCCAACCTAGCAGTTTGAAAGCATGTCAAAGTGCAAGTAGATAAATAGGTACCACTCCGGCGGGAAGGTAAAGGAAGACACCATTTCATTATGTTCACCAGTTTAAATTAGCCAATCAGTAGAGGTTCCAATGCCAATCTGAAAACAGACTGGTTTAAGGATGTCCTACTAACACCCTGTCCACACATTGTTTAGGACTTCCAGTGTCAAAACCAACACTTTGAACTGGGTCCAGAAAAACACCAGTTCGCAAAGCAACTGGTATAGAATTCATGTAATATGTTCCGACTATCTGGCCCAAAAAAACATGCAAGCAACTGCATTCTCTATCAGTTCTGGGTCATCTTCAAAGGTAGTCCCACATAGAGTGCATTGAAGTAGCCTAGTCTGTATGTAACCAGAGGATGCATGAATATGGATGATCCTATTTTGTTTACACAGGGCTGGTATAAGTTGCCTTATACCGAGTCAGACTGTTCATCCATCTAGCTGAGTATTGTCTCCACTACTCAGTGGCTCATCAGATTTGCAGCCAGATGTCTCTTCTAGCTGTAGATGCTGGGAAGTAAACATGGGTCCTTCTGCATGCAAAACAGATGCTGTACCATGGAACTATGGCATATCAAACTAAGATGGTTGAAAAAAACTAGGTATTCTCTTATTATTTCTTGTGCTCAGCCATTGCAGCAATTTATTTAAGGAATAAATAGAATGAAATGGCATTTTTCCTTTGCATTTCTTGCACAGGAAGCAATTTTGCTATTAGTAGCAGATATGTGTTGAACTCAACAAAAATGCTGAGTCAATCCTTAGCTGAAATGGCCTTTAGCATGTCTAACATTTCCGCTTATTAACACTGCATAAAGAATGTTTAATGAACTATTTAGATATCAACTAAGATTAAATAGCTACGTTGAACTCGCAGATACAGCTATTAATTTATGTTATTACCATACTTCAACTTGTCTCCATGGTATTTTCTGTTTATATCCCAACTGTAAATATATTGCTTAATAGTAAACCCCATTTCCCCATGTGAATCTTCCCTGCCTTCTTTGACATCCCACACCATATCTAAACCTCCATACCCTTTAGCTAACTTGTATGTCCAAATCATATCCATACACAGTTTGCATAGCATATCACTTTGGTGTATTTCTTAAAGAAACACCATTTATGTAGCTCTCATTAAAGGCCTTTACTCACTGCAATCTTCGTTGCATATATTTAGATGCCAGGCAAGTACATTCCTCTTCCCCAGGCCTTTGGCTAATTAAACAAACTATGCCTTTTTAAACTGGGGGGGGGGAGGACATTACTGTTATTGTTTGTCATTATGGTATGTCTTTCTGCATTTTTATATTGTGAACTGCCCTCTGAACTTCGAATGAAGGGCGATAAGAAATGTAATAAATAATAACAATAATAAGATAATTTCTAGCCTCTACCTTGTATAGATGCAAATAAACAAAATGTTACAAAAAATATACCCACAGTTTCCAGTAACTTTCAAAAGAAACCCATGGAACTTCTCACCCATCGTACGATTTGCATAAGATGTGAGCAAGTAAACACACATTCATACTGGGTTGTTTGTAACAAAGGACATACTTGCACAATGGATCTTTCCCTCTCCTTCCCCCATGTGCCTCCCAAATCTGTTCTGGGTTTCGCTTCAACCCTCTGGAGCAGATGGAGGGGGAATGTGATTCCCCTAAAACCTCAGTGATATATGTTATATGATATAAGGAATCATATGGTCTTAAGGTAACCTGGAACCATTCCTTATATGATATAAGGAATCATATGGTCTTAAGGTAACCTGGAACCATTCCTTATATGATATAAGGAATCATATGGTCTTAAGGTAACCTGGAACCAAGTTTTTAAGGGCTTGTAAATTAGTAAAAGAACACTGAATGTGACCTGGTAGCATATAGACAGCTGGTACACAGAATTGTGTGCTGGAGATAGTCCTAATCAGCAGTCTAGCCACAGCATTTTGTACCAGCTAGAGCCTGCAGGCCAGCCCCAAAGACTCCTGTCATATGGAGCACATGACAATAATCAAATGTTGACATGAACAGTGATGGTCAGGCCTCATCAAGAATGGCCATACCAACCAACCATACCTGGTAAAAGGCAGTCCTAGCCATTAAAGCGACCTGAACCGCCAAAGTGACAAGGATGGATCCAGGAGCACCCTCAAACTCCGAACATGTTCTTTCAGGGGAAGTGCAATCCCACCCAGAACAGGCAACTTGCCAGTCAGCTGAATACTGGAACCACCCACACACAGTGTGTCTGTCTTCCTAGGGTTCAAGCTCAGTTTATTGGCCCTCATCCAGTTCCCAAACAGTCCAAATCAGGCACAATCTCTCCTGACTCAGATCTTGCAGAGAAATAAATCTGCATCGTGATGATACATTGCCCCCAGTCCCCTAATAACTGCACATACATATAAAGATACTGTACATATACAGATGTTGAGCAGCATTGGGAACAATACCATACCCCGCTGCACACCTTAGCTCAAGGCCCATGAATCTAAAGCACAGTCTCCCAGTGTTACTCTCTGGAAACAACCCTGTGGGTAGGAGTCAAATCCCTGTAAAACAGTGCCCATTTCACAGACACAGTCCAGGAGGACACCACAGTCAGTAGTATCAAAAGCCATGGACAGACTAAGAAGCAGAAGCACTTTCCTGTCCTGCTCTAGAAACATTCACCCATCAGGGCGACCAAAGCTAATTCAGTCCCCAAACTGCTCCTGAACCCAGAATAAAATGGATCCAGGATGAAATGGATCCAGATCTGATGTATGTGTTTTAGAGGACAGCAGGAGGGGGATATTTTTTTTTAAGAGGACAAATGACAGGGAAGGAAAAAGCTAAACCAGCTATTCCTCTACCCACTCATGCTGCTTCTCTCTTCAAACCAAAGTCAGCCAGATATATTATAACGATTTTGAGGGGAAACAAATCATGGAAGACCAATTACCTGCAGCATTGCCCCATGCCTTTACTTATGTATATGTCAGAGTTAAAATATTAGCATTATCTACAGCGCTTTAGACTATTTTGTACATGTAAGGAGACTATTTGATATTTAAAATAATACAGGGAAGCATTCAACTATTCTAGCCTCACCTGCAGTCTGAAATAATAATGACAATCAATATATGCTTAATTTCAGCTCCTGATCGTGCACTTCTGCTCCCAACGTATTTAGAATGAAATGTGAGCTACTTTACAAATGATGTGGATGGGAGCAACAAATTTTACACCCTTGTACAAATATACTTTTTAGGGAGATCCACAAATACACCAATGAGCTAAATATGCCTCTAGTTAATTATCAAAAATATTAACTTAAAATTAGAATAAACTGAACATCCAGATGGTTTAATAGCGCTAACTCTGTTTTCAGCAAGGGAAATCTTGTCTCACTACTCTGAAATAATGCTTTGAAGTAAAGGCAACTGAGAACTATTTATTTATACTTCAAAGGCTTTTGAAAATGTCTCCCAGAAGAGATTATTGAGAAAAATTAAGTAATTATGAGATGAGTGGGCAAAAACTGATAAGTGAAAAGCTGTCTAAAAGAAAACAAAGAGTCAGAATAAATGGCCCATTTTATTCTCATTGACACAACCACATTCCTCATTTTTTAAAAAAATTTTTTTGCTAAAGAATGGGGTATGGATTTGGGCAACCATGTAACTGTACTAAATAATAAATGTTAAAATAGCTAAGTAAATAATGTGCATCAGCTTGTAAAATATTTGACCAAATCATGTCAAAGGGCTCCTCGATGAAAGGAGAAATATCAGAGAAAATAAACATGTATTTGTGTATAGCACCCTTAAAATATAAGTTCTCATACATGTCTAGGAGCCAATAAAAATGTCTTCTTCTTAGGATATGGAACATGCCATTGCCATGGGAACATCAATTAATTTAAAGACACAAATGCTCTTGAGCAGCCTGCCATAGCAAGAATCCCTTTTGATTTCATTCCTTGCTGGTTCTCTGTGTCACATCTGATGTTTGTATCACTCCCATGCAAAGGAAAAGGAGGAAGCAGAAGTTCGGCACTGCTACTAAGGAAGTAGGAAGTACATACCACAAGAGTTCTTATCCATCTCACAATCTAGATGAGCAAAGATGCCTTGCCACCTACTTCCATTTTGTGACTGGTGTTGGGCTGATAGCAGGGGCAGATTCAGATTTTCATTCTGAGAGACTTGAAGGAGGTTCCCAAGCTCCCCATCCCCTACCTCCTCAGTGTTTCCTATATTGGTGACACTGCTGTTGCAGGAAGATCAAGAGATCAAGAGGTGGGAATAGTGATTTAGACCAGGATGGATGCAGGCATACAGAACCAATAATGCTCGGCTCTTGGGTTTGGAAAAACTCCCTATGTCATTATTATTGCTATGACTGAAACAGGGGTCTTTCACAGAAACACTTAAAGGAGTATCTTATCAACAGAGTATCAGGGTTCAGCTGCAGCCTTGGGGGAAGGAGACTCAGAGGCAACATTCTGAACCAAGAGGTGTGCCACTACCAAACTAACAACTTGTTTCTGCACACCATCATAATATAAGTTCCATTCATTTCAAAACTGCCCTTAACTAAATTTCTATACAGGTTTTGAAATTTCAAGTTGGCTGCTTCTGTTTTCAAAGAAGAATAAGTGATATACAAATCCTAAATTATCAATTTAATATTTATTTAACTTTAGTAAAGTGCATGTGTAGTTGGCCACTGCCATCAGTTATGGCTGGGCCAAATCCAAAGCAGTCAGAATCATACCCCCACACAATCTTGCACCTTTACATACTAACAAACCTGTAAATAGACCAACTCAAGCTTCAACTTCCATTTTCTTTATAAACTCCCTCCTCACAAAGTTTGTAAAGAGAATGATCCAGCACCCTTTATCTGTTGTGGCTGTGCAAATGGCAAACAGAATGGAGTCCTTCCAACAGAAGAATGCTCATAACTTTAATGCACAGCTGAAGTGCAAGCTATGACTTACATGTATTCAAAATCTACAACTTCAAAAGGCAATAGGAAATTGTCTTCCTTCCTACCTTCCTGGAGAGTAATTTGTTACATTGGTTTAAACCTTACTTAAAAAATGCAGAACGCTTTTTGCACAATAGGTCTGTAGAACATTACCTCTGTCTCTCACCACAAGAGTCGTCAGGAGGTCCTAGAGCCCACTTTGTTTTGTTTAAAGCTCAACAATAACACTATTCTTAATCTTTACTAATGCTTTGAGGAGAATGTAAAATCTATTCTCCCAGAACAAATGCAGCTGACTGAAACTGAAAGCTGTTTGGACCATAGGGAAGGTTATGACTGATTTTTAAATGAACAGAACTGAAATCAAACGGTGGCTCATCTTGTAACTAAGGAACAGGGGGTCACTAGCTGAACATCTAATGAAAAGCATCCATATATTAGAGCAGTCAAACATCCCATTCTGACTATGCTTCATCTAACATGCTATATTATATTTACAATGATATGAGAAAGCAATTTCCTTTCTGCCACAGTTTCAATTTATTAATCCTAATCCCCAACGCCTTACCTGCCCAAACATAGGCAACAATATTCTTTATCCTTCCTAGTTGTCATCTCTCAATGACCATGGGCAACATATGTATTACATACTTTACAATGTTTGAAGTGAGGACATAATTTAATTCCAAGAAAGTGGGGGGAGGAATCCACTCACTGTGGGACATCACCTCAGCTGCCATTAATCAGCATACTTCCTGTGGAAACCAATAGATGCATGTCTACTTATGGCACATGCCTGTGGGCTTAGTTTGGGGATGAGATTCAGACTTGCCTCAAAAATTAGGACAGACTGAACACATTATAGATAGAATGCACAGCAGATTAACATTTAGAAGGTATAAAATAGGTGCGTATTTTAAAGGCTATCTTATCTTGAATGTCCATATTATTACCAGCTTTATATGCTGGGGCTAGGATTATGTAAAAATGGATTCACCAGATTACTTCATTTTTTTACTGTAAAATACTATTAACAAGAATAAACAAAACATGCATTATATAAAGCCTAGATGCACAGCAAAGAAACACACATCCTACAAAAGCTTTTAGCCACTATATAGCTACCAAATTAAGGGAATATTGTCATTCTTTTTAAAAAAACCTGCCGTCAAAGTCATTCTTAGCAAAAATCAGTGACATCTTGCCTTGTAATGCTGCTCTAACTCTGTGGTCACAGAGGTTTCACAGAGCTTAGATATTGTTTGTGTCTATTTATAATAGTTCCACCACACAATATCTTTCCAATACCTTCAAAGGTCTTCCAAGGTGATTTTAGTCCTTTCTTACTCATCATGACCAAAGGAAAGATAGCAGGAATGTAATTATTTATTCCCTGTCTTGAGTCAAGACTTGAGACTTGACTGTTTTTTCTCTGTGATTTTCACCCTGTCAAGTCATTTACAGTAGACTTGCTGTTTTCTTCTATAACTTTAGTAGGCATGCCTGCAGCAATATCTTAGTATCTTATGTTTCATATCTGATTCTGAAGAGCAATGTACCTAATTATATTGAGCTTATATTGAGATCTAGCTGTGAATGCCCATGTTTGGTTTTATTTATTATATAAAATGTGGTAAAATAAAATGCAGAAGTAATTCGAAGATAAAGGGAATGCTTTCTTTAATTCACTTAAACTGAAGATTAAATATAATGTTCTATTTTGTTTAAATTTAAACAGTTTTTCAATCTTACTATATACTCTAGCATTCCTGCAAAATCTTGTGAAATTCTGTTTGCTCCAATTGCAAAGGTTAGTTTCAAAATCTTTTTAGTTATTTGTTGATCATAAAACAAAAACCACAACCAATTCCCCTCTCTCTGAAAACAAATCACACTTTAGTCCTTTGACATAATATTGTATTTAATACTTAAATGTTAGGGACATAACATAAACTTTGACTCCAACACTATTTTTGGAGGTGGGGCTAGGAAGTTGTAATTGCATAGCGTACCATGGCAGAGATATGTTTCTGCATTTTGTTTGAACAGGAAAAAATGTTTGTTTGTATGAGAAATGAGGATGTTGCTTTTTCACATAAACCACAAATGTAACAGTTAGGCAAATGTCGACAGTCTAAATGAACTCATACCTGATAACGGGAGGTGTTTATAGCTGGTGGTCAGGATGTGGTTTTTTAACTTGGCTGCAAAAAGGAACATAGACTAAATAAGGGAAATAATAAATAAGGGTAAGGGCGCCGAAATAAGGGTAGTGGGAGATGTAAACAGAGGCGGGGATGTTAGAAGGGAAATTAGGCAGTCCTGATAAGCTGTAAACCAGGGGTCAGCAAACTTTTTCAGCAGGGGGCTGGTCCACTGTCCCTCAGACCTTGTGGGGGGCCGGAGTATATTTTGAAAAAAAATATGAACGAATTCCTATGCCCCCACAAATAACCCAGAGATGCATTTTAAATAAAAGGACACATTCTACTCATATAAAAGCACCAGGCAGGCCCCACAAATAACCCAGAGATGCATTTTAAATAAAAAGACACATTCTACTCATGTAAAAACATGCTGATTCCCAGACTGTCCACGGGCCGGATTTAGTAGGCAATTGGGCCACATCCGGACCCCGGGCCTTAGTTTGGGGACCCCTGCTATAAACCTTGTAGCACCCAGCAAACAGGGAGGCAAGGGAGGGAATTGCACTTCAAGTATAGGGAATATAAGCTCATGCTTTGCCAAAGCTGGGGTGTGCCTACTTTCGACACCCACTCTTGCAAGAATGTATTGTACTAAATAAACTCTTGGCTGCTTTGCCAATTTTGTTCAGATTGTATTTTAAGGGTCTTAGGACCCACTTCTTACGGTTGGTTGGCATCTGTCTGTCTTGGGAGACAATGCAGAAGTGCACCTTGGTGGGTGAATTCAAACTGTTGGAAGCACCTGCTGTGGCTATAGAAACTGATACAGGGGAGACATGTTTTGTTGCAGCCGGGGCAGATGAAGGCACCTGGTTGTGCTGCTGCAGATTCACCATGGAGTATGGGTATATTCTTTTAATTAGTTTTTTTTTTGGGGGGGGAGTACTAGAACATGAGTTGACAGTTTTATAGCAGTCAACAAGAGTAAAGTCAACTCATGATTCAGTACTGCATGAACTTAGCTACAAAACATGTGCAAACTTTAATGTTAAACCCTTATTCTCAACAAATTGCCATTTATTGCTGTGAACTATGTGACTAGACTATGAAACCAGAAGTATTAAATATTGACTAGCTTTTGGGTCGGAAGGGAGAAATATTTTTATTTAATTAATGAAATATTATAGGAGAGAGAAAAAATAATACCCAGTTAATGTCCTTTGTATATGTTTGGACAATAATTCACAAATAATAAAACATTCATAAATTAAAACATTGAAGGGACTGAGCTTATTTTGTATGTTTTGTATGTTCTGTTTCTATAAAAATCAATAAAAATTATTATTAAAAAAAACATTGAAGTTGAGTCAGAAGGATTCTACAGGGCAGAGTATCAATGATACATACCTAGGTATTTGGAGGTATTTTGGAGGAGAAAAAAATATCACCCAAAATGTCCATGCAGTACTGGGATAAATTCCAGCTGTTGGCATATCACATGAGGTTGTGTTCAGCATTTACATGAAAAATAAGGTCTTGCCAAATAGTAAAAGTTCTTTTTTAAAAATTCCAAACTTATAGTTCAGTTTCTTCGCTATGGCCAGGGTCCATACTTGTTCACACAATCTTACTTTGTTTATACCTTCTAAATATCTTGCTAATAGCATCATTGCAGTTGTGAGCAAGTAGTATCTTACTAGTCCTTTATTGTTACCATCACTACTGAGACCTGCTCCCAGTTCCTCAAAAATCCAAGGTGGGATTGGCCATAAGACTGGTTTTGCGGTCAGATTTAATTCTGATGCTTATATTTGCCTAAATTGTGTTTCATGTTGACTATCATGACAAGCAACTGAGAATGCTTGCCACTGAAAACAGCCGCATGCAGACACAACTCAACCCAACCAATTATTGGGACCACTTGGTGAAGGGTATTGTAAATAAATAAAAATATTGGCTACATGGCTGCTGTTTTGGATGCCCTAAGAAATGGACTAATGCACTCACTGAATAATCTGAATAATAATGTGCAATTTCCAGGCTTAGAATAAACATCTACCTTGAATAGTTTAGATCCAAGCTTTCCCTCCTCATCAAGCAGAACAATTTATTTCTGAAGGTCCTTCCAACTCTTTCATATATATTCAATAATTACTGTCCTAGAGAAAGGTCTTTGTTGTGGTCAGCATATCGTAAGTAAGGATTTATCTATTCAGAACACACATATTTATTTTATGCTGACTTTATATCCACATTTGTCAAACCATTACTTATTTTTATCCCTCAAACAGTGTTATGAGCTTTGTTGATATGTTTGTTCTATAAATTGCCTGAGTTTATGTATACCTCAGTTTAACATTTTATTCCATTCCACATTTTCCTATTCATTTTATGAGTAGATATATAGCATCATTTGGCTGAAATTTGTAGCAACACTACATTTAGGGCCTTTTTATGATGCAGCAACACAAACAGAAATGATTTTATCTCTTAAATCTTGTTTACTTTATCTCTACTAAAATAAAACTCACAAAACCTTGAAGAACATAAATATTATACAACATCTATATTAAGCTGTCTTCAAACACATGTAGGCAGACACAGACATTTTCTAACAAAGTTTTTAAAATACCATGAAATTATATTGTGAGTGAAATTAGTAAGCTTTGTTAGTTTGCTTGGATGCAAGGAGGGTGAAGACTGTGGATAGTAAAATAAAAAAATTCCTTCAGTAGCACCTTAAAGACCAACTAAGTTTTTATTTTGGTATGAGCTTTCGTGTGCATGCACACTTCTTCAGATACAGTGTATGGTCCATTTCACTGTATCTGAAGAAGTGTGCATGCACACGAAAGCTCATACCAAAATAAAAACTTAGTTGGTCTTTAAGGTGCTACTGAAGGAATTTTTTTATTTTACTTCGATCCAGACCAACACGGCTACCTACCTGTAACCAGAACTGTGGATAGTGCCAGTCATGTCTGGGCACAGAAATAAGCAATCATTCAATCCAAAGAATCTTTATCATAACATACCATTAGTCAGGGGTAATGGTTTGGATATATGTGTAGATTAAAGAATTTTTAGAGGGGTGTGTTTGGTTTTCCGATATATTTCAACACACACACACACACACACACACACACACACACTAGCAGGGAATAAACATATTGTAAATATAAGACTAAAAAGCAGTGAAAGTTGAAAAAGGTCCTGTATTCCAGGTGATGCTGTTAAGGTGCTACACTCAATATACCAGCAAGTTTGGAAAACTCAGTAGTGGCCAGAGGATTGGAGAAGATCAGTCTACATCCCAATCCCAAAGAAGGGCAGTGCCAAAGAATACTCCAACTACCACACAATTGCACTCATGTCACACGCTAGCAAAGTTATGCTTAAAATTCTACAAGGCAGGCTTAAGCAGTATGTGGATAGAGAACTCCCAGAAGTGCAAGCTGGATTTTGAAGGGGCAGAGGAATCAGAGACCAAATTGCAAACATGCGCTGGATTATGGAGAAAGCTAGATAGTTTCAGAAAAACATCTACTTCTGCTTCATTGACTATGCAAAAGCCTTTGACTGGGTCGACCACAGCAAACTATGGCAAGTTCTTAAAGAAATGGGAGTGCCTGATCACCTCATCTGTCTCCTGAGAAATCTTTATGTGGGACAAGAAGCTACAGTTAGAACTGGATATGGAACAACTGATTGGTTCAAAATTGGGAAAGGAGTACGACAAGGCTGTATATGGTCTCCCTGCTTATTTAAATTATATGCAGAATTAATCGTGTGAAAGGCTGGACTGGATGAATCCCAAACTGGTATTAAGATTGCTGAAAGAAAATATCAACAACCTCAGATATGCCGATGACACAACTTTGATGGCAGAAAGTGAGGAGGAATTAAAGAACCTCTTAATGAGGGTGAAAGAGGAGAGCACAAAATATGGTCTGAAGCTCAACATAAATAAACCTAAAATCATGCCCACTGGTCCCATCACCTCCTGCAAATAGAAGGGAAAGAAATTGAGGCAGTGAGAAATTTTACTTTATTGGGCTCCATGATCACTGCAGATTGCGACAGCTGTCACGAAATTAAAAGACGCCTGCTTCTTGGGAGAAAAGCAATGACAAACCTAGACAGCATCTTAAAAAGCAGAGATATCACCTTGCCGACAAAGGTCCGTATAGTTAAAGCTATGGTTTTCCCAGTAGTGATGTATGGAAGTGAGAGCTGGACCATAAAGAAGGCTGATCGCCGAAGAACTGATGCTTTTGAATTATGGTGCTGGAGGAGACTCTTGAGAGCCCCATGGACTGCAAGAAGATCAAACCTATCCATTCTTAAGGAAATCAATCCTGAGTGCTCACTGGAAGGACAGATCGTGAAGCTGAGGCTCCAATACTTTGGCCACCTCATGAGAAGAGAAGACTCCCTGGAAAAGACCCTGATGTTGGGAAAGATGGAGGGTACAAGAAGAAGGGGACGACAGAGGGGGACGAGATGGTTGGACAGTGTTCTTGAAGCTACCAACATGAGTTTGACCAAACTGCGGGAGGCAGTGCAAGACAGGAGTGCCTGGCGTGCTATGGTCCATGGGGTCACGAAGAGTTGGATATGACTAAGTGACTAAACAACAACAACATTCCAGGTGACTGCATTCACACATTAGTACTAAGCCAGGTTTAGTGTAGCATGATGTGCAGACTAAGCCATTATCACATTAGACATAGCATTATGGTACCGCTGGCTAAAGTTAAACCAAATAGATTCCCACAACAATTTGGCTCATAGGGCAGTAAGATCAAGGGTAGGCAAGGACCGCAGAACAAAGAAACAAAAATGTTGAGAAGAATAGCTTAAGGAGAAACTCTAGCAATGAATATTGGACATTACAAAATGTTTAGGTATTTTTTGACACACCAAATTGGACTAACCAAATTCCTATACATGGCAGAAGAGCCATAGCTCACAGGCAGAACATCTGCTAACAGCACAGAAGGTCCCAGGTTCAATCTAGGAAAAGACAACTGTATGAAAACCTGGAGAGCTGCTTCCAGCCAGTGTGGAGAATACTGAGCTAGATAGACTGACTCCGTAAAAGGCAACTCTCTGTGTTCCTATAAAAAGGGGAGGGAAGTGACTTGGAGATTGCCCTTTACCGGTATATGGCAGTGTGTCTAAGATTACTATGTTCAAATGTAGATTCGGCTTGAGGAACAATGTTCCGTAAGGAGAGAACAGACTCTCTTACAAAACAATAGAACTTAATTTTGAGTTAGCAAGCATCCCTAGGCATGCACTGTAAGTCATTGCCAGCATAAGTCTAGGAATATCTACTTAGCAGAAAGCCCTGATGAAGTTATTGAAGCCGATTCTCAAGTAACAATCTTTGGGACTGCAGTCTAAGATTTAGGTCAGGATTCCACCTCTACCCCCGCAAAAAAACAAAAAACAAACCACAACTATCCTCCCACCACCACCCCAAATACAAGCCATTAAGTCAGGGCTTCTTGGTTCCTTCCTTCGTCTGAGAATATCAGAAGCTGCATCCCATCCCTTCATTTCAGAAAAACAGCTTCTTAAGCAGGGCAGGGCAGCTAATGCTGTGAAAGTCTCTGCTGCATAAGTGGATCTATCCCAAGAGGGCTGTTCATCTTCTGTACAGCTGAAATGTACTCTGAATATTTACATTTAGATAAGCATGATTGTCACTTTTAAAAAATGATGGATTAAATTTATGGCAGCTAAATGATCTACATATCATCCACTTACACGTTCAGCTAATTTAACAGTTGTAATTTCAACTTTAATGAAGTTTTTAATTTCAAAAGACTGAAGGAAAGGCAATTATTAACTCCTGTTACACAAACAGGTTCATAACAGCTGGTTCGCTTTCCAAAAAAATACATAAAAATATGAAGTTTCTCAGATATGCAACAGCTTCTGTGTAGACAGGAAATAATTTCTTTTTTCATCAATACTATTGCATCAGTTTTGCCTAACAGCATTCAAGGCCCTGACTGATAATCTCTATTGTATTAACACCTGGGATAATCACGCTCACTAACTGGTAAGCTCATTGTACATAGTGGGACTCATTTCAAAGTTGATATGCATGAGTTTGCATGGCACATCTATAAGGAACAATCTTATGTATTTTGGGAGGTATTCTAACTTGTGCCATTAATGCAAGGTCTACCAGTAGTGAAATGGGACTTTCCAGGGTTTCCAGGAAGTAGACATTTCCTACTCAGTCGGCATGATCATGTAACTGGATATACATTCCACTGATTAAACGGGTACCTTCTGCATGAAAAGGACATACCTTTTTTAAGGCATCCCCAAAAAATAAGCCATGACAGGATTTCAAAGGGTTGGTTAAAAATAAGACATACCCCGAAAATAAGCACTATCGCAAAGCCCCGACCGAGCGAGAGGCGAAGCCGCAGGACCCAGCAGGAGCTCCCTGCCTGCTTCCCCGAGCCGTAGCGCATCGGGGGACAGAGCCGAAGATCGGCGGGCGCTCCTTGCTGGGCTTGACAAGCCCGGGAAACAGCGCCCGCCGATCTTCGGCCCTGTGCTGTGTGACAGGCGGGGGTGGGGGGGAGTGGAGATAGTTCTCCGCTCTCCCCCCACCCTCGCCTGTCACCGAAGATCGGCGGGCGCTCCTTGCTGGGCTTGACAAGCCCGGCAAACAGCGCCCGCCGATCTTCGGACCTGTGCTGTGTGACGGGCGGGGGTGGGGGGAAGCGGAGATCGTTCTCCGCTCTCCCCCCACCCCCGCCTGTCACCAAAGATCGGCGGGCGCTGTTTGCTGGGCTTGACAAGCCCGGCAAACAGCGCCCGCCGATCTTCGGCCCTGTGCTGTGTGACAGGCGGGGGGGGGGAAGCGGAGATCGTTCTCCGCTCTCCCCCCACCCCCGCCTGTCACCGAAGATCGGCGGGCGCTGTTTGCTGGGCTTGACAAGCCCGGCAAACAGTGCCCGCCGATCTTCGGCCCTGTGCTGTGTGACGGGCGGGGTGGGGGGGAAGCGGAGATCGTTCTCCGCTCTCCCCCCACCCCCGCCTGTCACCAAAGATCGGTGGGCGCTGTTTGCTGGGCTTGACAAGCCCGGCAAACAGCGCCCGCCGATCTTCGGCCCTGTGCTGTGTGACAGGCGGGGGTGGGGGGGAGCGGAGATCGTTCTCTGCTCTCCCCCCACCCCCGCCTGTCACCGAAGATCAGCGGGCGCTGTTTGCTGGGCTTGACAAGCCCGGGAAACAGCGCCCGCCGATCTTCGGCCCTGTGCTGTGTGACGGGCGGGGGTGGAGGGGAAGCGGAGATCGTTCTCCGCTCTCCCCCCACCCCCGCCTGTCACCAAAGATCGGCGGGCGCTGTTTGCTGGGCTTGACAAGCCCGGCAAACAGCGCCCGCCGATCTTCGGCCCTGTGCTGTGTGACAGGCGGGGGTGGGGGGAGCGGAGATCGTTCTCCGCTCTCCCCCCACCCCCGCCTGTCACCGAAGATCGGCGGGCGCTCCTTGCTGGGCTTGACAAGCCCGGGAAACAGCGCCCACCGATCTTCGGCCCTGTGCTGTGTGACAGGCGGGGGTGGGGGAAGCGGAGATCGTTCTCCGCTCTCCCCCCACCCCCGCCTGTCACCAAAGATCGGCAGGCGCTCCTTGCTGGGCTTGACAAGCCCGGCAAACAGCGCCCGCCAATCTTCGGCCCTGTGCTGTGTGATGGGCGGGGGTGGGGGGGAAGCGGAGATCGTTCTCCGCTCTCCCCCCACCCCCGCCTGTCACCGAAGATCGGCGGGCGCTGTTTACTGGGCTTGACAAGCCCGGCAAACAGCGCCCGCCGATCTTCGGCCCTGTGCTGTGTGACGGGCGGGGTGGGGGGAAAAGCGGAGATCGTTCTCCGCTCTCCCCCCACCCCCGCCTGTCACCGAAGATCGGCGGGCGCTGTTTGCTGGGCTTGACAAGCCCGGCAAACAGCGCCCGCCGATCTTCGGCCCTGTGATGTGTGACAGGCGGTGGTGGGGGGAGCGGAGATCGTTCTCCGCTCTCCCCCCACCCCCGCCTGTCATCGAAGATCGGCGGGCGCTCCTTGCTGGGCTTGACAAGCCCGGCAAACAGCGCCCTCCGATCTTCGGACCTGTGCTGTGTGACAGGCGGGGGTGGGGGGGAAGCGGAGATCGTTTTCTGCTCTCCCCCCACCCCCGCCTGTCACCGAAGATCGGCGGGCGCTCCTTGCTGGGCTTGACAAGCCCGGCAAACAGCGCCCTCCGATCTTCGGACCTGTGCTGTGTGACAGGCGGGGGTGGGGGGGAAGCGGAGATCGTTCTCTGCTCTCCCCCCACCCCCGCCTGTCACCAAAGATCGGCGGGCGCTCCTTGCTGGGCTTGACAAGCCCGGCAAACAGCGCCCGCGTGCACTTTATTAAAAAATAAGACATCCCTTGAAAATAAGCCATGTCGTGTTTTTTTGAGGAAAAAATTAATATAAGACATGTCTTATAATATGAGAAACACGGTACTTTGCTGCCGAACTACATCTTGGATATCCAAAGCTTACATCATTGGTGCTGGAAACCACTGTGGCAGTATGGGTTCACTAAAAAGTAAAATCAAGTTCAGATATTTAAAGCAGGTGAAAAATTGTAAAGAGCATAGCCTGGGCTTTGTTCCAAATTAACTGGGTGCAATAATGTTTCTTTATTGCCAAAACTTAGGACTATTTGTGGAAGGGGACACATGCATAATATGCTGAATAAATGATGTCACAACAAGCATTGATTCTCACATTCATCTGCCTATTCACCTTCCTCAAAAGAAACCTGGGTCTTTGGAAATAACTTCAATTATGGTCAAAAGGTATTTCGAAACAAACGGGATTTCTTTAAGCTTAATATGTAATGGAAAGTTTAACCCAGATACATAATGTCTAGTAAGAGATAGTGTGGATTAACATTGCTTCTGTTTCTCAAATTGAAATAAACTCCGCAATTCAGTTCATTTGTATACTCTGTGCTGATATCTCTAAAGACTTTATCTGCGTTTGCATATACTGTACTGGATTTAATATGCAAGACCTGCTATGAAATGTAATTTGGATGTGATGAGAGGAGACTAAAAAGCACTATATTGGGGGGGGGGGTTGCGACACATACAACTAACAAGCAGAATAATTGTTCATGGGATATACGGTATCTGAACTACTAAAACTGCACAAACTATATTAAAATTAATGAAATAATTGTAATTTGCTATAGTTATGTGACAGTCTTCTATGAAGCAATTTTGATGTTCCTTTGAGTGCAGTTTAGGAATGAGAAGTAGTTGGAGAGAATGGCTGCTATCCTTTGCTCTGTTCTCTCAGTACTGTATTATGCACACATTTCATTTGCATGCATACACAGATATCTTAAAACACCAACTAGCATGCAATTTAATGTGTAACTATTCAGATTCTATTTCATCCTGACAAATAAATTGCAATTGCAATTTTGGAAACCAACATTTAAAATAGCCTTCCATCGTAAAAAGTATACAGTATATTATTTATTCTGAAGTTAACATACTAATATTACCATCAACTATTCCATTATCATAATCATGTGCATATGAATATAAATGAATGCTTCACTTCATTTGTGTCAACATTTGCAGAAAATAATATGACAAGAGTGCAGGACTCTGGGGATTCATCTGACATTAGGGAACAGTTTAGGATATGCCTTTTAGCTGCCCAACCACAGACAGTATTGCACAAAGATTTATTGTTGGCTTTTGTAAGTCTCATAGACAGACTGGTTCAACTCATAAAAATGCCAAAATGGACAGGCAAATGGTGTCATCTATTTATAAAAAAAGTGCAAAGCATGAGAAATATTTTCTTAAGGACAGCTTTTCTGTCCATATGACAAAAGGGTTCCATATGAGAGCCATCACTGCAGTGTGGAGTGACAGATTAGCACACAGCAAAACTAAAATTAAACTATTACTGCTTAATTTAAAAGCAACAAACAATTAAGTGGATTAACTTCAAAACACACACACATAAATCTCAACATGAATTAAATTGTCTTCAAAATAAGATAAAAATCTTTTTCCTGAGCCAAAATAAAAGCACAAAGAAGTAAGGGAAAGAACTAAGATAACAGTCTTAGATGGAGTTAAAATAACAAAAAGATCTTCCAGAGAAGTAGTAGTGAAAAAGGAAAAACAAGGAGGTTGAAGAATGCACAAATGATTCAGAAAGAAGATGCACGGAGTCAAATAATATTTACAGAAATCGAAGAAATTAACAGCAGCTGATTTATCATGGGGGGATGCCCCCCCAAAAGGAATGCAAAACCCCCACAAAAAACCATCACTGAGCCTACAATGGAGGCCCACAGCATTAACACCACAAGTGGGCCTTGCTTCTCCCACAATGACAGCCTTGGACTCAAGCAGAGATCAGGCATGGTTATGTCTCGCAGGCTTCAGCCTGCACCTTGCGTACAGTTTCTACCTCACACAGCCAATTCTAAACACTGACCTTTTTCTTTCTAACTACCTGCAAGTTGAGGGGGAGCACTCATTTGTTATCTGGCACAGAGCCACTTCCTTTGTTACTTTAATTGCCCATACTTAGAGGGCCATTACATCACCAGGAAGTTAGGCTGGCTATTCCAGGAACTGAATCCGTGCTGGATCCAGGAATTAGAAGAAGGCAATTCCATGTGCAATTCAAGAATTTCATTTACATCCCCAGTCTTCTGATCAATAATATTCTTTTCTCTGAGAGTGACAGTCTTACTGTTGGTTGAAGAGAAGTAACACTAACTCTTCCTGGAGAAAGTCATTTGAATTCCAGGAACAAATGACACCCCTAAGCAGAGAAAGTATAGAAGAAGCCTACAGATCCTTAGCAACCACGTGAGCTATGGATAGGCGAAATACCTAAAATTTATTTGTTTAAAAATTTTATATTCCACCTTTTGGCTCTTTGTGGTGCCCAATGTGGCTTTGCACTTAAAATTAGAACAGGAGTCAGCAATGCAGGGAAATATATTTCAGTACAGTCTTGAAATGGCTTTAAGTAACAATGGTGGAATCTACACACATAAAAACCGTTCTGAAAATGCTTTTTTAAAAGCGTTTTTAAAAATACATTGAATTCTCCATAAGGCTCACCCTCACCATCTAGTGTCACATTGTATATTGCACTTGAAACATTTTATTTGCAGCTGTATAGCTGAGTCCATAATGTGTTATATATCCTTAGCCAAAATTATATATCCCAAAAATACAACATAAACTGCACAAAAATGTTTTCACAGCATCAGAAAATTCTTGCAAAAGCTATTAAAAAAAGCAGCTTCATAAACTATTTTCTAAACCATGGACAATGATATGTTTCTTCTGGGGTAAAAAGAGCAAAAAGCAGAACAACTAACACTGAGCAAGATTTCCCACTTACTCGTACTTCACTTTTTTCTGCATAAATGATTTGCAAATATCCAGTTCAAAGTGGCGGCAGTGATTATAGAACTACAAAATATGTCAAGAAAGAGATGGAGAACCCATTTTACTCTACACTGTACGAAGCTTTTACTAACATGTTCCCTGTTGTGTAGAACAGCAGAGGTACAGCAGCTGCTGCCCACTAGCAGTGGGCTGCCTTTTTTGAAGAGCTTGCCTTTTGAGAATGGCTTTTTAAATCTTGGCAGAAATGTTACAGTTCCTTGCTTTACACATGGAGTGCTCACAACACTTGCCAGTCATTTGTGAAGTCTGAATGGGAAAAGTTCACTGTTGAAATCAGTCCACTCAGTAAACTGAAGTGAATATGTTTAGGAAATTTTGGCTACATTTCCCCCTGCTGACAGAGCTGCCATCTATTCCTTCCGTCCTCTTGCCTTTTGCCATTTCCTACTGGGTTTTTTTAACTAGGGATAAACTTGTTTTTGTTTTGCATCAAGCTGTTTTTACTTCATGATAAAAATGTTCGCATCGCTCTGCATGCTATTGAAAGGCAAATATTTAATTATTTCAGTTTATTTGTTATGGCCTGTAGCCAAGTCAGACTAAACTAAAACTGATTTAAATGATTAGAGTTAAAGCTAATGAAGGAAAACAGCAATGTAGCATTAGGTGGCTTTCTCATCCAAGTGCTTTTAGTTTTTCTTATTTGTTCCTGTTTGCAAAGCAGGAGGGCAAAAGAGTTGCAGCGGAGGGGTGTTCCCCTTCCAAACACTGGATAAGGAGACTGAATGAATAAATCTAGACGTGGACTGTATAAATTAGAAAAATCCAGTGATCCTTCGTGGGTCATGAATGAAATTCTGCCATAGTGCCATCAGTGAATGCTAGATGGAACTGTTCTTCCTTGCTAGCATTACAATTGAATAGGTCTCATTTGCAAAGATAGTAGACCACGAGGACCTATTATGTCTGGCAAAGAAATTGCAAACACAGGAAAATAGAGAACAGGCTGATTAATAATATCCATTGTAAAGGCAGCCTGTATTAATGATTCACCAAGTCATGATTGGCCTTCTATGGTTTTGAGTCTAGCATTGATAGATCATTAACCCACTACGGACTTCTATGTGAAAAAAGGTGAGGGATCCTCCAATACTGGCCACTTCTCCTGGATAGCCTTGCATGTGGCCTTCTTCTTGGTAGCCTTAGGAGGGAAAGATGTTTGACTAGACTTTTTTTGCTACCTTGCTGATCTTTATTTCCTATAGGGTTGCCATACGCCTGGGAAATCCTGAACATGTCCCCTTTTTGGAAGCCAACATGCCCTTCTGGGGGGATTTTTAAATTTTAAAGGAAATGTTTGGTTTTCCTTCAAAAAAATTTTTTTTGGGGGGGTTATTTATTTATTTTTGTTTTTTTGGCTTGGGCTTGGGCCCAGGCTTGGGTGGCATAGGCTGCTCTGCATGCCATGACCACTGCCAGCCCGAACTGGGAAAAGAGGCACGCAGGCGGCGGCCGCGTGCACCTCTTTCCCCAGCTCAGGCTGGGAGTGGCTTTGGCCGTTTTCTTTTTTGCTCTTCAAAATATGGCCACACTATTTCCTACATTTAGTTTTATTAGGTGGTAGATATATCAAACCCAGAGAACCTTTGCCTTGAATGTGTCCTCATCTAGAAATACCATGTCAGGGGACCACCAGGGGTCAGCAGAGAACCCGGAAGGGTGGTGCCAGGGCTCTCTGACCTGCCAGAGCTCCAGGATGCTGACAGCTCGCAGCATGCTTTGGAAGGTGGTGTTGAGCCAGGGGAGGAGGCGCAGGAGCTTGGGGATGCTGAGAGTGCAAGCAGTCAAAAGGGAAGGTCCGGAGGGTTGGACCAGAGCGCTGCGCAACAGTTGAGAAGCTCAGGAGGGGAGGGGGCTGCACCCGCCCCATTCCCTCAGCAACGTAGGGGAGGGGGAAGCGTAGAGAGGAGAGGAGGCGACTGAGGGCGCCAAGGTTGCTATGCTGGAGGCGAAACTGCCAAGCGGCACTTCAAGATTCTGACTTGGACTGAACGGTCATGAACATTTTTGCTCTGTCTTGTACATATGTATATAATAAAACTCTGTAAAAACTAGTTGCGGAGTTTGTAGCGCTTTACTCGTGAGAAAGCAACCAAGTGCCATTACAGACCATTATCAGCAGTACTTAATATAGATTGCAGATCACCAAGTATTTTTTGAAAACAAGAAGGGTATTCTGGTGCCACTAAAAATTGATGTTGTAGTTTGGTTTAAGAATCTGAAAAATACTAGTCAATGTTAGGCCAAATTATCTGGCTGAAGCAGTACAGGGGTTCCGTTATCTGTGACTCAGGAGTTTACAGTACTGTACTTGCAAGTTCGAGCAATGCTGAATACAGAAAGGCAATTATAATTTCACTCCAAAAAGCTAGACATTTTACAGGTTATATGCATGCTTGTATACATATCTCACTGAATTCAAATTGGAAATATCCCAGCTGTTGTAATAGGGCATAGGAGGGCCATATTAACCTTCTAAAATATTATGATTGTGATAAAGATTAAGTGATAAAGTATGACCAATATAACCATCTAATCTTTATTATGATCTAAATAATTCATTCTGAAAAATTGTATTGTAAATTTCTACAAAATAACCATGGATGCTATTTCACAGACTTCATTCTATGATTGAAATTTTCTGGAAACCTTCTGCATTCTGAATATAAATGAACAGCTCTGAAAGATTTAATTTCAAATCCAGGAGGCAGCAAAGGGAACAGCCCAATTAGTCACAGATCATTTTTCAGGCATGAGGTCCTGAAAGTTAAGTTACATCCCCCTTTTTATAGTTTTTTTTTTAAAAAAAAACTAATTTACATTCTTGCACTAAAGATGCACAATTCAAAATGCACAGGTTGAAATAATTGGGCATGATCTAGATTGCACAGGCCATAAAATATATTTCAGAGTTCAATTTTGCACTATAGCAATTGTACTTGAATCAAAAGATCTGGCTGGTGTTGCCTTTGGTGTCCTAGATTTCATTTTATTCCTACCAATTTTATTTAAGAAAATACTCTTTTGCAGATCTTCTGGTCTCTGTTCTATTTTGGCACAAGCAAAAACAATTCCACTAATGCCAAAAGCTGCACCCATGTATATTAGGAATTAATTTGGAGAAGCAAGCTTTGTCTTTGATGTGCATAATATCATGGTTGTTTGCATAATGAAATCTTCTCTCAAATCTCACATTTGCCATGCAGCAGAGCTACTTTGGGATATATCTGATTACATTATAATTGCTATGTTTGCCAGTCTCCATTCTGCCTGAAAGGCTATTTTGTCAAGAGGCGTACTGCTAGTAATACCCAAGCATATTCATTAGGACTTAAGCATGATTGCAATACCAACAAACAGTGCCATGGAAGTGGCTCAGCAAACACTGCTGTTGTGTGTGCACACCACACCTTGCATTTTTACTGGAGCTTTCTTCTCATTTCTAATAGCTTCCAGTAGGTCTTGCAGCTGCAGACTTTAGAGCTGCTTCTATGGTGATGTTCTGAAACGAACACCAAAACAAATGGGTAAAAGGTATAGAAAAAGAGTGATGTGCAGCTGACAGGCAGCTGTGACGAGCATAGCCAGCTTTAAAAAGCTGTCAGTCACAGCCTTAGAGAGTACAGACATGAGCAAAAGACCCACAAAAATAAGAGTAGTGAAAGAAACTAAAGCCATTAAGGAGCTACAGCATTTGACATAGGCTGCCTAAACTAAAGTCAATGATATTAAAAAACACAGCTCCATTCTGGTCCCCTACATATATCTGTCTTTGTGAATCTGACATGAAACAATTACCTCAATTTCAAGACTGCTATTATAGAGAATTTAGCGTTTCTATAAAACTTTGTACAGGATTTGGGTCAATTCTATTCATAGAGATGATCCAATTGACTGCAATGAAACATAAGCTAGGTAAGATTTATCCCTATGACCTTAAACAATTAATTCTATCCTTTATGTCTTTTCTAAGACACTGTACATTGTCGGAATCTCGAAGATTATACAGAAGGATTTTGACACAGAAGTGGCAGCAATTTAGGCAACTTTGTTAAAGTGTCAAGAATCTGCAATACATCTTGAGGTAGTCAGTTCAAAGGTGTGGTAATTTTCACCTGCTCACGACTGAATGATTGCATAAGCTACCAGAAATATATTATTCTGGTTGCATTAAATCGGGTCCTCCCTCAAAGAGGGCATGTGTTGTGGTGAGACCTGGAAACCGACACCCTTTTGTGGGTGAGTAAGATTGGTCAGCCACAACACCCAATTGGTAGGTCCCTCGATGTTGGGTACAATCTGGCCAATGGGGCACTGTCCAAATGGATCGAGGGACCTATATATGCCCATGCACGTGACCCAGAGCTTCCTCTTTCGGTGCATGCCATTCGGAACAGCAACAGCGTGTCCTCTGTGCAACTGAGAGAGAGCGATTTACCTTCGACGGATCGTCCTGGTGATCTCTTTCCTTTATTACCCTTTCCCTTGTTTGTTCCCAGTAGTTATTCTTCCCTTCCTTTCCTTTCCTTTCCCTTCCCCATGAGGAGCTTTCACCCCACGGGGCTTCGGCCCTTCAAGCACTCCTGGTCCGTCAAGCTTGATGATGCTCGTGTAGCGGATAGGCACTGGTTCAGGTGATAGGGATGGGAGAACGCTCTCGCCATCCCTATGTGAAGGAAATTCCGATAAAGGAATCCAGGGACTCAAATGGCTTGGTCAACCCCTGTGAGGGGGTTGTGCCCGTGCCTGAGTCCAGGGGGACATCTGGCTGGCGGACATAGTCGGTCCCCGGTTTTCCGCCTATCCAGGGGTTCACCCTTGGCTGACCTAGACCTATGCTGGTGACCTGGGTCAGCGCTACCTGCAAGGGTGCAGGGAGCTAGTTGAACCAGAGCCTATGCAACACTCACTTTCTGTTATCAATAAAGTCGTGGCCTAAATTCTGCCAAAAACCAAACCAAAACTAGAGTCATGTGTGAATTTATTTAGTGGGGAGGTTTCTGGGTCTGAACATGGAAAAAATATTTACTGAAAAGAGCAAGAAAAATAACAGTACAAGCAAGGAGGAGATAAAATAAAGTTATGTGGATAAGGAGGTAGCTGAAAAAGTGGTTTTGGTTTTCAAACAAAACAAACAGTAATATAGTCTCTTCCCTATAGTTTCATGGCATTCACACAGCGAATGCAAATGGTATCTTTCACAATAGTATCTATCATGATAAGGTTGGCTCTCATTAAGGCCTCCTAGGTACAGGATAGGAAACAGGAAACAGACTGTTAATGACAGCTGATTGTCACAACATTTTAAAGCAACAATATTCATGTAGATTTTTTAATTAGCACAGTTGTAGAAACATTCTTCTACTCATTAACTGCTTTCTTTGATGGTAATGAACTCTCTCTTGTTTAAGGGAATGAGAAAGATTATGGGAAAATATCTGTTGAATGCTGTTTTAGACATGTGTGTGTGTTTAGTATCCATACAGAATTCACTTATAGGCAGTGCTCTTTTATCTGGGGGTACTCAAAGTTATTCAGTATTGGCACCTTTTTAATGTTAAAAATGTGGCACTTACTGTAGCAACTTCATAGCGTGTTATAGGATATACATATGCTGTTGTTGGCATTCATCTGTCTCAGGAGACAATTGAAGAATGCCCCTTCAGGGGTAAAGTCAAACCACTAAAAAGTTACAGCACCTGCTGTATCAGTATACAGGGGAGACATGTTTTGTTGCAGCTGGGCAGATGAAGGCATCCAGCTCCCCACAGAGCAGGGGATCCTGCCATCTCCCATTCTGTGAACATGACCAAGCCAGCATAGATGTCGCTGAGACAGGAGTGTGAACATACTGGGTATGTGGGTTTGGGAAAGCACATCTATGTTTGAGACACTGTCTGCTATGTGATGCCCAAAATCTTCTTGACACAGTGCATGTGGAAGGTTTTGAGGTGTCGCTCCTGGCAGGTGTAAGTTGGTCTAAGGTGTTCTGAAACCTAATTATGATGGCCACAAATTTATTCAACAAACAACAAGCAATACAATTATTGTGCCAATACAATAAAGCAGTACACAACATAACGAAACAACAGAGCAGTTGTTTTCCACCCTGTAAAGAAGACAGTTTCTGCCTTAATTAGCTGACAGTATAACATTTAACACAGCAGAAACACCAATGCTATACCCACTTAAATAATCACAGCAAAGATTCTGAGCCAAATGAATATCACTGCATTAGCAACAACAGCAAAGTCATACTTCCTAAGCATAATTAATCCTTATATATGTGAGACTGCATCAGTTCTGTGACGAAAGTGCAAATACTTTTTATCTTCACAGGTGGCTCTTTTATTTACATGGCACCAAACCGATTCCCCGGTATGCAGATATAGAACGTCCCAGACCAACTCATTTAACTCAATCATAGTAGTAAGCTCATCTGGCTGAGAGAAAGAGATAAAGGAGCTAGGGAAGAACATGAAGCCAAAATGGTAGTGGGGTCAGGGTGAGCCTTTCAGACCACACAATCAGTTCCAAATACTATAGCA
Organism: Zootoca vivipara; assembly: GCF_963506605.1. Lineage (NCBI taxonomy): Eukaryota > Metazoa > Chordata > Lepidosauria > Squamata > Lacertidae > Zootoca > Zootoca vivipara. Next base: position 59,007,300 of record NC_083279.1, read on the forward strand.
GCAAGTTTCACAAGTTACTCCAGTACTCCACTGGTACAGGCACTGTAATCCTTTTTGCTCTTGATTAGCCACCGTATCTTAACTACACAGGTCAAAACTGTTCTATCATTCCACCAAGGGGCTGGAAGCCTGCAACAGCCCCACACATGCCCAAATAATTGGATTACCAAAGCCAAGATTTTCTGTATCATCAACTACTGTTTTGTTTTTAGCCATTGTAAATTAATATAATCACTATGACACTGTCAGTACTTTTCTGATCTTGCTGCTCTCATGATTCTTACCGTGTGTGTGTGTGTGTGTGTGTGTAGCTGCAAGTGAGGATAATGGTTCATGCCTCTAAAGAAATGGATTGATGTATGCAACTTAATACATTTACTAGTCTCTAACATACTACAAGACTCTGTCATCACTAGGCCTCTCCAGCTCCCTCATCCAACCAATCACCAAAGGTTGAATCCTGGGCTCAGAATAAAAACTAACACACCTTCAAAATACTGCTACATGTTTTGTTTTCATCATCAACAACAACTATAATCATTTCTTGCTGTTTTCCTTAATGGGAGTTAATTATCTTGCATAATTCCATATTATGTTTTCAGATCCTTAAATTCTGAAAGAAGCATGCATCAAAGAAAAAGTCAAATGGATAAAGAATGCTAATAAACATGCTACAACATCCAAAGGAAAACACAGATATTGAGACTTATATTTACAAAGTAAGCAACGTGATAGAGTATTAATTTCATAAAATTTATATACTGCTTGATTGCAGAACAAAAACAAAAAATCCTCAAAATGGTTTTAGAAGTATCCAAATCACACACCAAAAAGCTAGTAATAATTAAAGAGAGCATAAGAATGCTGGAAACATTGGCTCCCCCACAAAAGGCAGTCCTGCCTCCCCACACAAGCCTCTTTTCTCCTTTCCTCCTTTTTGCCTGTACATGCACAAAAAGGCCACGTTTTCCCACACCCATATACAGGCCACAAGAGTTGTTTGCCAGCCCTCCTCTCCTTGAAGAATTAATATATCAGTAATAAAACCAGACTAAGGAAATTACCGGGATGCAGGTGGCACTGTGGGTTAAACCACAGAGCCTAGGGCTTGCCGATCAGAAGGTTGGTGGTTCAAATCCCTGCAATGGGATGAGCTCCCGTTGCTCGGTCCCAGCTCCTGCCAACCTAGCAGTTCGAAAGCACGTCAAAGTGCAAGTAGACGGCGTTTCCGGGTGCTGCTCTGATTCGCCAGAAGCGTCTTTGTCATGCTAGCCACATGACCTGAAAGCTGTACGCCAGCTTCCACAGCCAATAAAGCAAGATGAGCGCTGCAACCCCAGAGTCGGTCACAACTGGACCTAATGGTCAGGGGTCCTTTACCTAAGGAACTTACAGAGATATTTGCTGCTTTCAAAGTCCATTGGCCACAGCAGCAGAGCTGGCTGCTCTGGCACCCGGAGCGGCACACATGCGATCCGCCCACAATCCGCCCAGTCGTCACATGGCAATCAACCCAGGGGGCGATCGGCATGTGGCGATCCGGCCAGGGTTTTTTTTGTCACCCCCTCCTGAGCTGACATCCGGGGCCTGCCGCCCCCCACTGCCCCCCTTCCTACGCCCCTTATTGGCCACAGAAAGGAATGAAAAGATCATGCTCCCTGTAGCTTTCAAAGAAGAAGGAATAGCAACACAAATTCAGAGCAACAGGCAGATTAGAAATGCATGCATCTGATTGAAAATCGAGGAAAAATCAGCACCAAGATTACATTTGCAAAATACAATGTTCTGTTTCATCTTCATGGTGTTTGGGTTAAGCAGGCATTGAAGGACAACAGCAGTGTATATACTTTGCAATTACATAGTAAGACTTTCATTGTACATTATTTATTTTCCTAGTTAGGTTGCAATCCTAATCCCATTTGGCTGGAAGTAAACTCAATTGAATTCAACAAGACGTCTAATAAGACAAGGTTAAGACTGCACTGTCATAGAATCATAGAAACGTAGAGCACTAGGACCATCTAGTCCAATGTATAATCTTCATGGGGGGGGGGGGACAAGAATTTGTTTTTCATATGTTCTGGTAGAATACGTGCTCTGGATCACTCTGCTAAGCCTGTCCAACAAGTTTTGAAGCCACAGGTTTTAAAATAATAAAAGTGCTTTACTTTAATTTTTAAAATAAAGTTTCCAAGACAGAAATTAATATAAAGTCAACTTATATATTATATAGGCTGCATTTTTCCTACTTTCAACTGAAAATTATATGCCACACTTCAAGGCAAAGCCCTCCCCAAATGGATCAGAATTTATATATATTTACTGAATTATGATTTCAAGTCCATTATGATCCACCCATGGGAAGCTGGAGGACAAATAATTCTAGTCATAATTGTAGTTTTTAAGGAACTTGTGTAGTATTGTAGTATATGAATTTGTTATCTGAAATTGTATAGAATTTAGTTTTAATAAAGAACTATGGCTCTAAATGACTGGTAGCCATAATGACTGTGTTCTTTCCCTTCTCTCAAAGGCAGTTGCTTAGAATCACATGCATGAGAACAGAATGCTGGACTAGATGGACCTTAAATTCAATCTAGTAAAGCTCTTCTTATGTTCTTACCCCCTTTTCCTATATCCACCCAGAGGCACACCTAGGCGTTTGCGAAACCACTGAAGGTACAGGCTGCTGTAATGGCAAGTTCAAATACTGAAGAAGTTTTTTGCCCTTCTTGCACCACGGCACAAAGCCATGCAATTTTTTCTTGCCTTTCCTCCTTGCGTCACCCTTCCTCTGGCTGCTTCAAATACCTAGGTACATAAAATGTATTGATTTCTAATGTGGCTACTGCAGTGATTTTTTTTCTCAGGGTGGAGGCACTGTTACAGCGCATTGCCAGGGATCTGAGGATCCAAGATATGCCCCTGTCTCCACCTCCTCTGATGTTCACCTCGTCTGCACCAGCTCCAGGTTTGGGGACACCCACAACAACATGCCATCAGTAGGTCCTTTCATCTTGCCAGTCTCTGAGTACCAGTTGATCTCTAGATATGCAGCTGCCCATTACTCTATTATTTAAGAAAGACTATAGAGCACTACGGAAATGTGTTTTCTTTAAACAAACGACTAAAAAGTCACACTATAAATTTAAAGTTTTACTAAATGAATGTCCGTCTTTAGTTGTTTATTTTTGTATTTTCACAACTGAGGGTTATATTTGGAGACAAAATAACAGATGCCAATTAGCATAATTGAGTGTTCAAAAATAACATTAATGCCTCTATTACTTATAATATATTCACCCAAATGTTTCATTAACTTACTAATGTAATATTAATGAGAAAACTAACTAAAATTTCCTGGTCCCAGCAATTGTGAACTGCCAGCTAAATCATTAAATCTCATGTCCCATTTCACTTAGTTTCATCTGCACGGATTCTTTTGCAAATTCCCATTCACTGATCACAAAAGGACAATTTGGGTTACTTCAAGAATTAATTAGACATTTGTATGAAAGCCACTAGAACAACTGCTCCTCCTGCGAGTTCATAAAGCTGTTTAATTTGCTCTTATATTTTCATTCAGAGAAGCTGGCAACACCACAATAAAACACAGCATGCACAGATACTAAGCCAAATTTCTTACTTAATTGTTCACTTTCATTTACTATGTTCATTTAAAAGATGCAAGCGCTAACACCTTTTAACCTCACCAATGACACAGCTGCGGCACTCTTCACACATAATACACAGCGACTTGGAATAATGCACCCCTTGTCAATTGGTAAAGACTATTCTAGTTTATATTTACAGCCTGCATTTGCAACTGGCGAGAGGATAAGAGCATCCTCTCTTGGATACTTTAGATTTTATTGTGCTTACACCTCGCCAACTAACTGTTTGAACAAAGGAAGAGATGCTACTTTGGATTAACTTACGTGCATGTTAAAATGATGCAGAATAATCATAAAACATATTTACAGGTTTCATTTCTTATTTATGAGGTGTTATTTGTCATTTCCTTTCCCCTCAATGTTTTGTTGAGCAGGAATACAAAAGCTTCTGCAACAAAACACTAAAACTCTCTGTTTATACAGATATAGTGAAGAAAACTAAGATTCTGTAAAATAATTTGATTGTATTACTAAAATGTTATTTTCTCTTGCATAACATGACACCAAAGCACCAAATATCTGCTGTATGCATTCTTCCTTATCTTCACCTAATTTGGAGACAGAAACTTAAAGCAGCTCTTGCTCATCACTCAGAAGATCTTCTGTTTTGCAAATTCATACATGCCTAAAGGGAATTCCGGTTGATGATATTCAAACAGAATGCAAATTTTGGCTCTCTAATATACCATCACGCATGTCCATCTGTTTCATAGGAATTTTGCCCATTCATGAAGTATAAAGCCAACTTTGCTAGGACATAGGTGCTAATTAAGTTTAGAATGATGGTCTCCAGAAGGCAGACTATAACTTCACTTCAGTACAAATGTACTTCCAAATACTAAGTTGTGCCAAATCCTTTATTATAATGGATCACATCTGTTGATTTTGATGGCCATTATGGTTCTCAGATAAAGTTCTTTGAACTTAATGTGAGTGATGAACAAGAGTATTTAGATACATATCACCTTTGCTAAAATAGTAAAGTGCTTACTGATTTGATTCCACAGATAGCACCAAAATATCATTGTGGAACTCCTACACATGAGTAGGACCTTGTCAAAGACACATGCCCAACTGGCATGTTCTCTCCCTCCTGGTTGATCGTTCGGGAGCTTCAAAAGCTTTCTCCAGCCTGAACATCACAGCGACTAATGCCAAAAAGCATTAGCACACTTAGGGATCCGCAGAGTCTTTGCAGTTTGTGCAACAGAACTCAGTAGCACAGCATTTGGCTAATCTACGTTTATTTACAGAAAATACACTCTGAGCACTGCAACAATGGCTCCCTCAGACAGCAAAGAAAATAAACCAAGGACAATAGTCCTACTTCAGGAAACACAGTAACACAAACATCCTGTCTTTGTCACTTCCCACTCTGTGGAATGAAAAACATATACAGTCATGTGATAGACAACAATCCCATGACTGCAGACACGGGGAATGAATCTCCAACAGTGGACACCCCTCTTAATTCATTTATCCATTTTTCAAGATAAATGAGCAGCTCTGATATTTATGATGATGGTTATTTCTGGTGTATTGTGAACACAACCAATGTTAGAAGATGGGCGCTGATGGTACCACATGTATATTACCACATGCATGACTTATCATGATATGTGAGCACAGCCAATGTTCACAGATGTATGGTGATGGTACTACAAGCATGCACCTTGCTCCATGATGTAAGAACATAAGAGTCTACTGGATCCACACAATGGCCTATCTAGTCCAGCATCCTATTCTCACAGGCATCCACCAGCTTCATGTGGGAAACCCACAAGCAGGACATGAGCACAAGAGCACTCTACTCTCTTGCAGTTTTTAGCAACTGGTATTCAGAAGCTGAGCATAGACATCATGGCTAGTAGCCATTTATAGCCTTACGCTCCATGAATTTGTCTCATCTTTTAAAGCCATCAAAGTTGGTAGCCATCACTGCCTCCTGAGAGACTGAATTCCACAGTTTAACAATGCACGGCATGAAACCCTTCCCTTTATCTATCTGAATCTTTCAACATTCAGTTTCTTTGAATGTCTGCAAGTTATAGGGCTCTGAAAGAAGAAATTTTCTCTATTCACTTTCTGCACACCATGCATAATTTTTATAAACTTCTATCAGGTAACATCTTCCTTGCCTTTTCTCTAAACAAAAAATCCCAAATGTCCCAAGCTTCCTCAGAGGGAAGCTGCTCCATCCTCTTGGTCATTTTGGTAGCCCTTTTCTCAATCCTCTCCAAGGCCAATGAATGACTAGCACCAGCCTGAAGTGGTATGGGCTGGGACTGAAGGGGGAAAAAAACTTTAGTGAAATCAGTTTTGTTTACAAATATACTCAGAATACATTTGGGATGCCAGGATCCACTGGAAGATAGCATCATAAGCTGCGTTAAAACATTTCTTTTCAGGAGGACAAAATACATCAGGGGAAAACCGCAATGGTGAATGCCTGATAACAAAATGGTTTGTTGTGTAAAACCTTATAGTTTTCCACTCTTCCTTTCGTACGTTATCTTTCTCCTCCTCCTTGTGCTCCCCAAGAAACTTGACAGCAGTTTAGCAATAAAGAGAGAGAAGTATCTATACAGATTACACTACTGAAAGGTGACCTGCAAATTAGTCAGGCAATGTTTCATCACTTTCAGCAATGCATGGTTATATCCCAAGTGATAACCAGATAGTCTGCAAACTATTATTTAGCTTCACTCAGCTGGACCACTGACTTCCACTTACAAACTAGTTTGCTGATGTTGCATCAGGATGTTTCCTTGTTGAACCATGAAATAAGATTATAGCCAGTTAAGTTTCTTTTGCTTTACAACATGCAAGATTCCTGGGCTTACAATTTCATACAGAAATAAGGTACGGCATAGCTTAATTTGCAAAACAGTAAAATAATAATAATAAAAGCCATACCCTTCTTGCATTTATGTGCATTAAGTGTAGCAGGAATTTAGAAAGAAAGATGGTAAGACAGGGATGTTTTGAGAATAGTTTTGTGTCTAAGCAGAACTAGAACTATATTCTGAGCTATCACAACATTGACCCCAACTAATATCACTCTACAGTTGATTCAGAACTATTTCCCCCAAACATGTGATATTATAAACAAGAAGCATTAAAAATTGAAGAGGTTCAGTTCCTGGGACTTGTATAGCCCTGGAGGATATGTTTGTAGCAGGGAAAGTAAATGTATTGTAGCAGAAACATAATAAAAAATTCCTTCCAGCAGCACCTTAGAGACCAACTAAGTTTGTCATTGGTATGTGCTTTCGTGTGCATGCACACTTCTTCAGATACACTGAAACAGAGTTTCAGTACACTGTTTCAGTGTATCTGAAGAAGTGTGCATGGACACAAAAGCTCATACCAATGACAAACTTAGTTGGTCTCTAAGGTGCTGCTGGAAGGAATTTTTAAAATTTTGTTTAGACTACGTCAGACCAACACCTACCTGTATTGTAGCAGAACATTCTAAATTGATTTAGGAGAGAAACATCAAGAAGAAGAATCAGCTTATCCCACTTCTTCCTCACTTACCATTACCGACGGGCTAGGGACAAAGGTGGGAGATGTTTCCTAGTTCTGCTGGATCTCTCAGCGGCCTTTGATACAATCGACCATAACATCCTTCTGGACCATCTAGAGGAGCTGGGAGCACTGTTATACAGTGGTTCCGCTCCTTCCTCCTGGGCTGTGTTCAGAAAGTGGTATTGGGGGATGAGGGTTCAGACCCCTGGGCTCTCACTTTTGGGGTGCCTCAGGGTTCCGTCCTCCCCCCATGCTTTTTAACATCTACATGAAGCCGCTGGGAGAGATTGATGGCTGGGTGTCCATCAATATGTGGGTCAGGGCCGTCTTAAGCGCTCCTGGCGCCGTGGTGCGACGGATCCCTCCGGCGCCCCTCCCGCCCCGTTTCCCAGCACGGTGGGCGGGCGGGCGCAGCGCGGGGGCAGGCACACCATGGTTGCCGTGGGTGCAGCTGCGTGGCGGACCGGCCGGCCAGCGGGCGGGCGCAGCTCATGGCGCCCCCTGGCGGGCTGGCGCTGTGGTGCCCTGCACCACCCAGCCTGGCCGTAGGGCCGGCCCTGATGTGGATGATACCCAGCTCTACTTCTCTTTTAAATCAGAACCAGTGAAGGCAGTGAAGGTCCTGAGTGAGTGCCTGGAGGCGGATGGAAGATCGATGGCGGTTAATCAATTGAGGTTGAATCCTGACAAGACAGAAGTACTGTTCTTGGGGGACAGAGGGCGGGCTGGCCTGGAGGACTCCCGGGTCCTGAATGGGGTAACTGTGCCCCTGAAGGACCAGGTGTGCAGCCTGGGAGTCATTTTGGACTCACAGCTGTCCATGGAGGCACAGGTCAATTCTGTATCTAGGGCAGCGGTCTATCAGCTCCATCTGGTATGCAGGCTGAGACCTTACCTGCCCACGGACTGTCTCGCCAGAGTGGTGCATGCTCTAGTTATCTCCCGCTTGGACTATGGCAACGCGCTCTATGTGGGGCTACCTTTGAAGGTGACCCAGAAACTACAACTAATCCACAATGCAGCAGCTGGACTGATGACTGGGGGTGGCCGCCGAGACCATATAACACCAGTCCTGAAAGACCTACATTAGCTCCCAGTACGTTTCTGAGCACAATTCAAAGTGTTGGTGCTGACCTTTAAAGCGCTAAATGGCCTCGGTCCAGTATACCTGAAGGAGCATCTCCTCCCCCATCATTCTGCCCGGACACTGAGGTCCAGCGGCGAGGGCTTTCTGGCGGTTCCCTCGCTGCAAGAAGCAAAGCTACAGGGAACCAGGCATAGGGCCTTCTTGGTAGTGGCACCCACCCTGTGGAACGCCCTCCCATCAGATGTCAAAGAGATAAATAACTACCTGGCATTTAGAAGACATCTGAAGGCAGCTCTGTTCAGGGAAGTTTTTAATGCGTAACATTTTAATGTATTTTAAATCTTTTTTGGAAGCTTCCCAGAGTGGCTGGGGAAACCCAGCCAGTTGCGCGGGGTACAAATAAATTATTTATTTTTTATTATTATTATTATTATTATTATTATTATTATTATTATTATTATTTGTACCCTGCCCATCCGACTGGGTTTCCCCAACCACTCTGGGTGGCTTCCAACAAAGGTTAAAATACATTAAAATGTCACACATTAAAAACTTCCCTAAACACGGCTGCTTTCAGATGTTTGACATAAATAGAATAATAGGAAAAGAGTGAGTGCTCATCAAAGTTTTTCTCAGCTTTCTCTCTTCAGGTGCATAAAGTCCCGAGTGCCTGAGAGCAAATTAAAAACCAGAACTAATGATCATAGTGTCAGTTTTTAATCAATGGCTATTATCTTTAGTGCAAATGTTCTGTGTAGTGCTTCAGTAAGTCTAATGTGCTCCCAAATATGGGTGTTCTGGTTAATGATGCATTATGTGGCCTATTGGCAAATCTTTGTTCCCTTAAATTGTCAAACATAATTGTACAGTTACGCACTTTCTCTGATAACGCAAATCAGTATATGACACCCTCAACTTCTCCAGTGGATTATAAACTGTTTCACAAATTCTTTAAGCCCTATAAACAGTTTGTAAGATCTGATCAAGCTATTTGAATGAAGGACTGTGGAATGAGAGGGAATATGAAATATTCAGAAAAAGAAATCACAGTCACAATAACTTCTGCTTTAAAATCTCCATCTTCTATTTGATGTATTTCATTTCAATGGCAGTTAGAGAAAACTATTCCTTCCTGGCATGTGGCACATACACAGTTGTGCAGCATATACTCAAATCATCCTGAAAATACTGCCTTCTAAAATGTATCAAATATCAAGGAACAGTGAGGAAAGCTGAGTAGAAGTAGCAATAGTTATAAACTCTTATTTAACAACTCCCCAAATGGCACATGCCATAAATGCAGCAAGTGAAAGAAATACTTGCTCAAGAATGCCCAGATTAAACTGGTTTAATTAAATCTACCACTAACTAGCATTAGTTTAACTCCTGTCTCCCAGCACAGAACCCAAGGCAGCTCACAGCATAAATTAAAATATATACAACAAAAAACATGGTGTGTGTGTGTGTGTGTGTGTGTGTGTGTGTAACCCTATTAAGAACAACACTGAAGAGATTTTGAACCATTAAAAAAAGTTTATTAAATCAAAATTAGTTTTAGGGATGGACCTTGTTATTTCAAATTTTAGCACTCCCTATATGAGGCCAAAAGTTAGGGCCCCCTAGGCTCAGCATCCAGTGTAGCAGAACAAGTTGTGTTGCCCTAAATCAGCCTCTGTTAGTTTGTTGTGCATTCAAAATGGGTTGGAATGTTAACTGTTAGCCTCAGGTTTCAGGTTCTCTTTCATGCAACAAGATGATTTTTATTTTTTTAAAAAAGTATTTAAAAATTAAATGATTTTACATTTTTTCAGTCCAATCCTAAGCATACTGACTTGGAACTAAATGCCCTAGAGTTCTGTTAGAATTACTTACACTAAATGTGCTTAGGATCAAAGCCTAATGCGAAAGAATCCAGTCCAACCCCCTGCCAAGCAGGAAACACCATCAAAGCATTCCTGACATATGCCTGTCAAGCCTCTGCTTAAAGACCTCCAAAGAAGGAGACTCCACCACAATCCTTGGTAGCAAATTCCACTGCCGAACAGCTCTTACTGTCAGGAAGTTCTTCCTAATCATGTACTTCAAACTGTACATTGCACTTTTGAGTCATTGGAATTTCATTAAGATGTATTATCACTAAGTAAGCAATCAGCAGAACCTGATTTGGTGCTCAGTTGCTCAGTTGATTTACAACACTCACTGGGCTTTTCCAGGCATATTAGTTAACTGGGTGCATTTGTATTTTTATATGAAAGCAATCAAAGAGAGTGTCTTGACACCTTACAACTAAAACAGAGTAAGTTTGAAAGTTAAATGGGTTGCAGAAATAATCCCTGACTATCAGACATCCAGAAGCTACAGTCGTAATCTTTCTCTGAATATTAACGATGCCTTAATTCAACACGAAGCTTCAGTAATGCTTTAATTATATACAAGATTGGAAAAAAATATAGAAGATATTCCTTTAGCTCTAACAAATTACCAGGCTTGAAGCATTTAGAGCATGAAATGCAATTTTTAAAAGGACTGCATGGTGGGGGAGGGGTCCCATAGCTTAGTTGGTAAAGCATATGTTTTGCATATAGACTGTCCCAGGTTCAATTGCTGGCTGCTCTAGGGGAAAAAAATACAAGGTAGTAGGTAATGGGAAAGACCTTTGCTTGAAAGGCTGGAGATTCTGCAGAGTTGTTGCCAGTTGGAGTAGACAATACTGGTTAAAAGGACTAGTAAAAGACAGCTTTATGTGCATCTAATAATTTGGCATAGGATTGGATAACTTTTGACTATACTGTACATGTTTTGAAATGAAATGAAAACTGAAGGACAAGAAACCTTGGTTCAGCCTTCATATTTCTAAACTTTCATATATTTTTAAGCTGAAAGAAAAAGTCATGTTGAGCAAAGTACATATACGCTGTCTTCCACATTCTATACTGGATGTGCAGTAGTGTGCAACAGAAGTGATGCAGAAATACAACAGCGTAACTGGCCGATATTCTCAGTCACCAATTTATAGACCATATAAAGAAGAACACTATATAAGAAGAACACTGACAAAATTTCGTTATTATATTATAAGTCCAATCACCCTAAACATTTATGGAATAATTTGCCAGTGGGTCAATTCCTCAGATTAAAATGAAATTCATCTAAACCGCAAGATTTCGCTACTCATTCTAGACAACTTGCAACTTCTCTTATACAACGTGGGTATCCTATCACTGTTATCAATTCGGCATTCCAAAAAGCTCAATTAAGAGATAGAACTTCTCTTCTTACTAACCATGTGAGTCACGATATAGGATCAGATTCTTCTCGCTTGGTGGTCTCTCTTGAATATAACCATTTAACATCTGATATTGTTAAGATCATCAGGCGTCACTGGCATATCTTGCAAGATATCCCTGGATGCAATACTGTACCCCATTGGAATTTTCCAATGCTGCGGGATATAAATTTATCATCCAATCCTGTGCTACCTCACGAGTAGTTTGTATCATCAGATGTCCATGCGGGCTCCTTTATGTGGGATATACTCTCAGACCAATAAAGGTCAGAACCTCATAGCACAGATCCAGAATTAGAAATTGTGTTGTGGATGCACCTCTTGTCAACCATTACATGGAGGCATCTCACATGGATCGAGATTTTACCTTTTTTTGTTATCTGGACCTACTCTGGACCCATAGAGTTAGCCAGGCAGAGGTTAATGCAGAAGGAATCTAGGCTTATTTTTTTATTCAACATCCTATACCCGAATGGTTTAAACACTGATGTTGATTATAATTGTTTCCTGTAATTCTTCTGTATGTATTAAGTCGTTGCTGCATGATTTATTTTCCAATCTTGATTTTTGTTTATATGGTTATTTTCATATGTTTTTAAGAGTCAATTTGGGAAGTCTCTTTAAGAATTGCCGGTATTAGCTTGATTGGTCATACCTGTAGTTTGTTTGCTTCCAGACCTTTATATATTGAAGTTTAATCTAGTATTTGCATTAACACTTGGAGTTCCAGTTAGTATCTTATCTATGAATGTGATGTATGTTTTTGTAAGTGCATTGTTGTCCTTTTTTAATGGTATAAGAACTGATTACATATTCCTTTATAATAGACAGCATTCTACTCACTGAAGAAGCCAGTTCTGGTGAAACAAGGTATATAACCTGGGTAACCTTGTCTCATCTTTTTTGTCACCATCCATTGTTGCTTCTCATTTTCATTTGGATACTTCATTGCCACCGTTATTTGTTACCACATTTGGATGCTCCGTTGTTACCTAGATCCTTAAAATGCGGAGAGAGGCAGATTCCCAGCCGCGGGCTTGCTTAAATCAACAAGCCACACCCCCTTGGAACGTCCTGATTGGACACACCAAGGGAGTGCCGCGGCCGGGTGCCAGCCAATGGGCAGGGGGAATGGCAACCATTAACCCCCATGTGTCTGCCTCGTGGGCCCACAACCTCCTCTCCTCCTTACGGCGGAAAGGACTTTGCCATTCGTAACCTGGGTTCTTGTTGTATGTTTGATCAGAAGTGATGCATACATGCATACCACAAAGCAATCTTCACCTGAAATTGCCCATAGTTATGCAGTATATCATTTGTAGAAGTGGGTGTGACATTGCCCACTCCCATACCAAAACGTGAGTGTCTGTTTGTTGATTAGAACAGGAGAATGAGACTTGCAAACCTATTGCTAACAGAAAGCAACATACGGTATGTAGTGTTTTGTTCCTTTGCTTTTGTATTCTTGATACTCCTCTGTGGAAAATGTATAGATGTCTTGTTTACTTGTTCATCTGTGACAGGGCATATTATATGGAAAATATGAAGCTGCAGTTTGTCTATGTCAGCCTTTGATGAGACTCATATCTCAGTGGGCTTCATATCCTGCTCCTCACCAAAACAAAAGAGAAACATAGTGAATGCTTCTAGCTAATAAAATTGATGGATTACTGCTTTTGTTGAAATTTGATCATGATTGGCTTTGATCAAGATAGAAATGGCAAATAAATGAGGCTGAGCTGTTGCTATGCGTTATACACAATGGAACTACATCTAAAAAGAAATGGATGGAACCAATGTGTATATATATCTTTCAGCCCTTAAGGGGGCTAATCTATCACAGGAAGATTTGATGGTTTTAGGATTGAGAATCAGAACAAAACAGCATGGTGGTTTTGTCATCATTGTAATTGTGGTCTGAAATCTTTGGTGTTGTATTTACAGCTTTGGTCAAACAATTTTAAATTTAGGCTTTCTAGTATGGTAATAGTAAAAAAATACATTACTAGTTTTTATGTAACTCCTTAAACCCTGTACAATTTTGCCGTCATAATTATAACATGGTTTCCTACTATTTGTTTTCTGTTTGCACATAAATATAATGTAATTTAATTGTTCTATAACAATTCTATTATACTGCATTTCTTCTTTCACCTCTCTCCTTCTCTCTCATTTTTTTATCTCCATATTTCTCTGTGTCCTGTGTCTTTTCCCCTTCTCTTCCCCCCCCCCTACATGGCAATTAAGCTTAGAAAAAAGGTCCCATTCACCTGAATGTGAATTTTTCTATGTCTAAGTGCCATGTGGTGAAACACACAATTTTCAGGGTCTGAATGTGAGAACACAGTGGAGAGGAGAGCTACTGCAACACACACACACCAATAAAAGCTCCCCTTGGAGGCAATTAGGTTTAGGGGGAAAGGTCCCATTCATGGGAAGGGACCCTTTTTTAAATCCTAATTGCAACGGGGGGGGGGCAGACATCTGGGAAGAGAATAATTAACCATTCCCTCTCCCTGTGCTGTCACCCTCTGAAAATTCTACACACACACATCCTGTAATTAGAAAAAAAAAGTTTTCTGAGCAAAAATGGAAACCTAGGTGCTAACTTTTGAAGCCCTAAATATCTTGGGACCCAGGTACCTTAATGACCAACTTCTCTCACATAAACCTGCTTGATTATTAGGCATGCCACAAGTCCCTCTCCACCTCAAAAAAGTTGAGCAGGTAGTTGACCAGAAATAGAGCCTTTGGGGTTGTGGTGCCCTTGTTCTGGAATCTTGTTGAATTATTACATTGAGTGTCAATTTAGTTTTAATGCTCTAATATCACACATTATAAAGGTTCAAAGCTTTGAGTGTACAGGTTGTTATGAGGTAGAGGTAGAGGTAGAGGTAGAGGTAGAGGTAGAGGTAGAGGTAGAGGTAGGTGTGTGTGTGTGTGTGTGTGTGTGTGTGTGTGTGTGTAACAAGTACCTGAGCCAGGTAATAAATCCCTCAGTCCTATTTATCTATAATATCTATAATAAACAGTTCATCAGTTTAATTTTCAAAAAATTTCAAACACACAGGTGTTCTTACTATGCAATCTAGAAGAGTAATCACATTGTTTTAAAGCATTTGTTTAAATGTCAATACTCCACCTACATTACTAGCTATGCAGTTTTGATGTCACTTCCATCTGGCCAGTATTGATTAAATGATCATCGATGGCTAATGAGCAATCAAAAAAGTGTTAATGTTGACTTCTGTAATGATTTTTAAATTTTATGCCTTTTCAAAACATAGGGTTTTTAAAATAAACAGACATGCTTCTATATTTCACTGTTCCATTTAGTTGCTTCCAGACAACCTGTTTATTGAACATTTATTCTGATTTAATTCTAAGGAGCTTAGATGATGTTGCTTCAAACTATAGTACATGTTCCTATCTACCGTACGTTTTTTGTAGGGAGGGGAATAAGTTTGTTCAACAAGAATGCCAAATGTACTTTAATTGCCCAACCTGAATTTGTCAATATGTGATTGATTCCCACCTGCCGAATAGTGACAGTCCAGAAGCAGTCTTTGAAAATTGCAGAAATCTTGGGGGCGGGGCTTATGGGAAGCAACATATTTAGCTAGCTAGCTAGCTAGCTAGCTAGCCACCTAGCCAGCTGGTCTGGTAGTAATGGCTGCTCCACTTGTACTTGCTGACTGCACTTTCCATAGAATGTGTGCAAACAGCTGACTGCACTTTCCATAGAATGTGTGCAAACAGCAGTGAGATGTTGTGTGCGGAATAGAAACACTTTATCAAGGTAGCTTCAAAAAAACCAAGATCATGGCCACTGGTCCCATCACCTCCTGGCAAATAGAAGGGGAAGAAATGGAGGCAGAGAGAGATGTTACTTTCTTGGGCTCCTTGATCACTGCAGATGGTGACAGCAGTCACGAAATTAAAAGACGCCTGCTTCTTGGGAGAAAAGCAATGACAAACCTAGACAGCATCTTAAAAAGCAGAGACATCACCTTGCCGACAAAGGTCCGTATAGTTAAAGCTATGGTTTTCCCAGTAGTGATGTATGGAAGTGAGAGCTGGACCATAAAGAAGGCTGATCGTCGAAGAATTGATGCTTTTGAATTATGGTGCTGGAGGAGACTCTTGAGAGTCCCATGGACTGCAAGAAGATCAAACCTATCCATTCTTAAGGAAATCAGCCCTGAGTGCTCCCTGGAAGGACAGATCGTGAAGCTGAGGCTCCAATACTTTGGCCACCTCATGAGAAGAGAAGAATCCTTGGAAAAGACCCTGATGTTGGGAAAGATTGAAGGCACTAGGAGAAGGGGATGACAGAGGATGAGATGGTTGGACAGTATTCTCGAAGCTACGAACATGAGTTTGACCAAACTGCGGGAGGCAGTGCAAGACAGGAGTGCCTGGCGTGCTATGGTCCATGGGGTCACGAAGAGTCGGACACGACTAAACGACTAAACAACAACAATCAAGGTAGCTAAGATGAGCCCTGCAGATGTTTCTACAATCAGTCCCAGCTAGCATGGCCAGTGGTCAGGTATGATGGAGGTTGGAATCCAGCAACATTTGTTTGGCTATCCTAGCTCTATAGAGAGCATCCTTAAAGCAAGCCCACTGGCTGCCAGCCAGCCCTAACTGCTGTCATCTGGCTAGACAACTATATACCTAACTAGTTATCTAAAAAGTGTAAGGAATGGGGGGGAAAGGAAGGAGCCACTTTGCCACATTATAGGCAGATCCACACAATACATATAAAGCACATTCAACACGAGTTCTTAATGTGTTCCTAAAACACACGAGTTCCTCCAAAGAATCTTGGGAACTGTAGTTTGTTAAGGCTCTTGAGAATTGCAACTCCGTTCCCAGCGAAGGGAATTACATTTCCTAGAATTTTGGGAGCAAGGTGTTGTGTGCTTTAAATGCACTTTAAATGTATGCTGTGGATCTGTCCTATGAAAAAATCACAGCCTTCCTATCCATTCACCTAAACCAGGGGTCCCCAGACTTACCGGCGTTTGGGCCAGTTCCCACCGCGCCGATCGCGCGGCGGGCCAGAGGGCGGGGGAGTGCGCGCCCGTGCGCATGCGTACGGGCGCTTACTGGCGCGGCGGCGCGCTTCCCAGGTGGAAAAAGCGCCGAAAATCCGTTGTGCGCATGCGCGTGGGCCTCCCCCGCCCCGGAAGTGCACCAGAAACGACTTCTTCCGGGTCGGGAGAGGCCCATACGCATGCGCAGAAAGGATTTTCGGCGCTTTTTTCCCAACCTGGAAGAGCGCTGCCACGCTGCGC
The DNA here is from genome assembly GCF_963506605.1 of Zootoca vivipara. Classification (NCBI taxonomy): domain Eukaryota; kingdom Metazoa; phylum Chordata; class Lepidosauria; order Squamata; family Lacertidae; genus Zootoca; species Zootoca vivipara. Next base: position 59,024,181 of record NC_083279.1, read on the forward strand.
CGTAAGAGCGGGCAGCGGGCGGCGGGGGTCGTCGCGGGCCAGATTGGCAGGCTAATTGGGCCGCATCCGGCCCCCGGGCCGTAGTCTGGGGACCCCTGACCTAAACAATGTACAGTTTTTCACAGCTCCTTCAAAAACTGGGCTCCTCCCCTATTTAGCCCCTACAAATGGCATTGCAAATGGGGAAAAAAGAGCCCTACACATAGCACTCTTTACTAATAGACCTATTCTTCATTAAGTTGGGTAATACATATTATGTATCAGATTTATCAGAATTAATAAATCATGCATTGTGTGAAGAAATACTTTATGTTATCTGTCCTGAATCTACTGCCAATCAATTTCATGGGAAAACCAATCAATTTCACGGGGAAAACCAAAGTTGTTGTATTTTAAGAGAGGGGAAAATACTTTTCTCTGTCCACCTCCTTCACACCGCAGAACCCAAATTGGCATTAGGTTGCAGTTGAAGATGACAGAAGTATTAACTAGTTTTATTGTCTGGCCAGCATAACTTCTCTGAACACTTTCTCTTAAAACAAACAAACAAAAAAGCCTCATTATAATTAGATACAGCAATTTTTGTCAAGGCAAATCTTATAGCAAGTAGAAATTTGGACTTGGGTTTCCCAAGTTAAACAGTCTAACCTCATGTAGTTAGTATCCATCATGCTTTGATAAAAACCATACTAATAATAGTAAAAATGCTCCTAGAAGAATGACATCCATGTTATTTGTCTTCCTAGTAATAAGTTTATGATTGTCTTGTGATTTTTCATTGTGACATAATTAGACACCACTTATGAACCTGAAATGATGTAGAGGAACTTTTCTGTGCCAACACAAGCTGATGCAAGCTTAGCTAGGATGCATGAAAATACATTTTTTTTTCTTGTGGCCACATCCTAGATAAGGAACTTTCATTGACAGGAGATATGTCTGGCTCCTTAACTTTTTACTTTCCATCATGTCATGCAGACTGTTTAGTTTAGATGGACTTTTAATTAGCCGGAAATTCAAGACTGTAACTTTGCTAGAGTTCATTCTAACAAATCTTAACTCAGAGATATAAAAGAAAACAATTTGTAGTCCATAGTAAAGCAGCTAATGGTTTAGAAGTGACTCCATTTATGTTGTCATAAGGAACCCTTATACCTCAAAGGTAAAAATTCAGAATTAATCAAGGTCTCAGAAATGGTGTCATGCTAGTGATAGTTCGGCTTCAGCAGACAGAACTATTCTGAATCTGTTCCACCTTTTCCTCATATTTTCTTGAAACCTAGTTGCTCTCTTAACATTATGTTCAAACAATAAGCTGTAATTAGGGAGGCTGCATATGTCTTAAGTGCATTAAAATGTCATTATGCACACTGACCAAAATACCTTTTTAAAAAGCCAATGCTGAAATAATACTTAAGCAAATACATGTTTATTATCACCAAATGTACCAATAGCACACATTCCAGCAAGCCAAACATTAGTATGAAAACATTTTTCCAATTACTGAAGACTCCCTATAGTGCTTCAAGCTGCTTTATGACATTTTAAACCCTGTAAGTAATATGGGCCTTTCAAAAGCTACAAAATCTTAGTTTTTTCCCATTGACCTGGGAACTAAATTCATAAAGAGCACATTTTCATAGCAGGGAAATAAAAATGCTTTTAACACATTTGTCTTGAAAATTGGTGGTGGGTGGTGTTAAATAGTGTCAGGGGATAAATAACCATAAAACATAACATTAGCGTATCCAGGTATTATTTGAAGCAGACACAAATGGGATGTCACCACACTTTGTCATTTTTCTTGCCATTTGTCCCATTAAAGCTATGTAATCATACATCAGTCACGATTGCAGTCAGTATTTTTCTTTGCTTTTCTTGCTGTGTTTGGTTCTTCATTTCTTTCTACTGTGGAAGAAATCCTTTAGGGATAATAATTTTCCCATAATGACAGTTATGATCTGGATATGATTTTAAACATGTTGTAATGTTTCTAATGGCACAGCATAGTTTAAAACTAAGTTCAGAAAATCGTAATTCAGTTATTTCTAAAAAAATACATTTTATCTAAAAAATGTAGGATATAAATCTTCAACAGTTATTGACAGATCAACTAAAAGCTACATTTGGGCAACAGTCCTATGCATGTACTTATAAATTAGATTATACTCAATGGGGCTTATTTCTGTGTAGACATGCTTAGAACTTCACAGTAAGAAGCATTAGTCTTGGATGAATAATAGAGTTAAGCTAAAACTTATAATTATAGCAGTTCCGTAATTTGTTCCCCCATTTTGACAGCATACCTTGCGATAATGCAAAAATTAATGCATATTTTCGGACTGGTGGACTCACATTTGTGACATATATTTACTAATGATGTACTGCTCACAGCAGCCCTGTCTCAGCAGTTCAAAATAAAATCTTAAAAACTGAGAAAATGAATAAAATCTAAAATGTTGCAGCTAAAAAAGTGCAATTGATTTAAAGCCCATTTGGAAACAAGGGTTTAATCTGCTGCCTGAACACAAAGATGCATCTTACAATTAGCTTCCTTGGATATTTCAGAAAACCAGCACCCAAGAGAATGAATGGAACCAAGCAGAATTAAGGGTGGGGGGAATCAATACACAATTTCCAGTTTCTATCTGATTTGCTTGTTGCTAAATTTGGCTTAACTGAAATACTGCTCATTCTATCCAGAAATCAAAACTGGAAAAATATCTGGTGGCCACTCTCGTAACTTCTAATAATTTCAATTACTTATTTTAAGGAAAGTAGAAAAACGGCAAGAAATACAGAAGCAGGGGACATTCCCATGTCTGGAGGTGCCAAGTATTGAACCTGGGACCTTCTGCAAGTGGAGCATGTGCCTTTATCACAATTTGAAGTTAGTCCTTCAACTTTACACCAATCAATGGGACTGGTTCTTGTAAAAGAGGGATGGGAGAGAAGATACATCTAAGATGACATATTTTCCATCTGAAATATGAGCATCAGCACATCTATGCAGAGATTTTCACCCTGTCACAGTACACACTGCTATATTGGTTCTTGCAGTGCTGACTCCATACTTTTAGGCCAATGCTTTCAGTCAAAGTTACCTGTCATGATAAGGTAGGGAGAGTAAAATTATGGGTGGTCGCTTATTGTAGCAAAGAACAACTCTTCATCATCTTGTCCCAAATACTACACCAATTCTTTACCAGGCCTAACATCACAATAAATAAAAGTGTTGGAAGGATTTTAGAACACTATATAGTTTAAATGCTTGGCTAGAGAAAAGGGCAAATACACACACACACACACACACACACACACACACTGTTCTAAAGGAAACTTGGGAGAAGTCCTAAAGGTTCTAATTTATAAGACACAACATACTAAAAGATAAACATTTTGTAAACTGCTTATATGTTTTCGTTTTTTTTACAATGAGAAGTATAAAGTTTATGAAATAAACAAATAAACATTGCCACTTTAAAATAGTCATCTTCAGAAACAATATGTGTTTAACCAAATAATATTCTTGCAATGATTTCTAAAGGTACTGACTATATTGTGAAAATATAGTTTTTAAGATAATTGACCACCAGAACGTAGTCTCATCAGAAGCCCTCCAGGTTTTCCTGTCATCTGGAGTAGGCAGGTAGATGCTGAGGAAAGCACCTTTTCAGCAGCGACCCCCTGGCTTTGGAATGTTCTCCTTATGGTGCCTTCCCTGGCACTCTCCAGTGCTAGACAAATATTGTTTGTTTTGCTATGTTCGAAGGAGGAGGAAAAACAGTGTCCCTTGTGTGGAGAAGATAGAGAAATGCTATAGACAAAAACAATGCACAACTGCTCAACACCTACTTTGCCTCTGTCATCACCCAAAAGGAAAGCAGTGGTGAACCTGGATATCAGAATAAACAATGCAAGGGGGGAGCTGTAGCCCAAGATAGGAAGAAAGTTAGTAAGGGAACACCGAGCTACTTGAATTCAAATCTCCAGGGCCTGATGAGCTGCACCCAAGGGTACTAAAGGAGCTTGGAGTTGTAAATCATACCAATGCTTAAGGAAAATTCATGCTGTTAAACTATCCCTTCAACATTTCACAATGGATCACGTGATTAAGGGACAAATAAAGAGCAAAGAAATCAAATATAGTATTTGCATTATAATAATGTACTATTTACTTTTTTCTTGGTATACATGAAAATGTATATGTGTTTGTGCAGGTAGAGCAATCCAAATTACAGTGGAATTAGAAATGCAAAAATAAAGTTGGCACCACAGAAAGTAAAATGTATCTCAGACTCTTTAAGACTAATTGAATTGCCATTGATAAGTTGTCACTTAAAGAGACAGGTCTGCAGCGAAACATGGGTTTGCTGCAAATGACCTGTCATTAAAGCCATGGGTAATGTTCAAGTCCAGACTAAAAACACAATACCTCCTAGCAATAATCTCAACAGGAGTCAAAACAGCAGGAATGGTGAAAAGTCAGTGTACATGATCCACTAGAGAATTATGCCTCAGGTGCTATGTTAATTTACTTGCTGGCATACATTAATTGAAACCAATCAATAACACCTCTGGCACAGACTAGGAAATGCTGCCAAAGTAATTGACTGCCACATTTATTCATGCTCCAAATTTGGAAAAGTGGAATAATTTAGTCAAAGATTTTTCATTTATGTCAGTATAGATAACACAATGATTTCACAATTGTTCTTCCAGTTCTAATTACATAAATTTCTGTCCTTTTTTAAAAAAAATCACCAGGGCCTTTTTAAAACTAGTGTACAATTCTACAACTGCTAAACATGCTCTTGGCTTCTTCTTCTTTTTACTTTAGGTAGCACATTTAATATAATCAAATATTTTCACACTTACATTTTGAATTTGATTTACCTGCAGTGTCTCCCTAAAACATCAATGTGACAGTAATACAGTATACCTCTTGTATGCTAAGACAGAAAGTCATATGCTTCAACCCAGTGAATACATGGTTCAGGAGATATTTGGAATAGGACATCAGAACTTATTTTAGGGTTCAGTCCTATGGTCCCTGGGAGGAGAGTCCAAGGATCATAGACAAGGTCAGATTTATGAGCTAGGAGGATCCCTCTCTACCACAGCTGGCTGCTCTGAGACACTGCCCCAACTAATGTTGGTTGAACCCCAAAGGGAGCATGTCACAGCATACAAGTGGCTTGGGTCCAAAGCTGTCCTTTAACCCAAACCCAAACCAGGGAGAGTGAATTTAGCCATACTCTGGAATGGGTATGGCTCCATTCCCTTCCTATTGTCTTCAATCGGGAGGATTTTTTTTTAATGACAGCTGAGAAAACAACATAAAAACACAGAGCATTCTTCCTCCACCACTCACTTCTTCCCTGCCAGCATAAGCCTGCCAACTCAGAAAGTACTGAGACATTGCTGTTCAGTGAGATTTGAAGTCTTACCCTCTGGTATTCCTATGGAAGCTTTAGGAGCCATAGATAATAAAAATTGAGTGGGATGAGTACAGCCTCTAGGTGACCTCTCCTCTTTCCCCCTTGCAAGCACCCTGCAGACTTTAGGGTAATTGACAGTGAACTAATCAGAAATGCTGCTAAGTGTGACATTTTTGCACCCAACCAATCACACTCATCTGTGCATTTCCACCTAGATACTTTCAGTTGAATGCTGTCCCTCCCAGGAACAGAGATATGCAAAGTCCCCACTATGTAGTGGAGATGTAGATGGTGGTGAATCACAAGTGTCTGCTATTTTTCAGATAACTCCACTTTGTTTTGGCTGGCTGTGTCAACAACCATGGTGATCACCTACCGGTACTAATTTAGGTGATACAGAATTTAGGTATTAGGAGAAGGAGATGAAAACCTTCGGAAGTTAATTTCACTGGAAAAACCACCATGTTTAAATCACACCTATGCTTCCCCCTGCTCCTTCATAGAGGTATAACTGCCATTCTGTGGTTTAGTCTGCTAAGGCTGGTAACCTTTTCCTTTTTAAACAGACATCAAGTTCTTGGAAAATAACTGGGTTACATACAGGCAGAACAGATGAACAGTTTCCTGGTGTGAAGCTCAAAGCTGGGGAAAGCCTCAGCTGCCTTCTCTCTCTGCCCCTCACCAGTAATATGCACCAAGTCTTCCCAGTGAAGGGTGGGAAAAGGCCACCAACTGTTTCAAAACCTGCATTCTGAAAATGAAGTTCACTTTGAAAATAGTTTTCTCAAGGTTTGAAACTATTTCAAACCAGAATTTTAGATGAACTGTGGAATGCAGATCATATAATGAAAACAAACCTTTGGGAGAATTACTTGGATAACTTGAGTTATTGCTTAAAATAATGGCTTAAGTTTTAAAGCAAATAGTATAATAATTGTTTTTATGCAACAAATAAGACCAATAAGGAATGGGAAACAGGATTGAGAGAGTGCTTGCTGCTCAGCTGCAGAAGTGCCTGGATGGAACTAATTATGTAGACTCATTTCAATTCGACTTCCAAGCTGTATTTTGGCAAGGAAACAGCTTTGGCTGTCCTGACTGATGAACTTTATCAGAAAAAGAAAGGTGAAGAGCCACCCTGTTGATTCAGCTCAATCTTTCAGCAGCTTTTGACACTATTGGCCACAAATTGGGACATGGGGACATCATTTGGTGGTGGTTCCACTCCTTTCTCAAATACCATTACCAAAGGGAAGCATTGGTGAATCTCTGTGTGGCCGCTTGTGTTATAAAACCCCACAGGGTTCTGTTATGCTATACAGCATTTGTATGAAATATCTGGAAGCAACTATCCAGGACTGTGAGGCAAGATGCAATCAATTTTCTCAGAATAACCTCTAGTATATCAGCACTAAGAGAAATGTGTTCTATTAGCCGGGGGGAGTGGGGGGACTAGTGATGAAAATCAGCTACACTATGAAAAACACAATGGTTGAATAGATGTCACCACAAGTTGTTTCTTTGGTTAAAATCCACTCTCCTTCCAGTGGGCTTAACCTTCACCTTTCTTAGAGACAGGTTGAGCAGAAACTCTAGCCCCAGTGGGAGGACATTATCATCACCTGTCTGTCCTAACACCAAAGGCCCCTTTGTTCACACTGTGGCTTACAAGGGATGAACTCCCACTTGAGTTCATAAGCAGTGTACATTCTGCAACCTCCTCAGAAGTTCCAGAAGCTTGTGCAGATGCACTAAACATCTGATTTTCTTTTGCTGGAAACTGGCAGAACAACTCATGTTGCTTGCTGCCACTGCCAAGGCTCTGTGAAATAGTGGAGCTACGGTATACAGGAAAAAATAAGGTGGCAAAAGGGCTTACATAAGGGCTGGGTGAATTCCTTTGAGTGATTCCAGGATACACTTACAAGCATTTACTGAATTCAGTGAAACTATACTATGATGCTTTTGAATTATGGTGCTGGAGGAGACTCTTGAGAGTCCCATGGACTGCAAGAAGATCAAACCTATCCATTCTTAAGGAAATCAGCCCTGAGTGCTCACTGGAAGGACAGATCCTGAAGCTGAGGCTCCAACACTTTGGTCACCTCATGAGAAGAGAAGACTCCCTGGAAAGGACCCTGATGTTGGCAAAGATTGAGGGCACAAGGAGAAGAGGACGAGATGGTTGGACAGTGTTCTCGAAGCTACTAACATGAGTTTGACGAAACTGCAGGAGGCAGTGGAAGACAGGAGTGCCTGGCATGCTCTGGTTCATGGGGTCATGAAGAGTTGGACACGACTAAATGACTAAACAACAACAACATAGCAATGTGAGACCAGTTAAAATATTAACATTGCTGCTGTCCGTTCTTTAAACATAACCAATGCAGAAGTATCAGGATACACCAAATCAATGCAACAAAATATATTATACTTGCTCTAAATAAAGTATTAGCAGACACTTTCCAGTATTTTCCTCATGTTCTAAAACTGCTTCTTCAAGTGTGTGGTGTTTTGTGGTACCTACTAATGTCTTGACACATTCAAGTACAGATCATTATCAACATCTTATGAAAAATTATCTGTTAGCAGCTGTTTTATTGCAAGTGCATTATTCTGAAACATATTAGTCCTCATGAACTGTACAAAGCAGCCACAATGAATGCTTCCTGTGGAACCATTTTAATTAAATGAATTGGCTAATAATAGTAATGAAAATGGATAGAGCATTTTTAAACCATAAGATACTTTGGCGTAATTGAGTGAACTAACCCCCTTCTGGAAAGTGTGTGTGTTTTTGATTCAGAGAAGCTAGGCTCAGTTGTACAACATATGTTTTTCATACACAAGGTTCCAGGTGCCATCTAAGCATCATCCCTAGATCCCTGAGAGCTTCTAGTAGTTAGAACAGACAACAGAAAACAAGACAGACCCAGAACATGACACAGCATAAGGCAGCTTCTTAACATCCATGTTTTCAACATTCACAGCTCACAAATATGGGTGAGTCCACAAAATAGTAATGGCTACACATGTCAATGAGTTCATTTTCTCAGAAACAATTCAGCTCCCTGCCATAAAAATAACATTGAAATCCTATTTCTGAAATCATGTTTATGAATTCTGATCACTTTCCATGATACAGAGCTTAAGTCTGAATTCTTTTCTAAAGAGGTTGTTACTATCATATACAAATACAGGTGTGCATGCAACTGTGTATATGCATGGTGCTGGGAGATTATTAAATAAATAGAATCATACCAGGAAATGGTGGGAGAGAGCTGGAGAGTCCTGGTGACTCACGTGCAGACCCTCCCCAGAGCCCAAAGTGACATGAGTGACAGGGAGGAAACCTGAAAGAGACCTGAGGCCCAGTGGGGCTTTGTGTGGGCTGCTGAACCTCCCTGCCTAACAGCTGACACAAGTGTCATGAACTGGCAGGACTATAGGGAGGAGGAAGAGGAGGAAGAGGATCCTGGTGAGGGGTGACTGAGACACAGGGCGGCAAGCTGGGGATGAAGAAGGAGAGGTTGTGTAGAAAGTACTCACGGAGTGAAGGAGGACGTTGAGGGGATCAGGGTCCAGTGCACAGGGACCTGTCTCACATGGCAGGCTCTGAGGCAGAGGAAGCAGCAGGCAGGGTGCTCCAGGACGCTGAGACAGGCAAGGGCCCATAGTCCAGCTCACTAGCTGGCCAGGTGGGACTTGTTAGCTCTGGGAAGTAGTGTGTGATTCCTCTGCTGGAGTAGGCTTGGAACAGGTGAGGCTCACATGCCTCATCAAGCCCAGATGCTGCAATCAGCATGCAGAGCTGAGGTAATGCATCTGCTGAACTTCCCACATTTGGTGGACCACAGCTTAGATGTCCCAGGGAGCCCTTGGGGACTGTTTGTGTAGGACTGACCTCCAGGTGCCCTGACCCCTGGATCAGCTGCAGAGGCAGGAGCCTGGCCTGACTGGACTTTGGACCTGTTGGCCTAATGGACTATGCCGTAAAATGTAGAATCATGTATGCCAGTGGGATGCTGCCAGGTAGCCTGTGGTTGAGGACAATGAGAGGTAGCACCACCATAACCACTTTCTCACACATCCTGTAGCCTCCTGTCAGCCCCAGAGCTTCAAATCTAGTTGAAGAGAGTTGTGTGGAGGGAAAGAGGGAGGAGCCAGACAGCAGGAGAAAACAGGTGTTTAGAGACTTTGCAGATGGTGTCCCCCACTTTCTATACTATGTCACTTATGAGTGTGGGTTTTGGAATGTAACTCCGACAGCAGTTATCTGGTTTATTATACCTATTGAACTCTTCCTGGCAAAGAGGGAGAGAGGCACTTGTTGCATTTTCCACCTCAGGCATCAGGATAACTTCACCAACCTTGAGCAGCATGAACATTGAGTTGGGTGGGTTTGGTGCTGACCCACCACAGGCAGCAAAATGCCTTGGGTAGCTTTCTTACACATGCACGCTTGGACTCTGTATTCATGGGCAACCTGGCAGGCCTCACAGTGGCAGCAGCCTGATGAGCCCCACAGCAGCACTGACCTTCCTGGTGGCAGCTGAGGCAACAGTAGTGGCAGAAAAAGAGCCAACAAAGGTAAGAAGCGTGTGTGTGTGTGTGTGTGTGTGTGTGTGTGTGTGTGTAGCTGGTGGCAGGTTTTAGTAGTGGCATGGAGTGTGTGGTGTGTAGGGTCTCCCTCTTTGGTGGCATAAAACGTTGGCGCGTATGCATTTATTGAATCAACAGGCAGCCTTCTCCAGTTGTTTTTAACTATTGTGCTTTTTACCTTGTATTTTATCCTGTAAGCCACCCTGATATCTCGTGTTGGAAGGGCAGTATATAAATGTAATAAATAATTTATTATTATTATTATTATTATTAAATTATTATTATTAATTATTTATTATTATTAAAATGCATGTTTAGGATTACTTAGTTCTACAGCACAACCCTGCTTACACTGAAGGAAGCCCCACAACGTTCAGCGGGACTTAAAGGAAAGCGCGGTTCGAGCTGCAGCCTTAGACCACTTGGGCTGCATCGCCTCAGCGATTCTGCAGCCCTCGCAAGCAAGGGAAACGGACGGACTCTTACCTGGGAGGCTGGAAAGCGGGAGGGGAGCGCGCGCGGAAAAAACGAAGCGGGCGCCAGTGTTTTTCCCTTTCTCTCCCCACACGAGGATTGCGGACGAGGCAGAAAGGAGGCTGAAAAGGGCAAGCCCTCGGTGGCCACACACCTTCCTTTGCCTTCCGAGAGCGCGTCAGTCAGAGTGTCTCTCTGCCTCTGCCCCCACCCAGCCCCGTCATTCTCTGAGTCCCACCAATATAACTATTTCTTTCTCTGCGTTCCCCGAATAATAAAGAGGTCGTGGCGGGGGGGGGCGGGGGCGGGGAGTGTGTGAGCGGACAGAAGAGACGGTGCACTGACGGCTGCGGCAACTGACTGCAGCAGCACAAGCAGCTGCGGCAGAAGCCCACCAGGCGAGCTCCCCAGTCTCTCTCTCTCCTTCTCTCTCTCCCCCTCTCTCCCTCTCTGCCTCGCACACACTCTTTCCATCCAGTAGCCAGGCGCCAGCCTATAGGGGGCTCTTTCCATTGTGTTAGGCGGAGGCGGCCGCAGCGGAGCGCCTCTCGGCGCAGTCCTACTCCACGCCCCGTAGCCGCCCTGTCCTTCGCAGAGAGAGAGGAAGGAAGGGAGGGAGGGAGGGAGGGAAGTTACTCGCAGCAGCGGCAATAGGGAGCCTTTCATCCATAATTCATAAGCTCCCCCACCTGCAATATGCTTCCCCCAGCTACCATGAGGGTTTAGGGGGTTGACTCTTAAACAAAATCCAGGGTTATGAAGGAAAGGGAGAATCTTCTGTTAGGTGAAACGTTCTTAAAGGGTTAATTTCTTTCCTTCGCAAACTGCATATAGTGCAGGGGAGAGGAGAGTTTGCAGGGCATTCAGTTTGCAAGGTATTCTCTCCCTCCCCCGCCCCGCCGTAAAGAGGAAGCCATGGGAAGGTAGAAGGGGACGGACGGACACACACACACACACACACACACACACACACACACACACACACTCAAAACTGTCTGCATTTCAAAGTACTACAGCGAGACCCCGCTTCAGAAACAGCAGCAGCAGGAAGTCCCTGCCTGCACCACTAAAGAAGCTTCACTAGAGAAAAAAGAATCACTCTGCAAAGTTGCTTTTCCAAGCCCAACAGAGTCTATAAATCAAGACGCGGGGGTGGGGGAGGGACGGCTCCCCCCCCCTTTTGCTGTGCTGCTCCATGCAGCGTGAAAATTGCTCTTTAGAGAGAGCGAGCGTGTGCCTTTGAACCCATGCCCGGGATGCTTTCCAACTTCTTCCTTAGCCCTGGTGGCAGTCCTACCCTTCGTAACCCGAGAACTTTAGAAGACAATAAAGGGACCATCAGAGAAACTTGTTAGATTAGCATTGGGATTTCATCTTTTAATTGCTCTGCCAGTTGCTTTTTTAAAAAGAAAAGAAACACTCTAAATAGATCTACCACCTAAAACGAACCCTGTCCGTTTAAAATCCAGAATAACTGCAATACAGCATTGCTTCCCTCCCTCGCCCCCCCTTTTTTTAAAAAAGGAAAGAAAACATGACACTTGTGGACGGGTAAAAATCCATCGGTTGGTTAACTTGAGGCACTTACCCCTCTGAGATAAGGAAGATGTCAGAAAACTAGCAGCTCCATGATTCAAAGAATCCTTGCAACTTTCCTTAACATATAAAGAGACCTTCTGTTGAGTTCAAGCAGGCAAGCTATTCAAGAGGACTTTTCACTCGAAAAGAGGGAAGAAACTGGATCTCTTCCCCAGTATCAGGACTCCGGAAAACCAAATCCTTCTTCAGAAGAGAATTCTTTCAGACCCGTTATCTGTATTACCATTAATGCGCAGAGCAGAAGGCATTGCATACAAATAGATCCAAGTATGAGCTTCTATTGGTGGCTGAGGCAGGCCCCTGGGTCCTACTGCTCCATCGCAGGGAAACTACAAAGCAGCAATTTGCAAGCGGCTTTGGAGGAGCCATGAATGGGAGGAGGGGGAGACGAGAGGCGAAGGAGGGAGGCAACCCTCCTGGAATTGATTCGTTACCTCTGCTGTGGTGGTACGTGTTGCTGAGGTTTAACAGAATAAAACCCACATTCAGCAGAGATGCCGGAGAAGGTAGTGCACACCTTTCCCGTTTTCAGCTGCCTTGTGCTGGATTGTTGGGCGGAAAGGGGTGAGATGCTAAAACAAACAACTTTTGCGAAGAAAGCTCAGATGAGTAGCGGAGGGTTCCTGGAAAGATCTTGGATTCACTCTCCAAATTACTCTTTAGCTCCCCCGAGCCTTAAACACATTTAAAACTGAGCTCTAGTGATTCTGTGCGAGAGGACTTCCTTTTTTCTTTCTTTCGTTCTTTTTCTTTTTACAAAGCAAAGCTCCTGGAGGTACCAAACTGCCAGAAAGAGACCATTGAAGCAATGACAGCTGGCTTGCACCAGTGCAGTAACAGTTTTTATGGGATCCGGTCCCTGGCAAAGAAAGAAGAGCAGCCGGGCTCCAGTTCTCCTTTCCCTGGTTGGAAAAATTACTTCTACCTGGTGCTCCCACACATTTCTCCTGGTCTGGGCCAAAAATGTCAGGAAGTGTAAAAAGATGTGCTGCTCCCACTTTGCCCTCAACAATACAGTTTAAGTGCTCTCACACAGCACCGCTGTCAGAAGGTGATGGTAGAGCTTCCAATGCAGCGTTACTGAAGGCGGTTGCTGCTGCTGCTGCTGCTGCTGCTGCTGGGCTTGGCATTTTGCTAAGAATTGCAGCTTTGTGATGGAGTCAGTAACCTTAATGCATGATCCCATTTGCCACTGTGCTGTTTTGTATAACAGTTGGTGCACTCATTTTCCCTAATACGCCCAGATTTTCCTCTTGCAGAAACCAGTCATTTTCCAAATTAACTCATTACCAAACTGAAGTATCAATTAGAAGAACTTGTTTCAAATGCCTTCTCATTAGGATTTGCTTCACTTTAGGTCATGGGAAGTTTTCTGGGTGGTGAAAAGCAAAAGGAATGTGGGAAGCAGGTGCCCATAGGTAAAATGCCTAAACATTGTCACTCCTGTGCAGATAACCACAAAGCTGCTAGATAAAACGACTGTCCAGTTGTTCTTACGGTAATATTGTTACTGTGCGTAAGATACAACAAATTCCTTGGTTCGGTTTGAAAAATTATCACATGGAAACATTGTCTTTAAGGTGCCACAAAAATCTTTGTTGTTTTTGAGCTGCAACAGACTAACATGACTACCCCTCTGGAAGCAACAATCATTTCAAGTTGATAATCTAATTGAAATAAGTCTTGGTCTAGAAAACATGGCTACTAAAAAATCTGGCTCTGGCAATGACTCACTATTTTAACTTGGACAAGTTTTGTTTTGTTTTTTAAATGCCCTTTCCCTTCATTTTTTCACGGGACTAACTATTGTAATAAAAGGACGGTGGCCAACCTGGTGCCCTCCAGATGTTTTGGATTACAGGTGCTATTGTCGCTGAACTCTGGCCATGTTGGTTGGGACTGATAGAAGCAAAAGTCCAAATATGTCTGGAGGGCACCACATTGACTACCCTTGCGATAACATAGGAAATAAGAATTTTTCTCTTGCTGATAACTGTCTGAAAGTTCTCTGCTAAAGGAAACTCTCTTAAACAGCAGATTATTGTTGTTTGCCATGTTAAACAGTGCTCTGCTGTGTTAGTAGCGCACAGAGTAGACCCATTGAAGCCCATTGATTTCAATGTCTGAGTTAGATATTATTCATAAAGTGTGAAGGGAAGATGCACATATGCAAAAGCTTGTCATGGATAGGCAGCTGAGAGAAATCTCAGCTTATCAGCGTGTTTTCATTGCATGACCTCAAGTGTTTGAAAATGCTTATCTCCTCCTTTCATGTTGCATTTACCAAAGTAAACACTGGATGAACACTGATATGCCTGGGCCATGCATAAAGTGCAAAAAGCCCTTATGATCTAGTTTCCAATATCCTTATCCTATCTGTGGTATGCAGTCATATAATTTGGGCCTGGCAAAGTCAAGTCCACATTTTGCTGTTTGCATGGTGGTTGATAATTCTCTAGCTTTTTCCAGACTTCAAAATATTGCAAAAGCAGAAGGTTTATGAAGCATGTGAGGGTTACAGTACATAGCTGGCATCTGTGTAATGTATGAGTGCCTCATGTTTGACTAGCCTGACTTATCTCATAGGATTATTTATCGAAATGAATAAGTGAAGTGATTACTAGCCTACAAGTTAAAGAGTAATTTATAATGCATAATTTAGCAGCCATAAATAATCATGTGCCATTCATTACTAGGTTTACTTTATATTTTCATTTTAGTTTACTGATTTCATAGTATGAGTTAAACTTGATAAATGGTAAGATTTGAAACCATCTTTGGATGTTTAACATGTAAAACATTGCACACTATCAATAAGAATATGAAGTTAGTGGAAGAAAAGTATCAGTTTAAAATATCTTAGTGATAAATCCAACTGAAGACAGACTGTTTGTGTGTGTGTGTGTGTGTGTGTGTGTGTGTGTGTCTGTGTGTGTGTGTGTGAGAGAGAGAGAGAGAGAGAGAGAGAGAGAGAGAGAGAGAGAGAGAAAGAGAGAGAGAGAGAGAAAGAGAAGAGAAAGAGAGTATTTACAACTGCAGTTTTATAGCATTTTAAAATTCTATCCTGGCTTCAGTGCAGTAAAAGGCTAAGGACCCAGTCCACAACTCTTCTGAACCCTGAAGCACTGTGGAAGCACTGAGATGATTTCTCTCAGCTCTGGCAAATCCCAGGCATTCCTGGACTCCATAGACCACACAGCCCAGCTGCCATGCAACAAACAGCAATGCTGCATTGCAGCCTTCTCCAACCTGGTGCCCTCCTGATGTTTTGTGTTACAACATTTGTCATCCTTGACCATTGGGCCTGCTGGTTGTGATTCACGAGGTCTGTAGTCCTTTCAAAAAGCCTTGAATACTTACCTATTTCCAGTGGCCTTTGCATGATTCTTATGCACTCTCAGATGTGCTTCTGCTGCATTGTGAAAGTACACTTTCTATATTGGGTGGGAATAGTTTCATATTACTGATGGCTTAATAACATTGCGGTTGTTTAAAACTTTTATTGTGTTTAGATATTATTATATTATCATATTTTGCTTTTTTTATTAAGAAAGCTTATTACACAGAAGTGGAGAGGTCTCCAGTTTGCTGAAATACAGCATGATAAAACTTGCATAGGGAATGCCCACCCAACTCTTTTGGTTGCTTCATTTCTTTGAAATAAGAGAGAGTATAATATTATGGATTGCCAAAACAATCATTAACTGTATATAATTTAAAGCAAGTGGTTCAGCAGATCACCCCCTCTGTTAAATAGAGCCCCACATAAATTTCGAAGCCAGCTTATCCCTATACAAATAACATTCTGAATACTGGGAAGTACCAAAATTATATATTTAGGTCTGCTAACATACTGGAGGTGAATAAAGTGGTATTAATAGTATTTAGGATTAAATAACTATTTTAAAATATTTGGTGATGAAGAAACACATAAAATAAATCCTTGCAGGGGAAATAACATATTAAAATAAACCTGTTGTAACACTGAGAGTTGTAGCAACAGGTACATCCTTATTTTTTACAGAATGCCAAAGCCCTAACCAAACCCTGAGCTTTACAATGCAACTCATCCAGATATGATGAATATGCACTTCAGAAAAGTGTTCTTGTTGTTCACAAACACACCTGGAATTTCTGTTAGAATCATAGATTTGGAAGGGACACCAAGGGTCATCTAGTCCAACCTCCTGCAAGCAGGATTCTCAGCTAAAGCATTCATGGCAGATGGCCTTCCAACCCCTGCTTAAAAACCTCCAATGAAGGAGGAGTCCACAACCTCCTGAGGGAGTCTGCTCCACTGTCAAACAGCTCTTATTGCCAGAAGGCTCTTCCTGATGTGTCAGGATCTCCTTTCTTGCAACTTGAAGCCATTGGTTGGAGTCCTACCCTCCAGACCAAGAGAAAACAAGCTTGTTCCATCTTCCACGTGACAGCCCTAAACACACCCAGCTCCTTCAACCATTCCTCATAAAGCTTGGTTTCCAGAGCCTTGATCATCTTGGTTGCTCTATTCTGCACATCTTCCAGCTTGTCAATATCCTTCTTAAATTGTGATTTGCAGAACTGGACCACAATATTCCAGGTGTGGTCTGAGCAAGGCAGAATAATTCTGCATTCTACTGAAGACTTTGAACTGGCTTGGGATGATAGATAGGGTGAAGAAAGATATTAGCATCTCCACTCCCCACTACTGTCTTTTGAATGTCAATCACAAGCCCAATATCTTCCCACACAGACAGCTTTCATAAATCAGACTAACAGACTACATTGCAGCCATGTCACAACAAAATTAAAGTGATAGCACTACTTTACTACTAGGTGTTAATGAATTAAAGGCTCTCCTCCCTTAATTATGCATACATGTTGTGTTGTTTACCAAGCTATCAAGGAGGACTAAAGTACCCCAGCACCCTGCTATGAGAAATTAAACCATTTTTCAAGTGGAGGGGTGGAGTGTGTGTATGCCTTGCTCAGTAGACAGAGACCTCTGCTGACTGTCTCTTTGGAGCAGGCCATTTTAGGTGGAATTAGAAGGTTTTTAGAAGCCTCATTAAGCAGGGACCGGGTTTTGCCATTCAGTTCAGCAATACTGAACAGCACTGAATGAAGTTACAGAATTTCACTGCAGGCTGGAAAACTAAGGGTCTCCTAAGACTTTGAAAAACTACATCAAGATGATAAGTGTTCTGGAGATATAATCTGCCCTCCATCAATATCCTAACACTATACCTATGAGAGTCCTTTGTGATTTGCCTTTTCAGGCCTCATGAGTAGTTTTGTTCATCAAGGAGTGTGAAGGCACACTCTTCTAGTCTGATTACCTCTGCTCAAGGTGAGACACATTGTGACACAATGCAACTTACACCAGGGATGGGGGACGTTGAGAGCCAAAGGCAACTCTTTAAATCTCTCTATCTGGCCCTTGGGATCCAGGTCACATTCCCTTTTCCCAGCCCACACCCCATATAAGTCCTGCTTTGTAGCTTTCTTGAGTATTCTTGCCTCTTGAATGTGTCCTTGAACTCTGATAATGCTTCTTGCTTTCCTGGGTGAAGTATGGAGAGGTAGGTTTGTGTGTGTAGACAGAGATCAACTTACTAAATAAAGGTAAAATTCACATTCATTGCTTGCCCACTTATGACTCTCTGGCCCTACCCACCACTGACATGTGACCCTTTGAAGGATGCCCAGAAGGGAAAGTGACTCTCAGGCTGAAAGTTGTTTCTCATCCCTGCCATATACACACTTACCTGGGAGTAAGCTCCATTGAACCTAGTGTGGCAAACTTCTGAGTAGACGTGCATAGGATTGCATTGTTAATGGGCTAGTAAGATAAAATGGATTAAGGTCTTAGTGTTTGTATGGAATAAAAAATTCAGTAATTGGGAAGGTTGCTACTCAAAATCTCTGACCAAAGAAGTTTCCTTCATAAATCAAATTTTCTGTTCATTTTGAACCTTACAATGGAATTTTAATAAGACTCCAAGATTTGAGTCTTCATTAACTGCCTGCTACATATGTGGTAAGATTAGTAATGGTAGAAAAAATGTTAATATTTCATTTATATTGATTACCTCTATTGTAGAAATGATGTCTGCTAAATTTTATCTCCAGTCACTGATTGCTAATCAGATACAACACTGTACTCATCACTGTAAAAGCAAAATAGTGTGGCCGTTTAGAAAGAAATTATATTGCCATTTTTCATGAAACTATAAAGCCTTAGATATCTTTGAAAATGTACAGATTTAGTGTAGTAGAAGTAGACAGTGGCCAAGTATAGGGGAAACTGTCACATTAGACTGTTCTATAGGGATTAATAAGCCAAAGCTGGCAGATTGGTTTAATAGACAAAGTGGGTGGGCAGTTAACCATCTGAGCAAAGATTATGACTTTCTAGTGAAACAAAACAAAGAGGAATGAATCACTGAGTCATTCTGTTAAGACAATTAAAACGCAATTGCTTGATCAATTATCACTGCATGGATAATAGCATGATTCAAGCAGAGCAAATAAATCATTAAACATTGAAAAAGAAAACCAACTCAAGTCCCTGAACCTAGAAAAAATCCAGTGGGAAGTTCTCTTTTACATTCCCTATTGAAACTAGTGGAAGCTGTGCAAACATTATTGTGTGCATATATATGATTGATTTGTACTGTGTTTTGGATTCAATGTGAAACCATTTCCTCCAATAATAAAAAGATATGTAATGAAAACAAAGACAACACTGGTAATCCAGTAAGATAGAGAATAGAAAGATCTTTAAAAATCAAATAAATACAAAAAGTTTGATACTTAATGGTGAACTGAAGTTTACAGCAAAGAGCTGTGCTTAACTGAAAATAATCTTAGAAGTGTCTTATGTCAAGGATCATGCAGAATACCATGCACCTGCTCAATCTCTTATCACCCCCTGTCCATACATTATGGCTACAGCTAGTAGCAAATGGTGGACATGTTTTTCTTTTCTATTGATGAGGCTCCTACTTCATGCTAGCAGTTCCATTGGTAACACTTCTTTGCAGGATTGTTTGCATTTTAAATTAACAGCTGGAGGTTGCATTTTAACTGGCTGAAGATCAATTTGTTTTACAAGTGGAACCTACATAATCAGAAGCCAGCACTACTAAGATTTGTGGTGCTTTCTCTCAAGCAAATGTGCATAGGACATTTGATGTGATTATGATATTGTGATGATGTGATGATGATATTGTGCTATGTACTGCTGCTTTTTCGTGTTTGTGTATGTGTGTAAATTTAGAAGCCATACTGAAATTAAGTGGTATAAAAATGAATAATATAAATACATGAATAAATACAAACATGTTATTGCTCATTTATTAAGGCCAAGGTGTGGCTGTGACCTTCTATACTGCGTAGTGTGGGGCTGATCTCTGGGTCTGTGTATGATATTGAGTACTGTTTGTTTAAGTGTGTGTGTGTGTGTGTGTGTGTGTGTGTGTGTGTAAGAGAACGACTGTGTTTGATTGTGTGAAGGAAGCTTGGAAGCATGTCCCTATGCCAAACCTCTTTTTTCAGACCACCAAAGGGGATCTTTGTTCTGACCCTATTATAAGGGCTCATTTCAAGCGGTTATGAGTTCATGGCAACTGTACTCTATTGAATTCCCTGAAGAAACCTTAGCACCGAACGAGGGACCCCAGCGAATATGCAGTGCCGATTCCCATTATGGGAAGGGGAAAAGGGGTTCCTGGAATCAATCCCCACCAAACAGGTGTTAGAGGTACAACCAATTAGTTGTCCAGTGCTGTATGCACAGAAAAGGAGTATCTTCAGGTTCTATATGCACACCCTCCCTCCATATACTATATTCCTTACCACATGCGCATTTCATTCTGAAGCCGCAGAATTTAACATATTTCTGGCACCGTTTAATAGACTAATTAACTCATTTTGAAATGCTTCAGTATTTGCCATCTTCTAGTATTTTCTGTTAAAACTCAATTATTGCATGCAGATTCCTTCCTGCTGTGAGCTATATTTTTCTTGTTCTTCAGCTTTTGCCTTGACCTCTGTAACTCTCTTTACTCAAGCTCAACCTTTTCTTTCTCTTCAGGTAAAAAAGAAAGCTATGACACTTCCCTGGCCATCATCACATTTAAAAACAGATGAAAGGTGAGATTTTGCACAAATGCAGAACATTCTCTGCTTATACAATCTGTGAAGGGTCTCTTAAAACAGAACTGCATAACATCTAAACATAGCATAGGGCCGCTTCTGCTATGCATCAGGGGGAAGTGACCTGCTTCAGGCAGCACCGTGCGGGGTAGGAGTAAGGCTAGACAAGGCAGAAACTGGTACAGCCAGACTTTTTTAAAAAAGTGCTTCTTCCCCAAACAAAAGGGATGGGGCAGAGATCCTTTGCTCTCTGCTTCAGGGAGAAAAATGTTTTGGACCAGCATTGATTATCTAATGATAAAATTATATCAATTGGGAACCATAAATCCATCAAACCATGTCTAACAGTATATTATGAGAGCTGGATCTTTGTCACTGTGATAAGTTTGTCCCTGCAGTTGTGCTCACTCTTTTGACAAGAGCACTTAGGGCATCAGAACTACACATTAAAAGAGCCATGGACCTGCTGGTGCTGGTGCTCTATATCTCTTCCCCAGTCTTCCTAGGAATGGATAGTTTATTGTACACACATTATGTGATGTTATCATGCTGAACATTTTCCTCTTCCAGATCACTGGCTGGTCAAGGCAGGAAGTACAGCAGGAGGAAATCACATCACACATTGTGATAAACTACATGTCACTGGGAAGAGAGGGAAAGAGATGGCTTGGAAGAAGTTCCACGTCTCTCATTTTACCTTTCACTAAACAGATCAATAAAAGCGATAATAAGTGGGCTAAACCCAACCTCATAACATCATTCTTCAATTGTGATTTCTATATCACAGGCTATGGACATGTCACACAACATTTACAAACATATAAAGTTGTAAGGAAAATATAAGATGCCTCCATATTACTTTTGCCGGAGTGGTAACCATGTCCATCTGTTGCAGCAAAAACAATATAAAGTCTTGTGGCACTCTAAAAACTAACAAAGTTGTTATGGCACAAGCTTTTATGCACTACAGTCCACTTTATCAGGTGCATGAAATGTTATCCTGTGTTGCGCACATGTATACAAACATACACATGGTTGGAGGATCAGAAACACTGAGGCTAGAAGGAAACAAAATGCAGAAAGTGCAGTGACAATTGCATTAGAATAATAATTATATTATTATTTTATAATGTAATAATTACTAACATTCTCTCTCTCTCTCTCTCTCTCTCTCTCTCTCTCTCTCTCTCTCTCACACACACACACACACACACACACAAACATTCTTATTGATAACACTTACATTCTGGCATTGATAAGCCAATTGATACATGGAAAGTGCAATCTTTCTCAGAATTAATCACAATTAACTTTTAACAATTAACAACTTTCTCAGAATTAATCACAATTCAATGGAGCTTACTCTCAGGAAGGATTGCAAAAGTAGTGTGTTTTTTTTTTTTTAAAAAAAAATCTTCTGTCTTCCTCTGTCCAATGATGGCAATTCTAAGATCCCTTACAGAATGTCTTGGGAGGTTGAAATCCTTCCTTCCTTCCTTCCTTCCTTCCTTCCTTCCTTCCTTCCTTCCTTCCTTCCTTCCTTCCCATTTCTAAAATTAGATTCGTGCAACCTTTCACTGTTGCACATAGAGACAGATCTTTTGGATTATGTAGAATGCAAAAGGGGATTGCTGGCAGATAATGGCAAATATCACATTGGAAGATAAATAGATCAGCGTTTCTCAACCACTGTTCCGCGGCACACTAGTGTGCCGCGAGACACTGGCTGGTGTGCCGCGACGTGCGGCGACGAGAAGGGCGATTTGCATTGTCACGTGCCTGGCGGCCGCCAATATACAACACTAACCCACTGGAAAGCAATATTTCTCCTCCTCTTTCCCAAAGCTCAATACAAACGAGCCTGGCGGCCGCCAATACACAACACTGACCCGCCGGAAAGCAATATTTGGCAAGTGTTTCTTACAGTCATAATTATAATATAGGGCGGCACAGAGTTAAATTTTTTAACTTTTTTAATGGTGGTGTGCCTCGTGATTTTTTTCACGGAACAAGTGTGCCGTGGCCCAAAAAAGGTTGAGAAACACTGAAATAGATGACTGAGCCTTATACATTGTGGATGACATTATTGATTATTGTAATAGAGTAGCCAGAGTAGACATGGATACAGAGTAGATATCTGGGTCTGCTGTAGGATCTAGTCCCTGTGCTATTTGGTCTGTGGTTGATAGTAAGTAACTGTTTTAGGCTGAGGAGCTGTCTGGAAGCAAGTATTGTACAGTGGTACCTCGGGTTAAGAACTTAATTCGTTCCGGAGGTCCGTTCTTAACCTGAAGCTGTTCTTAACCTGAAGCACCACTTTAGCTAATGGGGCCTCCTGCTGCCGCCGCACCGCTAGAGCACAAATTCTGTTCTCATCCTGAAGCAAAGTTCTTAACCCGAGGTACTATTTCTGGGTTAGCGGAGTTTGTAACCTGAAGCGTTTGTAACCTGAAGCATTTATAACCCGAGGTACCACTGTACTATCATGTGTGAGAGAAGTCCCATTGAGGACAGACTGTGGATCCTTAATGATACTGCTACATGTCAGCCCAATCTCTGACTGGTGAGACTCTCCAGGGGTTTCAGGCACTTACTCATGGTTTCTTGGAATCAAAGTCAGTGGAGACAGTGGTGTCCTTAAAGATATAGGTTTTATTCACCTATATACAACCTGAGCATAATACGGAGGAGCTCATAGCATTAACACCCCAACAGAGCCCTTTAATCTGGTTCGACTGTGCAAACCTAAAGTTCCTCTATTTTACTGAATTTCTCTCTCAAAATAGTGACTGTCTGGAGGCACCACTCCATAGTGGTTTTGTAAGTATTTTTTGTGCCACAGGACTATTTATTGTCCACATTGCTTAACTCACCCCTAGAAATGTTCTGCAGGCTTGTGCACAAGTACTGCCAATTTGCAACTTTTCAAAAAGTGCAATTAACATAAAGTGCAATGGAAAAATATTCGTGAATGAAGTGGCAGCATGTTTGTAGTAAGCTTGCATAAAGAACATTGCTTGCATAAAAAATTGCACAGATCTCTTTATTTTCTAGTTCATAGTGAAAAAAACAAGGCTTTAAAACATGCTTTAAAAACACATAAAATGCTGAAGGCACAAACAGCTGTTTCATCCTACTTTATCATAGAGTCTGCCCACCCTGTGCCAATGTCCTTGCTTACAGGGATATTTTGCATAGATTCTATAGCCATTGAGCTATATTTGAACTGTTCCTTGTAAAAAGAAAGGGAGAAGGGGAAAAATAGGGGGGAAAGTCCTTGTTGACAGAGCTGGCATTAAAATGCTGGCAAGAATACAAGAGAAGACTCAATCTATACAAGCCATCAGTTCTGGATGATATGCAGCAGGGGATCTTAAGGGAATTAATTAATGAACATTCTTCATCAACTGACAATTATTTTTTGAGGAGACTTCAAGAATCATCGAGGTATTTATATGAAAATCAAATGTGATAAAAGTAGAATTCTTAGCATTGTCCAATGGTAAAAATGGAACCTATGAAAATGCCTCCTAACATGTAAAGATAGATATTATTATCAAATAAAAAGCAGGTATTCTGCTATGCATTATGGTGAAAATTTAATTTAAGATTCTTTATAGATTTCATAGCTTATGTTTACCTCAGAAATAGAGATCAGTAGTTTCTGAAAAATCTATGAACAGTGTCTCTTAATTAAAGAAAATACACTTAAAAATGCCGTGAGTAACATAAGTACTCAGAAATAAATGCACGAGTAGTTAAGTTATGTTTTTAAAAAGAGATAGTGAAAATGCAAAACAATAAAACAAAACCAATCATTCCAGCATCTGGCTGCCATTTAATATTTAAGCTTTAAATCTTTGGCAGAAAATTTTATATAAAACACCACTTACATTCAACTCCCTGAAACTATATTTCATGAGGAATTTTTGTTTGCCTGTAAACATGCATGCTTTTGATTTCTTTGGGGAATTTATACACATCATTGGATAATTTGATTTTAAGATAATTTCCTGTTAGACATGTAGACATGAGCCTGAACACATGGATTTCAGGAGAGGGGTGTGAGGTGGAGCGTAGAGTGCCAGATTCTTGACATGGTAGTCATTTCCTTGAGTCCTCTGAAAGTCCCTCAGCAGCTGCTTTCGACTGGAGTTGGGAAATCCGTTGAAATGTGCGACAACTGCTCTTTTGGGTACTGCATTTCTCTAAATTATTCTGAAGCATGTCAGACATAATACACACAGACAAAAAAAAAGAGAGGAATATTTTTGCTTGCAAAATACTTTGGGCAGGTGGTTAGGCTACTTATCCATTATCTTGGAGCTAGGTCAAGGAAATCTAAAATATATTTGCACCAGTGCTGTACTGATTCTTTCCTGCAAGTGCTTTATATAAATCAATATTTGTTTATTTCATTTATATAGCACCGTTACCCCCCAAGAAGCTATTTTATCCTCATTAACAGTCCTTTGAGATAGATTAGACTGAGAGACAGTAACTGTCCCAAGGTCACCAAGTGAGCTAAGTGAGCTGAGTGGGAATTTGAACCCTGGTCTTGCAAGTCGTAGTCCAACACTCTAACCCCTACACCATAGTTTTAATTTTAAAGTGTTTTTCGATTTTGAAATGGTACCTATGGTCCAAGGAGCTATTTTTCAGACTTCAAAACAGTAAGTCTTACTCCAATGAATAAGGACTTTTAAAATGCAAAAAGTACTTTTCTCTCCATTCTCAAAACAACCCTTTAGGGGAAAGTAGATTTCATATATCATGTTACCCAGATTAAAAATATATATATTAAATGCCCAATTTTTTCCCCTCACTTTTTCCTATTTTCTCCTATATTTTGCCTACCTGATCATCAATTTTCATATTTTATTTTAATTTTAAAAGATTCCTATATAAAATTAAATAATTATGGTTCCACCAGTACCCACTTTATTTGATGGCATGACCCCGTTGTGAGTCCTGAACTAACAGTCAATGCAGCAACAGAGAAACTGTTAGCTGAAATGATAAAAGCATAAGATGACTGCTGGAGCAGACCAAATCCAAATCCAGCACCACGTTTTTCCCAGGGGCCAATCAGATTCCCCCAGGAAGCCCAGAAGTAGGGTATGAAGGCAAGACCCCTCTCATTGTTTCACAGCAATGGATGTTCAGAGGTGTATTGCCCCTGAATCTGGAGATTTCATAAAACTATAATCCATTATATCCAATATTATTCACACTCAGAGTAAACCCATTGATTTTAGTGGACATGATTAACATGGGTACATTAATTTCAATGGGTCTACTCTGAGTATCACTTAAAATACAACCCTTGGACAATAGTGATTGATAGGCATATCCTTTATGAATTTGGCTCTTAAATCATCAAAAATAAGAGTTATTCAGTTAACAATTTATTTATTGGTGTAACATATTGTGTTAAGGGTTTTCAATCTTTACCTGACCTCCAAAATGCTTGGAAGTTGCAGCTGTTAATTGCTACATCCTTAACAGATGTGACTATGGCATGTGGTTAGTTTCAGCTTCACTACATTCTTGGGACAATAATAATAATAATAATAATAATAATAATAATAATAATAATCATCATCATCACCCATCTGGCCGGGTTCGAGACTAGTTACCTGTCGGTGGTAGTGTCAAGTTGAAGTCCCATATTTGTCTGTTCACTGGAATAAACATGTGCAACAGAACTCTAATGCTTCTTTTTTTTTTAAAAATTGTTTTATTAAGGGTTTTCTTGGTTTACAAAGATAAGAGGAGCAATGTCTCTCTTAACACTTTTACAGCTTGGTTTCATTTGTTGAGACATTGGTGAGGGGAGGGGAAGGATAGTGGGTGGAGGGTGGGAGGGTGGGATGGGGTGGGTTTTTTCTTGTCAGCAGCGCTTGCATAGGTTCTCTGTTGTTCGCTTGTTTTCCTTTTGATGGTGAGAGATGCTGGGGTTGGCCTCGGATATGGTTGTTCCTTTGTGGTTAGCTGTGGTGGTCTTTAGTTTGTTTGTAAGCAGGGGGGTGAGTGTTGTGGGTCAGGTTAACCATATTGATTTGTATGCTGTTGGTGGGTTTTTGTCGTTATCTTGTTGGGCTGTGTATGTGATAAAGGGGAACCATACCGGGGTGAAGCCATCTTCTTCTATTAGTCCCCGTGCCAGTTTCAATTTATTGGTTAATTTTTCTAGTAGGGCTGTTTCCCATACTATTTGGTACCAATGGTCCATGTTTATTCCTGATAGGTCTTTCCAGTGTCTGGTTATGGTGCTTCTGGTTGCTGAGAGTAAGTGGGTTATGAGTTCTTTGTGATGTAGGTGCGCGTTATTGTCCTGGAAGATGTTTAGCAAGGCCAATTCTGGGGTGAGTTCCAAAGTTTGTTGGGTTATTTTACCTATTTCTCTTATAGTTGTTTTCCAGAATAGTTGGATTTTGGGGCACGCCCACCACATGTGGAAATATGTGCCTGTTGAGGTGCATCCTCTCCAGCATTTTGATGAGGTTCCTGGGCGTATTATCGCTAGTTTCCGCGGTGTTAGGTACCACCTGTAGATGATTTTCAGAGTGAGTTCTTTCCTTTTTGCTGATATGGATTTAAAGGGGGGTTTAGACCACATTTTGGTCCATTGGGTGGGGTTAATTTCATAGCTTATGTCGTCTTCCCATTGTCTTTTGATTGTGTCTAGGGGGTTTGTGGGGTTTTGGAGCAGTATTTTATATATTGCAGATACCATCCCTTTGCCGTGTCCCTTTGTCGTTAGGAGGAGGTTCTCAAAGGTTGTTAGGGGCCTGGTTGCTGCTGATTTTACTACTGGGTTGTTTAAGAGGGCATGTAGTTGGTGTTGTGCTAACCAGGAAATTTGGATGTCTTCTAGTTTGTCCTGTATTTCTTGTGTTGTCATAGGTTGGTTATTTTTATAAAAGTCTGTTAGGCGATATAAGCCTTTGGTCTGCCAGGTTTTTATCTGAAGGTTTTGTGCTGCATGGTGGAATAGCGGGTGGTAAGCCAGGGGGATTAGTGGGGATGAGGTTGGGGATAGTTTGTCTGTTTCTGTTTTCCATGCTTTGAACATGGTTTGTGTGTACCTACTTAGTGTTGTGGGAATCTTCCTTAGTTTGTTTGGGAGGAGTGGGTATGCTGTGGTGCAGATACTATCGATCGTGTCCCTTTCTAAGTGTATCCATTGTTTTGTTTCGTCTTCCAGTATATATGGGATTATATGTCGTATTTGGTTGGCTCTATAATATATTTCTATGTTAGGGATTCCCCATCCTCCTTGTGAGGTGGGAAGGTGCAAGTATTTGGTACTTATTCTTGGTTTTTTATGCGAGAAGATAAAAGAGTGTAGTTTTTTCTGCCATCTGCGAAGTTGGGTTGGGGGGATCCAGATTGGGAGGGTTTGGAATAAGTAGGTTAATTTTGGGAGAGTGATCATTTTGATCATGGCCAATTTATCTGAGAGGGTGAAGTTCATATTGCTCCATCTCTTTAGGTCTTTGTTTATTTG